>NC_092338.1:219341250-219982500 GCF_046630445.1 Rutidosis leptorrhynchoides | reverse complement strand
CGGCCTGCCAAATATGGGCCACCAAACGAGCTGCCATACGGCCTGCCAGCCGTATTTTGTCAAAAACCTGGTCTATTTAAAGGGCCTTCTCCATCCATTCTAAGACACACTCAACTTTCAATTCAATTTATATTTTCAATCTTTTAGTTAGTTTTAGTAGTAGTTAGCTTAGCTTTTATTTTTCAGAGGAAATCCCGGCGAGTCCCTGCGATCTCGGGCAGATTTGTTCGGCCTTTTCATGTTTTTATCCGAAACGCTTGTCTTTTGTATTAAACATGTATGCTTACCTTTTATGTTTAATAATGCGTTCCGATATTGCCATGATAGCTTAATTTATCTTTATGTTGCCATGATAGAAGTTTGGGTTAGCGTAATTATGTTAATTTAGTACGATTACTATTATAATACTGAACTAGGAAGTGTGATGGATTTGTATGCTAGCATATTAAGGATTGACCAACTTAGGTTGTGATCAGGACTTGTCTACCTATATGAAATTAGCTACTTCATAGGATTAAGACCTCTGGTTATACTGTATCTAAAGATTCTATGAACTCGGTATGGCCGGAGTTCCCGAGAGGCATCTAATGCACTTTTAGGACACGAAACCTAGGAATTGAGACATGAATGACCTAGTATGCCTATTGACTGTTCCAAAGAGACCTCTTAGGAGCTGTTAAGATCTAGTTAGTGCTTTTACTGTATGACCCAAGCCTATTGCATGTTCTTGTCTGATTGTTACCCTAGGTCTTAGTCATATCAACTGTTTAGGTATTCATTAGGTTTCTATCTACTTTACTATCAATATGTTAACTGTAATGCTGTATAATGTTTGATTTGTTGTGATCTCATTAGTATGATGGAATGGTTGTTAGTTTTCATCTAAGGTTTTGCCAACTTAAACTGACGGATTCCTTCCGTTAGTGATCAATGTTCAATCAACACGGCACGTTGTTATTCAGTTACCTAAACTGATAATGAGGTTTTGGATTAGAGCTTAACTAACTAATAAACCTAGTACTCTACTGAGGATAACCTCCGAGGTATTGTTACACTTAAGTTATACGACCAAGTGACATACTTCTCACTGCTCAAAGAGAACTCCGAGAGTTCATAGTTAAGTAGGTCTATGTAATTGGCTCATCCGACCAGATCTACATAATTCCAAGCATAGTCTTAACATAAGCATAATTACCTTTTCCTAACCCAACTCTGATATCTTGGTCAACATTTCCCTGATCTGCATACTCCGGATATCCTTCCACTTTATTTACTTTTCTGCATTTAGGACCTTTAGCTAAAATCAACTATTATCTTTTATCTAGGTAATTTAACTAAAAGACAGTTATCCACTTGATCTTCAATTCGTTAATCAGCATAAAATTCGACACTAGGTTAACTTACACCTTCTACACTTTAGAAAGTAAAAGTAAATTTAGGCCCCACAAAATATAAATTAAACGAAAATCTCTGCATGCTATACCGAATCTGACGCCCTGTGACCTAATGACACCGCACGAATAAAACCGTCCGTTTTGGCTATATCAGAAAGAGACTTCTTCTTTGGCACCGCTGCCGGGGAACTCGAATATTTTGATAGAGAAAGATTTTAAACAGACAAAGTATTGTTTGGTGGTGTCTAAGAAAGATAATTATACACGGACTTGGTTATTGTTTGACGACCCGGAAAATTTCGACCAATTTTAAACCAAACTCTCGATACGATATAATATTTTGACACAATAAGAAAAGTCTGTTAGGTTGAGTCTCAAAAATTTTGAACTATTTCATGGATTCATTTAACCTTTGACTGTTCTCGACGATTCACGAACAACTATTTGTAAATGGATATGTATATATATATATATATATATATATATATATATATATATATATATATATATATATATATTATGTATATATATATATATGTATATATATTTATGCATATATATATATATATATGTATATATATTTATGTATATATATATGTGTATATATATTTATGTATATATATGTATATATATATATATATATATATATATATATATATATATATATATATATATATATATATAATATAAGCTAACCACCTATGAACCACCATTGTATTTTACTGCTACTGCAGTCTACATGTTTCTGTTTCCAAGTCTACAAAAAAACACCATTTTTCCGTTAAGAATTGTTGTTGTACGTTTCTAATTCATTTCTCTCGCTTTCCTTTCTGTTTCATCCGAACATAATAACCAAATTCCACCTACATAAGTCGTGTCTACTGCTGCACCCTTTTCGTTTGGTTTTATTTCTTTTTGAACGATGAAACGAAGGAGGAAATGGATGAATGCTGATAATAATTCATGAAACCATCCAAAAGAATCACGCTACTGTTGCTGTATTGTTTTTTGTGTACTCCTTTCCCTTATGGCCGACCAAGTGAGATTACATTACATTTTTTTATATTAAATGATGAAAAGAAGATGGTGGGAGTAAGTAGCTTGGCTGGTTGCATCTTTACTGATATATTTTCTTTTATAAATCGAATCCTAAATCCACACTTTTAGTTGTTGGGCTGTTTTGATACCGATCCATTTAGCAAACAAATGGACATATTCTGTAGTTGGGCCGATTGATGCAGTTGGGCTGATGTTTTCATGAAGGACCGAACTGTTTTGCTACTTACTTCTACTTAAAGCTTATAACGCAAATGGATAATAGGTTATGAATGTTCATGATGTCACGATATATGATAATATTAAATGAACACGATGATGATGCTTACAGAAGTACGTTGATTAAAATTAAGAAGTATGATGATGATGTATATGAATGATTAAAATGATGGTAGGGTGATATTCAAATGTAGATAATGATATACGTGGTGATATTGACGACGATTATAAAAGATGATAAATTCACGGTGACGATATAATTAGATGATGATTAGATTATTATGATGATGATACGGTAGTATTAATGAAGATAATACACAATTATGATTCACGATGATGATATAGATGTATGTTGATGATGAAGTGGTTATGATTATCGAGTGTAATCTGCTCGATTGGTTTTATGAAGAAGAAGGTGAAAACAGAAAATAAATTAAAGCAAAATAAAATCCTAATAATAACCGGAATGAAATCGTAGAAGAGTGGTGAGGTGTTTGTGTTTAATTGAGAAGTCTCGGGTTCGAGCCCGAGCCCGGGCATTTTTTTTTTAGAAAAAGAAGAAGAAGGATGCAGAAGTAAAGGTTAAAAACAATTTAAGTTGAGTGTTATTTTAGAATTGAAACACATAGCGTAATGGTTAAGGATGTTATCGGATTAGCGGGACGTCGCGGGTTCAAACCCGGACTTGGGCATTTTTTTTAAAGGCTACTTCTTTGAGGTAGTATTTCTATTACCATTACTATTATTATTATCGTATCAATTTTGGTACTAATATAAGTATTATTATTATTAATATTATCTTTTTATGAATTAATAAAATAAGTATCATTATTATTTTATCATTTTTATTATTAGTATTATTACTATTATTAGTATTATTATTACTAAGTATTAGAAATATTATTGTTATTACTATTATTATCATTATTATAATAATTTTCATGACAAATAAATATTATTATTAGTATTATCATTAGTAACATAAGTATTCGTATTATTATTATTATTAATATTATCGTTATAAGCAAATACAACTTTTATTACTATTATTGATATTATGTCACCAAATAAATATTTTGTATATAAAAAATATACTTTCAGTAATATTACATATAAGTATGTATTATTCATATTAACATTTTTTTATAAATATTCATATATAACAAATTAGGTATTTTTAATATAATACTAATCATATATAGATATTAAAATAACAATATAAATATTAATCATTTTAAATATATACACAAATTAAATATATAAAATATATAACTTAAGATATAATATACCAATTTGTTCGATTACGATTATATGTGTTAATAAATATATAAATGAAATAGGTTCGTTAATCCGAGGTCAACCTTGCATTGTTCAGTTTAGTCGTATGCATATTTTTACTACAAAATATCGTAGGTGAGTTTCATTTGCTCCCTTTTTAAATTCTTTTGCAATATATATTTTTGGGACTGAGAATACATGCGCTGCTTTTATAACTGTTTTACGAAATAGACACAAGTAATCGAAACTACATTCTATGGTTGAATTATTAAACCGAATATGCCCCTTTTTAGCTTGGTAGCCTAAGAATTAGGGAACTGGCCCCTAATTGACGCGAATCCTAAAGGTAGATCTACGGGAACTAACAACCACCATTATGGAATTTGGAATGCTTTAGTACTTCGAGTTTATCATGTCCAATGGGTGTCCCGGAATGATGGGGATATTCTATATGCATCTTGTTAAGGTCGGTTACCAGGTGTTCACCATATGAATGATTTTTATCTCTATGCAGTTTGCGAAATGCCTGATATGAGATGTATATTTATGGAAAAATGAAATCTTGTGGTCTATTAAAATATGGAAATGATTGATTACGTTAAAGCTATGAACTCACCAACCATTTGGTTGACACTTGAAAGCATGTTTATTCTCAGGTATGAAAGAAATCTTCCGCTGTGTATTTTCTCATTTTAGAGATATTACTTGGAGTCATTCATGGTATATTTCAAAAGACGTTGCATTCGAGTCGTTGAGTTCAACAAGATTAGTATTGAGTCATTGATAGTTTGATATATTATGAAATGGTACGCATACTTGTTAACTTTTGATGTACTGAAAGTTTGTCTTTTAAAAACGAATGCAATGTTTGTAAAATGTATCATCTAGAGGTCAAGTACCTCGCGATGTAACTATATGTTATTGTATTCGTCCTTATGGATTGGGACTGGGTATGACATGTGGTATCAGAGCGGTGGTCGTAGCGAACCAGGTCTTGCATTAGTGTGTCTAACAGGTAGTTGTTAGGATGCATTAGCGAGTCTGGACTTCGACCTAGTAGTTATTAGGTTTTATTAATGAGTCTAGACTGGAACCTGGTCTGCATGTCAAAAGTTTTGTTTATCGTTCTTTGTCGAAAAAATATCTACATATCATTTTCAGTCTCGACACTTCTTATTGCAATTAATGCATAGATGGTGTACAGACGAATTCATATTCCATCACATTAGACCATGACTGACACGTTTCCTTAATTCCCTCCGTAATATACGGAATCTTCTGAAATGTCCCGTTCTTATTGATTAAAAACGTTCCATATTAATTGATTTCGTTGCGAGGTTTTGACCTCTATATGAGACGTTTTTCAAAGACTGCATTCATTTTTAAAACAAACCATAACCTTTATTCCATAAATAAAGGTTTAAAAAGCTTTACGTAGATTATCAAATAATGATAATCTAAAATATCCTGTTTACACACGACCATTACATAATGGTTTACAATACAAATATGTTACATTGAAATCAGTTTCTTGAATGCAGTTTTTACACAATATCATACAAACATGGACTCCAAATCTTGTCCTTATTTTAGTATGCAACAGCGGAAGCTCTTAATATTCACCTGAGAATAAACATGCTTTAAACGTCAACAAAAATGTTGGTGAGTTATAGGTTTAACCTATATATATCAAATCGTAACAATAGACCACAAGATTTCATATTTCAATACACATCCCATACATAGAGATAAAAATCATTCATATGGTGAACACCTGGTAACCGACAATAACAAGATGCATATATAAGAATATCCCCATCATTCCGGGACACCCTTCGGATATGATATAAATTTCGAAGTACTAAAGCATCCGGTACTTTGGATGGGGTTTGTTAGGCCCAATAGATCTATCTTTAGGATTCGCGTCAATTAGGGTGTCTGTTCCCTAATTCTTAGATTACCAGACTTAATAAAAAGGGGCATATTCGATTTCGATAATTCAACCATAGAATGTAGTTTCACGTACTTGTGTCTATTTTGTAAATCATTTATAAAACCTGCATGTATTCTCATCCCAAAAATATTAGATTTTAAAAGTGGGACTATAACTCACTTTCACAGATTTTTACTTCGTCGGGAAGTAAGGCTTGGCCACTGGTTGATTCACGAACCTATAACAATATATACATATATATCAAAGTATGTTCAAAATATATTTACAACACTTTTAATATATTTTGATGTTTTAAGTTTATTAAGTCAGCTGTCCTCGTTAGTAACCTACAACTAGTTGTCCACAGTTAGATGTAGAGAAATAAATTGATAAATATTATCTTGAATCAATCCACGACCCAGTGTATACGTATCTCAGTATTGATCACAACTCAAACTATATATATTTTGGAATCAACCTCAACCCTGTATAGCTAACTCCAACATTCACATATAGAGTGTCTATGGTTGTTCCGAAATATATATAGATGTGTCGACATGATAGGTCGAAACATTGTATACGTGTCTATGGTATCTCAAGATTACATAATATACAATACAAGTTGATTAAGTTATGGATGGAATAGATTTGTTACCAATTTTCACGTAGCTAAAATGAGAAAAATTATCCAATCTTGTTTTACCCATAACTTCTTCATTTTAAATCCGTTTTGAGTGAATCAAATTGCTATGGTTTCATATTGAACTCTATTTTATGAATCTAAACAGAAAAAGTATAGGTTTATAGTCGGAAAAATAAGTTACAAGTCGTTTTTATAAAGGTAGTCATTTCAGTCGAAAGAACGACGTCTAGATGACCATTTTAGAAAACATACTTCCACTTTGAGTTTAACCATAATTTTTGGATATAGTTTCATGTTCATAATAAAAATCATTTTCTCAGAATAACAACTTTTAAATCAAAGTTTATCATAGTTTTTAATTAACTAACCCAAAACAGCCCGCGGTGTTACTACGACGGCGTAAATCCGGTTTTACGGTGTTTTTCGTGTTTCCAGGTTTTAAATCATTAAGTTAGCATATCATATAGATATAGAACATGTGTTTAGTTGATTTTAAAAGTCAAGTTAGAAGGATTAACTTTTTTTTGCGAACAAGTTTAGAATTAACTAAACTATGTTCTAGTGATTACAAGTTTAAACCTTCGAATAAGATAGCTTTATATGTATGAATTGAATGATGTTATGAACATCATTACTACCTTAAGTTCCTTGGATGAACCTACTGGAAAAGAGAAAAATGGATCTAGCTTCAATGGATCCTTGGATGGCTCAAAGTTCTTGAAGCAAAATCATGACACGAAAACAAGTTCAAGTAAGATCATCACTTGAAATAAGATTGTTATAGTTATAGAAATTGAACCAAAGTTTGAATATGATTATTACCTTGTATTAGAATGATAACCTACTGTAAGAAACAAAGATTTCTTGAGGTTGGATGATCACCTTACAAGATTGGAAGTGAGCTAGCAAACTTGAAAGTATTCTTGATTTTATGAAACTAGAACTTTTGGAATTTATGAAGAACACTTAGAACTTGAAGATAGAACTTGAGAGAGTTCAATTAGATGAAGAAAATTGAAGAATGAAAGTGTTTGTAGGTGTTTTTGGTCGTTGGTGTATGGATTAGATATAAAGGATATGTAATTTTGTTTTCATGTAAATAAGTCATGAATGATTACTCATATTTTTGTAATCTTATGAGATATTTCATGCTAGTTGCCAAATGATGGTTCCCACATGTGTTAGGTGACTCACATGGGCTGCTAAGAGCTGATCATTGGAGTGTATATACCAATAGTACATACATCTAAAAGCTGTGTATTGTACGAGTACGAATACGGGTGCATACGAGTAGAATTGTTGATGAAACTGAACGAGGATGTAATTGTAAGCATTTTTGTTAAGTAGAAGTATTTTGATAAGTGTCTTGAAGTCTTTCAAAAGTGTATGAATACATATTAAAACACTACATGTAAATACATTTTAACTGAGTCGTTAAGTCATCGTTAGTCGTTACACGTAAATGTTGTTTTGAAATCTTTAGGTTAACGATCTTGTTGAATGTTGTTAACCCATTGTTTATTATAACAAATGAGATGTTAAATTATTATATTATCATGATATTATGATATATAATATATCTTAGTATGATGTATATACAGTTAAATGTCGTTACAACGATAATCGTTACATATATGTCTAGTTTCGAAATCATTAAGTTAGTAGTCTTATTTTTACATATGTATTTCATTGTTAATACACTTAATAATATATTTACTTATCATTTAACATAATTAACCAAGTGTATCAATATCTTAATATGATTCATATGTACCTAGTAAGACGTTGTTATAACGATAATCGTTATATATATCGTTTTCGAGTTTCTTAAATTAATAGTCTCATTTTTATGTATATAACTCATTGTTAAAATACCTAATGAGATACATACATATAATAAAAACATGTTAACTATATATATAACCATATATATGTCATCGTATAGTTTTTAAAAGTTTTAACGTTCGTGAATCACCGATCAACTTGGGTGGTCAATTGTCTATATGAAACATATTTCAATTAATCAAGTCTTAACAAGTTTGATTGCTTAACATGTTGGAAACATTTAATCATGTAAATATCAATCTCAATTAATATATATAAACATGGAAAAGTTCGGGTCACTACAGTACCTACCCGTTAAATAAATTTCGTCCCGAAATTTTAAGCTGTTGAAGGTGTTGACGAATCTTCTGGAAATAGATGCGGGTATTTCTTCTTCATCTGATCTTCACGCTCCCAGGTGAACTCGGGTCCTCTACGAGCATTCCATCGAACCTTAACAATTGGTATCTTGTTTTGCTTAAGCCTTTTAACCTCACGATCCATTATTTCGACGGGTTCTTCGATGAATTGAAGTTTTTCGTTGATTTGGATTTCATCTAATGGAATAGTGAGATCTTCTTTAGCAAAACATTTCTTTAAATTCGAGACGTGGAAAGTGTTATGTACAGCCGCGAGTTGTTGAGGTAACTCTAGTCGGTAAGCTACTGGTCCGACACGATCAATAATCTTGAATGGTCCAATATACCTTGGATTTAATTTCCCTCGTTTACCAAATCGAACAACGCCTTTCCAAGGTGCAACTTTAAGCATGACCATCTCTCCAATTCCAAATTCTATATCTTTTCTTTTAATGTCAGGGTAGCTTTTTTGTCGACTTTGGGCGGTTTTCAACCGTTGTTGAATTTGGATGATCTTCTCGGTAGTTTCTTGTATAATCTCCGGACCCGTAATCTGTCTATCCCCCACTTCACTCCAACAAATCGGAGACCTGCACTTTCTACCATAAAGTGCTTCAAACGGCGCCATCTCAATGCTTGAATGGTAGCTGTTGTTGTAGGAAAATTCTGCTAACGGTAGATGTCGATCCCAACTGTTTCCGAAATCAATAACACATGCTCGTAGCATGTCTTCAAGCGTTTGTATCGTCCTTTCGCTCTGCCCATCAGTTTGTGGATGATAGGCAGTACTCATGTCTAGACGAGTTCCTAATGCTTGCTGTAATGTCTGCCAGAATCTTGAAATAAATCTGCCATCCCTATCAGAGATAATAGAGATTGGTATTCCATGTCTGGAGATGACTTCCTTCAAATACAGTCGTGCTAACTTCTCCATCTTGTCATCTTCTCTTATTGGTAGGAAGTGTGCTGATTTGGTGAGACGATCAACTATTACCCAAATAGTATCAAAACCACTTGCAGTCCTTGGCAATTTAGTGATGAAATCCATGGTAATGTTTTCCCATTTCCATTCCGGGATTTCGGGTTGTTGAAGTAGACCTGATGGTTTCTGATGCTCAGCTTTGACCTTAGAACACGTCAAACATTCTCCTACGTATTTAGCAACATCGGCTTTCATACCCGGCCACCAAAAATGTTTCTTGAGATCCTTGTACATCTTCCCCGTTCCAGGATGTATTGAGTATCTGGTTTTATGAGCTTCTCTAAGTACCATTTCTCTCATATCTCCAAATTTTGGTACCCAAATCCTTTCAGCCCTATACCGGGTTCCGTCTTCCCGAATATTAAGATGCTTCTCCGATCCTTTGGGTATTTCATCCTTTAAATTTCCCTCTTTTAAAACTCCTTGTTGCGCCTCCTTTATTTGAGTAGTAATGTTATTATGAATCATTATATTCATAGATTTTACTCGAATGGGTTCTCTGTCCTTCCTGCTCAAGGCATCGGCTACCACATTTGCCTTCCCCGGGTGGTAACGAATCTCAAAGTCGTAATCATTCAATAATTCAATCCACCTACGCTGCCTCATATTCAGTTGTTTCTGATTAAATATGTGTTGAAGACTTTTGTGGTCGGTATATATAATACTTTTGACCCCATATAAGTAGTGCCTCAAAGTCTTTAATGCAAAAACAACCGCGCCTAATTCCAAATCATGCGTCGTATAATTTTGTTCGTGAATCTTCAATTGTCTAGACGCATAAGCAATCACCTTCGTTCGTTGCATTAATACACAACCGAGACCTTGCTTTGATGCATCACAATAAATCACAAAATCATCATTCCCTTCAGGCAATGACAATATAGGTGCCGTAGTTAGCTTTTTCTTCAATAACTGAAACGCTTTCTCTTGTTCATCATTCCATTCAAATTTCTTCCCTTTATGCGTTAATGCAGTCAAGGGTTTTGCTATTCTGGAAAAGTCTTGGATGAACCTTCTGTAGTAACCAGCTAGTCCTAAAAATTGGCGTATGTGTTTCGGAGTTTTCGGGGTTTCCCACTTTTCAACAGTTTCTATCTTTGCCGGATCCACCTTAATACCTTCTATGTTCACTATGTGACCGAGGAATTGAACTTCTTCCAACCAAAATGCACACTTTGAAAACTTAGCGTACAATTCTTCCTTCCTCAATACTTCTAACACCTTTCTCAAATGTTCACCATGTTCTTGGTCATTCTTTGAGTAAATAAGTATGTCATCAATAAAAGCAATGACAAACTTGTCAAGGTATGGTCCACACACTCGGTTCATAAGGTCCATGAACACAGCTGGTGCATTAGTTAAACCAAACGGCATGACCATAAACTCGTAATGACCGTAACGTGTTCTGAAAGCAGTCTTTGGAATATCATCTTCTTTCACCCGCATTTGATGATACCCGGAACGTAAGTCAATCTTTGAATAAACAGACGAGCCTTGTAGTTGATCAAATAAGTCGTCGATTCTCGGTAGTGGGTAGCGGTTCTTGATGGTAAGTTTGTTCAACTCTCGGTAGTCGATACATAACCTGAATGTACCATCTTTCTTCTTGACAAACAAAACAGGAGCTCCCCACGGTGATGTGCTTGGTCGAATGAAACCACGCTCTAAAAGTTCTTGTAATTGGCTTTGCAGTTCTTTCATCTCGCTGGGTGCGAGTCTGTAAGGAGCACGAGCTATTGGTGCAGCTCCTGGTACAAGATCTATTTGAAATTCAACGGATCGATGTGGGGGTAATCCCGGTAATTCTTTCGGAAATACATCGGGAAATTCTTTTGCAATGGGAACATCATTGATGCTCTTTTCTTCAGTTTGTACTTTCTCGACGTGTGCTAGAACAGCATAGCAACCTTTTCTTATTAGTTTTTGTGCCTTCAAATTACTAATAAGATGTAGCTTCGTGTTGCCCTTTTCTCCGTACACCATTAAGGGTTTTCCTTTTTCTCGTATAATGCGAATTGCATTTTTGTAACAAACGATCTCTGCTTTCACTTCTTTCAACCAGTCCATACCGATTATCACATCAAAACTCCCTAACTCTACTGGTATCAAATCAATCTTAAATGTTTCGCTAACCAGTTTAATTTCTCGATTCCGACATATATTATCTGCTGAAATTAATTTACCATTTGCTAATTCGAGTAAAAATTTACTATCCAAAGGCGTCAATGGACAACTTAATTTAGCACAAAAATCTCTACTCATATAGCTTCTATCCGCACCCGAATCAAATAAAACGTAAGCAGATTTATTGTCAATAAGAAACGTACCCGTAACAAGCTCCGGGTCTTCCTGTGCCTCAGCCACATTAATATTGAAAACTCTTCCGCGGCCTTGTCCATTCGTGTTCTCCTGGTTCGGGCAATTTCTAATAATGTGGCCCGGTTTTCCACATTTATAACAAACTACATTGGCATAGTTTGCTCCGACACTACTTGCTCCGCCATTACTCGTTCCTACACCATTTGTTCCCTTCGTTCTATTAACCCCTGGTCCGTAGACCTCACACTTCGCCGCGCTATGACCATTTCTTTTACACTTGTTGCAAAATTTGGTGCAGAACCCCGAGTGATACTTTTCACACCTTTGGCATAGCTGCTTCTGATTGTTGTTGTTGTTGCGATTATTATTGTTGTTGAGATGATTGTTGTAGTTGCTGTTTTTATTGTTGTTGTTGTTGTTGGGCCGTTTGTTGAAGTTGCGATTGATGTTGCGATTGTTGGGATAATTGTTGCGATTATTGTTGTAATTGCTGTTGTTGTTGTATTGGTGATTCTTATCACCGTTTTCCTCCCACTTACTTTTGACTTGCTTCACATTGGCCTCTTCAGCAGTCTGTTCTTTAATTCTTTCTTCAATCTGGTTCACTAGTTTGTGAGCCATTCTACATGCCTGTTGTATGGAGGCGGGCTCGTGTGAACTTATATCTTCTTGGATTCTTTCCGGTAATCCTTTCACAAATGCGTCGATCTTCTCTTCCTCATCTTCGAATGCTCCCGGACACAATAGGCACAATTCTGTGAATCGTCTTTCGTACGTGGTAATATCAAATCCTTGGGTTCGTAACCCTCTAAGTTCTGTCTTGAGCTTATTGACCTCGGTTCTGGGACGGTACTTCTCGTTCATTAAGTGCTTGAATGCTGACCACGGTAGTGCGTACGCTTCGTCTTGTCCCACTTGCTCTAGATAGGTATTCCACCATGTTAACGCAGAACCTGTGAAGGTATGCGTAGCGTACTTCACTTTGTCCTCTTCAGTACACTTACTTATGGCAAACACCGATTCGACCTTCTAGGTCCACCGTTTCAATCCGATCGGTCCTTCGGTTCCATCAAATTCTAAAGGTTTGCAGGCAGTGAATTCTTTGTAGGTGCATCCTACACGATTTCCTGTACTGCTAGATCCAAGGTTATTGTTGGTATGTAGCGCAGCCTGTACTGCGGCTATGTTTGAAGCTAGAAAAGTACGGAATTCCTCTTCATTCATATTCACGGTGTGTCGAGTAGTCGGTGCCATTTTCTTCAAAATAGTTAAATGGAACAAGTTAATCATACAGAATATTAAGAGTAGTTACTAGTATTTCGTAGCATAATATGAACTCATTTATAAAAGCTTTTTCTTCATATTAGCGTTTTATAAGTTTAAATTCGGGTAGTACCTACCCGTTAAGTTCATACTTAGTAGCTAATATACAATTCAACTACTACAATTCTATATGAAAAACTGATTATAATAATATTTCGCGTTCAAACTTTTATACAATATTTTACAAACTTACAATACCGCTTATTTTACATAAAGCATGAAATATAGCACACAATAACTTTGATACAAGATAGTTGTGAAGACAATTCTAGCTAGTACACAAGTCGTTCAGCAAAGGCAATAAAGACACGTAATTCATACGTCCAGAAACAAGTCATGCATTCTGGTTTTACTAGGACTACTTCCCATCCTTGGTATTGTGCAACATAACCGTTATGGCCGTTGATAAGACAGCGTGTTGTAACGTCATCAAAGGGACGAGGGTTACGTAATGTCCAACAGTCCCGTAATAATCTAAAAACCTCATTTCTTACCCCAATTATCGACTCCGTCACTTGTGGAAACGTTTTGTTTAATAGTTGTAGCCCGATGTTCTTGTTCTCACTTTGGTGAGAAGCGAACATTACTAATCCGTAAGCATAACATGCTTCTTTATGTTGCATGTTAGCCGCTTTTTCTAAATCACGAAGTCCAATATTCGGATATATTGAGTCAAAATAATTTCTTAACCCGTTGCGTAAAATAGCATTTGGGTTCCCCGCAATATATGCGTCAAAGTAAACACATCGTAACTTATGGGTTTCCCAATGTGATATCCCCCATCTTTCAAACGAAAGTCTCTTATAAACCAAGACATTCTTGGAACGTTCTTCGAATGTCTTACAAACTGATCTCGCCTTAAATAGTTGTGCCGAAGAATTCTGGCCGACTCTAGACAAGATTTCATCAATCATGTCTCCGGGTAGGTCTCTTAAAATATTGGGTTGTCTATCCATTTTGTGTTTTTAAACTGTAAAATAGACAAGAGTTAGATTCATAAAAAAAAATACTTATTAATACAAGCAATTTTTACATATATCATAAAGCATAAGAACACTATATTCCATATATTACACCACACGAATACAACTATCTTATTCCGACTCGCTCGTTTCTTCTTCTTCGGTTTTGGTTCGTTTTGCCAAGTTTCTAGGGATATATGATGTTCCCCTAATACGAGCCGTCGTTGTCCACATTGGTTTAGAAAAACCTGGCGGTTTAGAGGTTCCCGGGTCATTGTTACAACTTAAGGACTTCGGGGGTTGACGATACATATAAAGTTCATCGGGGTTGGAATTAGATTTCTCTATTTTTATGCCCTTTCCCTTATTATTTTCTTTTGCCTTTTTAAATTCAGTTGGGGTAATTTCTATAACATCATCGGAATTCTCGTCGGAATCCGATTCATCGGAGAATTGGTAATCCTCCCAATATTTTGCTTCCTTGGCGGAAACACCATTGACCATAATTAACTTTGGTCGGTTGGTTGAGGATTTTCTTTTACTTAACCGTTTTATTATTTCCCCCACCGGTTCTATTTCTTCATCCGGTTCCGATTCTTCTTCCGGTTCCGACTCTTCTTCCGGTTCCTCTTCGGGAACTTGTGAATCAGTCCACGAATCATTCCAATTTACATTTGACTCTTCATTATTATTAGGTGAGTCAATGGGACTTGTTCTATAGGTAGACATCTATCATATAATATCAAACGCGTTAAGAGATTAATATATCACATAATATTCACATGTTAAAAATATATTGTTTCCAACAAAATTTGTTAAGCAATCATTTTTCAAGTAAACACGGTCGAAGTCCAGACTCACTAATGCATCCTAACAAACTTGATAAGACACACTAATGCAAAATTCTGGTTCTCTAAGACCAACGCTCGGATACCAACTGAAATGTCCCGTTCTTATTGATTAAAAACGTTCCATATTAATTGATTTCGTTGCGAGGTTTTGACCTCTATATGAGACGTTTTTCAAAGACTGCATTCATTTTTAAAACAAACCATAACCTTTATTTCATAAATAAAGGTTTAAAAAGCTTTACGTAGATTATCAAATAATGATAATCTAAAATATCCTGTTTACACACGACCATTACATAATGGTTTACAATACAAATATGTTACATCGAAATCAGTTTCTTGAATGCAGTTTTTACACAATATCATACAAACATGGACTCCAAATCTTGTCCTTATTTTAGTATGCAACAGCGGAAGCTCTTAATATTCACCTGAGAATAAACATGCTTTAAACGTCAACAAAAATGTTGGTGAGTTATAGGTTTAACCTATATATATCAAATCGTAACAATAGACCACAAGATTTCATATTTCAATACACATCCCATACATAGAGATAAAAATCATTCATATGGTGAACACCTGGTAACCGACAATAACAAGATGCATATATAAGAATATCCCCATCATTCCGGGACACCCTTCGGATATGATATAAATTTCGAAGTACTAAAGCATCCGGTACTTTGGATGGGGTTTGTTAGGCCCAATAGATCTATCTTTAGGATTCGCGTCAATTAGGGTGTCTGTTCCCTAATTCTTAGATTACCAGACTTAATAAAAAGGGGCATATTCGATTTCGATAATTCAACCATAGAATGTAGTTTCACGTACTTGTGTCTATTTTGTAAATCATTTATAAAACCTGCATGTATTCTCATCCCAAAAATATTAGATTTTAAAAGTGGGACTATAACTCACTTTCACAGATTTTTACTTCGTCGGGAAGTAAGACTTGGCCACTGGTTGATTCACGAACCTATAACAATATATACATATATATCAAAGTATGTTCAAAATATATTTACAACACTTTTAATATATTTTGATGTTTTAAGTTTATTAAGTCAGCTGTCCTCGTTAGTAACCTACAACTAGTTGTCCACAGTTAGATGTAGAGAAATAAATTGATAAATATTATCTTGAATCAATCCACGACCCAGTGTATACGTATCTCAGTATTGATCACAACTCAAACTATATATATTTTGGAATCAACCTCAACCCTGTATAGCTAACTCCAACATTCACATATAGAGTGTCTATGGTTGTTCCGAAATATATATAGATGTGTCGACATGATAGGTCGAAACATTGTATACGTGTCTATGGTATCTCAAGATTACATAATATACAATACAAGTTGATTAAGTTATGGATGGAATAGATTTGTTACCAATTTTCACGTAGCTAAAATGAGAAAAATTATCCAATCTTGTTTTACCCATAACTTCTTCATTTTAAATCCGTTTTGAGTGAATCAAATTGCTATGGTTTCATATTGAACTCTATTTTATGAATCTAAACAGAAAAAGTATAGGTTTATAGTCAGAAAAATAAGTTACAAGTCGTTTTTATAAAGGTAGTCATTTCAGTCGAAAGAACGACGTCTAGATGACCATTTTAGAAAACATACTTCCACTTTGAGTTTAACCATAATTTTTGGATATAGTTTCATGTTCATAATAAAAATCATTTTCTCAGAATAACAACTTTTAAATCAAAGTTTATCATAGTTCTTAATTAACTAACCCAAAACAGCCCGCGGTGTTACTACGACGGCGTAAATCCGGTTTTACGGTGTTTTTCGTGTTTCCAGGTTTTAAATCATTAAGTTAGCATATAATATAGATATAGAAAATGTGTTTAGTTGATTTTAAAAGTCAAGTTAGAAGGATTAACTTTTGTTTGCGAACAAGTTTAGAATTAACTAAACTATGTTCTAGTGATTACAAGTTTAAACCTTCGAATAAGATAGCTTTATATGTATGAATTGAATGATGTTATGAACATCATTACTACCTTAAGTTCCTTGGATGAACCTACTGGAAAAGAGAAAAATGGATCTAGCTTCAATGGATCCTTGGATGGCTCAAAGTTCTTGAAGCAAAATCATGACACGAAAACAAGTTCAAGTAAGATCATCACTTGAAATAAGATTGTTATAGTTATAGAAATTGAACCAAAGTTTGAATATGATTATTACCTTGTATTAGAATGATAACCTACTGTAAGAAACAAAGATTTCTTGAGGTTGGATGATCACCTTACAAGATTGGAAGTGAGCTAGCAAACTTGAAAGTATTCTTGATTTTATGAAACTAGAACTTTTGGGATTTATGAAGAACACTTAGAACTTGAAGATAGAACTTGAGAGAGTTCAATTAGATGAAGAAAATTGAAGAATGAAAGTGTTTGTAGGTGTTTTTGGTCGTTGGTGTATGGATTAGATATAAAGGATATGTAATTTTGTTTTCATGTAAATAAGTCATGAATGATTACTCATATTTTTGTAATCTTATGAGATATTTCATGCTAGTTGCCAAATGATGGTTCCCACATGTGTTAGGTGACTCACATGGGCTGCTAAGAGCTGATCATTGGAGTGTATATACCAATAGTACATACATCTAAAAGCTGTGTATTGTACGAGTACGAATACGGGTGCATACGAGTAGAATTGTTGATGAAACTGAACGAGGATGTAATTGTAAGCATTTTTGTTAAGTAGAAGTATTTTGATAAGTGTCTTGAAGTCTTTCAAAAGTGTATGAATACATATTAAAACACTACATGTATATACATTTTAACTGAGTCGTTAAGTCATCGTTAGTCGTTACACGTAAATGTTGTTTTGAAATCTTTAGGTTAACGATCTTGTTGAATGTTGTTAACCCATTGTTTATTATAACAAATGAGATGTTAAATTATTATATTATCATGATATTATGATATATTATATATCTTAGTATGATGTATATACAGTTAAATGTCGTTACAACGATAATCGTTACATATATGTCTAGTTTCGAAATCATTAAGTTAGTAGTCTTATTTTTACATATGTATTTCATTGTTAATACACTTAATAATATATTTACTTATCATTTAACATAATTAACCAAGTGTATCAATATCTTAATATGATTCATATGTACCTAGTAAGACGTTGTTATAACGATAATCGTTATATATATCGTTTTCGAGTTTCTTAAATTAATAGTCTCATTTTTATGTATATAACTCATTGTTAAAATACCTAATGAGATACATACATATAATAAAAACATGTTAACTATATATATAACCATATATATGTCATCGTATAGTTTTTAAAAGTTTTAACGTTCGTGAATCACCGATCAACTTGGGTGGTCAATTGTCTATATGAAACATATTTCAATTAATCAAGTCTTAACAAGTTTGATTGCTTAACATGTTGGAAACATTTAATCATGTAAATATCAATCTCAATTAATATATATAAACATGGAAAAGTTCGGGTCACTACATCTTCTGTACTATATATAGGTATTCTATGTAGATAAAATATCATCCGATATCCGAGAATCATTTCTTATCGAAAATCCTTTATCTAACCATGTAAGATGAATTCGGCAACCAGTTCAAGTTCCTCGGATTCCGATATAATTTCCACTCGAGCTCCAAAAGCAGTATAATCGGAATGGGTCAACCAATTAGCCATCATAAATTTAGGATGAATTGAGAATGGGAACGAAGTAAACTTAATCAATAAAGATGCGAAGAAATGATCCCTCCCACCAACCATATTGCCCTATTGGCAAAGAACCTGAAGCATTTACCGGCAAACCTGTTCAAATCACCATTTTCTCTCTCATATTCAGGATATCTCGTAATGATTACGTAATATCTACAATTCTAAACCTTACTCACTCACTCGTTCCAACCGATAATCATCCCGAAGTAATAAGTCAACGAGCTTCGCGCCCGAGTAGTAGCCTTGAAAAATATGTTGCAAAACGTACCAGCTTCAGCAACATCACTGGCACCAACAGTACCACCATCAACAACATTAACAGTACCATCACTACCGCCAACAGAAACATCCGCATCACACGTCCCGACATCACAACCTATACATCAAACATAAACATCATACGTACCATAGATACCAAGGAGTAACAACAACAATGAACAATGAAGTATTGATCCATAACTTCGTTGAAGAAATATTCTGCGAAGAATATGTGGTTCCTAATAGTTAACGATGAAGTATTGATCCATAACTTCATTGAAGAAATATTCTGCGAAGAATATGTGGTTCCTAATAGTTTTAGAGATTACTTATTCTAGCTCAAACCAAAAATCATATGAGTTTAATATCATATTAACTCATTAAATCCATGATTACATCTGAAAAAATATATATGTATATATGTTTTCATAAAGATTGTAATTAAAAATTCTTTTGTACAAACTGTTAATGGTAAAAATATTTTAACGGGTAGGTAATACCCGAGGAATATTTAGATTCCACATTAATAAGTTACACTGTACATTCTTCGAATCTGATTCAGCAGTCATTAACAATACTGCTCAGAACAACTAAAGAACAACTATTTTCATTCAAATTCAATTTCATGTTCGGATTTTGACCGATCAGAAACCAAATCAAGATTTGACAAGTGGCATAATGAAGAAAATAATGAACAAAATAAAATTTGATTAGTAACCAAATATTTAACTACGTAAAATTTTAAACCTATACTAACCAAATCCTAGCTGATTGTTCCTAGCTAACTGTACCTATATGACTATATCCTTATAATATACTACTTTTGTTTGAACTATTGGACTATTGAAGTACTATCATGGACAATTAAAAAGTATTAAAAGAGTAGGAAATATTAATTACAACACATTTTGACTTAAAAAGATCGTAAATAAATTACATCTACCACAGTTAAATATTTCCTCAAGTTTGCCACTTGATTTAATCTTAAACATCCTTTGTAACTTGATTTCATCTTAAATAGCCTTTGCATCTTGACGATTACAATCAGCGTTTAATCATCTAAAAACACAATTCTCCTGAAACCACCTCGGATTGATAACCGACGATTCAGATATGGCTGCATTAAATGCAGAGGAAACAGTAAAATTGTAGATGGCCTAAACGGCCAAAAGTTTGATGATAAAGAATGGAGTGTTGGGAACGCTCGATAGAAAATTTGGTACTAAAAAAAAAAAAGATTGAGCTAACCATGAAGGAGACCAAGGACAAATACAAGGACCAAACCCTATATTCAAAGAATCCAGGAATTTCTGGATCCGATGGAATCTTTAAAGAATATCTTGCTCCGAAGTCATGTTAAAATCTTGCGAAAACTTTTTCTTCATCAACTTTCGAACATTGCAATTCCAAAATATCATCATAAATATCTTCGATATTTCTGAGGATATTTTCATAAATTTTCTTGTCCGAAATTATCTATCTCTTCGTGTTTTATGTATTCCATTATATTGGAAACTTCTGTAAAATCTAAGTATAAATTATGAATGAATTGTGGAGAAGTGTTGGGATTTGAAGCATGGGTTAGTATAATATAATGACGCCCGGCCAACGTGATTATATTACAGTAAGTCATGCTGAGTTTCTAATGGAACGTGATAAAGGATCACAGATCATAACTTTATCATGAACCCTGTTACATAACTCTTTCATTCTACTTAACCTCCAAACATATCAAGAAAATATATATTCTTGATAGTTCTATCCTCAAGGATTCTGGTAATTTGACAAATCAAATCGTGCTAATACATTCCTTTCTGCTTAGAATACTATAATCATTCGAAACTCCATACTTACGAATTCTGAACTATTACTCGCTTTACTAGAGGTCGAGAAGAGAATAAAAAGGCAAAGAGCTCCGAAACATAAGGGAAGATATGAAACTCGATAACAACACTGAAATCATAAATCATGTACATTAATACGAATAGCAATATAAAGACACGGGAGTATGATAAACACAATTACCCCAAGAGCAAAGTAGAAGTAAACAGATTCCTCTGGTGGGAGTTGGAATCGAAGAATGATTGCTGTGATAGTCAGAATGAGGTTAAGAACCAGAGTTGGATTAAGCATATTCACAATCATTGAAAGTATGGATCAAGAAAGAAAGTATTGGAGTGGTGAAAATAATGGAACGGAAGAAGTTCATTTATAGTGAAAATACCAGACAAAGCAATCGAGACAGATAATCGCATTTAATTATAGAGATCTTAATTTTCATAAATCCCGAAGAATCAAATCTTATAGATTTCCAAGATTTTCTTTTAAATCCCTTGAATTCCGGAATTTAAACGTGACTACGTCAAAAGTTAAATCTCTATTTCACTCTTTTGTGACAGCTTCACTCGTACGCTTCAGATAATCGAATCGTTTTATCTATATTAATCAATAATGATAAAACTCTATTTATCAACTCATTTTCTTCCTGAAAACATTTTTATTGTTAGCCATGACGACTTCAATCAAATTTCGGGACGAAATTTCTTTAACGGGTAGGTACTGTGACGACCCGAAAAATTTCGACCAATTTTAAACCGAACTCTCGATACGATATAATATTTTGACACAATAAGAAAAGTCTGTTAGGTTGAGTCTCAAAAATTTTGAACTATTTCATGGATTCATTTAACCTTTGACTGTTCTCGACGATTCACGAACAACTATTTGTAAATAGATATGTATATATAAAAATAAATGAATATATATATATATATATATATATATATATATATATATATATATATATAATAATAACTTAATATAAGTAAATAAATATTTATATATACAATTATAGATTAATATATACGTTATATATAGAATTTCTCTACATTTCTATTTTATGTATATTATTATTAAATAAATATATATAATTTATAAATATTATATGTAGAAATTATTATAACATATTCTATGTAAAAATATGTGTTAATGGTTATTATTATTTTTATAAACAAATTGTCTACCTATATATGATGTTTAGTCATGCATATAACAAAACCAAACAATGAGCTGTTAATCAAATTTCTTTTTCCAAAAACCCCACCACCTTACTTTTAGGTTGTTAGATTGTGATTAATTTTATTTTCTCCTACATATGCATGAATCAATCTAGGTATATGCATCACTCCCACTCATATCCTCCTTTTATTTTTAATTTTAAACTTTCTTTCATTCCTTGTTATTAATCGACACAAGAAAGATCCAAGGTGGGTTCCATCAAATTGATTGCACACTATTATATCAAACCCACTTGTTTGACAATTATTAATACTAGTTTATTTGTTACTAAGATATTATTATCATTATTATTTACTCATATAAAGGCATATATGTATATGAAAGGAAACTCAGTGTTTTTCTTTTTCTTTCTCCTTATTCAACTAAAATCATCTTTCTCTTTTGAACCTCAAACATCTGCTGGACATTTTTTGCTTTCCTGCCA
Source organism: Rutidosis leptorrhynchoides (assembly GCF_046630445.1). Taxonomy (NCBI): domain Eukaryota; kingdom Viridiplantae; phylum Streptophyta; class Magnoliopsida; order Asterales; family Asteraceae; genus Rutidosis; species Rutidosis leptorrhynchoides. Next base: position 219,959,858 of record NC_092338.1, on the reverse strand, counting down.
CGACTACACACAAACAACCATCTTCCGTCACCTCCTATATCGCAGCCCAAACCTTCATCACTTTCGACTTTCTGCAGTTACTAACTAAAGCTTTGAACAACTAAAGAACACCAGCAATATTGAAGTGTATGGCACTCACCAAAAATCACGATCACCACCCATGTAAAAACTCTTGTCTCTTTATCTTTTCTATCTCCATTTTATATATACATACATACCTAATACATATGCTTATAGATATATGCATATACATCATGTTTAATAAACTACACACCATCACCTTAAATCATTTGATCACTTCTTGGACCACCCTGCACCACCTTCTACACCCTAATCCGCCACCTTGACCACCTTCGCTGCCACACCACCGGTCACCCTTCATCAACCCACTTCACTCCTCAAACCCAATTAAATTACCACAGTTAACATTGATAACCCACCATCCCTAACCACCGAGACACCACTATTATCACATCATCATCATCGACTATGAAAATGAACACACCTTTTGATTCACCACCTTCTTGATTACTCGAAAACCACCCAACATACAATTAGAACCCAAGAACGAGAACAACCCATGTTAATAGGAATTCTAACATGAGCTCGATACCGTCATAACTTTGTTACTTCTTGTACGATCTTACATTCCTCATCATTCGATTAATAAACTTCAAGATCAAGAACCCTCCTTCTCTTTCAAACGTCTCTCTCTTCTCTTATCAGACGTAAACCACCTATGAACCACCATCGTATTTTACTGATACTGCAGTCTACATGTTTCTGTTTCCAAGTCGACAAAAAAACACCATTTTTCCATCAAGAATTGTTGTTGTACGTTTCTAATTTAGTTCTCTCACTTTCCTTTCTGTTTCATTCGAACATAACAACCAAATTCCACCTGCACAAGTCGTGTCTACTGCTGCACCCTTTCCATTTGGTTTTATTTATGTTTGAATGATGAAACAAAGGAGGAAATGGATGAATGCTGATAATAATTCATGAAAGCATCCAAAAGAATCACGCTACTGTTGCTATATTGCTTTTTGTGTACTATTTTCCTTTATGGCTAACCAAGTGGGATTACATTACATTTTTTTATATTAAATGATGAAAAGAAGATGGTGAGAGTAGGTAGCTTGGCTGCTTGCATCTTTACTGATATATTTTCTTTTATAAATCGAATCCTAAATCCACACTTTTAGTTGTTGGGTTGTTTTTATACCGATCCATTTAGTAAACAAATGGACATATTCTGTAGTTGGGCCAATTGATGCAGTTGGGCTGATGTTTTCATGAAGGACCGAAATATTTTGCTACTTACTTCTACTTAAAGCTTATAACGCAAATGGATAATAGGTTATGAATGTTCATGATGTCATGATATATGATAATATTAAATGAACACGATGATGATGCTTACAGAAGTACGTTGATTAAAATTAAGAAGTATGATGATGATGTATATGAATGATTAAAATGATTGTAGGGTGATAATCAAATGTAGATAATGATATACGTGGTTATATTGATGACGATTATAAAAGATGATAAATTCACGGTGATGATATAATTAGATGATGATTAGATTAGTATGATGAGGATACGGTAGTATTAATGAAGATGATACATAATTATTATTCACGATGATGATATAGATGTATGTTGATGATGAAGTGGTTATGATTATCGAGTGTAATCTGCTCGATTGGTTTTATGAAGAAGAAGGTGAAAACAGAAAATAAATTAAAACAAAATAAAATCCAAATAATAACTGGAATGAAATCGTAGAAGAGTGGTGAGGAGTGTTTGTGTTTAATTGAGAAGTCTCGGGTTCGAGCCCGGGTTCGGGCATTTTTTTTTAGAAAAAGAAGAAGAAGGATGCAGAAGTAAAGGTTAAAAACAATTTAAGTTGAGTGTTATTTCAGAATTGAAACACATAGCGTAATGGTTATGGATGTTATCGGGTTAGTGAGACGTCGCGGGTTCAAACCCGGACTCGGGCATTTTTTTTAAAGGCTACTTCTTTGAGGTAGTATTTCTATTACCATTACTATTATTATTATCGTATCATTTTTGGTACTATTATAAGTATTATTATTATTAATATTATCATTTTATAAATTAATAAAATAACTATCATTATTATTTTATCATTTTTATTATTAGTATTATTACTATTATTAGTATTATTATTACTAAGTATTATAAATATTATTGTTATTACTATTATTATCATTATTATTATTTTCATGACAAATAAATATTATTATTAGTATTATCATTAGTAACATAAGTATTAGTATTATTATTATTAATATTATCGTTATAAGCAAATACAACTTTTATTACTATTATTGATATTATGTTACCAAATAAATATTTTGTATATAAAAAATATACTTTCAGTAATATTACATATAAGTATGTATTATTCATATTAACATTTTTTTATATATAAATATTCATATATAACAAATTAGGTATTTTTAATATAATACTAATCATATATCATATATAGATATTAAAATAACTATATAAATATTAATCATTTGAAATATATATACAAATTAAATATATAAAATATATAACTTAAGATATAATATACCAATTTCTTCGATTACGATTATATGTGTTAATAAATATATAAATGATATAGGTTCGTGAATCCGAGGTCAACCTCGCATTGTTCAGTTTAGTCGTATGCATATTTTTACTACAAAATATATTGTAGGTGAGTTTCATTTGCTCCCTTTTTAAATGCTTTTGCATTATATATTTTTGGGACTGAGAATACATGCGCTGCTTTTATAACTGTTTTACGAAATAGACACAAGTAATCGAAACTACATTCTATGGTTGAATTATTAAACCGAATATGCCCCTTTTTAGCTTGGTAGCCTAAGAATTAGGGAACTGGCCCCTAATTGACGCGAATCCTGAAGGTAGATCTACGGGAACTAACAACCACCATTATGGAATTTGGAATGCTTTAGTACTTCGAGTTTATCATGTCCGATGGGTGTCCCGGAATGATGGGGATATTCTATATGCATATTGGTAAGGTCGGTTACCAGGTGTTCACCATATGAATGATTTTTATCTCTATGCAGTTTGCAAAATGCCTGATATGAGATGTATATTTATGGAAAAATGAAATCTTGTGGTCTATTAAAATATGGAAATGATTGATTACGATAAACCTATGAACTCACCAACCTTTTGGTTGACACTTGAAAGCATGTTTATTCTCAGGTATGAAAGAAATCTTCCGCTGTGCATTTGCTCATTTTAGAGATATTACTTGGAGTCATTCATGGCATATTTCAAAAGACATTGCATTCGAGTCGTTGAGTTCAACAAGATTATTATTAAGTCATTGATAGTTTGATATATTATGAAATGGTATGCAAAATTGTCAACTTTCGATGTAATGAAAGTTTGTCTTTTAAAAACGAAGGCAATGTTTGTAAAATGTATCATATAGAGGTCAAGTACCTCGCGATGTAACCATATGTTATTGTATTCGTCCTTATGGATTAGGACGGGGTATGACATATTGGATTTTCCTAACAGTCTCCGTAGTCGGCCTGGCCACCTCGATACAAGTAATCTGTGAGAAGTCCTATCAGTTAAGATATCCGATCTGGTTAGCGACCGAATTTCAAGAATAATTGTTTTTATTAAATTATCGATCCTTTTAGTAAATTAAAATTTTCTAAAAGTTACTTTTAAGTATTTTTAAACAGAAAATCTAAAAAAAATGGAACAACAAGACACCCTTGCTTCTATGCATAAGTCATGCTTAGAGGAAAGAGGAGGACCAATCACCTTAGGAACTGGAGGAATTTCTGAAATCAATCTACACATGATTAAAGTAGTCAGTATGATCTGTAAATTTCAAGGATTACCGACTGACGATCCTAACTTTCATATAAACAAATTTATCAGTCTGGTTGACTCTTTTAAGAAAGAATCAAACTAGAAAAATATTTTAAAACTTCATCTTTTTCAATATTCACTTTCTGCACACGCTTCAGCATGGTTTGGCGCACTTAACCCGAATTCGATCCATACATAAGAGGATTTAGCCACTAAATTTCTAAACAAATTTTATCCACCCTCCCTGAAACCTGTTTAAGGATTGACATCACTAACTTTTCTTAAAAAGAAAATGAGTCATTGTGTCTAGCATGGAATAGAGTAAAGATGACGCTTAAAAGATGTCCAAATTAGTCATTAAGCCATGCAGACATAATATGTATGCTTTACAATGGTTTGACCAAGGATGATAAGTCTCTCCTAGACATGGCCTCGCAAGGCAATTTCATGTCTCGAAACAGTAGATGAAGCATGGGATCTCTTGGACACAATAGCTGCACAACAGGAAGATTGGAACAATGAAGCTTCTGTGAAGGATGACGTCTTCACTTATACAGTAAAAATGCTGGAAACCATGTTACAAGATCTCACCCTCACTATTCAAAGTTTACCAATTCCTAAGAACCCCGATGTTACGAGAACCAACCTAAGGTATCCTTACCCTAGATGGGCACACAAACAGCAAAATAGCTCGAATCATAATATAATTTTCCCATTGCACAAACCTACTCTCCACTCTAAGGAAATTTTAGCTGAATTAATGAAAAAGTAATATATGATAAACCTTCAAGTCATAGAATGCCAGAACAAATTTGATACTTTGATAAAGACTTTTGAAGAATTGATCACTAATTTTCAGCTTACGTTTAAACGATTAACCGCTAAAATTGATACAGAGTGTAGTGAGTTTGATGCCCTAATAATTACTAGAGGAGGGAAGAAAACAACTATTAATATACCCATACAAGATTTTTCCGATAAGGAACCTGTACCAATTGACCCAGTTGTTAATCCACCGGAACCTATCTCTCCTAAGGCCCCGGAGATTATTCCGCGCACCCGCATACCTTTCCCAGGTAGGCTTAGGAATGAAAAACAAGAAGCGCAATTTGCTAAGTATTTGGATATTGTTAAGAATTTGCATTTGAATGTACGTCTAGTTGATGCTTTAGTTGAGATGCCAAACTGCGCTAAATTTTTCAAAGAACTGCTATCAAACAAAGAGAGATTAAGAGAGATAGTTAGCTTGCCCTTAAGTGAAGAATGCTCGTTAGTGTTACAACATGGAATTCCCCCTAAGTTAGGAGATACAGGAAGATTTACGGTACCTTGCTGCTTCCAAGATGTCCAAATTAGCAATGCGTTAGCAGACTTAGGAGCAAGTGTAAACCTAATGCCCTATTCATTATTCAAGAAGCTAGGATTAAATGACTTAAGGCCAACCAGAATGACTATCCAACTCGCGGACAGATCAGTTAAGATTCCTCGGGGAATAGCTGAAGATGTCCTAGTTAGAGTGGATAAGTTCGTGTTTCCCGTTGACTTCGTCATTATGGATATTGAGGAAGACACGAAGGTCCCACTCATTCTTGGCAGACCATTCCTAAATACTGCCAAGGATGTAATTGATGTTCACGAGAAATCTCTGAAATTAAGGGTTGGAGGAAAAGAAATCACATTCAATGTTGATCGCCTCATGAACCATCCTAAGGAAGAAGATGTGAATCTCTCTGATTCTTTTCAAGAACTCATCAACAAATGCCTGGAAGAGACTATGGCTATATGCAGTCAAGATCAAATTTCTAAGGATCTGTTCTTTACACCTCCTGAAGGAAATCTCGACAACCATTCCGCCATAGACCTTAGTCAACACATATCTCCCCTCTCTGAAAGTAACTTCCTTGGCAACACTATTCAAATAGCACAACTAGGACAAGGCATTCTGTGACGACCCGGAAATTTCCGACCAAATTTAAACTTAATCTTTATATAATTCCGACTTGATAAGCAATGAATTTTAATAAATCTTGAACCTCCGAAAAGAGTTTTACACAAACTTTTGGTCACCCTTTTATTCCGACGATTCACGAACGTCATAACTTGATTTAATTGTTTAATTATTGTGTGTATATATAGATTTATATATATTTAACTTGAAAATATGATAATTAAATATCTCATTAAGTATATTAACAAAGTATTATATATATATATTTTCATACTACTAATTTAAAGAGTTTTCAAACAATATATATATATTACTATTTAAACGACGTAATTAACTTATGTTAAAATGTATTTACATATAATGTATTACGAGTGTAAATACATCCTTACAAGTATTGAATACACTTTATAATATACCAATACATATAAAGGATAGCTATACTCGTATTTTCGTTCAATTTTCTCAAAGAATTCTACTCGCATTCATACGGTATTTTTACCCGTATTATACACAGCTTCTAGAAGTATTTACTATTGGTATATACCAATAGAAATCTGCAATTATTTGTGTAATATGTAATCCATGACCTAATAAATTTAATTTGTCATGCATGACTTAATACAATTTAACTTATCTTAGATATTTTCACTAAAAGCCAAAATTATAAGCTTATAAATATGGACCATTTTAACTCATTTTTACTCTATGTTTTCTTAAACTAAAAACACACACTTGAATGCTCTCATATCATACTTTAATCTCAGCAACTTTCCTCTTCATAATCAAGGTAAAATACTTCTCAAAATCCTTGTTCAATTCATTGTATAGTTGCTATCTTATTATACTTATAAAACTTGTAAAAACTAGAACTTGTTTTGGTGAACACCAAGCTTGTTTGAAAAACTAATCTAATCTTTCTAACTTAACACTAATAACACTAATAACACTTATTTATATGTATTATGATGTTATATTAAGTTAATATAAGAACTTATAACTTGTACATATGAAGAACACCTTGAAACTTAACATATATCCTTTAATCTCCATTCGGTAAAAAGCGGGCTGTTTTGGGTTGGGAATTAAAAACCTATCTTAGACTTTGAGTTCTAGGCTAAGACTTTGGAAATATGTTAATATATGTAAATAAGACTTCCAGTATTTTTTCATGATTTTAGACAAAGTGAAATTATTTTATCAAAAATCATATATTGGGTGGATGCGGGGATTTTTCCAAATCTGTCCACCGACACAAAAAGTGGGTAAAGCTCTAAAAATTACTACTTGGGATGAAATTTTCAAATTATTTTTGTAAAATTTACTTCTTAATGAATCCATAGTAATTTGATTCACTTTAAACGGAGTTGTAATGAATATTTGGCGAGCAAAATAAAATCTGCTAAAATTAACGTTGTATGGACGAAATTTATATTATAAAAACTATATTAACCATATCCTTGTTAACTTTTTCTATATCCTATATATATTTGGATATGTTATCATTAGTATAAAAATATATTATAATCTTGGTTAATTCTGTAATTGTATATATGTATAATAATATTCTTGGTACGTCCTAACACAATAAGTATACAATACGTTTTGATAAATCCTAAGACAATACGTACACAATACGTCTTAGTTAATTCTAAGATAATACGTATACAATACGTCTCTGGGTTGATGCAAATACAATACGTATACAATACGTCGTGGGGGTAATTCTAATATTATATATATATATACCGATTATTGGACTGTTGGACTTTTCGGACTATTTTGGACTACGAACAAAGGACTACTAACAATGGACTACTAACATAAAATGTAAAAAATTATTATATAAGTATTTTATGAACTTGCTTTATTTTATTCATATGTCGTATTATTATCTGAATCGTTATTATTGTTATAGGTTCGTGAATCCAAGGACGACGGTCATATTTTTAATAAGTTGAAAACTTATTATTAATATACTTTTACTACTGTGAGTATATAGTTCCATTTTTAAACTCTAAAAATATTTTGGGATGAGAATACATGCATTTTATGTTTTACGCCATGGACACAAGTACTTAAAATATATTCTACGTTGAGTTGTACCACATTGCATATCTTCCCTAATAGCTTAGTAACTAATATTTACATGTTGTAAGAACATGTAAGCGCGAATCCTATTGATAGATCTATCGGGTTTGACAACCCCAACCGGGCTAGTCGCTCTAGTATCATAAACGGTTGCATAGTACTTCATTTTTACTACACTTGGTGCAGTGTAGGAAGATTTCATAATAAAGGGAATATGCCACATTAATGGTTAAGTATGGTTACCGAAGCGCTCAACAACTTATAAAATACTTTTATACACTTGTGAGTATACATATATTTATAACTATGAAATCTTGTGGTCTATATTTATATCGATGATAAACCTATATATCTCACAAACCTTTGTGTTGACTGTTTACGCATGTTTATTCTCAGGTCCTTAAGAAAGTCTTCCGCTGTTGCATTATCTGAGCAAGCTGTGCATGGAGTCTCATACTTTTATTTAAATAAAGTGTTGCATTCAATAAAACCTTTGTCATGTATTATATTCGACTTTTACGTCACGTATGTAGTATTTGGAAACCGATGTATTTTGGGGATTATTTCTTAAATAATCGCCCACTTGTTTAAAACATGCATTATGTATAATAATGATATGCTTTTTATGAAACGAATGCAATATTTTCTAAAATGTATCATATAGAGGTCAAATACCTCGCTATGGGACCAATGAGAACGTACTGCGTTTATAGTAATATGGACGGGTCATTTCAGTTGGTATCAGAGCGGTGGTCTTAGCAAACCATGTCTTGCATTAGTGTGACTAACAGATAGTTATTAAGATGCATTAGTCAGTCTGGACTTCGACCATAACTGTATGTCAAAAGTTTTGCTTATCATTTCTAGTCGAAAATCATCTGCTTAATCACCCTTAGAAAATTACATGCTTATCATTCTTAGTCTAGACACATCTTACTGCATTGATTGCATAAATAGTGTATAGACAAAGTTCATATTTTAGCGTATATGCTAATTCATATCTTAGCATATCTGTTACTGTAAACTTTGCCTAACATATTCCGTAAATTCCTCCGTAATCTATGAAATCTTTTGCTCTATATATATAGATATTCTATGTAATTAGAATACCATCCGATAGCTGGAAATCATTTCATATCGAAAAATACTTTATTCAATCATACGAAATAAAACTCTCCACTAGTTCAAGTCCCTCGAATTCCGATATGGAATTTCACTCTAGCTCCAAAAGCAGTGTGACCGGAATGGATCAACCAATTAGCCATCATCTATTTTGGATGAATTGGGGATGGGTTCGTGGTCTACTTAATCATTGGAGACAAGAAGAAGGTGATCCCTTCCATCCACCACATTGCCCTCTTGGTGAAGAACATGAGGCACTTACCGGCGAACCCGTTCGTAACACCATTTTCTCTCTCCTTTCCAGGATATGCCACAACGAGTATAATATTACTAATATTATTGAGGCTATCCGACCTTTACTCCGTATCTTGCATGGTTAATTATTTAGTAAAAAAAAATTACTGTCATGAAAAGCAAAACTTCATTAGCAAGTGCATCCTACATCATTTCATTCCCTTTATAAAGCTTTTGACCTCTCTTTTTATTCAAGAAACTTTAAACATCTTCTTTCACAATACAAAACAAAACAAATTCTCATCATCTATACTCACATCAAACCACTACCAGCACTAGCAGCAGCATCACCAACAACATCACAAGCCTCAACATCGCAAGCCGCATTACGAGCATCAACATCATACGCACCGCAGGCACTGAGGGATACCAATAATAACGAGTGATGAAGTATTAATTCATTATTTCATTTACGTTGAAGAAATATTTCGCGGCGATTATGTAATCTCTAAAGTTTTAGGGATTATTCATTTCTAGTTCCAACCGTAAACCAAATGAGATTAATATAATATTAACACAATAAATTCATATTACATCTGAAGAAAATATACATACATATATTTTCATAAAGACTGTAATAAAAATTCTTTTGTACAAAATATTACTTGTGAAATTTTATTTTAACGGGTAGGTAATACCCGAGAAATACTTAAGTTCACATTAATATGTTACACTGTACATTTTTAATGATGTTTCGACAATAGTTAATTATACTATCTCCTTTCATAGCAATATACATTATTTCACAAAATTCAAGACAACCATTTTCCATACCATTTCAATTACATATTCTAATTTTGACAGATCAAAATCCAAGTCAAGATTTAAGAAGTGCCATCAATCTTAAATTCCTACATCCTTCAAAATCATACTTTAAATTCAAACTATACTAGAACATCACTTTCATTCACAGAACTCATAAAGATATTCGTATCATTCAAGATTCACGACGAATTCATTATACGGATATTGACGTTGACAACCTGCGTCTAAACCCTTCAAAATTCTTGAAAACATCTCAACTAAGGAAAAATCGAGAGAATGAACCAATCACACGATACATACGAAGAATATATGCATATAGATATGCATTCGGAGGACACTTGAACCTAAGCAAAGGTTCAACACGTATCCATGTCAGATCCTTTAGCATTATTATTACCCAAAATAACTTTACAATCCCTTTTCAAAATAGCGAATTTTATTACAGCTCCAAAAAGACAACTTCGACTTTTCATCCGGAGTAGCCTTATTATAACCTTGATATATAGGTTGTCTTTTCGCCATCGTTACTGGGGAACCTTTTATATTCCACCACATTAGTAGTAAGCTTACCAGAAACTTTATTGCTCTTTGAGTTAAATCTCTCTGAAAGATCACTATAAAACCTTGTCATGTACCCATCTACATCTTGTAACAATAATTGCCATACCAAACTCCCGGAAGCATCAATAATTATTCTTGAATCTCATATCATTTCTGCATATACATATAATGTTATTTCCTGGAATTATAATTCTGAAATCCGGAATAGCACTTCAGCCTACAAATCAGTACTATAAAGTTTTGAAAAAGCTGAATGAAGCAGTAGAAACTGTAGACAACCGTAACAGTCAAAAGTTGATGATAAAGAATATTGTGTTAGCAAAGCACAGAAAAAGAGAAGGTTTAGAACTGGAAAACGGATTGAGCAAACCTTGAAGGAGGCTGTGAACAAATCACAACGACGAAATCTACCTTCAAAGAATCCAAATGATTCGGTGTCTGCTAAAATCCTTAGCAAATACCTTGCTCCTTACTCTAAAACCCTTGCGGACAATATTCTTCATCATCATCTTATCTTAAATATTCTAAGATATCAACGTATCTTCCATTATAAATATCCTTCATATTTCTGAAGATATTTTCATAACCATTTTTATCTGAAATCATTTATTCCTTCGCGTTATCTGTATCACATCATAAAGAAAACTGTTTTAGTTTCTAAATATCTGAAACCTCTGAGTGTAAAGTATGAATATTTTTGAAGTAATGGTGGGAACTGAAGCATGAGTTAGTATAATATAATGACACTTGATCAACGTGATTATATTACAGTAAGTCATGCTGAGTTTCTAAATGGAACGTAATGATTCACAGACCATAACGTCATCATGTGCCAAGTTACATGACTCTTACATTCAATCTAATCTCTAAACATATCAAGAACATATTCTATTGATAGTTCAATCTTTTCCTTTGGATTCTGGTAATTTCACAAGTTAAATTGTGCTATTACAATTTCTCTCTTAGAGCATTAGCTATGTTCATTCCGAATTTCATATCTATGAATTCTAGACCATTATTCGCTTGACTTGAAGTCGGGAAAAGAAGACGGAAGCATGAAACTCCAAAATATAATGAAAAATATAAGCACGAAGATAACGCAGAAATTACAAACCGTGTATATCGATGCGTATAGCAATTTAAAGACACGGGAAAACTAATAACACTATAAACCCAAGAGCATAGTAGAAATTAACGGATTACTCCGGTGGAAGATGAAAAAGAAGAATGACAAATGTGATAGTCAAGAATATATCAAGAATTAAAACTGGATGGAGCATATTGACGAATGTTTTGGAAGTACAAAGAAAGGAAGAAAGTATAAAAGATGGGTGATGTGGAAATAAGGAAACGTAGGAGGTTGATTTATAGTAAAATATCTGACAGAGAAATCGAGACAGATTATTGCATTAAATCGAAGAGGATCATAATTTCCTTAATCGTCGAACAATCAAAACTTATATAGATTACAAAGATTTTCTTTAATCCGGAGATCAACCGTGATGACGTCAAAAGAAAAAACAAATACCTATTTTCTCATTTCACTCTTTTACAATAGCTTCACTCATACGTTTCGAGTAATCGAATTATTTTATCCATATTTCTCAATCATGATAAAACCCTATGAATCAACTTATATTCATCATAATAACATTCTTATTGTTAGCCATGACGACCTCGATCAAATTTCGGGACGAAATTTCTTTAACGGGTAGGTACTGTGACGACCCGGAAATTTCCGACCAAATTTAAACTTAATCTTTATATAATTCCGACTTGATAAGCAATGTATTTTAATAAATCTTGAACCTCTGAAAAGAGTTTTACACAAACTTTTGGTCACCCTTTTATTCCGACGATTCACGAACGTCATAACTTGATTTAATTGTTTAATTGTTTAATTATTGTGTATATAATATGGATTTATATATATTTAACTTGAAAATATGATAATTAAATATCTCATTAAGTATATTAACAAAGTATTATATATATATATATTTTCATACTACTAATTTAAAGAGTTTTCAAACAATATATATTACTATTTAAATGACGTAATTAACTTATGTTAAAATGTATTTACATATAATGTATTACGAGTGTAAATACATCCTTACAAGTATTGAATACACTTTATAATATACCCATACATATAAAGGATAGCTATACTCGTATTTTCGTTCAATTTCCTCAAAGAATTCTACTCGCATTCATACGGTATTTTTACCCGTATTATACACAGCTTCTAGAAGTATTTACTATTGGTATATACCAATAGAAATCTGCAATTATTTGTGTAATATGTCATCCATGACCTAATTAATTTAATATGTCATGCATGACTTAATACAATTTAACTTATCTTAGATATTTTCACTAATATCCAAAATTATAAGCTTATAAATAAGGACCATTTTAACTCATTTTTACTCCACATTTTCTTAAACTAAAAACACACACTTGAATGCTCTCATATCATACTTTAATCTCAGCAACTTTACTCTTCATAATCAAGGTAAAATACTTCTCAAAATCCTTGTTCAAGTTAATATAACACTTATAACTTGTATTATGATGTTATATTAAGTTAATATAAGAACTTATAACTTGTATATATGAAGAACACCTTGAAACTTAACATATATCCTTTAATCTCTATTCGGTAAAAAGCGGGCTGTTTTGGGTTGGGAATTAAAAACCTATATTAGACTTTGAGTTCGAGGCTAAGACTTTGGAAATATGTTAATATATGTAAATAAGACTTCTAGTATTTTTTTCATGATTTTAGACAAAGTGGAGGTATTTTATCAAAAATCATATATTGGGTGGATGCCGGGATTTTTCCAAATCTGTCCACCGACACAAAAAGAGGGTAAAGCTCTAAAAATTACTACTTGGGATGACTTTTTCTAATTGGTTTTGTAACATTTACTTCTTAATGAATCTATAGAAATTTGATTCACTTTAAACGGAGTTGTAATGAATATTTGGCGAGCAAAACCAAATCTGCTAAAATTAACGTTGTATGGACGAAATTTATATTATAAAAACTATATTAACCATATCCTTGTTAACTTTTCCTATATCCTATATATATTTGGATATGTTATCAGTAGTATAACAAAATATTATAATCTTGGTTAATTCTGTGATTGTATATATGTATAATAATATTCTTGGTACGTCCTAACACAATAAGTATACAATACATTTTGATAAATCCTAAGACAATACGTACACAATATGTCTTAGTTAATTCTAAGACAATACGTATACAATACGTCTCTGGGTTGATGCAAAGACAATACGTATACAATACATCGTGGATGTAATTCTAAGATTATATATATATATATATATATATATATATATATATATATATATATATATATATATATATATATATATATATATATATACCGATTATTGGACTGTTGGACTTTTCGGACTATTTTGGACTACTAACAAATGACTACTAACAATGGACTACTAACATAAAATGTTAAAAATTATTATATAAGTATTCTATGAACTTGCTTTATTTTATTCATATGTCTTATTATTATCTGAATCGTTATTATTGTTATAGGTTCGTGAATCCAAGGACGACAGTCATATTTTTAATAAGTTGAAAACTTATTATTAATATACTTTTACTACTGTGAGTATATAGTCCCATTTTTAAACTCTAAAAATATTTTGGGATGAGAATACATGCAATTTATATTTTACGCCATGGACACAAGTACTTAAAATATATTCTACGTTGAGTTGTACCACATTGCATATCTTCCCTAATAGCTTGGTAACTAATATTTACATGTTGTAAGAACATGTAAGCGCGAATCGTATTGATAGATCTATCGGGTTTGACAACCCCAACCGGGATAGTCACTCTAGTATCATAAACGGTTGCATAGTACTTCCTTTTTACAACATTTGGTACAGTATAGGGAGATTTTATAATAAAGGGAATATGCCACATTAATGGTTAAGTATGGTTACCGAATAGCTCAACAACTTATAGAATAATTTTATACACTTGCGAGTGTACATATATTTATAACTATGAAATCTTGTGGTCTATATTTATATTGATGATAAACCTATATATCTCACCAACCTTTGTGTTGACTGTTTACGCATGTTTATTCTCAGGTCCTTAAGAAAGTCTTCCGCTGTTGCATTATCTGAGCAAGCTGTGCATGGAGTCTCATACTTTTATTTAAATAAAGTGTTACATTCAATAAAACCTTTGTCATGTATTATATTCGACTGTTACGTCACGTGTGTAGTATTTGGAAACCGATGTATTTTGGGGATTATTTCTTAAATAATCATCCACTTGTTTAAAACATGCATTATGTATAATAATGATGTGCTTTTTATGAAACGAATGCAATATTTTCTAAAACGTATCATATAGAGGTCAAATACCTCGCTATGGGACCAATGAGAATGTATTGCATTTATAGTAATATGGACGGGTTGTTTCACATTCCTCTACCTCTATTAAGGAGAAGACCGAATTAAGAAACAGATTTTATTCCGGTATATCAAAAACCCCAGTCAAGGGAAGACTGTGAGGAGTTTCCCGAACCTACCTTCGAAACTAAGGAAGACGTTTCTGAAAAGGAAACATTAAGAAGGACAATTTTCAGAAATGAAGAACAGATAGCATCAGTGACCGCTACTGAAGAATCAGAATTCCAGGAGACGTACGACTCGTTAGACCAAAAGGAAATAGCTAGGATGAAGCCATCTATCGAGGAGCCTCTAGAGTTGGAATTGAAGAAGTTACCCGACAATTTGGAGTATGCATTCTTAGAAGGAGAATCGCAACTCCCTGTGATCATATCGAAAGACCTCACGCCACAAGAGAAGGAAAAATTGATTCAAGTTTTGAAATCACATAAGAAGGCAATTGCATAGAAGATCTATGACATTAAAGGGATCAGCCTCAACTATTGCACCCATAAGTTCTTCATGGAAGATGATTTCAAACCTTCAGTTTAGAGGCAAAGAAGGGTCAACCCTATGATTCAAGAAGTCATCCAGAAAGAAGTAATCAAACTAATGGACACCGGTCTGATATATCCTATCTCTGATTCACCATGGGTCAGTCCTGTTCAAGTGGTACCCAAAAAGGGAGGGACGACCATAATTCAAAATGAGAATAATGAGCTTATTCCAACACGGGAAGTCACCGGTTGGAGGGTTTGCATAGACTATCGTAAACTAAACGATGCAACCCGGAAGGATCATTTTCCATTACCTTTTATCGATCAAATGTTGGAACATCTATCAAGAAATGAATTCTATTGTTTCATTGACGGGTTTTTCGGCTACTTTCAAATTCCCCTCGATCCAAAGGACCAAGAGAAAACAACCTTCACCTGTCCTTATGGAACATTTGCCTATCGACACATGCCCTTTGGGTTATGCAATACACCGGCTACATTTCAGCGATGCCTGGTGGCAATATTTCACGACATGATTGAATGTTGTATGGAAGTCTTCATGGACAACTTCTAAGTCTTTGGTAGTACCTTTGATTCGTGCCTTTCAAACCTTGACAAGATGCTCACCCGGTGTGAAGAGTCAAATTTAGTTCTGAATTGGGAAAAATGTCACTTCATGGTAAAAGAAGGGATAGTTTTAGGACATAAGATTTCAAAAGCAGGAATAGAAGTTGATAAGGCTAAGAGCGGTTAGGAGTTTCCTAGGACACGCCGGTTTTTACTGACGTTTCATTAAGGATTTCTCAAAGGTCACACGACCTCTCATTCACCTCCTAGGAAAGGAAGTTCCGTTTGTCTTCGATGAAGAATGTCGAAAAGCATTCAACTATCTGAAAGAGCAGCTAACACATGCACCCATCATAATAGCTCCTGATTGGAGTCTACCCTTCGAAATCATGTATGATGCGAGTAATTTCGCAGTTGGATCTGTGCTTGGACAACGGGTAGATAAACACTTTCATCTAATCTATTACGTGTAGTGACACGAACTTTTCCATGTTTATATATAGTAAATGAAATTGTTATTTACATGATTAAGTATTTCCAACATGTAAAGCAATCAAACTTGTTAAAACTTGATTAATTGAAATAGGTTTCATATAGACAATTGACCACCCAAGTTGACCGGTGATTCACGAATGTTAAAACTTGTAAAAACTATATGATGACATATATATGATTATATATATAGTTAACATGATATTATGATAAGTAAGTATCTCATTAGGTATTTTAACAATGAGTTATATACATAAAATTGAATTTATTGAATTAAGAAACTCGAAACGATATATATAACGATTATCGTTATAACAACGTCTTACTAAATAGATTTGAATCATATTAAGATATTGATACACTATGTTTAATCATGATAAATGATAAGTAAACATGTCATTAAGTGTATTAACATTGAACTACATATGTAAAAACAAGACTACTAACTTAATGATTTCGAATTGAGACATATATGTAACGATTATCGTTGTAACGACATTTAACTGTATATATATCATACTAAGATATATTATATATCATAATATGATGATAATGTAACAATTTAACATCTCTTTAAATATAATAAACAATGGGTTAACAACATTTAACAAGATCGTTAACCTAAAGGCTTCAAAACAACATTTACATGTAACGACTAACGATGACTTAACGACTCAGTTAAAATGTATTTACATGTAGTGTTTTAATATGTATTCATACATTTTTGAAAGACTTCAAGACACTTATAAAAGTACTTCTACTTAACAAAAATGCTTACAATTACATCCTCATTCATTTTCATCAACAATTCTACTCGTATGCACCCGTATTCGTACTCGTACAATACACAGCTTTTAGATGTATGTACTATTGGTATATACACTCCAATGATAAGCTCTTAGCAGCTCATGTAAGTCACCTAACACATGTGGGTAGCATCATTTGGCAACTAGCATGAAATATCTCATAAAATTACAAAAATATTAGTAATCATTCATGACTTATTTACATGTAAATAAAATTACACATCCTTTATATCTAATCCATATACCAACGAACAAAAATACCTACAAACACTTTCATTCTTCAATTTTTTTCATCTAATTAATCTCTCTCAAGTTCTATCTTCAAGTTCTAAGTGTTCTTCATAAATTCTATAAGTTCTAGTTTAATAAAATCAAGAATACTTCCAAGTTTGCTAGCTTACTTCCAATCTTGTAAAGTGATCATCCAACCTCAAGAAATCTTTCTTATTTACAGTAAGATATGTTTCTAATACAAGGCAATATTCATAATCAAACTTTGATTCAATTTCTATAACTATAACAATCTTATTTCGAGTGGAAATCTTACTTGAACTTGTTTTCGTGTCATGATTCTACTTCAAGAACTTTCAAGCCATCCAAGGATCCTTTGAAGCTAGATCTATTTTTTTCATTTTCAGCAGGTTTATCCACAAAACCTGAGGTAGTAATGATGTTATCATTCGATTCATATATATAAAACTACCTTATTCAAAGGTTTAAACTTGAAATCACTAGAACATAGTTTAGTTAATTCTAAACTTGTTCGCAAACAAAAGTTAATCCTTCTAACTTGACTTTTAAAATCAACTAAACACATGTTCTATATCTATATGATATGCTAACTTAATGATTTAAAACTTGGAAACACGAAAAACACCGTAAAACCGAACATACGCCGTCGTAGTAACACCGCGGGCTGTTTTGGGTTTGATAATTAAAAACTATGATAAACTTTGATTTAAAAGTTATTCTTCCGGGAAAATAATTTTTCTTATGAACATGAAACTATATCCAACAATCATGGTTAAACTCAAAGTGGAAGTATGTTTTTCAAAATGGTCCTCAAGACGTCGTTCTTTCGACTGAAATGACTACCTCTTACAAAAACAACTTGTAACTTATATTTCTGACTATAAACCTATACTTTTTCTATTTAGATTCATAAAATAGAGTTCAATATTAAACCATAGCAATTTGATTCACTCAAAACGGATTTAAAACGAAGAAGTTATGGGTAAAACAAAATTGGATATTTTTTTATTATTGTAGCTACAGGAAATATTGTAATAATTCTATACAAATCATATCCTAGCTAACTTATATTGTATTATACATGTATTCTAATATATTATGTAATCTTGGGATACCATAGACACGTATGCAAATGTTTTGACATATCATATCGACCCATATATATATATATATATTATTTGGAACAACCATAGATACTCTATATGCAGTAATGTTTGAGTTAGCTATATAGGGTTGAGGTTGATTCCAAAAAAATATATATACTTTGAGTTGTGATCTAGCATGAGACGTGTATACTCTGAGTCGTGGATTGGGTCAAGATAATATATATCAATTTTATTTCTGTACATCTGACTATGGACAACTAGTTGTAGGTTACTAACGAGGACAACTGACTTAATAAATTTAAAACATTAAAACGTACTAAAAATGTTGTAAATATATTTTGAACATACTTTGATATATATGTACATATTTGTTATAGGTTCGTGAATCGACCAGTAGCCAAGTCTTACTTCCCGACGAAGTAAAAATCTATGAAAGTGAGTTATAGTCTCACTTTTAAAATCTAATATTTTGGGATGAGAATACATGCAGTTTTTAAATGATTTACAAAATAGACACAAGTACATGAAACTACTTTCTATGGTTGAACGATCGAAGCCGAATATGCCCCTTTTTACTTGGTAACCTAAGAATTAGTAAACCAGTCTACTAATTGACGCGAATCCTAAAGATAGATCTATTGGGCTCAACAAACCCCATCCGTTGTAGCGGATGCTTTAGTACTTCGATGTTGTTTTTGAAATGTCCCGTTCTTATTGATTAAAAATATTCCATATTAATTGATTTCGTTGCGAGGTTTTGACCTCTATATGAGACGTTTTTCAAAGACTGCATTCATTTTTAAAACAAACCATAACCTTTATTTCATAAATAAAGGTTTAAAAAGCTTTACGTAGATTATCAAATAATGATAATCTAAAATATCCTGTTTACACACGACCATTACATAATGGTTTACAATACAAATATGTTACATCGAAATCAGTTTCTTGAATGCAGTTTTTACACAATATCATACAAACATGGACTCCAAATTTTGTCCTTATTTTAGTATGCAACAGCGGAAGCTCTTAGTATTCACCTGAGAATAAACATGCTTTAAACGTCAACAAAAATGTTGGTGAGTTATAGGTTTAACCTATATATATATCAAATCGTAACAATAGACCACAAGATTTCATATTTCAATACACATCCCATACATAGAGATAAAAATCATTCATATGGTGAACACCTGGTAACCGACATTAACAAGATGCATATATAAGAATATCCCCATCATTCCGGGACACCCTTCGGATATGATATAAATTTCGAAGTACTAAAGCATCCAGTACTTTGGATGGGGTTTGTTAGGCCCAATAGATCTATCTTTAGGATTCGCGTCAATTAGGGTGTCTGTTCCCTAATTCTTAGATTACCAGACTTAATAAAAAGGGGCATATTCGATTTCGATAATTCAACCATAGAATGTAGTTTCACGTACTTGTGTCTATTTTGTAAATCATTTATAAAACCTGCATGTATTCTCATTCCAAAAATATTAGATTTTAAAAGTGGTACTATAACTCACTTTCACAGATTTTTACTTCGTCGGAAAGTAAGACTTGGCCACTGGTTGATTCACGAACCTATAACAATATATACATATATATCAAAGTATGTTCAAAATATATTTACAACACTTTTAATACATTTTGATGTTTTAAGTTTATTAAGTCAGCTGTCCTCGTTAGTAACCTACAACTAGTTGTCCACAGTTAGATGTACAGAAATAAATCGATAAATATTATCTTGAATCATTCCACGACCCAGTGTATACGTATCTCAGTATTGATCACAACTCAAACTATATATATTTTGGAATCAACCTCAACCCTGTATAGCTAACTCCAACATTCACATATAGAGTGTCTATGGTTGTTCCGAAATATATATAGATGTGTCGAAATGATAGGTCGAAACATTGTATACGTGTCTATGGTATCTCAAGATTACATAATATACAATACAAGTTGATTAAGTTATGGTTGGAATAGATTTGTTACCAATTTTCACGTAGCTAAAATGAGAAAAATTATCCAATCTTGTTTTACCCATAACTTCTTCATTTTAAATCCGTTTTGAGTGAATCAAATTGCTATGGTTTCATATTGAACTCTATTTTATGAATATAAACAGAAAAAGTATAGGTTTATTGTCAGAAAAATAAGTTACAAGTCGTTTTTGTAAAGGTAGTCATTTCAGTCGAAAGAACGACGTCTAGATGACCATTTTAGAAAACATACTTTCACTTTGAGTTTAACCATGATTTTTGGATATAGTTTCATGTTCATAATAAAAATTATTTTCCCAGAATAACAACTTTTAAATCAAAGTTTATCATAGTTTTTAATTAACTAACCCAAAACAGCTCGCAGTGTTACTACGACGGCGTAAATCCTGTTTTACGGTGTTTTTCGTGTTTCCAGGTTTTAAATCATTAAGTTAGCATATCATATAGATATAGAACATGTGTTTAGTTGATTTTAAAAGTCAAGTTAGAAGGATTAACTTTTATTTGTGAACAAGTTTAGAATTCACTAAACTATGTTCTAGTGATTACAAGTTTAAACCTTCGAATAAGATAGCTTTATATGTATGAATCGAATGATGTTATGAACATCATTACTACCTCAAGTTCCTTGGATAAACCTACTGGAAATGAGAAAAATATATCTAGCTTCAAAGGATCCTTGGATGGCTTGAAAGTTCTTGAAGCAGAATCATGACACGAAAACAGTTCATGTAAGATTTTCACTCGAAATAAGATTGTTATAGTTATAGAAATTCAATTAAAGTTTGAATATGATTATTACCTTGTATTATAAAGATAACCTACTATAAGTAACAAAAGTTTCTTGATCTTGGATGATTACTTGGAATGGATTTAGAAAACTTGGAAGTAAACTTGCAATCTTGTAAGTATTCTTGATTTTATGAAACTAGAACTTTTGGAATTTATGAAGAACACTTAGAACTTGAAGATAGAACTTGAGAGAGATCAATTAGATGAAGAAAATTGAAGAATGAAAGTGTTTGTAGGTATTTTTGGTCGTTGGTGTATGGATTAGATATAAAGGATATGTAATTTTGTATTCATGTAAATAAGTCATGAATGATTACTCATATTTTTGTAATTTTATGAGATATTTCATGCTAGTTGCCAAATTATGGTTCCCACATGTGTTAGGTGAATAACATGGGCTGCTAAGAGCTGATCATTGGAGTATATATACCAATAGTACATACATCTAAAAGCTGTGTATTGTACGAGTACGAATACGGGTGCATACGAGTAGAATTTTTGATGAAACTGAATGAGGATGTAATTGTAAGAATTTTAGTTAAGTAGAAGTATTTTGATAAGTGTCTTGGAGTCTTTCAAAAGTATATGAATACATATTAAAACACTACATGTATATACATTTTAACTGAGTCATTATGTCATCGTTAGTCGTTACATGTAAATGTTGTTTTGAAACCTTTAGGTTAACGATCTTGTTGAATGTTGTTAACCCATTGTTTATTATAACAAATGAGATGTTAAATTGTTATATTATCATGATATTATGATATATAATATATCTTAGTATGATATATATACAGTTAAATGTCGTTACAACGATAATCGTTACATATATGTCTCGTTTCGAAATCATTAAGTTAGTAGTCTTATTTTTACATATGTATTTCATTGTTAATACACTTAATAATATATTTACTTATCATTTAACATAATTAACCAAGTGTATCAATATCTTAATATGATTCATATGTACCTAGTAAGACGTTGTTATAACGATAATCGTTATATATATCGTTTTCGAGTTTCTTAAATTAATAGTCTCATTTTTATGTATATAACTCATTGTTAAAATACCTAATGAGATACATACTTATAATAAAATCATGTTAACTATATATATAACCATATATATGTCATCGTATAGTTTTTACAAGTTTTAACGTTCGTGAATCACCGGTCAACTTGGGTGGTCAATTGTCTATATGAAACCTATTTCAATTAATCAAGTCTTAACAAGTTTGATTGCTTAATATGTTGGAAACACTTAATCATGTAAATAACAATTTCATTTAATATATATATATAAACATGGAAAAGTTTGGGTCACTACAGTACCTACCCGTTAAATAAATTTCATCCCGAAATTTTAAGTAGTTGAAGGTGTTGACGTATCTTCTGGAAATAAATGTGGGTATTTCTTTTTCATCTGATCTTCACACTCCCAGGTGAACTCGGGTCCTCTACGAGCATTCCATCGAACCTTAACAATCGGTATCTTGTTTTGTTTAAGTCTCTTAACCTCACGATCCATTATTTCGACGGGTTCTTCAATGAATTGAAGTTTTTCATTGATTTGGATTTCGTCCAATGGAATAGTGAGATCTTCTTTAGCAAAACATTTCTTCAAATTTGAGATGTGGAAAGTGTTATGTACAGCCGCGAGTTGTTGAGGTAGCTCCAGTTGGTAAGCTACTGGTCCGACACGATCTATAATCTTGAATGGTCCAATGTACCTTGGATTTAGTTTCCCCCATTTACCAAATCGAACAACGCCTTTCCAAGGTGAAACCTTAAGCATGACCATTTTTCCAATTTCAAACTCTATATCTTTTCTTTTACTGTCCGCGTAGCTCTTTTGTCGACTCTGGGCGGTTTTCAATCTTTGTTGAATTTGGATGATTTTCTCGGTAGTTTCTTGTATTATCTCCGGACCCGTAATCTGTCTATCCCCCACTTCACTCCAACAAATCAGAGACCTGCACTTTCTACCATAAAGTGCTTCAAACGGCGCCATCTCAATGCTTGAATGGTAGCTGTTGTTGTAGGAAAATTCTGCTAACGGTAGATGTCGATCCCAACTGTTTCCGAAATCAATAACACAAGCTCGTAGCATGTCTTCAAGCGTTTGTATCGTCCTTTCGCTCTGCCCATCAGTTTGTGGATGATAGGCAGTACTCATGTCTAGACGAGTTCCCAATGCTTGCTGTAATGTCTGCCAGAATCTTGAAATAAATCTGCCATCCCTATCAGAGATAATAGAGATTGGTATTCCATGTTTGGAGACGAATTCCTTCAAATACAGTCGTGCTAACTTCTCCATCTTGTCATCTTCTCTTATTGGCAGGAAGTGTGCTGACTTGGTGAGACGATCAACTATT
The DNA here is from genome assembly GCF_046630445.1 of Rutidosis leptorrhynchoides. Classification (NCBI taxonomy): domain Eukaryota; kingdom Viridiplantae; phylum Streptophyta; class Magnoliopsida; order Asterales; family Asteraceae; genus Rutidosis; species Rutidosis leptorrhynchoides. The sequence goes on along the minus strand of NC_092338.1, from coordinate 219,935,826 downwards.
ACTCAAATAGTATCATAGCCACTTGTAGTCCTTGGCAATTTAGTAATGAAATCCATGGTAATGTTTTCCCATTTCCATTTCGGGATTTCAGGTTGTTGTAGTAGACCTGATGGTTTCTGATCTTCAGCTTTGACTTTAGAACACGTCAAACATTCTCCTACATATTTAGCAATATCGGCTTTCATACCTGGCCACCAAAAATGTTTCTTAAGATCCTTGTACATCTTCCCCGTTCCAGGATGTATTGAGTATCTGGTTTTATGAGCTTCTCTAAGTACCATTTCTCTCATATCTCCAAATTTTGGTACCCAAATTCTTTCAGCCCTATACCGGGTTCCGTCTTCCCGAATATTAAGATGCTTCTCCGATCCTTTGGGTATTTCATCCTTTAAATTTCCCTCTTTTAAAACTCCTTGTGGCGTCTCCTTTATTTGAGTAGTAAGGTTAGTGTGAATCATTATATTCATAGATTTTACTCGAATGGGTTCTCTGTCCTTTCTGCTCAAGGCGTCGGCTACCACATTTGCCTTCCCCGGGTGGTAACGAATCTCAAAGTTGTAATCATTCAACAATTAAATCCACCTACGCTGCCTCATATTCAGTTGTTTCTGATTAAATATGTGTTGAAAACTTTTGTGGTCGGTATATATAATACTTTTGACCCCATATAAGTAGTGCCTCCAAGTCTTTAATGCAAAAACAACCGCGCCTAATTCCAAATCATGCGTCGTATAATTTTGCTCGTGAATCTTCAATTGTCTAGACTCATAAGCAATCACCTTCGTCCGTTGCATTAATACACAACCGAGACCTTGCTTTGATGCGTCATAATAAATCACAAAATCATCATTCCCTTTAGGCAATGACAATATAGGTGCCGTAGTTAGCTTTTTCTTTAATAATTGAAACGCCTTCTCTTGTTCATCCTTCCATTCAAATTTCTTCCCTTTATGCGTTAATGCAGTCAAGGGTTTTGCTATTTTGGAGAAATCTTGGATGAATCTTCTGTAGTAACCAGCCAATCCTAAAAATTGACGTATATGCTTCAGAGTTTTTGGGGTTTCCCACTTTTCAACGATTTTGATCTTTGCCGGGTCCACCTGGATACCTTCTTTGTTCACTATGTGACCGAGGAATTGAACTTCTTCCAACCAAAATGCACACTTTGAAAACTTAGCGTACAGTTTTTATTTCCTCAATACTTCTTGCACTTTTCTCAAATGTTCTTCGTGCTCTTGATCATTCTTTGAGTAAATAAGTATGTCATCGATGAAAACAATGACAAACTTGTCAAGATATGGCCCACACACTCGGTTCATAAGGTCCATGAACACAGCTGGTACGTTAGTCAATCCAAACGGCATAACCATAAACTCGTAATGACCATAACGCGTCCTAAAAGTAGTTTTTGGAATATCATCCTCCTTTACTCGCATTTGATGATATCCAGAACGTAAATCGATCTTCGAATAAACCGACGAGCCTTGTAGTTGATCAAATAAGTCGTCAATTCTCGGCAGTGGATAACAGTTTTTGATGGTAAGTTTGTTCAACTCTCTGTAGTCAATACACAATCTAAATGTACCATCCTTCTTCTTGACAAACAAAACAGGAGCTCCCCATGGTGATGTGCTTGGTCGAATGAAATCACGTTCTAATAGTTCTTGCAGTTGGCTTTGCAGTTCTTTCATCTCTCTGGGTGCGAGTCTGTAAGGAGCACGAGCTATTGGTGCAGCTCCTGGTACAAGATCTATTTGAAATTCAACGGATCGATGTGGGGGTAATCCCGGTAATTCTTTCGGAAATACATCGGGAAATTCTTTTGCGATGGGAACATCATTGATGCTCTTTTCTTCAGTTTGTACTTTCTCGACGTGTGCTAGAACAGCATAGCAACCTTTTCTTATTAGTTTTTGTGCCTTCAAATTACTAATAAGATGTAGCTTCATGTTGCCCTTTTTTCCGTACACCATTAAGGGTTCTCCTTCTTCTCGTACAATGCGAATTGCATTTTTATAACATATGATCTATGCTTTCACCTTCTTCAGCCAGTCCATGCCAACTATTACATCAAAACTCCCTAACTCTACTGGTATCAAATCAATCTTAAATATTTCGCTACCCAGTTTAATTTCTCGATACCGGCATATATTATCTGCTGAAATTAATTTACCATTTGCTAATTCGAGTAAAAATTTACTATCCGACGACGTCAATGGACAACTTAATTTAGTACAAAAATCTCTACTCATATAGCTTCTATCCGCACCCAAATCAAATAAAACGTAAGCAGATTTATTATCAATAAAAAATGTACCCGTAACAAGCTCAGGGTCTTCCTGTGCCTCTACTGCATTAATATTGAAAACTCTTCCACGGCCTTGTCCATTCGTGTTCTCCTGGTTCGGGCAATTTCTAATAATGTGGCCCGGTTTTCCATATTTATAACAAACTACATTGGCATAACTTGCTCCGACACTACTTGCTCTGCCATTACTCGTTCCAACACCATTTGTTCCTTTCGTTCTGTTAACCCCTGGTCCGTAGACCTCACACTTCGTCGCGATATGACCATTTCTTTTACACTTGTTGCAAAATTTGGTGCAGAACCCCGAGTGATACTTTTCACACCTTTGGCATAGCTGCTTCTGATTGTTGTTGTTGTTGCGGTTGTTATTGTTGTTGGGATGATTGTTATAGTTGCTGTTGTTGTTGTTGTTGTTGTTGTTGGGCCGTTTGTTGTAGTTGCGATTGATGTTGCGATTGTTGGGATAATTGTTGCGATTATTATTGTAATTGCTGTTGTTGTTGTATTGGTGATTCTTATCACCGTTTTCCTCCCACTTTCTTTTGACTTGCTTCACATTAGCCTCTTCAGCCGTCTGTTCTTTAATTCTTTCCTCAATCTAGTTCACTAGTTTGTGAGCCATTCTACATGCCTGTTGTATGGAGGCGGGCTTGTGTGAACTTATATCTTCTTGGATTATTTCTGGTAATCCTTTCACAAACGCGTCAATCTTCTCTTCCTCATCTTCAAACGCTCCCGAACACAATAGACAAAATTCTGTGAATCGTCTTTCGTACGTGGTAATATCAAATCCTTGGGTTCGTAACCCTCTAAGTTCTGTCTTGAGCTTATTGACCTCGGTTCTGGGACGGTACTTCTCGTTCATCAAGTGCTTGAATGCTGACCACGGTAGTGCATAAGCATCATCTTGTCCCACTTGCTCTAGATAGGTATTCCACCATGTTAACGCAGAACCGGTGAAGGTATGCGTAGCTTACTTCACTTTGTCCTCTTCAGTACACTTACTTATGGCAAACACCGATTCGACCTTCTCGGTCCACCGTTTCAATCCGATCGGTCCTTCGGTTCCATCAAATTCCAAAGGTTTGCAGGCAGTGAATTCTTTGTAGGTGCATCCTACACGATTTTCTGTACTGCTAGATCCAAGGTTATTGTTGGTATCTAGCGCAGCCTGTACTGCGGCTATGTTTGAAGCTAGAAAAGTACGAAATTCCTATTCATTCATATTCACGGTGTGTCGAGTAGTCGGTGCCATTTCCTTCAAAATAGTCAAATGGAACAAGTTAATCATACAGAATATTAAGAGTAGTTAATAGTATTTCGTAGCATAATATGAACTCATTTATAAAAGCTTTTTCTTCATATTAGCGTTTTATAAGTTTAAATTCGGGTAGTACCTACCCGTTAAGTTCATACTTAATAGCTAATATACAATTCAACTACTACAATTCTATATGAAAAACTGATTATAATAATATTTCGCGTTCAAACTTTTATACAATATTTTACAAACTTACAATACCGCTTATTTTACATAAAGCATGAAATATAGCACACAATAACTTTGATACAAGATATAGTTGTGAAGATAATTCTAGCTAGTACACAAGTCGTTCAGCAAAGGCAATAAAGACACGTAATTCATACGTCCAGAAACAAGTCATGCATTCTGGTTTTACTAGGACTACTTCCCATCCTTGGTCTTGTGGAACATAACCGTTATGGCCGTTGATAAGACAACGTGTTGTAACATCGTCAAAGGGACGAGGGTTACGTAATGACCAACAGTCTCGTAATAACCTAAAAACCTCATTTCTTACCCCAATTACCGACTCCGTCACTTGTGGGAACGTTTTGTTTAATAGTTGTAGCCCGATGTTCTTTTTCTCACTTTGGTGAGAAGCGAACATTACTAACCCGTAAGCATAGCATGCTTCTTTATGTTGCATGTTAGCCGCTTTTTCTAAATCATGAAGTCCTATATTCGGATACATTGAGTCAAAATAATTTCTTAACCCGTTGCGTAAAATAGCATTTGGGTTCCCCGCAACATATGCGTCAAAGTAAACACATCGTAACTTATGGGTTTCCCAATGTGATATCCCCCATCTTTCAAATGAAAGTCTCTTATAAACCAAGGCATTCTTGGAACGTTCTTCGAATGTCTTACAAACTGATTTTGCCGTAAATAGTTGTGCCGAAGAATTCTGACCGACTCTAGACAAGATTTCATCAATCATGTCTCCGGGTAGGTCTCTTAAAATATTGGGTTGTCTATCCATTTTGTGTTTTTATACTGTAAAATAGACAAGAGTTAGATTCATAAAAAAAAAATACTTATTAATTCAAGCAATTTTTACATATATCATAAAGCATAAGCACACTATATTACATATATTACACCACACGAATACAACTATCTTATTCCGACTCGCTCGTTTCTTCTTCTTCTTCGGTTTTGGTTCGTTTTGCCAAGTTTCTAGGGATATATGATGTTCCCCTAATATGAGCTGTCGTTTTCCACAACGGTTTAGAAAAACCTGGTGGTTTAGAGGTTCCCGGGTCATTGTTACAACTTAAGGGCTTCGGGGGTTGACGATACATATAAAGTTCATCGGGGTTGGAATTAGATTTCTCTATTTTTATGCCCTTTCCCTTATTATTTTCTTCTGCCTTTTTAAATTCAGTTGGGGTAATTTCTATAACATCATCGGAATTCTCGTCGGAATCCGATTCATCGGAGAATTGGTAATCCTCCCAATATTTTGCTTCCTTGGCGGAAACACCATTGACCATAATTAACCTTGGTCGGTTGGTTGAGGATTTTCTTTTACTTAACCGTTTTATTATTTCCCCCACCGGTTCTATTTTCTCCTCCGGTTCCTCCTCTTCCGGTTCTGATTCTTCTTCCGGTTCTTCTTCGGGAACTTGTGAATCAGTCCAATATATATTTGACTCTTCGTTATTATTAGGTGAGTCAATGGGATTTGTGCTAGAGCTAGACATCTATCACACAATATCAAACATGTTAAGAGATTAATATATCACATAATATATACATGTTAATAATATATAGTTTCCAACAAAAATGTTAAGCAATCATTTTTAAAGAAAACACGGTCGAAGTCCAGACTCACTAATGCATCCTAACAAACTCGATAAGACACACTAATGTAAATTTCTGGTTCTCTAAGACCAACGCTCGGATACCAACTGAAATGTCCCATTCTTATTGATTAAAAACGTTCCATATTAATTGATTTCGTTGCGAGGTTTTGACCTCTATATGAGACGTTTTTCAAAGACTGCATTCATTTTTAAAACAAACCATAACCTTTATTTCATAAATAAAGGTTTAAAAAGCTTTACGTAGATTATCAAATAATGATAATTTAAAATATCCTGTTTACACACGACCATTACATAATGGTTTACAATACAAATATGTTACATCGAAATCAGTTTCTTGAATGCAGTTTTTACACAATATCATACAAACATGGACTCCAAATCTTGTCCTTATTTTAGTATGCAACAGCGGAAGCTCTTAGTATTCACCTAAGAATAAACATGCTTTAAACGTCAACAAAAATGTTGGTGAGTTATAGGTTTAACCAATATATATATCAAATCGTAACAGTAGACCACAAGATTTCATATTTCAATACACATCCCATACATAGAGATAAAAATCATTCATATGGTGAACACCTGGTAACCGACATTAACAAGATGCATATATAAAAATATCCCCATCATTTCGGGACACCCATCGGATATGATATTAATTTCGAAGTACTAAAGCATCCGGTACTTTGGATGAGGTTTGTTAGGCCCAATAGATCTATCTTTAGGATTCGCGTCAATTAGGGTGTCTGTTCCCTAATTCTTAGATTACCAGACTTAATAAAAATGGGCATATTCGATTTCGATAATTCAACCATAGAATGTAGTTTCACGTACTTGTGTCTATTTTGTAAATCATTTATAAAATCTGCATGTATTCTCATTCCAAAAATATTAGATTTTAAAAGTGGGACTATAACTCACTTTCACAGATTTTTACTTCATCGGGAAGTAAGACTTGGCCACTGGTTGATTCACGAACCTATAACAATATATACATATATATTAAAGTATGTTCAAAATATATTTACAACACTTTTAATACATTTTGATGTTTTAAGTCTATTAAGTCAGCTGTCATCGTTAGTAACCTACAACTAGTTGTCCACAGTTAGATGTACAGAAATAAATCGATAAATATTATCTTGAATCAATCCACGACCCAGTGTATACGTATCTCAGTATTGATCACAACTCAAACTATATATATTTTGGAATCAACCTCAACCCTGTATAGCTAACTCCAACATTCACATATAGAGTGTCTATGGTTGTTCCGAAATATATATAGATGTGTCGACATGATAGGTCGAAACATTGTATACGTATCTATAGTATCTCAAGATTACTTAATATACAATACAAGTTGATTAAGTTATGGTTGGAATAGATTTGTTACCAATTTTCACGTAGCTAAAATGAGAAAAATTATCCAATCTTGTTTTACCCATAACTTCTTCATTTTAAATCCGTTTTGAGTGAATCAAATTGATATGGTTTCATATTGAACTCTACTTTATGAATCTAAATAGAAAAAGTATAGGTTTACAGTCGGAAAAATAAGTTACAAGTCATTTTTGTAAAGGTAGTCATTTCAGTCGAAAGAACGACGTCTAGATGACCATTTTAGAAAACATACTTCCACTTTGAGTTTAACCATGATTTTTGGATATAGTTTCATGTTCATAATAAAAATAATTTTCCCAGAATAACAACTTTTAAATCAAAGTTTATCATAGTTTTTAATTAACTAACCCAAAACAGCCCGCGGTGTTACTACGACGGCGTAAATCCGGTTTTACGGTGTTTTTCGTGTTTCCAGGTTTTAAATCATTAAGTTATCATATCATATAGATATAGAACATGTGTTTAGTTGATTTTAAAGGTCAAGTTAGAAGGATTAACTTTTATTTGCGAACAAGTTTAGAATTAACTAAACTATGTTCTAGTGATTACAACTTTAAACCTTCGAATAAGATAGCTTTATATGTATGAATCGAATGATGTTATGAACATCATTACTACCTTAAGTTCCTTGGATAAACCTACTGGAAATGAGAAAAATGGATTTAGCTTCAAAGGATCCTTGGATGGCTTGAAAGTTCTTGAAGCCGAATCATGACACGAAAACAGTTCAAGTAAGATTTTCACTCGAAATAAGATTGTTATAGTTATAGAAATTGAATTAAAGTTTGAATATGATTATTACCTTGTATTATAAAGATAACCTACTGTAAGTAACAAAGGTTTCTTGATCTTGGATGATTACTTGGAATGGATTTAGAAAACTTGGAAGTAACTTGCAATCTTGGAAGTATTCTTGATTTTATGAAACTAGAACTTTTGAAATTTATGAAGAACACTTAGAACTTGAAGATAGAACTTGAGAGAGATCAATTAGATGAAGAAAATTGAAGAATGAAAGTGTTTGTAGGTGTTTTTGGTCGTTGGTGTATGGATTAGATATAAAGGATATGTAATTTTGTTTTCATGTAAATAAGTCATGAATGATTACTCATATTTTTGTAATTTTATGAGATATTTCATGCTAGTTGCCAAATGATGGTTCCCACATGTGTTAGGTGACTCACATGGGCTGCTAAGAGCTGATCATTGGAGTGTATATACCAATAGTACATACATCTAAAAGCTGTGTATTGTACGAGTACGAATACGGGTGCATACGAGTAGAATTTTTGATGAAACTGAACGAGGATGTAATTGTAAGCATTTTTGTTAAGTAGAAGTATTTTGATAAGTGTCTTGGAGTCTTTCAAAAGTGTATGAATACATATTAAAACACTACATGTATATACATTTTAACTGAGTCGTTAAGTCATCGCTAGTCGTTACATGTAAATGTTGTTTTGAAACCTTTAGGTTAACGATCTTGTTGAATGTTGTTAACCCATTGTTTATTATAACAAATGAGATGTTAAATTGTTATATTATCATGATATTATGATATATAATATATCTTAGTATGATATATATACAGTTAAATGTCGCTACAACGATAATCGTTACATATATGTCTCGTTTCGAAATCATTAAGTTAGTAGTCTTATTTTTACATATGTATTTCATTGTTAATACACTTAATAATATATTTACTTATCATTTAACATAATTAACCAAGTGTATCAATATCTTAATATGATTCATATGTACCTAGTAAGACGTTGTTATAACGATAATCGTTATATATATCGTTTTCGAGTTTCTTAAATTAACAGTCTCATTTTTATGTATATAACTCATTGTTAAAATACCTAATGAGATACATACTTATAATAAAATCATGTTAACTATATATATAACCATATATATGTCATCGTATAGTTTTTACAAGTTTTAACGTTCGTGAATCACCGGTCAACTTGGGTGGTCAATTGTCTATATGAAACCTATTTCAATTAATCAAGTCTTAACAAGTTTGATTGCTTAATATGTTGGAAACACTTAATCATGTAAATAACAATTTCATTTAATATATATATAAACATGGAAAAGTTCGGGTCACTACAGTTTTATCATGTCCGATGGATGTCCCGGAATGATAGAGGATATTCTTATATGCATCTTGTTAATGTCGGTTACCAGGTGTTCACTATATGAATGATTTTTATCTCTATGTATGGGATGTGTATTGAAATATGAAATCTTGTGGTCTATTATTACGATTTGATAAATATATAGGTTAAACCTATAACTCACCAACATTTTTGTTGACGTTTAAAGCATGTTTATTCTCAGGTGATTATTAACAGCTTCCGCTGTTGCATGCTAATATATGGACAAGATTTGGAGTCAGCATGCTTGTATAATATTGTTTAAAACTGCATTCGAAATTTACTTTGTTGTAACATATTAATATTGTAAACCAATATGTATTGGTAGTGTGTAAGTGTGACATTTTTTAGATTATCATTTCTGATAATCTAGGTGGTATCCTTTAAACCTTGTCGATAAAATAAAGGTTATGGTTTGTTTTAAAAATGAATGCAGTCTTTGAAAAACGTCTCATATAGAGGTCAAAACCTCGCAACAAAATCAATTAATATGGAACGTTTATAATCAATATGAACGGGACATTTCATTACGCAAGCAAAACCTTAACCGGAGCTCAAGAGAATTACACTACCACAAAAAAGGAGCTACTAGCCGTAGTGTTCGCCTTCGACAAATTTCGTTCCTATCTCATTCTGTCCAAAACTACACTCTATACAGATCATTCAGCCCTCAAATATCTATTCATAAAGCAAGATGCGAAGCTAAAACTCCTACAATGGATGTTACTCCTTCAGGAATTCGATATTGAGATTAAAGATAAGAAAGGAGCAGAGAACGTCGCAGCAGATCAGCTTAGTCGTTTGGAGAACCCAGCGATGGAAAAACTTGCTGAACAAGATATCAGAGATAAATTTCCAGAAGAACAACTTATGAGTTTAGGACAAACTCACATAGGATCACAATTTACTGACACTCCTTGGTATGCCGACATGGCCAACTACCTAGTTGCTGGAGTAGTACAAAGGAATGAGTACCTCCCGAAGAAGGAAGTTCTTCAGGGATGCCAAGTACTACTACTGGGAAGATCCTTACCTGTTTAGAATTTGCCCTGATCAGATAATCAGGAGGTGCGTTGATAAAAAACAAGCAGCAGGGATTCTTCACCAATGTCACCATGGGCCAACTAGAGGTCATCATGGAGAAAATTTAACCGTGAGAAAAGTCTACGAATCAGGATTCTACTGCCCGTCTATATTCCGAGATGCGCAAAAGCTTGTAAAGAGTTGCGATGCATGCCAAAGGCAAGGTATTATCTCTATGAAGAATGAGATTGTAACACCCCGTTTTCCCCGTATATGATTTATAGGTGTATTGTGTATGTACGATAGGCGTATGAAGGGTTCGGGACATGTTCGGGTGTTGAGGTCTTGTATGCAAGAAAATGACTCAGATCACGCTGTGTGTCGCGGCGCGACAAATGAGGCTGTGGCGCAGCAATCAACTAGAAATCAGATCAGAAAGTGTGGTAAAGAAGGCACCAGACTCAGGCAAATGTCGCGGCGCGACCATTAATGCCGCGGCGCGGGATACTGCACGAACTGGTACCAGATTCTTGTAATATTAAATAAGGTTCAAGGGTAATTTGGTCATTTCATGTTTGAGCTAGATTTGAGGCTTTAACCTCATCCATTCATTTCATTTCCTAATTTCACTTTCCTTTTCTTTTCATTTTTCTCTCAAAACTCAAACACCCACTTGATTTCAAAGGGATTTTTGGAAAGGAAGAAACGAGATTTGATCTTTGGCGTAGTGGACAAGTTTGTTCTCCTCGTTCTTAGCTACACGGTGATATTAGTGGTAAGCTCTAACTCTAAATTTTATTTTCGTGTTCATCATTCAAATTTGGGGCTTTTGATTGTTTGATTCATAGGTGAAACCCATTTAGTTGTTAATTGGAGATTAACACCAATATTCGGGTTTATTGTTGTTAAAGGTGGGTTTTGGGTTGGTTAATTATTTAACCATGTTTAAGACTTGTAAATGGTGTACAATCACTAGCATTAGTGATTATTGGTGTTTTGGAGACTTTTAGGGTTTTCGTGGTTGACTAATTTTGACTAGAGTCAAAATTAGGGTTCGTTGAGGATTATGACCCGAATGTCGATTCAAACTTAAAATGGATTAAGTTGAAGTATAAAACCGAGTTAAACATGTTTTGGTGTCAAAACTTGTAAATGGTGAGATTTTGACCTTATGGGTCAAAATTAGGGTTTATGGGCGATTTTGAGATCGATAAGTGTTTAACACTTGTGTTCGGGTTTAATTGGAATATTAGGACCATTATCACTTGTGTTAGTAATTATTGGATAGTTTGGGCGCCGTTTGTACTTGGAAGTGCATTTGGGTCGAATTTGCACTAAGTGTCAAATTGGGTTGGTTTGTAAATCCAATCTAAGTGTGTTGTTGAATTTGTGATAATGGAATAGGCACTTTCCATTGACGTGTTGCGGATTATTCGGTTGCATTCTTCAAGGCGACAAGGTGAGTGTTAATATCCTATATGCATATGTATGTGTAGGATGGGTGCGGGTCGGGTGAAGTGGTTCTCGGTCATAGAGCTCACTTCACATATAGGTGGATTGATGGACTTGTGTATAGGTCCAATTGGCACGTTTGTGCGTTTTGGTTGACCACCTTTGGCGAGGTACACGCTTGTGTGTATGTTATCACACGTGGTTGTGATTTGGATGTTATAACCCGAATGGCGAAGGGTTGATAGTGTTGTGAAGTGGATGACCCCGATGTGGTGGATTTTATAATCTCGTGATCGTGGGTTTCGATGTTGAGAAGTGAATCGCGCGTAGTTCGGATTCACAATGACTCATGTAGTTCGGTCATCTTATTGAGGTAGTAATCTCGTTTAGTTTCGGATTACTAAGGCTCGTGTAGTTCGGCCAACCTCGATGTTGCGAAGATAGTAATCTAGTGTGGGTTCGGATTACTAAGGCTCGTCTAGCTCGGCCAATCTTCATTGTGGCGTTTGGTATTCGGTAATGGGTTAAGGGGTTAACCTTATTCGTTTTATATTGTTATATTTATTAATGTAATGTTGTGTTGTAGCTAACCCTCCGGGTGTAGCTTATTGGCGTTGTTCACATCGTCGTTGGTGAACTTACACTTTGTTGATACCTTTAGCTTGTTGCTTAGAGATAGTACGGTATGCTTAGTGTAGTTGCCTTATACATGGATGCTTCGGTATGCGGTATTTGATTATTTGTGTGGCGTGTCCATTTTATACATATATATGTATGTTGTATATTATCATTCACTAAGCGTTAGCTTACCCTCTCGTTGTTGCTATTTTTATAGGTTCGCATGCTTGGCGGCTCGGGTAAGCTTGGGAATTAGAGATCTTGGCTAGGTTGCTTAGAAGATCTTGCTTTTATATTCGATTAGGATTTGGGTAGCGTAGTCCCAAATCACCATGCTCGGTTTTAGTTAGAAACTAAACTAGTCGGGTCGTGTATGTCCGTTTGGACAATTAATCAATGTATTAAATGTTTTAAGGTTTATTAAACCTTCTATTGTATTAAAGATATTTATGGAAACACAATTGGGACCTAAAGTGTTATTTAAAGCGTATTAAAAGGAAAAATTTTTATGGGCCGGTTTTAATACGGGTTGGTTTGTTTCAGAGATGCCTCAGACTAATATCCAAGCTTCCGAGATCTTCGATATATGGGGATTAGACTTCATGGGCCCATTCCCAAAGTCTAACGGGAAAGAATATGTCTTCGTAGCAGTAGATTACGTCTCCAGATGGGTCGAAGCCCAAGCATTTTCGACTAATGATGCCAAAGTTGTCACCAACTTCCTGAAGAGACTCTTCTGCAGATTTGGAGCTCCCCGTGCGATAATTAGTGATAGAGGCACACACTTCTGTAATACTCAGTTTATGAAGGTGATGCAACAATATGAAGTTACTCACAAAATGTCCGCTGCCTATAATCCGCAGACCAACGGACAAGCAGAGGTCACGAACAGAGCACTCAAAAGAATCTTAGAACGGACTGTCAGCCATCATGGAAATAAATGGGCCGAGCAGCTAGATGATGCTCTATGGGCATTCCGGACTGCCTACAAGAATCCTCTAGGAACTACAACCTACCGCATGATCTATGGAAAATCTTGTCACCTTCCGCTAGAACTTGAATACAATGCACTCTGGGCACTGAAGACCTGCAACCTCGATCCCTCAGTTACCGGAAGACATAGGAAAATGCAAATGAATGAACTCGTTGAATTGAGAGACCAAGCATATGAAACGTCATACATCTACAAGGAACGAACGAAGCTTACGCATGATGCAAAACTGATTCCTATAAAGTTTGCCCCTGGAGATAAAGTTCTTCTCTTCAATTCTCGGTTTAAGAATTTCGCGGGAAAATTTAGATCAAGATGGAGTGGCCCATACAAAGTTGTACACGCTTTTCCTGACAGAGCCATGGAATTGGAAGGACCTACTGGTAACTTCAAAGTTAATGGCCACCGGTTAAAAGCTTATCTAGAAGACCACGATAAGGAGAAGCACCTTTTCTCCTTTGATCCATTCTGAAGATCTGACAAAGAAAATTCGAGCTGTAACGACTTGATAAATAAAGCGCTCTTGGGAGGTACCCCTTTCTTATCCTTTTTATTACTTATTATTTTCTTTTCAATTACTTTCAGTCTTAAGATATTATCTCTCTGTACTAACAACTAAGCGCCATACTTGCGCTTAGTGCTTACAAGTTTGTTGAATGTGTTTAGGCAAAATGCCAAGTTCAGGAGCATCAGCTTACATTCCAGTTCGCAGGAGGAGGACTCCTGTAGTTTACTCTTTCAGAAGCAGTGCTGATCAGAACACGCCATCAACAGGGCAATTAAGCCCAAGGCATTTGTTATTAGAGAGTGTTGAGGAGGATATCGGCACAGCACCACCAGCTCCTCCCATCCGATGATCTAGACGTTTAGCCAGGAGACCAGCCGAGCACACACAGTTGCGAGATACGCATGAGCCAAAGATAGTGATACACTACAGAGCCACTTTGAATGACCTTGATATTGCATGGGCACTACTCAGAGATCAGCAGAAACTCTACAAAGCTCTAAGAGCATACCTCCAACACGAGGGGATGCCACACAGTACTCTAGTCCCATTTTCATTTAGGCTAGCACGCCGTGTTCAGCCGACATGACGAGCTACGCCCAGGAATTCCACACAGGCCTCAGTTCACTCAGTTCACTCAGCTGCCATGCCGGTACATGCTACTCCAGTTCCCATCACCGATCCAGTTCCAGTCACTAAGTTACCAGAGGGTTGTCATCTAGTCACTATTTCCATTTCAGTGGAGCCATCAATGGCCCAGGCATTTGAGATCACTGGTAGCATACCTGACGAGGAGCCTTTCCCAGACTTATCTCACCTGGAGCTGCCATCAAACTTATGTCTAGATTCACTACTAGGCCCTGAGTTAGATATAGGGCAACCTCTCGACTACATACCGAGCCTAGAGGATGATGATGATGAGATCTACAGATATTTCGCAACGCCAACACAGCATTGACTAGGATAGTATCCCATAGACTACTTTATCTTTATTTTATCTTTTAGTTTTTATCTTTTTAAAAGCATTGTACTGAAAAATTATATATAGTGGAAATGCTGCCTTTCTCTTTTTGTTCTTCATGTAGAAATATTATCAAAAGAGACTGGTCCCTAGGAGATTGACCGTAAGAAGGCCCAGCATTAAGAAAGTAACACGACCGTAGGGAAGTAATCCTTCCTTAAACCTATTTCAATTATAACACACTAAAACCTCTAAGTGTGGGGTAACCCCCGCAACTAACTTAGAATTTTAGAAGTCAATGTCCTTAATTTATAAAGTATTAAAATATTCTTTCTAGAGAACATTAGGGACAATATTCTTCTAAGTGTGGGGTAATGGGTAAGGTTTTTAAAGGTCGAAGTTTTAAAGTCAAGTAACCATAAAACGCCAAGTTTTGAAAAATTCTTTTGTTCCAAAAGTAATTAAGCAATGGATATTGGGTAATTTTGAAAAATTCTTACTTTGTTTTTGCCCAAAGATCTAATAAAATTGCTAGAAATCGGTTTTTGGAACATTTATTAGAACGGAACGATTAAGCTGAAACTTAAGTTTTGTGTCAAAAGATTTCTTTTAAGAAAATATGAAAAAGGCTACGCATGATCAAGCACGACCTCTGCCTCTAAAAAGTGAGTAATATTGGACCCAAAGTATCTGTATGACCCATCAAATCTACAGTACTTTGTTATTTCAACTGATCAGCGTGCCGGTGTACGATTCAAGTTAGAACTTGATTCAGACATACGTTTCAAGACGAATGGTTAGTGAGCGCCATACGTGTTGCAGGTGTGATACTCCTTCCTAAATCATTCTGAATAGAGAAGACAAAAAGCCATCCGTTTCCATTTTCACCCCACACAATTTAAACTGACCAACTCACACAAAGAGTTGATGAATCAGAAATATTCACCCTGTGATGCCCTGTACAAAACCATCATGTACGGATCATTAACAACAGGATCATCACAAGGTCAAACACTATATGTTGTTTGAAAACCGATTTGCATTCATTAAAAGATAATGTTTTACAAAGATAACATGTCATAAGACTAATTACAAACCATTGCTCCAAAATAACATAAGTTTACGAATGCAAAACATAAGTTTCATAATTTGAGACATCTCTAGTAATGCATCAAATGTAAGAACCAAATATTTATTGTACATAATGTATTTATGGTGTACGATGTGTGTATGAAGTGTACGTGTTGCTTGCTCGAACGTCGAAGGAAACTGGACGTTGTCTGAAGTGACAAGGTGTGTACGTATCTTTTCAACCCCAAATAAAGTTTGTGTTGATGTTTCAAAGCCTTACCATTGGAAAGGAAATCTTATTACGTTTCCAACGATATTTGATTCATCAAAAACGGAGTTACGGTCGAAAAGTTATGGCCAAAACAAGTTGCTGAAACCTGTTTTGGGCTCGACCACAATTTCCAGTTATTTGGAGCGGCGCTCCACCTTCTGGCGCGGCGCGCCGATTGCTGCAGAGGCAATTTTCAGCCTTTTTAAAAGGTTTAAATGAGGGGTACTTTGGTCTTTTCAATTAGGATCGGTTTGGGGTCATCAAGACTGACTTAGAACTCCATTGGAGCTCATTTCTCACCCACACAAACACTCCCATCCTCAAACCCTAGAGAGAGATTGAGTTCTAGCGAGAGAGAACTCCATTTGGAGAAGAAGGAGGTTGTTTCGGGTCAAACCTCAAGCATTAAAGTTGTTCTACTCGTCAACGGCATCATTTTGGCGGTATTGGTAAGTTCTAACTCCGAATTTCATTGTTGATTTTGCTATTCAAAGTTAGGGTTTGAACTTGATTTGTTGAGAAACCCATTTAGACTCATGAAGTGGGTTTAGTGATGCTAGTAATCGGGTTTATTGTTAGTGTTGGTGGATTTTGGGTTGGTGAACAAATTGGCCTTGATTAGGACTTGTAATTGGGTTTAATCACTAGGTTTAGTGATTATGGAAGTGTTGGAACACTTTTAGGTGTGTTAGTTGACTAATTTTGACTTTGGGTCAAAATTAGGATTTGGTGATGATTATGACCCAATTGTCGAATTAATAAGGTTTATAAACTTAAAATGGATTAGGTTGAAGCATAGAACCGAGTTAAATATGTTTTGGGGTCAAAACTTGCTAATGGCGTGATATTGACTTCTTATGGGTCAAATTAGGGTTTAAGTGTCATTTTGGGTAAGATAGGTATTTAACACCTATGATGGGGTTTAATTGGCGTATTAAGACCATTCTCACTTGTGTTAGTGATTATTGGTTAATTTTGGGCGGGGTTTGTACTTGGAAGTGCATATGGGTCAAATTTGCACTAAGTGTCAAATTGGGTTGGTTTGTAAATCCAATCTAAGTGTGTTGTTGAATTTGTGATAATGGAATAGGTACTTTCCATTGACGAGTTGCAGATTATTCAGTAGCATTCTTCAAGGCGACAAGGTGAGTGGAATAATTATATGTGTAGGTATATAATGTATCTATTTATTGTAGCGTGAAATGTGTAGTGTCGAGGTGTTAAGACACCACGTTTCACGTGAAGAGTGTAGCATCGAGGTGTTAAGATGCCACTCGGGTGTAGCATCAAGGTGTTAAGATGCCACCTAGGAGTGTAGTGTCGAGGTGTTAAGACACCACTCCGTAAAAATAATGAGTGATGCATCGAGGTGTTAAGATGCCACTCGGGGTGATGTGCCGAGGTGTTAAGGTGCCACCCTAGGGGTTAATGGTGCGAGGTGTTAAGTGCCCTAACGGATGTTATGAACACCGATGGCATTTTCGCGAGCGCCGTTCCCTTGTACTATTGGTTAACCATGGTTATTTGTGTTGTAAGCGTATTATATTATTCGAGTTATATTCATATGCGGTTGTTATGCTAGCTTGTGGTATTGGAGATTTATAGCTTGTTATTGTGACGATAAGCTAAATGTGTATGCTAGCGTGCTTGCGGTTTGGTGTGTAAGTGTATGCAAGTAGGTATAATTATATATGTATTCGTATAATTATTGCATTCACTAAGCTTTGCTTACCCTCTCGTTGTTTACTATTTTTATAGGTTCGGTTTTGGACAAGGGTAAGGGCATCGTTTTGGACTAGAGATCCCGCTTGATGCTAGGGGACGCTTTTGGCTTTAGTAGCTCTTGGAGTTTGACCGATAGTTGGGTAGTTTAATCCCAAACGCCATGCTCATTATGTAGTTTGGAACTTAAACTTTTTGGTGGTCGAAACTCGTAAATTGTATTAAACTCGTAAAACGGCCGATATGGGCCCCGCTTGTTAAACATTGATTTTATATTTGAAACAGGTTAGTTTTACATATTTGGATGTATGGTAAAAAGCGTTTCGTCTAAAAGTGTCGGGAACTAGTCAATCTTTTTTCGCATTTTGAGACTTTCCGGACATACCCGAATGGCGCGCCGCGCGGCCATCCTGGCGCGCCGCGCCTGTTCACTGTGCAGCAAATTTTTTTTTATTTTGTATTTTCACGTGGTTTGTTCGCGGGTTGGTTTGGGTTGTTACAAGTGGTATCAGAGCATGGTCTAAGGGATTTAGGTGACTTGAGATAGGTGCCTAGACTTAGACTTTTGTGTGTGCTTAATTTGTTGCGGGACTTGTAGGATTACGGGTCGGAACGGGTTATAGTTAGTGCCTCGTTTGTAAGTGGACTAACGTTTATATTAGTAATGCGGATATTATTAATATATTATTGTGTTGTGATAATAATTCTCGCGTGTGATTTGTCGTGTAGAATTTGTTTGTGTTTGTTTATATCATCGAGCGGGGCGGTCGTTGTACTAACAAGTTGATACGGCGTGTATGCGTAATAAGGACTTGCAAACCTTATTACGGGTGCAAATCATGTCTAACAAGTTATGTACGACGAGTGTTTAGCAAGATGGAACGGTGTTGTGCGTATGGTTTACACGCTCGTGATCTAATCGTTTGCATTCCTTAGAATGAAAACGGAAGATGGATGTGGAACGAATGAGCCTATTCACGAAGGGAAAGATGAGTTAACGTTAAGGATTGAGGCCGAGTTCGAATGCCATATTTCGATTTTCACCGACAAGGTTAAACAAGTTCTCCAAGAGTCGTTCGAGGGAATAGTGACCGAGATGGTCTGAGACCAAGTGCCTAAGGTCGTGAAGGGAGAGTTAGAAAAGTGGTTTCCTAAACCTCAAGGTGTCGGTGACAAAGGAGCAACTATGGGGATTAAATCTCATGCTCCAAAATTTGCGGATCACTCTTTGGGTAAGAGAAAGTTGGAATCAAGAGGTGCTCCTTGTAAGAGGGCGAGAAGTACGCCCGAAGGTGTTGAAAAAGTGAAGAAGAGGATTAAGGGAGGTTATGGGCCTACGTGCTTTAGGTGTGGAGGATGAGGTCATTTGGAACGGGATTGTACGAGTGTACCTTTAAGCACAATCAAGTGCTTTATTTGCCAAAAGAAGGGACACCGTAAGTCGGAGTGCTCCGAATCGTTTGTCGATCGGGTTAGGAGGTTAGAGCGTGACTATCTGAGGGTCAGTGAAGCGCAAGGGTCCAACGATGATGTTTCAGGTATTTTCGTCTTTGGTACAAATATGCCTTATTATTGTTTATTGTGTGCCGATGGATTCATGTATGTGTTAGAGACTTAAACTTTGTTTCGTGGTCTAATTAGTCTCAAGTGAGTGTATGTTTCAAAGTTACCCATAAGGGTGCGGGATTAGTGAACTCGATGAAGATTCGGTTTGTTAGCGATTTTGATGATAGTGCACCGAGGTAGCTTTTGAGTCGTTGACTAGTGGAAATGCGCCCTGGGGACGAATGCATGGCGGTAATACGTAGTATTAGTATGGGTGGCATTCCTAATGGAAACACCCTATGATGACGTTTGGTTGTCGGGCGAAGGGCGTAAGACTTAGTGCAACCAAGCATTCTTTAGTGTTAGGAATTGTTTCTACCAAGCCATAGGTATGTGCATTGGTGTTCGATTATTAGAGCGTTTTGCTTTCGTGTTGAAGTTGTTGAACCATGAGGTTCGACGGGTGGATAGAACCCTTGAGATCGAGTGTTTTGGGTCTCGATGTATGTTGGAAATGGAGTCTACGGGACGCAACGTTAGGTGCCTCTTTCATACCTACTAGCGTGGTATTCGACTCTGATGGTGTTGCGGTTACATTGTACTTAGGGTACCGGATAGAAACCCTTAGGTACATGAGTGACTAGGTGGAAATTTGACAAACTATAGCAATTGGATTATTGCAAGTGTAAGGTTGGTGTGAATTGTGGTAGACTCTTCGTTCAAAGAGTTTAAGGATAGGTTAAATTCCTTCGTATGCTCAAGGTTGGAGCAAGATTATGGTAACGTGCGTATTAAGAGATGCAAGACGGGTGAACCTCGTCTCTCTCATAGGAGTTACGGTAATACGGTTTGGCGCATTAGTTGTTAGGTTAGTGGTCACTCTTTCTGCGAAAGTGAGCATGTGTTTATCGTCGGGATTTATTGTTAAGGACGAATTCGCGAGAATTCAAGGACTATGACCAATGAGGATATTGGTTGTGTATGTTGATAAGTGGTCATTCCACGGGATGCTATTGTTCGATGATGTGGTTACGAAGCGGAGTTCTAAGTGGGGGAGTTTGTACTCTTGCACGAAGGTGTTCTATTGCAGTGATATTTGGATGATGCTCGTAGGGATTCGAAGCTAGTGTTGAGACCTACATTGGTCGATTGTGGTAAAAGTACGATTTGGAATAAATTGTACTTATGGTTTTTGGATTTAAATTATCACCGAGGTGGTAAGGTGGTAAATCTCATTGGGAGATAAGTTACGTGTTCGACGAGCAAAGTAAGATCTCTCGGTTAAGGGATGTGTATGCCGGATTCTCTTCTAGGGAATTATTGTTGTGTCTATGAGTAATATGGGTGGTTCTTGGCTCGATTGTGGTAGCCGTGTGGTTACCTTTGGGAATAGAGTAATGGGACTTTGAGAAAGGTTACGATGCCTCATTATCGTATACCTTGGGTGGTAGTTACACAATAGCCATTTTGTGAACTACAAGGTGATTATGTGGTGTTTATTTGGGGTTATCTCTATGTTGACCGTGTTTGACTTATGATAGGTGACGAGGGATATCCGAAAGGATTAGCTCTTCGTTAACCACTCGTGGTTGTGATTGATGGTGAGCGGTTTTTGGAAGGAACCGTTACTTGTAGGGTTATGATGCTAATTGCTCGTATAAATTGTGCACATAGCCGTTTTGTGCACATGGTTGTGAGAGATAGCCGATTTTTACTCACACGTTGGTAAATAGTGATGCAATAGCCGTGTTTCGCTCACATATGGTTGGTAGTGTCGTAATAGCCATTTTTGCACACTACGGATATATCACGATAGCCGTTTTTGTACACCATGGGTTTCGTGTGAACTAACCTTCGCGTTGTTGGACTTGAGCAACTGGTTGTTTTAAGCTTTGATGGTTCGGTCGTAAGGACCATGTTGTGTGATTAGTGATGTAATAGCCGTATTTTGCTCACGTAATTGGGTAGTTGCGTATTAGCTATGTTAGCGCACTACTAAGGGTGTTAGATGGTAAGTGTTATCCGTAAGGATTCGTCTTTACTTGGTCTTCACCGTTTGGGTTGTTGACCTTAGGTCGATATTTGGTTGTTTTTAGCATTGTACTTGGAAAGGGTACACTATAGGGTTGATATCTCGGTACGAGATTGGCTGAGTTTTTCCCGATATGGGGACTTGAAGAGGTTTTAGTGCTAGGATTGTGGTTTTGATAAATCGCGGGTGACGATTTTAGTTGTTAAAGGTGATTCATTGGGAAGAATTTTCTAGGAAGGTTCGGATTGGAACTTAGGATTGAGGGCCGTTGAGTAGTCCCGGATTGGTTAATTGGAGAAGATCACGAGGACGTGATCGAGTTTAAGTGGGGGAGAGTTGTAAGAACCAAATATTTATTGTACATAATGTATTTATGGTGTACGATGTGTGTATGAAGTGTACGTGTTGCTTGCTCGAACGTCGAAGGAAACTGGACGTTGTCTGAAGTGACAAGGTGTGTACGTATCTTTTCAACCCCAAATAAAGTTTGTGTTGATGTTTCAAAGCCTTACCATTGCAAAGGAAATCTTATTACGTTTCCAACGATATTTGATTCATCGAAAACGGAGTTACGGTCGAAAAGTTATGGCCAAAACAAGTTGCTGAAACCTGTTTTGGGCTCGACCACAATTTCCAGTTATTTGGAGCGGCGCTCCACCTTCTGGAGCGGCGCGCCGATTGCTGCAGAGGCAATTTTCAGCCATTTTAAAAGGTTTAAATGAGGGGTACTTTGGTCTTTTCAATTAGGGTCGGTTTGGGGTCATCAAGACTGACCTAGAACTCCATTGGAGCTCATTTCTCACCCACAAAAACACTCCCATCCTCAAACCCTAGAGAGAGATTGAGTTCTAGTGAGAGAGAACTCCATTTGGAGAAGAAGGAGGTTGTTTCGGGTCAAACCTCAAGCATTAAAGTTGTTCTACTCGTCAACGGCATCATTTTGGCGGTATTGGTAAGTTCTAACTCCGAATTTCATTGTTGATTTTGCTATTCAAAGTTAGGGTTTGAACTTGATTTGTTGATAAACCCATTTAGACTCATGAAGTGGGTTTAGTGATGCTAGTAATCGGGTTTATTGTTAGTGTTGTTGGATTTTGGGTTTGTGAACAAATTGGCCTTGATTAGGACTTGTAATTGGGTTTAATCACTAGGTTTGGTGATTAGGGAAGTGTTGGAACACTTTTAGGTGTGTTGGTTGACTAATTTTGACTCTGGGTCAAAATTAGGGTTTGGTGATGATTATGACCCAATTGTCGAATTAATAAGGTTTATAAACTTAAAATGGATTAGGTTGAAGCATAGAACCGAGTTAAATATGTTTTGGGGTCAAAACTTGCTAATGGCGTGATATTGACTTCTTATGGGTCAAATTAGGGTTTAAGTGTCATTTTGGGCAAGATAGGTATTTAACACCTATGATGGGGTTTAATTGGAGTATTAAGACCATTCTCACTTGTGTTAGTGATTATTGGTTAATTTTGGGCGCGATTTGTACTTGGAAGTGCATTTGGGTCAAATTTGCACTAAGTGTCAAATTGGGTTGGTTTGTAAATCCAATCTAAGTGTGTTGTTGAATTTGTGATAATGGAATAGGTACTTTCCATTGACGAGTTGCAGATTATTCGGTAGCATTCTTCAAGGCGACAAGGTGAGTGGAATAATTATATGTGTAGGTATATAATGTATCTATTTGTTGTAGCGTGAAATGTTTAGTGTCGAGGTGTTAAGACACCACGTTTCACGTGAAGAGTGTAGCATCGAGGTGTTAAGATGCCACTCGGGTGTAGCATCGAGGTGTTAAGATGCCACCTAGGAGTGTAGTGTCGAGGTGTTAAGACACCACTCCGTAAAAATAATGAGTGATGCATCGAGGTGTTAAGATGCCACTCGGGGTGATGTGCCGAGGTGTTAAGGTGCCACCCTAGGGGTTAGTGGTGCGAGGTGTTAAGTGCCCTAACGGATGTTATGAACACCGATGGCGTTTTCGCGAGCGCCGTTCCCTTGTACTATTGGTTAACCATGGTTATTTGTGTTGTAAGCGTATTATATTATTCGAGTTATATTCATATGCGGTTGTTATGCTAGCTTGTGGAATTGGAGATTTATAGCTTGTTATTGTGACGATAAGCTAAATGTGTATGCTAGCGTGCTTGCGGTTTGGTGTGTAAGTGTATGCAAGTAGGTATAATTATATATGTATTCGTATAATTATTGCATACACTAAGCTTTGCTTTCCCTCTCGTTGTTTACTATTTTTATAGATTCGGTTTTGGACAAGGGTAAGGGCATCGATTTGGACTAGAGATCCCGCTTGATGCTAGGGGACGCTTTTGGCTTTAGTAGCTCTTAGAGTTTGACCGATAGTTGGGTAGTTTAATCCCAAACGCCATGCTCATTATGTAGTTTGGAACTTAAACTTTTTGGTGGTCGAAACTCGTAAATTGTATTAAACTCGTAAAATGGCCGATGTGGGGCCCGCTTGTTAAACATTGATTTTATATTTGAAACAGGTTAGTTTTACATATTTGGATGTATGGTAAAAAGCGTTTTGTCTAAAAGTTTCGGGAACTAGTCAATCTTTTTCGCATTTTGAGACTTTCCGGACAGACCCGAATGGCGCGCCGCGCGGCCATCCTGGCGCGCCGCGCCAGTTCTGAAATGTCCCGTTCTTATTGATTAAAAACGTTCCATATTAATTGATTTCGTTGCGAGGTTTTGACCTCTATATGAGACGTTTTTCAAAGACTGCATTCATTTTTAAAACAAACCATAACCTTTATTTCATAAATAAAGGTTTAAAAGCTTTACGTAGATTATCAAATAATGATAATCTAAAATATCCTGTTTACACACGACCATTACATAATGGTTTACAATACAAATATGTTACATCGAAATCAGTTTCTTGAATGCAGTTTTTACACAATATCATACAAACATGGACTCCAAATCTTGTCCTTATTTTAGTATGCAACAGCGGAAGCTCTTAGTATTCACCTGAGAATAAACATGCTTTAAACGTCAACAAAAATGTTGGTGAGTTATAGGTTTAACCTATATGTATCAAATCGTAACAATAGACCACAAGATTTCATATTTCAATACACATCCCATACATAGAGATAAAAATCATTCATATGGTGAACACCTGGTAACCGACATTAACAAGATGCATATATATAAGAATATCCCCATCATTCCGGGACACCCTTCGGATATGATATAAATTTCGAAGTACTAAAGCATCCGGTACTTTGGATGGGGTTTGTTAGGCCCAATAGATCTATCTTTAGGATTCGCGTCAATTAGGGTGTCTGTTCCCTAATTCTTAGATTACCAGACTTAATAAAAAGGGGCATATTCGATTTCGATAATTCAACCATAGAATGTAGTTTCACGTACTTGTGTCTATTTTGTAAATCATTTATAACACCTGCATGTATTCTCATCCCAAAAATATTAGATTTTAAAAGTGGGACTATAACTCACTTTCACAGATTTTTACTTCATCGGGAAGTAAGACTTGGCCACTGGTTGATTCACGAACCTATAACAATATATACATATATATCAAAGTATGTTCAAAATATATTTACAACACTTTTAATATATTTTGATGTTTTAAGTTTATTAAGTCAGCTGTCCTCGTTAGTAACCTACAACTAGTTGTCCACAGTTAGATGTACAGAAATAAATCGATAAATATTATCTTGAATCAATCCACGACCCAGTGTATACGTATCTTAGTATTGATCACAACTCAAACTATGTATATTTTGGAATCAACCTCAACCCTGTATAGCTAACTCCAACATTCACATATAGAGTGTCTATGGTTGTTCCAAAATATATATAGATGTGTCGACATGATAGGTCGAAGCATTGTATACGTGTCTATGGTATCTCAAGATTACATAATATACAATACAAGTTGATTAAGTTATGGTTGGAATAGATTTGTTACCAATTTTCACGTAGCTAAAATGAGAAAAATTATCCAATTTTGTTTTACCCATAACTTCTTCATTTTAAATCCGTTTTGAGTGAATCAAATTGCTATGGTTTCATATTGAACTCTATTTTATGAATCTAAACAGAAAAGTATAGTTTTATAGTTGGAAAAATAAGTTACAAGTCGTTTTTGTAAAGGTAGTCATTTCAGTCGAAAGAACGACGTCTAGATGACCATTTTAGAAAACATACTTCCACTTTGAGTTTAACCATAATTTTTGGATATAGTTTCATGTTCATAATAAAAATCATTTTCTCAGAATAACAACTTTTAAATCAAAGTTTATCATAGTTTTTAATTAACTAACCCAAAACAGCCCGCGATGTTACTACGACGGCGTAAATCCGGTTTTACGGTATTTTTTGTGTTTCCAGGTTTTAAATAATTAAGTTAGAATATCATATAGATATAGAACATGTGTGTAGTTAATTTTAAAAGTCAAGTTAGAAGGATTAACTTTTGTTTGCGAACAAGTTTAGAATTAACTAAACTATGTTCTAGTGATTACGAGTTTAAACCTTCGAATAAGATAGTTTTATATATATGATCGAATGATGTTATGAACATCATTACTACCTCAAGTTTAGTAGGTAAACCTACTGGAAATGACAAGAAATGATTTAGCTTCAAAGGATCTTGGATGGCTTGAAAGTTCTTGAAGTAGGATCATGACACAAAAACAAGTTCAAGTAAGATTTTTACTCGAATTAAGATAGTTTATAGTTATAGAAATTGAATCAAAGTTTGAATATGAATATTACCTTGAAAAAGAAAGATAACCTACTGTATATAACAAAGGTTTCTTGATCTTAGATGATTACTTGGAATGGATTAGAAAGCTTGGAAGTAAATTAATAAACTTGAAGGGATTTTTGAAGTGTTCTTGAAGGGTTCTTCCTATGATGATTATAGCTTGATTCTTGAAGTGATTTTTGATGAAGATGATGATTGACTACTGGAAAAATACGTTCATAATAGTGTGTGTGTGTTGAGAGAGAATTAGAAAGAGAATTGGAAGTGAAATGGAGTGAATGATGAGTGGTAATTGGTGAGTGGTGAGTGGGGTTAAAAGGAGTTCTAGTTAGTTGACTAGCTCATGGTAGAAGTTAAAATTGATTAGTCATACATGACATAATCAATAGTGGAATCCCATGATAGTTCCTATTGGTATATACTCATAGTAAGTACGTTTTGAAACTGTGTATAATACGGGTAAGAATACGACTAGAATTCTTGATGAAAGAAAAGAATGGAAAAGTAACTGTAACCATTTTCGTTAAGTATGAGTGTTTTGATATATGTCTTGAAGTCTTCCAAAAGTATTTTAATACATCTAAATACACTACATGTATATACATTTTAACTGAGTCGTTAAGTCATCGTTAGTCGTTACATGTAAGTGTTGTTTTGAAACCTTTAAGTTAACGATCTCAATTAATGTTGTTAACCCATTGTTTATTATATCTAATGAGATGTTAAATTATTATATTATCATGATATTATGATATATTAATATATCTTAATATGATATATATACATTTAAATGTCGTTACAACGATAATCGTTACATATATGTCTCATTTCGAAATCCTTAAGTTAGTAGTCTTGTTTATATGTATATAACTCATTGTTAATATACTTATGGAGATACTTACTTATCATAATCTCATGTTAACCATATGTATATCCATATATATATCGTCATGTCGTTTTTACAAGTTTTAACGTTCGTGAATCGCCGGTCAACTTGGGTGGTCAATTGTCTATATGAAACATATTTCAATTAATCAAGTCTTAACAAGTTTGATTGCTTAACATGTTGGAAACATTTAATCATGTAAATATCAATCTCAATTAATATATATAAACATGGAAAAGTTTGGGTCACTACAGTACCTACCCGTTAAATAAATTTCGTCCCGAAATTTGAAGCTGTTGAAGGTGTTGACGAATCTTCTGGAAATAGATGCGGGTATTTCATCTTCATCTGATCTTCACACTCCCAGGTGAACTCGGGTCCTCTACGAGCATTCCATCGAACCTTAACAATTGGTATCTTGTTTTGTTTAAGTCTTTTAACCTCACGATCCATTATTTCGACAGGTTCTTCGATGAATTGAAGTTTTTCGTTGATTTGGATTTCATTTAACGGAATAGTGAGATCTTCTATAGCAAAACATTTCTTCAAATTTGAGACGTGGAAAGTGTTATGTACAGCCGCGAGTTGTTGAGGTAACTCAAGTCGGTAAGCTACTGGTCCGACACGATCAATAATCTTGAATGGTCCAATATACCTTGGATTTAATTTCCCTCGTTTACCAAATCGAACAACGCCTTTCCAAGGTGCAACTTTAAGCATGACCATCTCTCCAATTTCAAATTCTATATCTTTTCTTTTAATGTCAGCGTAGCTCTTTTGTCGACTTTGGGCGGTTTTCAACCGTTCTTGAATTTGGATGATCTTCTCGGTAGTTTCTTGTATAATCTCTGGACCCGTAATCTGTCTATCCCCCACTTCACTCCAACAAATCGGAGACCTGTACTTTCTACCATAAAGTGCTTCAAACGGCGCCATCTCAATGCTTGAATGGTAGCTGTTGTTGTAGGAAAATTCTGCTAATGGTAGATGTCGATCCCAACTGTTTCCGAAATCAATAACACATGCTCGTAGCATGTCTTCACGCATTTGTATCGTCCTTTCGCTCTGACCATCAGTTTGTGGATGATAGGTAGTTCTCATGTCTAGACGAGTTCCTAATGCTTGCTGTAATGTCTGCCAGAATCTTGAAATAAATCTGCCATCCCTATCAGAGATAATAGAGATTGGTATTCCATGTCTGGAGACGACTTCCTTCAAATACAGTCGTGCTAACTTCTCCATCTTGTCATCTTCTCTTATTGGCAGGAAATGTGCTGATTTGGTGAGACGATCAACTATTATCCAAATAGTATCAAAACCACTTGCAGTCCTTGGCAATTTAGTGATGAAATCCATGGTAATGTTTTACCATTTCCATTCCGGGATTTCGGGTTGTTGAAGTAGACCTGATGGTTTCTGATGTTCAGCTTTGACCTTAGAACACGTCAAACATTCTCCTACATATTTAGCAATATCGGCTTTCATACCCGGCCACCAAAAATATTTCCTGAGATCCTTGTACATCTTCCCCGTTCCAGGATGTATTGAGTATCTGGTTTTATGAGCTTCTCTAAGTACCATTTCTCTCATATCTCCAAATTTTGGTACCCAAATCCTTTCAGCCCTATACCGGGTTCCGTCTTCCCGAATATTAAGATGTTTCTCCGATCCTTTGGGTATTTCATCCTTTAAATTTCCCTCTTTTAAAACTCCTTGTTGCGCCTCCTTTATTTGAGTAGTAAGGTTATTATGAATCATTATATTCATAGATTTTACTCAAATGGGTTCTCTGTCCTTCCTGCTCAAGGCATCGGCTACCACATTTGCCTTCCCCGGGTGGTAACGAATCTCAAAGTCGTAATCATTCAATAATTCAATCCACCTACGCTGCCTCATATTCAGTTGTTTCCGATTAACTATGTGTTGAAGACTTTTGTGGTCAGTATATATAATACTTTTGACCCCATATAAGTAGTGCCTCCAAGTCTTTAATGCAAAAACAACCGCGCCTAATTCCAAATCATGCGTCGTATAATTTTGTTCGTGAATCTTCAATTGTCTAGACGCATAAGCAATTACCTTCGTTCGCTGCATTAATATACAACCGAGACCTTGCTTTGATGCGTCACAATAAATCACAAAATCATCATTCCCTTCAGGCAATGACAATATAGGTGCCGTAGTTAGCTTTTTCTTCAGTAACTGAAACGCTTTCTCTTGTTCATCATTCCATTCAAATTTCTTCCCTTTATGCGTTAATGCAGTCAAGGGTTTTGCTATTCTGGAAAAGTCTTGGATGAACTTTCTGTAGTAACCAGCTAGTCCTAAAAACTGGCGTATGTGTTTCAGAGTTTTCGGGGTTTCCCACTTTTCAATAGTTTCTATCTTTGCCGGATCCACCTTAATACCTTCTTTGTTCACTATGTGACCGAGGAATTGAACTTCTTCCAACCAAAATGCACACTTTGAAAACTTAGCGTACAATTCTTACTTCCTCAATACTTCTAACACCTTTCTTAAATGTTCACAGTGTTTTTGGTCATTCCTTGAGTAAATAAGTATGTCATCAATGAAAACAATGACAAACTTGTCAAGGTATGGTCCACACACTCGGTTCATAAGGTCTATGAACACAGCTGGTGCATTAGTTAAACCAAACGGCATGACCATAAACTCGTAATGACCGTAACATGTTCTGAAAGCAGTCTTTGGAATATCATCTTCTTTCACCCGCATTTGATGATACCCTGAACGTAAGTCAATCTTTGAATAAACAGACGAGCCTTGTAGTTGATCAAATAAGTCGTCGATTCTCGGTAGTGGGTAGCGGTTCTTGATGGTAAGTTTGTTCAACTCTCGGTAGTTGATACACAACCTGAATGTACCATCTTTCTTCTTGACAAACAAAACAGGAGCTCCCCACGGTGATGTGCTTGGTCGAATGAAACTACGCTCTAAAAGTTCTTGTAATTGGCTTTGCAGTTCTTTCATCTCACTGGGTGCGAGTCTGTAAGGAGCACGGGCTATTGGTGCAGCTCCTGGTATAAGATCTATTTGAAATTCAACGGATCGATGTGGGGGTAATCCCGGTAATTCTTTCGGAAATACATCGGGAAATTCTTTTGCAATGGGAACATCATTGATGCTCTTTTCTTCAGTTTGTACTTTCTCGACGTGTGCTAGAACAGCATAGCAACCTTTTCTTATTAGTTTTTGTGCCTTCAAATTACTAATAATATGTAGCTTCGTGTTGCCCTTTTCTCCGTACAGCATTAAGGGTTTTCCTTTTTCTCGTATAATGCAAATTGCATTTTTGTAACAAACGATCTCTGCTTTCACTTCTTTCAACCAGTCCATACCGATTATCACATCAAAACTCCCTAACTCTACTGGTATCAAATCAATCTTAAATGTTTCGCTAACCAGTTTAATTTCTCGATTCCGACATATATTATCTGCTGAAATTAATTTACCATTTGCTAATTCGAGTAAAAATTTACTATCCAAAGGCGTCAATGGACAACTTAATTTAGCACAAAAATCTCTACTCATATAGCTTCTATCCGCACCCGAATCAAATAAAACGTAAGCAGATTTATTGTCAATAAGAAACGTACCCGTAACAAGCTCCGGGTCTTCCTGTGCCTTTGCCGCATTAATATTGAAAACTCTTCCGCGACCTTGTCCATTCGTGTTCTCCTGGTTCGGGCAATTTCTAATAATGTGGCCCGGTTTTCCACATTTATAACAAACTACATTGGCATAACTTGCTCCGACACTACTTGCTCTGCCATTACTCGTTCCGACACCATTTATTCCTTTCGTTCTATTAACCCCTGGTCAGTAGACCTCACACTTCGCCGCGCTATGACCATTTCTTTTACACTTGTTGCAAAATTTGGTGCAGAACCCCGAGTGATACTTTTCACACCTTTGGCATAGCTGCTTCTGATTGTTGTTGTTATTGTTGTGGTTGCGGTTATTATTGTTGTTGGGATGATTGTTGTAGTTGCTGTTATTGTTGTTGTTGTTGTTGTTGGGCCGCTTATTGATGTTGCGATTGTTGGGATAATTGTTGCGATTATTGTTGTAATTGCTGTTGTTATTGTATTGGTGATTCTTATCACCGTTTTCCTCCCACTTTCTTTTGACTTGCTTCACATTGGCCTCTTCAGCAGTCTGTTCTTTAATTCTTTCTTCAATCTGGTTCACTAGTTTGTGAGCCATTCTACATGCCTGTTGTATGTAGGCGGGCTCGTGTGAACTTATATCTTCTTGGATTCTTTCCGGTAATCCTTTCACAAACGCGTCGATCTTCTCTTCCTCATCTTCGAACGCTCCCGGACACAATAGGCACAATTCTGTGAATCGTCTTTCGTACGTGGTAATATCAAATCCTTGGGTTCGTAACCCTCTAAGTTCTGTCTTGAGCTTATTGACCTTGGTTCTGGGGCGGTACTTCTCGTTCATCAAGTGCTTGAATGCTGACCACGGTAGTGCGTACGCATCATCTTGTCCCACTTGCTCTAGATAGGTATTCCACCTTGTTAACGCAGAACCTGTGAAGGTATGCGTAGCGTACTTCACTTTGTCCTCTTAAGTACACTTACTTATGGCAAACACCGATTCGACCTTCTCGGTCCACCGTTTCAATCCGATCGGTCCTTCGGTTCCATCAAATTCCAAAGGTTTGTAGGCAGTGAATTCTTTGTAGGTGCATCCTACACGATTTCCTGTACTGCCAGATCCAAGGTTATTGTTGGTATGTAGCGCAGCCTGTACTGCGGCTATGTTTGAAGCTAGAAAAGTACGGAATTCCTCTTCATTCATATTCACGGTGTGTCGAGTAGTCGGTGCCATTTCCTTCAAAATAGTCAAATGGAACAAGTTAATCATACAGAATATTAAGAGTAGTTAATAGTATTTCGTAGCATAATATGAACTCATTTATAAAAGCTTTTTCTTCATATTAGCATTTTATAAGTTTAAATTCGGGTAGTACCTACCCGTTAAGTTCATACTTAGTAGCTAATATACAATTCAACTACTACAATTCTATATGAAAAACTGATTGTAATAATATTTCGCGTTCAAACTTTTATACAATATTTTATAAACTTACAATACCGCTTATTTTACATAAAGCATGAAATATAGCACACAATAACTTTGATACAAGATAGTTGTGAAGATAATTCTAGCTAGTACACAAGTCGTTCAGCAAAGGCAATAAAGACACGTAATTCATACGTCCAGAAACAAGTCATTGATTCTGGTTTTACTAGGACTACTTCCCATCCTTGGTGTTGTGGAACATAACTGTTATGGCCGTTGATAAGACAGCGTGTTGTAACGTCGTCAAAGGGACGAGGGTTACGTAATGACCAACAGTCTCGTAATAACCTAAAAACCTCATTTCTTACAACAATTACCGACTCCGTCACTTGTGGGAACGTTTTGTTTAATAGTTGTAGCCCGATGTTCTTGTTCTCACTTTGGTGAGAAGTGAACATTACTAACCCGTAAGCATAACATGCTTCTTTATGTTGCATGTTAGCCGCTTTTTCTAAATCACGAAGTCCTATATTCGGATATACTGAGTCAAAATAATTTCTTAACCCGTTGCGTAAAATAGCATTTGG
This sequence comes from Rutidosis leptorrhynchoides, assembly GCF_046630445.1. Classification (NCBI taxonomy): domain Eukaryota; kingdom Viridiplantae; phylum Streptophyta; class Magnoliopsida; order Asterales; family Asteraceae; genus Rutidosis; species Rutidosis leptorrhynchoides. The sequence goes on along the minus strand of NC_092338.1, from coordinate 219,903,336 downwards.
GTTCCCCGCAATAAATGTGTCAAAGTAAACACATCGTAACTTATGGATTTCCCAATGTGATATCCCCCATCTTTCGAACAAAAGCCTTTTATAAACCAAGGCATTCTTGGAACGTTCTTCGAATGTCTTACAAACTGATCTCGCCTTAAATAGTTGTGCCGAGGAATTCTGACCGACTCTAGACAAGATTTCATCAATCATGTCTCCGGGTAGGTCTCTTAAAATATTGGGTTGTCTATCCATTTTGTGTTTTTATACTGTAAAATAGACAAGAGTTAGATTCATAAAAAAATACTTATTAATACAAGCAATTTTTTACATATATCATAAAGCATAAGCACACTATATTACATATATTACACCACACGAATACAACTATCTTATTCCGACTCGCTCGTTTCTTCTTATTCGGTTTTGGTTTGTTTTGCCAAGTTTCTAGGGATATATGATGTTCCCCTAATACGAGCCGTCATTGTCCACATTGGTTTAGAAAAACCTGGTGGTTTAGAGGTTCCCGGGTCATTGTTACAACTTAAGGACTTCGGGGTTGACGATACATATAAAGTTCATCGGGGTTGGAATTAGATTTCTCTATTTTTATGCCCTTTCCCTTATTATTTTGTTTTGCCTTTTTAAATTCAGTTGGGGTAATTTCTATAACATCATCGGAATTCTCGTCGGAATCCGATTCATCGGAGAATTGGTAATCCTCCCAATATTTTGTTTCCTTGGCGGAAACACCATTGACCATAATTAACCTTGGTCGGTTGGTTGAGGATTCTCTTTTACTTAACCGTTTTATTATTTCCCCCACCGGTTCTATTTCTTCTTCCGGTTCCGATTCTTCTTCCGGTTCCGATTCTTCTTCCGGTTCCGACTCTTCTTCCGGTTCCTCTTCGGGAACTTGTGAATCAGTCCACGAATCATTCCAATTTACATTTGACTCTTCATTATTATTAGGTGAGTCAATGGGACTTGTTCTAGAGGTAGACATCTATCACATAATATCAAACACGTTAAGAGATTAATATATCACATAATATTCATATGTTAAAAATATATAGTTTCCAACAAAAATGTTAAGCAATCATTTTTAAAGAAAACACGGTCGAAGTCCAGACTCACTAATGCATCCTAACAAACTCGATAAGACACACTAATGCAAATTTTCTGGTTCTCTAAGACCAACGCTCGAATACCAACTGAAATGTCCCGTTCTTATTGATTAAAAACGTTCCATATTAATTGATTTCGTTGCGAGGTTTTGACCTCTATATGAGACGTTTTTCAAAGACTGCATTCATTTTTAAAACAAACCATAACCTTTATTTCATAAATAAAGGTTTAAAAGCTTTACGTAGATTATCAAATAATGATAATCTAAAATATCCTGTTTACACACGACCATTACATAATGGTTTACAATACAAATATGTTACATCGAAATCAGTTTCTTGAATGCAGTTTTTACACAATATCATACAAACATGGACTCCAAATCTTGTCCTTATTTTAGTATGCAACAGCGGAAGCTCTTAGTATTCACCTGAGAATAAACATGCTTTAAACGTCAACAAAAATGTTGGTGAGTTATAGGTTTAACCTATATATATCAAATCGTAACAATAGACCACAAGATTTCATATTTCAATACACATCCCATACATAGAGATAAAAATCATTCATATGGTGAACACCTGGTATCCGACATTAACAGGATGCATATATAAGAATATCCCCATCATTCCGGTACACCCTTCGGATATGATATAAATTTCGAAGTACTAAAGCCTGCATGTAGTTTCACGTACTTGTGTCTATTTTGTAAATCATTTATAAAACCTGCATGTATTCTCATCCCAAAAATATTAGATTTTAAAAGTGGGACTATAACTCACTTTCACAGATTTTTACTTCATCGGGAAGTAAGACTTGGCCACTGGTTGATTCACGAACCTATAACAATATATACATATATATCAAAGTATGTTCAAAATATATTTACAACACTTTTAATATATTTTGATGTTTTAAGTTTATTAAGTCAGCTGTCCTCGTTAGTAACCTACAACTAGTTGTCCACAGTTAGATGTACAGAAATAAATCGATAAATATTATCTTGAATCAATCCACGACCCAGTGTATACGTATCTCAGTATTGATCACAACTCAAACTATGTATATTTTGGAATCAACCTCAACCCTGTATAGCTAACTCCAACATTCACATATAGAGTGTCTATGGTTGTTCCGAAATATATATAGATGTGTCGACATGATAGGTCGAAACATTGTATACGTGTCTATGGTATCTCAAGATTACATAATATACAATACAAGTTGATTAAGTTATGGTTGGAATAGATTTGTTACCAATTTTCACGTAGCTAAAATGAGAAAAATTATCCAATCTTGTTTTACCCATAACTTCTTCATTTTAAATCCGTTTTGAGTGAATCAAATTGATATGGTTTCATATTGAACTCTATTTTATGAATCTAAACAGAAAAGTATAGGTTTATAGTCGGAAAAATAAGTTACAAGTCGTTTTTGTAAAGGTAGTCATTTCAGTCGTAAGAACGACGTCTAGATGACCATTTTAGAAAACATACTTCTACTTTGAGTTTAACCATAATTTTTGGATATAGTTTCATGTTCATAATAAAAATCATTTTCTCAGAATAACAACTTTTAAATCAAAGTTTATCATAGTTTTTAATTAACTAACCCAAAACAGCCCGCGGTGTTACTACGACGGCGTAAATTCGGTTTTACGGTGTTTTTCGTGTTTCCAGGTTTTAAATAATTAAGTTAGAATATAATATAGATATAGAACATGTGTGTAGTTAATTTTAAAAGTCAAGTTAGAAGGATTAACTTTTGTTTGCGAACAAGTTTAGAATTAACTAAACTATGTTATAGTGATTACGAGTTTAAACCTTCGAATAAGATAGTTTTACATATATGATCGAATGATGTTATGAACATCATTACTAACTAAAGTTTAGTAGGTAAACCTACTGGAAATGACAAGAAATGATTTAGCTTCAAAGGATCTTGGATGGCTTGAAAGTTCTTGAAGTGGGATCATGACACAAAAACAAGTTCAAGTAAGATTTTTACTCGAATTAAGATAGTTTATAGTTATAGAAATTGAATTAAAGTTTGAATATGAATATTACCTTGAATAAGAAAGATAACCTACTGTATATAACAAAGGTTTCTTGATCTTAGATGATTACTTGGAATGGATTAGAAAGCTTGGAAGTAAATTAGTAAACTTGAAGGGATTTTTGAAGTGTTCTTGAAGTGTTCTTCCTATGATGATTATAGCTTGATTCTTGAAGTGATTTTTCATGAAGATGATGATTGACTACTAGAAAAATACGTTCATAATAGTGTGTGTGTGTTGAGAGAGAATTAGAAAGAGAATTGGAAGTGAAATGGAGTGAATGATGAGTGGTAATTGGTGAGTGGTGAGTGGGGTTAAAAGGAGTTCTAGTTAGTTGACTAGCTCATGGTAGAAGTTAAAATTGATTAGTCATACATGACATAATCAAGAGTGGAATCCCATGCTAGTTCCTATTGGTATATACTCATAGTAAGTACGTTTTGAAGCTGTGTATAATACGGGTAAGAATACGACTAGAATTCTTGATGAAAGAAAAGAATGGAAAAGTAACTGTAACCATTTTCGTTAAGTATGAGTGTTTTGATATATGTCTTGAAGTCTTCCAAAAGTATTTTAATACATCTAAATACACTACATGTATATACATTTTAACTGAGTCGTTAAGTCATCGTTAGTCGTTACATGTAAGTGTTGTTTTGAAACCTTTAAGTTAACGATCTCAATTAATGTTGTTAACCCATTGTTTATTATATCTAATGAGATGTTAAATTATTATATTATCATGATATTATGATATATTAATATATCTTAATATGATATATATACATTTAAATGTCGTTACAACGATAATCGTTACATATATGTCTCGTTTCGAAATCCTTAAGTTAGTAGTCTTGTTTATATGTATATAACTCATTGTTAATATACTTATGGAGATACTTACTTATCATAATCTCATGTTAACCATATGTATATCCATATATATATCGTCATGTCATTTTTACAAGTTTTAACGTTCGTGAATCGCCGGTCAACTTGGGTGGTCAATTGTCTATATGAAACATATTTCAATTAATCAAGTCTTAACAAGTTTGATTGCTTAACATGTTGGAAACATTTAATCATGTAAATATCAATCTCAATTAATATATATAAACATGAAAAAGTTCGGGTCACTACAAGTTCACTGTGCAGCAAATTTTTTTTTTATTTTGTATTTTCACGTGGTTTGTTCGCGGGTTGGTTTGGGTTGTTACAGCGGATAACTAGTACAGTAGGTCCATAACAGCAATTCAATAACAGCATGACAGCAAGTGTAACAGCATGACATCAAGTCTAACAGCAGAAGCAATAAACCTCTAGGCACCTGAGAAATACACGCTTAAAAAGTCAACACGAATGTTGGTGAGCTATAGTTTAAGTTGTAACAGTAACGCAAGATAGGCCACGAGATTTCAGTGCTGCAACAGCGTATCAAAAGAGTATGAAAAGTATATGTATAACCTTGGGCACCCGGTAACTAGACTTAACGTTTATAACCCCCTGAAAGTACACTTGGCGAGTGCGTATGTCCACGAAGTATTAAACACCCGTTAAATGCTAGCGCGACTAGCCCGAGTGGGGATGTCAAACCCTATGGATCCATATCTAAGATTCGCGTTCACCGGTTCAAAAACCAATGACTAAACGTTACCGTGCTAAGGGGAATGTTTATGCCGTTGTATAACCCACACACATATAAAGTTTAAGTACTCATGCCTAGTATGTAAAACGTAAAAAGCGCATGTATTCTCAGTCCCAAAATAGTTAAAGTAAAAAGGGATGCTATAACTCACAGTGATAAAAGCGGTAAAGTCGGTAATGAATGTACGCAAGTAGTAAGTCAGTCCGAAAGGTCGTCAACCTAAATCAAATGTTACTAGGTCAGTAGGTTGTCTTTATAAATTCTAATAGTGTATAAAATAAGTTTAAGTGTCATCATCATCATCATTCATCATCATAAAAGCTAAGTAAGTTTGACGAGAATAGAGATCAAAACAATAGGCTGAATTCGGTTAGCTGCTACGATCTCTACGTAAATCGAAAATATGCATGGTCAGTGGCTATGGCTCTGTATATGAGTCCCCTAACAGTTGACCAATTTTCAGAACCTAACTCGTCTTCGTTTGACCGTGGCGACGGTTTAAGTGCGAGTAGGTCAGAAATTTAACCTTAATAGGGTGTAGTGACTATCGGAGGGCCATAAATCCTAAACCGTAACTCGGATTAAGACGAGGCCTAAATGGAAAATAATCTAATCGAACCGAACTAACTGAAAATCAACTTTCCAGTAGCCCAGGTGGTTTGATCAGATGCGAAAATCAGTGGACAAGTGCTCCGGTGGGGTTCTTGGTGCTTGATGCTCATCACGGTTCTCATCCTTGATGCTTGTAGCTTCAAGTGTACAACTCGTTGATGGTTTAGCATCACTTTTGACCAAGATTCACCATCAATACACAATATGTTAAGACCAAGTAAGAACACAACTCATTCATGAGTCTTAGATGGACGATGAACCAAGGTTACATCATATCCTTAGTCTTAACACAATTTCAATTCACAATAACAACTAAAGTTACAAACTTTACATTAATTCAACAAGTAATAGCACAATCTAAGTCAAATGAGTTGACGGAACCTTAAGCTAGAGAGCTTGGATCCATTTCACACAAGTTACAAGGTTGCAAAGCTAGAAAGCTTGAACCTTTAAGTGTTCTTGAAGATCTTGAAGCATAAAGCTTGGATCTTTAAGATATATGAAGATAACAAACACAAGTTTGAATCTTTTTCATAAAACAACATGATCAAAGCAAAAAGAACTTAGATCTAACAAAAAGATATGAAGATTCAAGCTAGAAAGCTTGCATCTTGATTGTTCTTGAAGATCTTGAAGCATAAAGCTTGGATCTTGAAGATGCATGAAGATTACAAACAAAAGTTTGAATATTTATCATAAAATAGAAATATTAAAGTATAAAAGAAGTAGATCTACAAAAGATATGAAGATTCAAGCTAAAAAGCTTGAATCTTCCATGTTCTTGAAAGATTCATGCTTGAATCAACAAGATATAAGTAAGATCAAAGCTAAAAGGAACTTTGATCTCCATAAAATGATGATGATGATCATGAATTTGAAAAGAAAAAGAAGAAGGAAAAGAAGACTTACAAGTAATGCTAGAAAGGAAAGAAAGAAAGAAAGAACAAGTGTGTGAAAAACCAAAATGATCAAGTGTGGAAATGAGGGACTAAAGGCTGGTATTTATAGGCATAATTTCACTTGGCTTGATGACATGGCAAGGCCATTTGGCCGAAATTTTGAGGAGGGGAGGGGGAGACACCATGTTGCTTTATGGATCATGGTTGTCTAAAGTGTGTCCTTTTGCTAGAATCCCATGTGACAATTAGATAAACCTTATCCATTATGCTAGTATGACTCATAATTAATTAATTATTTATTTATTTATTATTATGGGTCACTAGTAATAATACTTAGGCTAATTAATTGGGTCACTAGCTAGAGTAGGGTGGGCTTGAGCCCAACAAGGTAGAAAGTCCAACAAGACTAACTATTGGGCTTTAGTAATTAAATAAATAAAATTAAGCATCCAAAGGCCCAAGTAATTATTATTATAAAATAATAATTAATATTTCGCAGTCCAAAAGTTCCGGTTCCAACAAAAGTCAAACGTGCGCGCAGTCCGCGGTTTATTCGTAACGGCAAGTAACACTAACGGTTATAAAGCATCCAATGGACAAGTTAAGCACTCCACATACACCAAGGCATGTTTTAGGGTAAATATGAATATAAAACACGTGTGCCAAGGTTCCGGAGTAATAAAGTAACACAGTACGCACAGATACGCAATTTCGCTAAAATACAAGGCATAAAAGCAAGTCGAAAAAGTCGGGTCGTTACATTACCCACCTGTTATTGGAAATTTCATCCCGAAATTTAAGCTGAGGTAGGTGTTGGAGTCGAGAAAAGGTGAGGATACTTCTGCATCATTTGATCCTCTCGTTCCCAGGTGAACTCAGGTCCACGCTTGGCATTCCATCGAACTCGGACAATTGGAATCTTATTGCGTTTCAAGGTTTTGACCTCACGGTCCATAATTTTGATAGTTTCTTAAACGAAGTGGAGTTGGTCATCAATGGTAAGTTCTTCCAATGGTATGATAAGTTTCGGTGGAGCAAGACATTTCTTCAAATTTGATACATGAAAGGTAGGATGAACGGCACTCAACTGAGTCAGAAGATCCAAACGGTAAGCAAAGGGTCCAACACGTTCCAAAATTTCAAAAGGACCAATATATCGCGGGTTTAACTTTTCGCGCTTTTCGAAACGAATTACACCTTTCCAAGGTGCGACCTTCAATATTACTCGGTCACCCACGTTGAATTCGAAGTCTTTACGTTTAAGATCAGCATAACTCTTTTGGCGATCGCGGGCCGTCTTAATTCTTGCCTGAATCTGAGAAATATTCTCCGTTGTTACATGGATTATCTCGGGTCCGGTGATTTGCACTTCGCCTAACTCGGCCCAACAAATAGGAGAACGGCACTTGCGACCATACAACACTTCAAAAGGCGCAGCTTTAATACTCGAATGATAACTGTTGTTGTAAGAGAATTCGGCTAGCGGCAGATGCCTTTCCCAACACTTTCCAAAGTCAATAACACAGGCACGCAAAATGTCCTCTAATGTCTGAATCGTTCATTCACTCTGGTCGTCGGTCTGGGGGTGATACGCGATGCTCATGTCGAGACGGGTTCCCAAGGCTTCTTGCAAGGAACGCCAAAATCTGGAAGCAAAACGGGGATCGCGATCTGAGATAATTGATAGAGGTACACCATGACGAGTTACAACCTCTTTGATGTACAGTTGAGCAAGTTTCCCCATTGTGTCAGTTTCTTTTATCGCTAGGAAATGAGCAGATTTGGTAAGAAGGTCAACGATAAACCAGATTTTATCGTATTCGCCCACCGTCTTTGGTAGCTTCGTGATGAAATCCATTGTAATTGCTTCCCATTTCCATTGTGGGATTTTCAGTTGCTGAAGTAATCCAGATGGCCTCTGATGTTCAGCCTTAACCTTCGAACAAGTCAAACACCTTCCAACATAAGTTGCAACATCCTTCTTAAGATTTGGCCACCAATACTGTTCCTTAAGATTGTGGTACATTTTTTCCGGCTCCTGGATGAATCAAATATCTCGACTTGTGGGCTTCATCAAGTATAAGGTTCCGTAGATCTCCATAACGAGGTAACCAAATTCTTTCGGCATAACATCAGAGTCCAGACTCCTTAACCTCGAATTTAGAGATGAGAATGTTCAGGTATTCGCGAGATATGTTCTCCTCCTCGAGAGCCTCTTCTTGGGCTACTCGAATCTGACTATGGAGGTTTGAATGGATGGTGATGTTCAAAGCCCGAACGCGAAGAGGTACCATCCTCTCCTTTCGACTTAAGGCGTCAGCTACAACATTTTCCTTGACCGGATGGTAGCGAAGTTCACAATCGTAGTCGTTTAGCGTCTCAATCCATCGACGTTGTCTCATGTTTAGTTGCTTCTGATCGAAGATGTGTTGGAGACTCTTGTGATTGGTAAAGATAGTACTCTTTGTTCCATAAAGATAGTGTCTCCACAGCTTCAATGCGAAGATGAAGGCTCCAAGTTCGAGATCATGAGTAGTGTAGTTTCGCTCGTGGACTTTCAGTTAACGAGATGCATAGGCAATGACCTTCGTTCTTTGCATCAATACACAACCAAAACCATTCTTCGAAGCATCGCAGTACACAACGAAGTCGTCACTGCCTTCGGGAAGAGATAAGATAGGTGCGGTGGTTATCTTCTGCTTCAGGGTTTGAAATAATGCTTCTTGCTCTTTTTCCCAAACAAACTTTTACCTTTATGAGTTAACGCAGTCAAAGGACGCGAAATCAAATAGAAACCTTCAATGAACCTTCGGTAATAATCGGCAAGACCTAGAAATTAGCGGATGTGAGTCGGAGTAGTGGGTGTCTCCCACTTGTTGATAGCTTCAATCTTGGCGGGGTCAACTTTGATACCTTGATCACTCACAATATGACCCAGAAATTGGACTTCCTTCAACCAAAATTCACACTTGGAGAATTTGGCATAAAGCTGCTCTTGTCTTAAGAGTTCAAGCACTAACCGAAGATGTTGCTCATGTTCTTCTTCGCTCTTGGAGTAGATGAGGATATCATCTATGAAGACGATAACGAATTTATCCAGGTATGGCTTGCAGACATGATTCATGAGGTCCATGAATACAGCGGGTGCGTTGGTTAAACCGAATGGCATCACGAGAAACTCATAATGACCATAGCGGGTTCTAAACGCAGTCTTCATCACATCACTCTCCTTCACCCTCATTTGGTGATAACCTGACCGCAAATCGATCTTAGAATAAATGCTTGATCCTTGCAGCTGATCAAAAAGATCGTCAATTCGGGGAAGAGGATATCGATTCTTGATCGTCAATTTGTTGAGTTCGCGGTAGTCGATACACATACGTAAAGATCCGTCCTTCTTCTTCACGAATAAAACAGGTGCGCCCCAAGGCGACGAGCTCGGTTGGATAAACCCTTGGTCAAGCAATTCCTGCAGTTGACTCTGCAACTCTTGCAGTTCTGAAGGTGCCAGACGATACGGCGCACGAGCTACGGGTGCAGCTCCCGGCACTAGATCGATTTGGAACTCCACTGCTCTGGGTGGCGGTAATCCAGGCAACTCTTCCGAAAAGACGTCGGGGAATTCATTCACGATTCGCACATCATTCACACTCTTCTCCTCTGATTCTAAAGCCTTCACGTGTGCTAAAACGGAAAGTCGTCCTTTCTTCATGATCTTCTTCGCTTTCATACAACTAATGAGATTCAGTTTTGAACTACATCTCTCTTCGTATATAACCAGTGGCTTACCATCTCCTTGTGGTATACGAAGAGCTTTATCTCCACAGATAACATCGGCCCTTACTTTAGTCAACCAGTCCATGCCGACAATCACGTCAAAGCTTCCCAATTTGATGGGTATCAAGTCAATTTCGAAATCCACACCAGCTATGTTAATAATAGCTCCTCGGCCAATTTGGTCAACCTTTTCAAGTTTACCGTTGGCTACCTCGACAAGCATACTTTCTTTTAAAGGAACTAATGACCAATTTATCTTATCACAAAAGTGTCTACATACATAACTTCTATCGGCACCGGTATCAAATAGGACAGAAGCTAAAAGATTATTGATAGTGAATATACATGTCACCAAGTCGGGGTTCTCACGTGCATCCCTTGCATTAACATTAAAAGCTCTACCGCGCGGTGGTCCGCCGTCCTTCTTCTTATTGGGGTAATCATTCCTAAAGTGGCCCTGCTGTCCACACTCATAGCATTTCCTTGGCCCGTTCTGGTTTGTCCTTGCAGCTAGGACGGGAATCTTGCAGTTCTTACCAACATGTCCGATCCTGTTGCACTTTTCACATACCGCATTACAATACCCAGTGTGGTGTTTGTAACACCTCTTGCACTGCGGTAGAGTGCCCTTGTACTTCAGGTTTGAACTTGTTCCGGGGTTGGGGTTTCCACCGTTGTTGTGTCTCTTAGCGGGGGTTTGATCATAGGTCCTCCCCTTACTGTTATCCCACTTTCGCTTGTCACTACTACCCGCTTCAGACTTAGCCTTCTCTGGTTCATCGATGAGAATCTGATTCATGAGTGTATGCGCCATGCGCATTGCTTCGGGAACATTCGGTGGCTTAGACGAGGTGACATTACCCTTGATGGACTTAGGGAGTCCTCAGAAGTATCTCTCCATACGCTTGAATTCCGGGGTGACCATGGTAGGACACATAAGAGCTAACTCAAGAAACCTCCGATTGTAACCATCGAGATCGTTGCCAACAGCTTTCAATTGCATAAACTCTATTTCCATCTTTTGTATCTCGGTTCTCAGACAATACTCATCAATCATAGCTGCTTTGAACTCCTCCGATGGCGTAGCATACGCCTCATCAATACCTTGTGCCTGAGCCATGGTGTTCCACCACGTGAGGGCTCCATCAGATAGCGTGCAAGAAGCAAATTTGGTTTTCTTAGACTCGGAACAGTTGTTGACTCGGAATACTGATTCAAGCTTTTCAAACCATCTTGTGAGACCAACAGGCCCCTCAGTTCCGCTGAAGTTATGTGGTTTACAGCTCTAGAATTCCTTGTAGGTGCACTCTTTTCGAACGGGTTGGATAACCGGCGGTGGTTCAGGTTGAGGGTTCATTTCCGCCAAGGCTGCGGCGACTCGTTCATTAATCATCTTTTCGATTTGAGCTGCTATGGGTGTTGTTCGTGTGTTTGCCATTGCCCTTCGAAACAGAAATTTTGACTTAAGTCAAAATCCAGCATTTAATATATAATAATATAGTATATAGTAAACAGGGAAACAACATACCGCATGCCAATTAAGTAACGCAACCAGGTATAAATACCGCAAAACCAACATACAGTAACGTAAATAGAACACTATGCAAGGATTAAACAACGCAAAGTTCCATTAATAAAGAGTTGCATACATAAGTTCGTACATTACATAAGGAAAACATGGAACTACAAACGAGATTACAAAATGAAACCTACTACAAAGCTCTATGGTGATGGTGGGTAAAGGATGTCCAGCACATGGGACATTTGCTCCTCGAGCTCAGTTACCCGAGCACGGAGGATCTCCACCTCCCTTGCCAGTTCCTCGACAGAGGGAGGGGCTGGCAGAGCAGGCGGTGCTGCTGGTGCAGGTGGTGCTAGTGGTATAGATGGTCCGGCTCCAGAGGTAGATGCTGCACGGCGGTAAGGCTTACGCACGAACGGATCAGCCGGGTAAGGCACGACCCACTTACGGGCGGTAACCCTATGACGTTGGCCATGTGCGTCAGTGAATGCTCGACCTCCGTTGATCCCCGGAATAACGGTGCCATCAAAACGGTACCGCTTCTTCGGCGGGGTGGAGGGTGGCTGCACAGGTGCATCATCAAGGTTCTCCTCGTCGGAGTCATCATCACTAGTGTCGTCTGTGGATGAGTCATCGGATGATGAATCAGCTGGGGGTGGCGATGATCGGCGACCGGTAGTCATAATCCGGTATCTGAAAGGTGGGATCGGTATGACACGTCCATCAGGAAGGCGTCGGCACCAATTGTTATGCTCATTACAGAACGGGACATCCCCGTATTCCCCAGGAATCACAACACCACCGGGGCGGGGCTGTGGCTCCTGAGGTACCGGGGCAACTGGAGCTGGAATCTCCGGAGGGTCCTGGGTTCCAACTGCGGTAACCACTGGTACAGGTGTATGGCTGCTGGTTCCGGAGGATGAAGCGCCGGGGTCACTGGTTAACGGGATCTGTGTGTTGGTAGCAGCAGTAGGTGAGGTGGCTGACTAGTCTGAATCGCTGCCCAAAATAATGACAGGTGGAATATCTGACATCTGAACAAGGAAAATAAATTTTCCATATCAGTAAGTCATAAGCAAGCAAGTATTAGGCACTATAGCAACCTAGCATGGCAATCAGTACTAATCAGAGATAACATGTGAAAGCAGATAGTAGTCATGCCAAGGCAGAAATAGGCATACAGCAAGTTCGCATGGCAGTAAAGATAAGCAATAGCGTGCAGTAAGATCATACAGCAGAAAGTAGGCAAAGCATGCAGTAAGTCTCGCAGAAATAAGTAAACTAGCAAGTTGTAGATTAGTCCTATTAGTGAATCCTACTTAGGTCCGATCTAGACTCACTAATGCAACCTAATTCCCTACAACCAATGCTCTGATACCAACTGTTACACCCCGTACAAAACCATCATGTACGAATCATCAGCAACAAGATCATCACAAGGTCAAACACTATATGCTGTTTGAAAACCGATTTGCATTCATTAAAAGATAACGTTTTACAAAGATAACATGTCATAAGACTAATTACAAACCATTGCTCCAAAATAACATAAGTTTACGAATGCAAAACATAAGTTTCATAATTTGAGACATCTCTAGTAATGCAGCGGATAACTAGTACAGTAGGTCTATAATAGCAATTCAATAACAACATGATAGCAAGTGTAACAGCATGACATCAAGTCTAACAGCGGAAGCAATAAACCTCTAGGCACCTGAGAAATACACGCTTAAAAAGTCAACACGAATGTTGGTGAGCTATAGTTTAAGTTGTAACAGTAACGCAAGATAGGCCACGAGTGGGGATGTCAAACCCTATAGATCCATATCTAAGATTCGCGTTCACCGGTTCAAAAACCAATGACTAAACGTTACCGTGCTAAGGGGAATGTTTATGCCGTTGTATAACCCACACACATATAAAGTTTAAGTACTCATGCCTAGTATGTAAAAAGTAAAAAGCGCATGTATTCTCAGTCCCAAAATAGTTAAAGTAAAAAGGGATGCTATAACTCACAGTGATAAAAGCGGTAAAGTCGGTAATGAAAGTACGCAAGTAGTAAGTCAGTCTGAAAGGTCGTCAACCTAAATCAAATGTTACTAGGTCAGTAGGTTGTCTTTATAAATTCTAATAGTGCATAAAGTAAGTTTAAGTGTCATCATCATCATCATTCATCATCATAAAAGCTAAGTAAGTTTGACGAGAATAGAGATCGAAACAATAGGCTGACTTCGGTCAGCTGCTACAACCTCTAAGTAAATCAAAAAGATGCATGGTCAATGGCTATGGCTCCGTATATGAGTCCCCTAACAGCTGATCAATTTTCAGAACCTAACTCGCCTTCGTTTGACCGTGGCGACAGTTTAAGTACGAGTAGGTCAGAAATTTCAGCACAACGTTAATAGGGTGTAGTGACTATCGGAGGGCCATAAATCCTAAACCGTAACTCGGATTAAGACGAGGCCTAAACGGAAAATCATCTACTCGAACCAACCTAACTGAAAATCAACTTTCCAGTAGCCCAGGTGGTATGATCAGATACGAAAATCAGTGGACAAGTGCTCCAGTGGGGTTCTTGGTGCTTGATGCTCATCACGGTTCTCATCCTTGATGCTTGTAGCTTCAAGTGTACAACTCGTTGATGGTTTAGCATCACTTTTGACAAAGATTCACCATCAATACACAATATGTTAAGACCAAGTAAGAACACAACTCATTCATGAGTCATAGATGGATGATGAACCAAGGTTACATCATATCCTTAGTCTTAACACAATTTCAATTCACAATAACAACTAAAGTTACAAACTTTACATTAATTCAACAAGTAATAACACAATCTAAGTCAAATGAGGTGACGGAACCCTAAGATAGAGAGCTTGGATCCATTTCACACAAGTTACAAGGTTGCAAAGCTAGAAAGCTTGAACCTTTAAGTGTTCTTGAAGATCTTGAAGCATAAAGCTTGGATCTTTAAGATATATGAAGATAACAAACACAAGTTTGAATCTTTTTCACAAAACAACATGATCAAAGCAAAAAGAACTTAGATCTAACAAAAAGATATGAAGATTCAAGCTACAAAAGCTTGCATCTTGATTGTTCTTGAAGATCTTGAAGCATAAAGCTTGCATCTTGAAGATGCATGAGGATTACAAACAAAAGTTTGAATATTTATCATAAAATAGAAAGATTAAAGTATAAAAGAAGTAGATCTACAAAAGATATGAAGATTCAAGCTAAAAAGCTTGAATCTTCCATGTTCTTGAAAGATTCATGCTTGAATCAACAAGATATAAGTAAGATCAAAGCTAAAAGGAACTTTGATCTCCATAAAATGATGATGATGATCATGAATTTGAAAAGAAAAAGAAGAAGGAAAAGAAGACTTACAAGTAATGCTAGAAAGGAAAGAAAGAAAGAAAGAACAAGTGTGTGAAAAATCAAAATGATCAAGTGTGGAAATGAGGGACTAAAGGCTAGTATTTATAGGCATAATTTCACTTGGATTGATGACATGGCAAGGCCATTTGGCCGAAATTTTGAGGAGGGGAGGGGGAGACACCATGTTGCTTTATGGATCATGGTTGTCTAAAGTGTGTCCTTTTGCTAGAATCCCATGTGACAATTAGATAAACCTTATCCATTATACTAGTATGACTCATAATTAATTATTTATTTATTTATTTATTATTATGGGTCACTAATAATAATACTTGGGCTAATTAATTGGGTCACTAGCTAGAGTAGGGTGGGCTTGAGCCCCAACAAGGTAGAAAGTCCAACAAGACTAACTATTGGGATTTAGTAATTAAATAAATAAAATTAAGCATCCAAAGGCCCAAGTAATTATTATTATAAAATAATAATTAATATTTTGCAGTCCAAAAGTTCCGGTTCCGACAAAAGTCAAACGTGCGCGCAGTCCGCGGTTTATTCGTAACGGCAAGTAACACTAACGGTTATAAAGCATCCAATGGACAAGTTAAGCATTCCACATACACCAAGGCATGTTTTAGGGTAAATATGAATATAAAACACGTTTTCCAAGGTTCTGGAGTAATAAAGTAACATAGTACGCACAGATACGCAGTTTCGCTAAAATACAAGGCACAAAAGCAAGTAGAAAAAGTCGGGTCGTTACACACCGCAAATTCACCTCCAAAATACACCATTTACCATTCACTTCCCTTTCCATTCACTAAAAGATCTAGATATTAATGAAGAGATAGATCGATCAAATTCACTTCAAAAGCACTAGTTGAAAGATTCCGAACCCCTGATTGTTTTTGATAGGTCAAAGACCTATTTTCAGTGGATTATCACTTCCGCTCTGGGCACCAGAAATGAAAGAAAAAAGTTATGAAGAAAGGGTATTCCGATATAAAAAATAATTGATGAAAGAGCAAAGTCTCTAATAAGGCAAAAAGAAACCCAAGGAGATGCCCTGAAGAAGAAAGCTGGAAGAGCAAAAGAAAAATCTAGACAAAGCCTTAGCGAAGTCCGCCTCTTCTAAAGAAAAACTTTACGGGAATTCTTAAAGAAATCCACTTCAGCCATTATCTATCCAAAATGGATACTCTGAAGAATAAAAGTCTATCAATTCTCTCAGAAATCAAGAGATCTGGATCTCTTTCACCAAATTCATAAATTTCCAACCAAACCCTATAACCCGTCTTCCTCTTGAAAGAATGCCTAGGAAGAAGATCAGTGTCGTCCTTACTTAACCGGTGGAGATATCGATGCTTTACCAAGCCTATGATGAGAACTATTACACAACTGGCTTCTGAGCGACAATACAATTAGAATAGGACATCCTAAACACTTGAGTGATATGAGTGATCCGCTAGTGAGGAGCCTGATCATGTATACTCTACATCCGAGAGTTGGAAAGTACGCCTTTTCCACTATGGACGCGATTGAAATCTGGCGACCGAATCATTGAAGCTCGAAACTTTTTCTAATACTTTCGAAAGATGTGCCGACTTCTGATGAAGTCATAATAAAAAGATCTACGGGTAAGGCAGTGGAGAATCTATTAAAAAGATCCTTATATTCCCGCTTTGTTGCTTGAGGACAAGCAAAGCTAAGTGTGGGGTATTTGATATCGGGCAAAAAGTCACGTTTTTACCCCCTAAATTGAGCCCCAAAACAATAAAGATTAAAACTTTGTTGGCAAAATTATTGCTTTTTTAGTTGATTTTGTAGATCAAGTAATTACAAAGTCGATGCAAAAAGAATCAAGTAAAACGGAGCTAAAACGAAGATTCTAGAGCAAAAACGGTGAAAGATAAGAAATCAAGTTATGATCCAGTGAATCAGACTGACCAGGCACCAAAACAGCTTGCCAAACGGCCTACCATATGGCCTACCAGTATGTAAATGGCCTGCCAAATACAGCTCACCAAAGGGGTGCCAAACGGCTTTCCATAAAAACGGCCTGCCAAATACGGGCCTCCAAACGGGCTGCCATACGGTCTGCCAGCCGTATTTTGGCAAAAACCTGGTCTATTTAAAGGGCCTTCTCCATCCATTTCAAGACACACTCAACTTGCAATTCAATTTATATTTTCAATCTTTTAGTTAGTTTTAGTAGTAGTTAGCTTAGCTTTTATTTTCCGGAGGATATCCCGGCGAGTCCCTGCGATCTCGGGCAGATTTGTTCGGCCTTTTCATGTTTTTATCTGAAACGCTTGTCTTTTGTATTAAACATGTATGCTTACCTTTTATGTTTAATAATACGTTTCGATATTACCATGATAGCTTAATTTATCTATATGTAGCCATGATAGAAGTTTGGGTTAGCGTAATTATGTTAATTTAGTACGATTACTGTTATAATACTGAACTAGGAAGTCTGATGGATTTGTATGCTAGCATCTTAAGGATTGACCAACTTAGGTTGTGATCAGGACTTATCTACCTATATGAAATTAGCTACTTCATAGGATTAACACCACTGGTTATACTGTATCTGAAGATTCTATGAACTCGGTATAGCCGGAGTTCCCGAGAGGCATCTAATGCACTTTTAGGACACGAAAGCTAGGAATTGAGACTTGAATGACCTAGTATGCCTATTGACTATTCAGAAGAGACCTCTTAGGAGCTGTTAAGATCTAGTTAGTGCCTTTACTGTATGACCCAACCCTATTGCATGTTCTTCTCTGATTGTTGCCCTAGGTCTTAGTCATATTAACTGTTTAGGTATTCATTAGGTTTCTATCTGCTTTAATATCAGTATGTTAATTGTAATGCTGTATAATGTTTGATTTGTTGTGATCTCATTAGTATGATGGAATGGTTGTTAGTTTTCATCTAAGGTTTTGCCTGTGATGACCCGTCCTAATTCATCAAGACGAAGTCCATATCGATTATAAACGATTCCCAACAGTTGATTACATCGCGAGGTACTTGACCTCTATATGATACATTTTACAAACATTGCATTCGTTTTGAAAAGACAATCTTTCATTACATCTGAAGTTGACAGACAAGCATACCATTTCATAATATATCCAACTATAATTGACTTAATAATGATCTTGATAAACTCAATGACTCGAATGCAACGTCTTTTGAAATATGTCATGAATGACTCCAAGTAATATCTTTAAAATGATCAAATGCACAGCGGAAGATTTCTTTCGTACCTGAGAATAAACATGCTTTCAAGTGTCAACCAAAAGGTTGGTGAGTTCATTAGTTTGACATAAATAATCATTTCCATCAATTTAATAGACCACAAGATTTCATATTTCCCATAAACATACGTCCCATACATAGAGACAAAAGTATCATTCATATGGATTGAACACCTGGTAACCGACATTCACAATATGCATATAAGAATATCCCCATCATTCCGGGATCCTCTATCGGACATGATATAAATTTCGAAGTACTAAAGCATCCGGTACTTTGGATGGGGCTTGTTGGGCCCGATAGATCTATCTTTAGGATTCGCGTCAATTAGGGTGTCTGTTCCCTAATTCTTAGATTACCAGACTTAATAAAAAGGGCATATTCGATTTCGATAATTCAACCATATAATGTAGTTTCAATTACTTGTGTCTATTTAACATTTATAAAAGTTGCGCATGTATTCTCAGTCCCAAAAAATATATATATTGCAAAAGTATTTAAAAGGGGAGTAATGAAACCCACGCATATAAATATTGTAAAACAGTTAATAAAGGATTTGCATGTATTCTCAGCCCAAAAACATAAAGAGTAAAAGGGGCAAATGAAACTCACCATTATGTATTTTGTAGTAAAAATACATATGACGACATTGAACAACAGAACAAAGCAGGGTTGGCCTCGGATTCACGAACCTATTTCATTCATATATATATATATATATAATACCTATACTTGTAATCGAACAAAATATATAATTATGTAAATTATTAGAGATTTTAGTTGTTATTTTATATCATGTGTTTTATTAATAATTTAATTAGATATATTTATCTTTATATAAATAATTAAAATATATTACAAAAGTATTAATATGATTAGGTTTTATAAAAATATATATATATATATATATATATATATATATATATATATATATATATATATATATATATATATATATATATATATATATATATTATGTATAAAATCTTCATTTGATATATCAATAATAATAATAATGCTAAATATAATAATTTTTAATGTTAATAATAGAAATTTGATAAAAATAATAGTAATACACATAAATAATAATAATAATGATAAAAATAATAAAAATAGTGATAACTCTAATAATAATAATAATAATAATAATAATAATAATAATAATAATAATAATAATAATAATAATAATAATAATAATAATAATAATAATAATAATAATTTTATTTATTTAAACCTAATAAAAGGGAATCACGCGAGTTATTAGGGTAAAAAAAACAGATCGAGGTGCAGAGCAACAGGCAGAATAAATTAGGGTTCTTGGTCTTTGGTTCTTCGATCGGTTAATTGATCAATCGATCAATCAACCATCATCAGGGTATAACGGGCCATCCATTCATCATCATCATCATTGTTAACTCGTCACCATCTACCCTAATCGTCATCATCCTCATTCAATCGTCTTTATTAATCCGTTGATGATGTCTGTCGACAGGATGGGAGCATGAGTGGATTGATTAAAGCATCAACCCAATAAATCGAGCTAGAAGATGTTGTTAATTGAAACAGAAGAATCGGCATAGCAGGTAATCGATTCTTTATCTTCATAATAAAAGTAGTAGTTTCAGGTTTTGTATTATATCGTTGTGTTGATTGTTGAATAGAAGTATATATGTAGCAATCGATGATGACAAGTGATATTTTAAATTGTTAGTTGTTAGTGGTGGTCTGTGGTTGTTCGTATTTAAAAAAGAATACAACAGAAATTTGTAGAGGAAACGAGTGTTAATATGTTGGTTTGTGTTGATTGCAGGTAGTTCCATCATGTAACAGAAACAAGGTAGTAGCAGGTAAAGTTTAAAGAATTAGTGTTTGTAATGATTTTGAGGTTCACGAAGAAGAAACAATCAAAAAGATGTGGTGACTGTTTTGATTCCAGTTGAAACAGAACCAGGTAACATTAGCAGTCTAAGTGATGATGGAATGGTGATCGTGGTGGTATAAGGTGGTTGTGGAAGAGGTAATTTTTAATTTCTTTAGGTGTTTCTTATATATATAATGTATATATGTAAATGAAAGATATAGATAGATGTGTATGATGGTGATTAAGGATATTCTGTTGTTTTGTTCACCAAAAATAGGAAACGTACCATATTATTGCAGTGTGCTCGATTATGTTACAGGTATAATGATGCTGAAGGTCTTCGAATGATAGGAGCTTGGTGATGATGGTGGCAGTACAGTGGGCTGTGGATGGTGTTGTGGTATTCGATGGTGGTTGAGTGAAGAGGATGAGGGTGGCGAGTGATGGGTTCCTTTTATATTTGCTTTATTTCTTCATGTAATAGAACTGATTGCTGTCAATTGATAATGATGATGGAGTAATCGAAGGGTTACTCACCATGTTGACTGATTTTATTATTTTATATTAAAGAGGGTCACAGAAATACCTCAGTCAGGTACAGAAAGAGAATAAAAAGCAGATAAGCATAGTTAACCGATTTTGTTATCTAGTGATAAACATGGAATTCAATTGTACTACTTTTAGAAAGAAAAATATATTGCTTTTAGTTTGAAAACGATTGCAACTGGATCCATTCTATTCTGTATTCATATACATATATAATGTGTTTATATATTTATATACTTGTATATGTATCTATATAAGTAATCTGTATGTATCTAAATTCTTGGATTGTAATGTCAAGATATTCGATTGGTTGTCACAATTTTTTACAGCATGAATGAGATAGGAAACCGAATTTTACCATTTAATTTCATATAAAATAGTATTAGTAATTAATAAATTTAGTAACAATAAATTTGGTACTATTAATAATAATAAATGATAATAACAATAAGGATAATAGTAAATGTAACAAAAATAATGATATTAATAAATTAGGTGTAACAATTTTCAGTATTATAACTTTAATAATATTGATATTAATATCAATAATGAATGTAATAATAATAATCATATAATAATTACAATTAAACTTATAATTACATTTACTATATTTATATTATAATTTAGATAATATATTACATGAATACATCTATTGAATTTTTAAATCTTCATACGTTTTACAAATATTCCAACATAACAGTTATTAATAGAAATCCTTTATAGCTATAATTATATAGATTTATAATAATTTCCTATATCTATTAATATATATATTTATAACTACTTAATTATTTAGTTTATAACTCTACGCTTTTAATTCCAATTGATAAATGGGTATTTTATTTATTCAAAAATATTACATATAATTATATTTATATTTATATATACTTACATTTTTATTTACACACAATTGTTCGTGAATTATCGAAAAAATTAAAGGTTAAATGAATCAATGTAACAGTTCCAAAATTTTAAGACTCAACATTACAGACTTTGCTTATCGTGTCAAAATATATAAAGATTCAAGTTTAAATTTGGTTGGAAATTCCCGGGTCACTACAGTGCCTACCCGTTAAAGAAATTTCGTCCCGAAATTTGAGTGAGGTTGTCATGGCTAACAATAAAAATGTTTTCATGGCAAATATGAGTTGATAAATAGAATTTTATCACAGGGTGTAACCCGGATAGAATAATTCGATTATTCGAAGCGTACGAGTGAAGCTATCACCAAAGAGTGAAATAGGAAGTAAAGATTCATCTTAACTTTTGACGTAGGGGGCTGAATTTAGAAAAGAAAAAAAAAAATAAGATGCGTCTTAGCTTTTGACGTAGTTTTGCTTGAATTCCGGAATTCAAGGAATTTGAAAAAAATCTTCAAAATCTAAAAGATTTGATTCTTCGGCGAGTAAGGAAATTAAGATCTCTATAATAAATGCGGAAATCTGCCTTGATTTCTTTGTCTGGTATTTTCACTATAAATGAACTTCTTCCGTTCCATTACTTTCACCATTCTTATACTTTCTTCCTCCATTCCTACTTCTAAAATATTGTGGAAATGCTCCATCCAGTTCTGATTCTTGATATTTTCCTATCTATGTATCTGTCATCCTTCTTTTCAATCTTCCACTAGAAAATCTGATTACTTCTACTATTGCCTTGGGGAAATACTATTCTTAATTAAGCCGTGTCTTTATATTGCTATTCGTATTAATATCTACGGTTTGTAACTTCTGTGTTGTTATTGGGTTTTACATCTTCCCTTATATTTCAATGTCCCTGCTTCTGTCTCTTATAATTATTATCATCCATAGTTAATGCACTCTCTTATTTGCTGCGATTTATACCCCCTTTCTATTTCAGAGCTTCATGCTTTTCTTTACTTTTCGCAAGTAACGGTCCAGAATTCATAGGTATGGAGTTTCGAATTATCATAATATACAAGATATAAAGGGAAGGTAGTAGCACGATTTGTTTTGTCAAATTACCAGGAATTACGGAAAAGACAGAACCATCAAGACGATATTTTCTTGATATGTTTAGAGGTTAAGTAGAATGAAAGAATCGTGTAACATGGCACATAATGATGGTACTGTGAATCATCACATTCCATTAGAAACTCAGCATGACTTACTGTAATATAATCACGTTGATCAAGTGTCATTATATTATCCTAACTCATGCATCACTTTCTAAAATTACTTCAATAACATTCATATTTTAAGCTCGAAAGTTTATAGAATATAGAAACTAACAATTTCTATATGATGTAACACTGATAGCACGAAGAGATTAATGATTTCAGATAAGAATAATTATAAAAATATCTTCCGAAATATGGAGAATATTTAAAATGAAAGATATGATAATATCTTTGAATATCTAAGATCAGAGAATGATGGAGACTATTGTCTGCAGGGGTTTAGAGTAACGAGTAAGATATTCGCTAAAGACTTCAGCAGACATTGAATCATTTAGATTCTTTGAAGTCAAACTTATTCTTTGTGATTTGTCCACGGCTTTCTTCATAGTTTCGCATAATCTGCTTTTCGGTACTCAATTTTCTATTGAATGTTTCCAATATAATGATACACAGGAAACACGAAGAGGTATATAATTTTGGACGAGAATATTTTTAAAAATATCCTCAGAAATATCGAAGATATTGATGATGATATTTTGGAATTTCTAAGTTCGATGGTTGACGGAGAAAGCTTTTTCGCAAGATTTTAACATGACTTTGGAGCAAGATATTCTCTAAAGATTTCATCGGATTCAGAATTATCTGGATTCTTTGAATATAGGATTTTGTCCTTGTATTTGTCCTTGGTCTCCTTCGTGGTTAGCTCAACCCGTTTTCCAGTTCCAACTTTTCTGAACTTTTCCAACATACTATTCTTTATCATCAAACTTCTGATGATTAAGGTCGTTTACGGTTGTCTATGATTTCTGCTGCTTCATTCAACTTTTTCAACATTCATAGTATTGATTTGTGACTGAGTGCTTTTCAGAATTTCAGGATGAGAGATCATAATTCTAAGAGATAAATGTCATACATATAATTGTTGATGTAGATATGATGTGAGTTTTCAAAGTACTGATTGCTGATTTCTGGTAATTGGTATGGCAGTTTTCGTTACAAGATACGGATGAGTATATATGATAGGGTTTCAATGAATAAATATAATGATTTGTCAGAGAGATTTAAGCCAAGAAGTAACGAGGCTGGTGGTACGTCTGCTGGTAATATGGTGGAATATAAAAGAATTCACCGGTATCAAAAGGGTAATCGTATATATATCAGGTTTATAGTAAGGCTACTTCGAATGAAAAGTCGAAGTTGACTTGCTGGAGCTGTGACAAAATTGGCTATTTTGTAAAGGGATCGCAAAATTATTTTTGCTAATAAATGCCAAAGGATCTAACGCGGCTACTTGTTAAACTTTTACTCAGTTGCCGAGAGTTTCTCAGGTGTATAATTATATGCATAAATCTTTCCTTCCCTAGATAAAGTGCGGTTGATTCATCCTATCGATTGAGGTGTTTTCAAGAATCATGAAAGGTTTGAACGCAAATTGTAATCGTCAAGATACAAATGAGGTTTGAGATGAAATCAAGTGGCAAACTTGAAGAATTGTTTAGTTTCATATGTTATGATCAATATTTTAATTCAGTTTCATTATCCAATGTTATTAGTCCACAGTTGATAATCCACGGTTGACAGTCCAATAATTCTTATATAATTTAATATATAATAAATTAATTAATACGTATCGTGACCTGTGTACATGTCTCAGACTCGGTCACAACTCAAAGTATATATATTATTATAGAATAAACATCAACCCCGTATAGAGAACTCGATCATTACTGCATATAAAGTGTCTATGGTTATTCCAAATAATATATTTAGATGTGTCGATATGATATGTCAAAACCTTGTATACGTGTCCCGATATTTAAAGTGCGTAAAAATAAATAACAGAAATTAAATGACACTAAATAAAATGCGTAAAGTAAATAACAGAAATTAAATGACGATAAATAAAATTGCGATAATTAAATTGCGATAAATAAAATGTAATCAGTTAGCTAGGAACAGTTAGCGTGGATTCTTAACAAAATTTTCTCATAGTTAATTTGTTTGTTTTTAACAAGTTTTATTATTGTCCAATGTTTTCTTCATTATGCCACTTGTTGGATTCTGATAGGTCAAAATCCAAATATAAAATTGAATGAAAATGGTTATTTTGTGGTGAACGGATTCGTATATCGGTAGATGTAAATAGGATAGTAAATGGATGTTGAATCAGATTTGGAGTATAACCTATTAAAGTGAAATCTAAATATTCCTCGGGTATTACCTACCCGTTAAAATATTTTCACCATTAACAGTTTATACGAAAGAATTTTTTTAATTACTAACTTTATGAAAATATACTTACAGATATATTTTCTTCAGATGTAATCATAGGTTTAATGAGTTACTATAATATTAATCTCATTGAAGATTACATAATCGTCATGTCGAACGAAGATAAATGATATAGAACGATTCGCAGATTGATGATTATGCTCGAGGTACATAATTAGATGTTGAGGTGTATGATGTGAACTTGAGTTGTTGCTGGTACTGGTATTGATGTTGGTGCTGGTGATGTTGTTGAAGCTGGTACGTTTTGCACCATATTCTCCAAATTGATCACTAGAGTGCGAAGTCCATTGACTTCTTGTATTACTCCCGGATGATTGTCGGTCAGAACGAGCGGATGAATAAGGTTTAGAATCTGAGTTATAATATAGTCATGGTGAGATATTCTAGAAGTGAAGGTGAAAATGGTGTTACAAACTGGTTCACCGGTAAGTGCTTCAGGTTCTTTGCCAAAAGGTGAATTCTGTTAGTGGATGGGATCGCCTTCTGCGTGTCTCCATTGATTAAGTTGACTATGAATCCATCAGATGAATTGGGGATGAATGATTGGTTGATTCATTCTGGTGTTGTTGCTTCCGGAGCTTAGATGACTATCCATTCTGAATAACTGTCGGGATAACTATCGGAATAGCTATCGGAATCTGAGGGACTCGAACTGGTTGCAGGATTCATCTCGTATGATCAAATGAAGGATTTTCGATAAGAAATAGATTATAGGATGTAGATTAGTACCCTGCAATACATAATTTACATATGCATATATAATACTAAAATCTCATAAGTTACGGAGGAATCTACGGAAGCTGTCAGGTAAAGATAACAATAACAGATACGCTAAGATATGAATTTTGTCTATACACTATTCATGCAGTCAATGCAATAAGATGTGTCTAGACTAAGAATAATAAGCAGGTAATTTACTAAGGATGATAAACAAATGATTTCTGACAAAAATGATAAGCAAAACTTTTGACATGCAGACACGGTCGAAGTCCATACTCACTAATGCCTCCTAACGACTTATCAGTTAGACACACTAATGCAGACCTGGTTCGCTAAGACCTCTGCTCTGATACCAACTGTGATGACCCGTCCTAATCCATCCGGACGAAGTCCATATCGATTATAAACGATTCCCAACAGTTGATTACATCGCGAGGTACTTGACCTCTATATGATACATTTTACAAACATTGCATTCGTTTTGAAAAAACAATCTTTCATTACATCTGAAGTTGACAGACATGCATACCATTTCATAATATATCCAACTATAATTGACTTAATAATGATCTTGATAAACTCAATCACTCGAATGCAACGTCTTTTGAAATATGTCATGAATGACTCCAAGTAATATCTTTAAAATGATCAAATGCATAGCGGAAGATTTCTTTCGTACCTGAGAATAAACATGCTTTCAAGTGTCAACCAAAAGGTTGGTGAGTTCATTAGTTTAACATAAATAATCATTTCCATCAATTTAATAGACCACAAGATTTCATATTTCTCATAAACATACGTCCCATACATAGAGACAAAAGTATCATTCATATGGATTGAACACCTGGTAACCGACATTCACAATATGCATATAAGAATATCCCCATCATTCTGAGATCCTCCATCGGACATGATATAAATTTCGAAGTACTAAAGCATCCGGTACTTTGGATGGGGCTTGTTGGGCCCGATAGATCTATCTTTAGGATTCGCGTCAATTAAGGTGTCTGTTCCCTAATTCTTAGATTACCAGACTTAATAAAAAGGGCATATTCGATTTTGATAATTCAACCATAT
The DNA here is from genome assembly GCF_046630445.1 of Rutidosis leptorrhynchoides. Classification (NCBI taxonomy): domain Eukaryota; kingdom Viridiplantae; phylum Streptophyta; class Magnoliopsida; order Asterales; family Asteraceae; genus Rutidosis; species Rutidosis leptorrhynchoides. The sequence goes on along the minus strand of NC_092338.1, from coordinate 219,876,428 downwards.
AATGTAGTTTTAATTACTTGTGTCTATTTCGTAAAACATTTATAAAAGTTGCGCATGTATTCTCAGTCCCAAAAAATATATATATTGCAAAAGTATTTAAAAGGGGAGTAATGAAACTCACGCATATAAATATTGTAAAACAGTTAATAAAGCATTTGCATGTATTCTCTGCCCAAAAACATAAAGAGTAAAAGGGGCAAATGAAACTCACCATTATGTATTTTGTAGTAAAAATACATATGACGACATTGAACAACAGAACAAAGCAGGGTTGGCCTCGGATTCACGAACCTATTTCATTCATATATATATATATTAATACCTATATTTGTAATCGAACAAAATATATAATTATGTAAATTATTAGAGATTTTAGTTGTTATTTTATATCATGTGTTTTATTAATAATTTAATTAGATATATTTATCTTTATATAAATAATTCACATCTATTACAAAAGTATTAATATGATTAGGTTTTATATATATATATATATATATATATATATATATATATATATATATATATATATATATATATATATATTTATGTATAAAATTTTCATTTGATATATCAATAATAATAATAATGCTAAATATAATAATTTTTAATGTTAATAATAGAAATTTGATAAAAATAATAGTAATACACATAAATAATAATAATAATGATAAAAATAATAAAAATAGTGATAACTCTAATAATAATAATAATAATAATAATAATAATAATAATAATAATAATAATAATAATAATAATAATAATAATAATAATAATAATAATAATAATAATAATAATAATAATAATAATAATAATAATAATAATAATTTTATTTATTTAAACCTAATAAAAGGGAATCACGCGAGTTATTAGATTATAATAATAATAATAATAATAATAATAATAATAATAATAATAATAATAATAATAATAATAATAATAATAATTTTATTTATTTAAACCTAATAAAAGGGAATCACGCGAGTTATTAGGGTAAAAAAAACAGATCGAGGTGCAGAGCAACATGCAGAATAAATTAGGGTTCTCGGTCTTCGGTTCTTCGATCGGTTAATTGATCAATCGATCAATCAACCATCATCAGGGTATAACGAGCCATCCATTCATCATCATCATCATCATTGTTAACTCGTCACCATCTACCCTAATCGTCATCATCCTCATTCAATCATCTTTATTAATCCGTTGATGATGTATGTCGACAGGATGGGAGCATGAGTGGATTGATTAAAGCATCAACCCAATAAATCGAGCTAGAAGATGTTGTTAATTGAAACAGAAGAATCGGCATAGCAGGTAGTCGATTCTTTATCTTCATAATAAAAGTAGTAGTTTCAGGTTTTGTATTATATCATTGTGTTGATTGTTGAATAGAAGTATATATGTAGCAATCGATGATGACAAGTGATATTTTAAATTGTTAGTTGTTAGTGGTGGTCTGTGGTTGTTCGTATTTAAAACAGAATACAGCAAAAATTTGTAGAGGAAACGATTGTTAATATGTTGGTTTATGTTGATTGCAGGTAGTTCCATCATGAAACAGAAACAAGGTAGTAGCAGGTAAAGTTTAAAGAATTACTGTTTGTGATGGTTTTGAGGTTCACGAAGAAGAAACAATCAAAAAGATGTGGTAACTATTTTGATTCCAGTTGAAATAGAACCAGGTAACATTAGCAGTCTAAGTGATGATGGAATGGTGATCGTGGTGGTATAAGGTGGTTGTGGAAGAGGTAATTTTTAATTTCTTTAGGTGTTTCTTATGTATATAATGTATATATGTAAATGAAAGATATAGATAGATGTGTATGATGGTGATTAAGGATAGTCTGTTGTTTTGTTCACCAAAAATAGGAAACGTACCATATTATTGCAGTGTGCTCGATTATGTTGCAGGTATAATGATGGTGAAGGTCTTCGAATGATAGTAGCTTGGTGATGATGGTGGCAGTACAGTGGGCTGTGGATGGTGTTGTGGTATTCGATGGTGGTTGAGTGAAGAGGATGAGGGTGGCGAGTGATGGGTTCCTTTTATATTTCCTTTATTTCTTCATGTAATAGAACTGATTGCTGTCAATTGATAATGATGATGGTGTAATCGAAGGGTTACTCACCATGTTGACTGATTTTATTGTTTTATATTAAAGAGGGTCACAGAAATACCTCAGTCAGGTACAGAAAGAGAATAAAAAGCAGATAAGCATAGTTAACCGATTTTGTTATCTAGTGATAAACATGGAATCCAATTGTACTACTTTTAGACAGAAAAATATATTGCTTTTAGTTTGAAAACGATTGAAACTGGATCCATTCTATTCTGTATTCATATACATATATAATGTGTTTATATATTTATATACTTGTATATGTATCTATATAAGTAATCTGTATGTATCTAAAATCTTGGATTGTAATGTCAAGATATTCGATTGGTTGTCACAATTTTCTACAGCATGAATGAGATAGGAAACCGAATTTTACCATTTAATTTCATATAAAATAGTATTAGTAATTAATAAATCTAGTAACAATAAATTTGGTAGTATTAATAATAATAAATGATAATAACAATAAGGATAATAGTAAATGTAACAAAAATAATGATATTAATAAATTAGGTGTAACAATTTTCAGTATTATAACTTTAATAATATTGATATTAATATCAATAATGAATGTAATAATAATAATCATATAATAATTACAATTAAACTTATAATTACATTTACTATATTTATATTATAATTTAGATCATATATTACATGAATACATCTATTGAATTTATAAATCTTCTTACGTTTTACAAATATTCCAACATAACAGTTATTAATAGAAATCCTTTATAGTTATAATTATATAGATTTATAATAATTTCCTATATCTATTTATATATATATTTATAACTACTTAATTATTTTGTTTATAACTCTACGCTTTTAATTCCAATTGATAAATGGGTATTTTATTTATTCAAAAATATTACATATAATTATATTTATATTTATATATACTTACATTTTTATTTACACACAATTGTTCGTGAATCATTGGAAAAATTAAAGGTTAAATGAATCAATGTAACAGTTCCAAAATTTTAAGACTCAACATTACAGACTTTGCTTATCGTGTCGAAATATATAAAGATTCAAGTTTAAATTTGGTTGGAAATTCCCGGGTCACTACATTGCCAACCTAAATCGACCGATTCCTTCCGTTTGTAATCAGTGTTCAATCAACACGGCACGTTTTTATTCAGTTACCTATACTGATAACGAGGTTTAGGATTAGATGTTAACTCACTAATGTGACGACCCGGAAATTTCTGACCAAATTTAAACTTTAATCTTTATATGTTTTCGACATGATAAGCAAAGTCTATAATGTTGAGTCTTGATATTTTTGAAACTGTTTCATATATATTCAATTGGCCTTCGACCATTACCGACGATTCACGAAAAATTGTTGTAAGCTAATATTTATATATATATATATATAATAGTATGAATAATCAACTGAGATAATAAACTACAAATAAATAATTAGAATTAACTATGTAAAAATAATATACAAAATAAATAAGTGTAATTAAAATGAATGTATATATATAAATACATATATATTTTATAATCAGTTGGAATATATAAATATTAAATAAATGTTAACACATAATATAATATTGTATATTATATGTAATTATAACTATAGTTGTTACATTATTACATTCAATATTAATAATATTATTAAAACTATTTACATGAAATTTGAGTTATTATAATTACTAATATTATTATTATCATTGTTATAATTATTATAGGTTTTATTAATTATTATTAATATAATTATTGTTGTTATTATTGATATTATCATTACTATTTTTATTGTTATTATTAGTATTCTTATCAAAATTTATAATATTAATGGATCTTTTATTAATAAATTGATATCAATAAATTACTTAATATAACACATATAAATATGGATATACTTCGTATATATAGAAATACAGATAGGATCAATAATAATTAGATTATTATTATTAATATAATTTTAATAATTATATAAGCACAACAGAATGAATCTAAATCCGATTCTTTCACTTTCAAACTGTATAAGATTTTGTTTATTGTCTGTTAATTGGTACTATCAATCGAACTAATTCACTAAAACATCCAAAATTTGTTAGGAGTCTCAATCTCCTTTTAATTTTTATTTATTTATTTGCTACCTGCTTGAATTTTGCTGTTGAACTATGATTAATATAAAACTCAATTCAACTCATTGTAAAATAGTACCAGTCAACATTCCTTATTATTTTCCAATCACAGAAACCCTTCACAGCGTTTAATTTTATTTAATTTTACAAAATGTATGAAGAACACAAGAAAACTCCTCTGTTCTTGACTCAGTTTTTAAAAACTTTGATTTCAAAAAGAATTTTAAAATCCTTAAATGCTATTAAGTTAGAAATCTTTGGTGTAATCTGCCAGCAAAGTTCCAGAGCCCAATTCTTCGTATTAAGATCAAATTTTTGAAGTCAAACATTTTATCCAAAAGGTCAAACGGATGATTCATAGCAAAATTCGTGTTCGTTTTAATGTTTCAATTCAAATTGAGTGTCCTGAAAGTTTCTAGGAGTGGAATAAAAACTTTTTCATGTTGAAAGTTGGATCTCAAATGCTTTTAATTTCAAAATCAATTATAGGGTTGTGTGTGTTCTTCGCTAACTGCAGCAGTAGGTTTAATTCAAATTTTTATTTATTTATATATTTTATTTTGTTGTCTGATAAACAAATGTATCCAAAAATATAAGTCATTTATATTTTAATTCAATGATTATTGATGTTGGTATCTACTCTGCTCGAGCTAAATAACGAAGAAGAAGAAGAAAACATAAGACCGAAATAATGTGGGTTAAATATTTAGAGTCGTGATATTAAACATATAAGTAAGTCAGAGGGATTGGTTAAGGTGTTTGGCGGGTGTTCGAGAGGTCGGGCGTTCGAGCCTCGCTTGAGGCAATTTTTTTTAAAGAAGCTTATTGAAGGTAGATTTCTTTTTATTATGTTAAATTTATCATTATTATTAATTATTATTATTATTGTTATTATTATTAATTGTTATTGTTGATATTAATTATTACTATCATTAAAAGTATTATCATAATTATTATTATTATTATTACTACTAAAATAGGTATTATGATAGAAATTTCACTTATTGTTACTAGGATTACATTTACAAATATGATTTCTAATGTTGTTATTAATATAATGTTATCATTTAAAAATGAAACTTTCTTATTTTAACTACTATTATAAGTATTATCATAATTAGGATTATCATTATTATCATTACTATAAAAATAACGCAAACTAAATTTATTATCATTAATATTAGTATTAGTATCCTTTTATAATTATTAATATTATTATTATTATTATCATTTTTTTATCAAAATTTATAATATTAATAAAATTATCATATAGATTGTTATTAGTAACAATATTACTATAACAAATAAGTGTTTCCTATATAAGAGTATATTTTTTACACCACCATAACATTACATATAATTATATACATTAAGATTATTTATATAAATATTTACATATAACAAATTATTGATCTTAAATATAATATTAATCATATGTGTATATATAACTGTATAAATATTAACTATTTTAATTATCTACACGAATTAGATATATATTTATCTATATAATATAAAACATAAGTTATAACATATGAAATTATTCAATTCTGATTATATGTATTAATAGATATACAAATGATATAGGTTCGTGAATCCGAGGCCAACCCTGCATTGTTCAGTTGTTCAATATAGTCATATATATTTTTACTACAAAATACATTAGGTGAGTTTCATTTGCCTTTTTACCCGTTATATTTTTGGGACTGAGAATACATGCGCTGCTTTTATAAATGTTTTTACGAAATAGACACAAGTAATCGAAACTACATTCTATGGTTGGATTATAGAATCGAATATGCCCCTTTTTAGCTTGGTAGCCTAAGAATTAGGGAAATGGCCCCTAATTGACGCGAATCCTAAAGATAGATCTATGGACCTTGACATGTCCAATTCGGGTTACGAATGCTTTAGTACTTTGATTATCATGTTCGATGAGAGTCCCGAAATGATGGGGATATTCTATATGCATCCTGTTAGTTCGGTTATCAAGCGTTCACCATATGAATGATTTTTATCTCTATGAAGTTTGCGAAATGCCTGATATGAGAATGATGTTTATGAAAAATGAAATCTTGTGGTCTATTATATTACTAGAAATGATTATTTATGATAAACTAATGAACTCGCCAACCTTTTGGTTGACACTTGAAAGCATGGTTATTCTCAGGTATGAAAGAAATCTTCTGCTGTGCATTTGCTCATTTTAGAGACATTACTTGGAGTTATTCATGACATATTTCAAAAGATGTTGCATTCGAGTCGTCGAGTTCATCAAGATTATTATTAAGTCAATTATAGTTGGATATATTATGAAATGCTATGCATGCCGTCAACTTTTGATGAAACGAAAGTTTATCTTTTTAAAATCGAATGCAATGTTTGTAAAATGTATCATATAGAGGTCAAGTACCTCGCGATGTAACCAAATGTAATATATTCGTCCAGATGGATTAGGACGGGTCATGAAAGTTGGCATCAGATCTGGTATAACGCCGACCATGTGTGGCGGGTTAGTCGTAAAGGAGGTTCTCACAGTGTTACCTGTGACGAAGCATTGACTCTTACTCCTTGCGATCCCTTACGAGGGTTGGCAGTAGTCGAGAGGCAGCCCCTAAAATCAGTATCTGAGGTACACTCAGTGGTCACCAGGCGGTTAGCTGGGAAGGCACTGGGTGGGACGGTGGTTGTCCCCAACTGTATAAAAGTTGGTAATAGAGCGGTGGTCTTAGCGAACCAGATCTTGCATTAGTGTGTCTAACTGATAGTTATCTAGATGCATTAGTGGGTCTGGACTTCGACCGTGTCTGCATGTCAAAAGTTTTGCTTATCATTCGTGTCAAATATCATCTACTTATTATCCTTAGGAAATTACCTGCTTATCATTCTTAGTCTAGACACATCTTACTGCAATGATTGCATGAATAGTGTATAGACAAAATTCGTATCTTAGCGTATCTGCTAATTCATATCTTAGCATATCTGTTACTTTAGACTTTGCCTGACAACTTCCGTAGATTCCTCCGTAACTTATGGGATTTTAGTATTATATATGCATATGTAAATTATGTATTGCAGGGTATTAATCTACATCCTATAATATATTTCTTATCAAAAATCCTTCATCTGATCGTACGAGATGAATCCCACAACCAGTTCGAATTCCTCGGATTCTGATAGCTATTCCGACATGGATGTTCACCTAAGCTCCGGAAGCAGTGTCACCAGAATGAATCAATCAATCAGCCATTCCCAATTCATCTGATGAGTTCGTAGTCAACTTAATCAATGGAGACGCGCAGAAGGCGATCCATTCCATTAACTGAATTCACCTCTTGATGAAGAACCTGAAGCACTTACCGGCGAACCTGTTCGTAACACCATTTTCATCCTCATTTCCCGAATATCTCGCCACAACTATATCATAACTCAGATTCTAAACCTTATTCATTCGCCCTTTCTTACAGACAATCATTCCGGAGTAATAAGTCAACGAACTACGCACCTAAGTTGTAGCCTTGAAAAATATAGTGCAAAACGTACCAGCTTCAACAACACCACCGGCACTAACAGTACCACCAATAACCCAAGTTTCAACATCGCACGTCCCAACATCACAATCCATACCTCGAACTTAATTATCCCAACATCACAATCCATACATCATTTTTCTTCGTTCGACATGGCGATTATGTAATCTCTAATATTTTAGAGATTATATACTCTTGTTCTAACGGTAAACCAAATGAGATTAATATTATATTAACTCATTAAATCTGTATTACATCTGAAGAAAATATATGTGTATATATGTTTTCATAAAGATTGTAATTAAAAATTCTTTCATACAAACTGTTAATGATGAAAATATTTTAACGGGTAAGTAATACCCGAGGAATATATAGATTTCACATTAAAAAGTTACATTGTACATTCTTCGAATTTGATTCAACGATCACTTACCATCCTATTTACAACCACCGATATACGTATCCGTTCACCAAAGAATAACTATTTTCATTCAAATTCAATTTCATATTTGGATTTTGACATATCAGAATCCAACAAGTGGCATAATGAAGAAATAATGGACACAATAAAAATTGATTAGAAACAGACTAATTAACAATATGAAATTTTGTTAAGAAACGACGCTAACAAGATCCTAGCTAACTGTTCCTAGCTAACTGTTAATTCCGTATTACATTTTATTTTATCGCAATTTATTTATCGCAATTTAATTATCGCAATTTAATTATCGTAATTTATTTATCGCAGTTTATTTATCGCAATTTATATTCTCTCAATTTTATTTATCGTCATTCAATTTCTGTTATTTATTTTACGCCCTTTATTTATCGTCATTTAAATACTGTTATTTACGCATTTTAAATATCGGGACACGTATACAAGGTTTTGACATATCATATCGACGCATCTATATGTATTATTTGGAATAACCATAGACACTCTATATGCAGTAATGCTGCAGTTAGCTATACAGAGTTGAGGTTGATTCTACAATAATATATATAGTTTGAGTTGCGATCGAGTCTGAGACATGTACACGGGTTACGATAAGTATTAATTAACTCGAATATTATATATTTAACTATATATGAATTATTGGACTGTTACTGTGGACTATCGGTTGTGGATTAATAACATTGGACAATTAAAATGAATTAAAATATTGATTATAACATATGAAACTAAACAATTCTTCAAGTTTGCCACTTGATCTCATCTTAAACCTCATTTGTATCTTGACGAATATAATTTGCGCTCAAACCTTTCATGATTTTTGAAAACACCTCAATCGAGAGGATGAATCAACCCCACTTCATCTACGAAAGAAAAGATGGATGCATATAATTATGCACCTGAAAATACTCGGAACCTGAGTAAACGTTTAACACGTATCTGTCCTAGATCCTTTGGCATTGTTATTATCGAAAATAACATTGCAATTACTTTTCAAAATAGCCAGTTTTGTCACAACTTCAGCAAGTCAAATTCGACTTTTCATCTGGATTGGTCTTATTATAACCTTGATATATAAGTTTTCATTTCGTCATCGTTACCGGGGAACCGTTTGTATTCCACCACATTAGCAGTAAACTTACCAGCAACCTCGTTACTTCTTGACTTAAGTCTCTATGATAAATTATTATAGTTATTCATTGAAACTCTATCATATACTCATCCGCATCTTGTAACGATAACTGACATACCAATTATCGAAAATCAGCAATCAGTACTTTGAAAACTCACAGCATATCTACATCAACAGTTATATGTATAACATTCATCTCTTAGAATTATGATCTTTCATTCTGAAATTCTGAAAAGTTCTCAGTCTACAAATCAATACTCTGAATGTTGAAAAAGCTGAATGAAGCAGCAGAAACTGTAGACAATCGTAAACGACCCTAATCATCGAAAGTTTAATGATAAAGAATAGTATGTTGGAAAAGCTCAAAAAAAAGTTGGAACTGGAAAACGGATTGAGCTAACCACGAAGGAGTCTCTGAACAAATCACAAGGACTAAACTTGTACATTAAGAATTCTGATGATTCTGTTTCTAATGAAATCTTTAGCGAATACCTTGCTTCTGATTCCAAACTCTTGCGGACAAACTTTCTTCATCATCCTTTGATATTAGAAATTCCAAGATATCATCGTATCTTTCATTATAAATATCCTCCATATTTCTGAAGATATTTTCATAGTTATTTTTATCTGAAATCATTAATCTCTTCGTGCTATCAGTGTTACATCATGTAGAAACTATTAGTTTCTATATTATGAAAACTTTCGAGCTTAAAATATGAATATTATTGAAGTAATGTTGGGAACTGATGCATGAGTTAGTATAATATAATGACACTTGATCAACATAATTATATTACAGTAAGTCATACTGAGTTTCTAAATGGAACATGATGATTCACAGATTATAACGTCATCATGTGCCATGTTACATAACTCTCTCATTCTGCTTAACTTCTGAACATATCAAGAAAGTATATTCTTGATAGTTCTATTCTCAGTGATTCAAATAATTTGAAAAATCTAATCGTACGATTACGTTCTTTCTTGGTTAGAACATTAGGGTCATTCGAAACTCCGTACTTACGAATTCTGGACCATTACTTGCGAAAAGAAAACAAAAGCATGAAGCTCCGAAATGGAAAGGGGGTATAAATCGCAGCAAATAAGAGAGAGCATTAACTGTGAATGACGATGATTATAGAAGATAGAAGCAGGGACTCCGAAATATAAGAGAGAATATAAAGCCCGATAATAACACATAAGTTACAAACCGTGGATATTAATAGGAATAGCAATATAAAGATACGGTAGAATTAAGAATAGTATCACCCCAAAGTATAATAGAAGGAAACAGATTTTTCTGGTGGAAGATTGAAAAGAAGGATGACGGAAGTGATAACTAGAAAAATATCAAGGAATAGAACTGGATTAAGCATTTTCACAATCTTTTGAATGAATGAACTAAGAAAGAAAGTATAGGAGAGGTGGAAAATAATGGAACGGAAAAAGTTTAATTTATAATGGAAATATCAGACAGAAAAATCGAGACAGATCACCGTATTTAATTATACAGATTTTAACTTCCTTATTCGCCAAAGAATCAAATCTTTTAGATTTCGATGATTTCCTTTCAATCCCTTGAAATCCGAAAATCAACCGTTACTACATCACCGGTTAAGACGAACATACAAATACTCATTTCACTATTTTGTGATAGCTTCATTCGTACTCTTCAAATAATCAAGTTATTTTATCCTTATTACTCAATGATGATACAACTCTATTTATCAACTCATATTCGTCATGAAAACATTTTTATTATTAGCCATGACAACCACACTCAAATTTCAGGACGAAATTTCTTTAACGGGTAGGTAATGTGACGACCCGGAAATTTCCGACCAAATTTAAACTTTAATCTTTATATGTTTTCGACATGATAAGTAAAGTCTATAATGTTGAGTCTTGATAATTTTGAAAATGTTTCATATATTCAATTGGCCTTCGACCATTACCGACGATTCACGAACAATTGTTGTAAGCTAATATATATATATATATATATATATATATATATATATATATATATATATATATATATATATATATATATATAATAGTATGAATAATCAACTGAGATAATAAACTACAAATAAATCATTAGAATTAAATATGTAAAAATAATATACAAAATAAATAAGTGTAATTAAAATGAATGTATATATATAAATACATATATATTTTATAATCAGTTGGAATATATAAATATTAAATAAATGTTAACACATAATATAATAGTGTATATTATATGTAATTATAACTATAGTTGTTACATTATTACATTCAATATTAATAATATTATTAAAACTATTTACATGGAATTTGAGTTATTATAATTACTAATATTATTATTATCATTGTTATAATTATTATAGGTTTTATTAATTATTATTAATATAATTATTGTTGTTATTATTGATATTATCATTACTATTTTTATTGTTATTATTAGTATTCTTATCAAAATTTATAATATTAATGGATCTTTTATTAATAAATTGATATCAATAAATTACTTAATATAACACATATAAATATGGATATACTTCGTATATATAGAAATACAGATAGGATCAATATTAATTAGATTATTATTATTAATATAATTTTAATTATTAATTATTTATAATTATATAAGCACAACAGAACGAATCCAAATCTGATTCTTTCACTTTCAAACTGTATAAGATTTTGTTTATTGTCTGTTAATTGGTACTATCAATCGAACTAATTCACTAAAACATCCAAAATTTGTTAGGAGTCTCAATCTCCTTTTAATTTTTTTTTATTTATTTGGTACCTACTTGAATTTTGCTGTTGAACTGTGATTAATATAAAACTCAATTCAACTCATTGTAAAATAGTAACAGTCAACATTCCTTATTATTTTCCAATCACAGAAACCCTTCACATCATTTAATTTTATTTAATTTTACAAAATGTATGAAGAACACAAGAAGAAGAATAAGAAAACATAAGATCGAAATAATGTGGGTTAAATATTTAGAGTTGTGATATTAAACAGATAAGGAAGTCAGAAGGATTGGTTAAGGTGTTTGGCGGGAGTTCGAGAGGTCGGGGGTTCGAGCCTCGCTTGAGGCAATTTTTTTTAAAGAAGCTTATTGAAGGTAGATTTCTTTTTATTATGTTAAATTTATCATTATTATTAATTATTATTATTATTGTTATTATTATTAATTGTTATTGTTGATATTAATTATTACTATCATTAAAAGTATTATCATAATTATTATTATTATTATTATTATTATTATTATTATTATTACTACTACTAAAATAGGTATTATGATAGAAATTTCACTTATTGTTACTAGGATTACAATTACAAATATGATTTCTAATGTTGTTATTAATATAATGTTATCATTTAAAAATGAAACTTTCTTATTTTAACTACTATTATAAGTATTATCATAATTAGGATTATCATTATTATCATTACTATAAAAATAACGCAAACTAGATTTATTATCATTAATATTAGTATTAGTATCCTTTTATAATTATTAATATTATAATTATTATTATTATTATCATTTTTTTATCAAAATTTATAATATTAATAAAATTATCATATAGATTGTTATTAGTAACAATATTACTATAACAAATAAGTGTTTCCTATATAAGAGTATATTTTTTACACCACCATAGCATTACATATAATTATATACGTTAAGATTATTTATATAAATATTTACATATAACAAATTATTGATCTTAAATATAATATTAATCATATGTATATATATAACTATATAAATATTAACTATTTTAATTATATACACGAATTAGATATATATTTATATATATAATATATAACATAAGTTATAACATATGAAATTGTTCAATTCCGATTATATGTATTAATAGATATACAAATGATATAGGTTCGTGAATCCGAGGCCAACCGTGCATTGTTCAGTTGTTCAATATAGTTATATGTATTTTTACTACAAAATACATTAGGTGAGTTTCATTTGCCTTTTTACCCGTTATATTTTTAGGACTGAGAATACATGCGCTGCTTTTATAAATGTTTTTACAAAATAGACACAAGTAATTGAAACTACATTCTATGGTTGGATTATCGAATCGAATATGCCCCTTTTTAGCTTGATAGCCTAAGAATTAGGGAAATGGCCCCTAATTGACGCGAATCCTAAAGATAGATCTAGGGACCTTGACATGTCCCATTCGGGTTACGAATGCTTTAGTACTTCGATTATCATGTTCGATGAGAGTCCCGGAATGATGGGGATATTCTATATGCATCCTGTTAGTTCGGTTATCAAGCGTTCACCATATGAATGATTTTTATCTCTATGCAGTTTGCGAAATGCCTGATATGAGAATGATGTTTATGAAAAAAGAAATCTTGTGGTCTATTATATTATTGGAAATGATTATTTATGATAAACTAATGAACTCACCAACCTTTTGGTTGACACTTGAAAGCATGTTTATTCTCAGGTATGAAAGAAATCTTCCTCTGTGCATTGGCTCATTTTAGAGACATTACTTGGAGTCATTCATGACATATTTCAAAAGACGTTGCATTCGAGTCGTCGAGTTCATCAAGATTATTATTACGTCAATTATAGTTGGATATATTATGAAATGGTATCCATGCCGTCAACTTTTGATGAAACAAAAGTTTGTCTTTTTAAATTCGAATGCAATGTTTGTAAAATGTATCATATAGAGGTCAAGTACCTCGCGATGTAACCAAATGTAATGTATTCGTCCAGATGGATTAGAACGAGTCATGAAAACTAATAAACCTAGTACTCTACTGAGGATAACCTCCGATGTATTGTTACACTTCAGTTATATGACCAAGTGACATACTTCTCACTACTCAAAAAGAACTGCGAGAGTTCAGAGTTAAGTAGGTCTAAGTAATTGGCTCATCCGACCAGATCTACATCATTCCAAGCATAGTCTTAACATAAGCATAATTACCATTCCCTAACCCAACTCTGATATCTTGGTCAACATTTCCCTGATCTGCATACTCCGGATATCCTTCCACTTTATTTACTTTTCCGCATTTAGGACCTTTAGCTAAAATAAACTACTATCTTTTATCTAGGTAATTTAACTAAAAGACAGTTATCCACTTTATCTTCAATTCGTTAATCAGCATAAAATTCGACACTAGGTTAACTTACACCTTCTACACTTTAGAAAGTAAAAGTAAATTTAGGCCCCGCAAAATATAAATTATACGAAAATCTCTGCATGCTATACCGAATTTGACGCCCAGCGACCTAACGACACCGCACGAATAAAACCGTCCATTTTGGCTATATCAAATATACTTTTTTAAATTTCTGGAAATTTTGGTTGAAGGATTGAAGATCTTCATGTTAAAGGTTTGAAGATATGAAGGTTTGGTGATGAAGGTATGAAGGCGTGTGTATGAAAAGGTGAAATGTCCCGTTCATATTGATTATAAATGTTCCATATTAATTGATTTCGTCGCGAGGTTTTGACCTCTATATGAGACGTTTTTCAAAGACTGCATTCATTTTTAAAACAACCATAACCTTTATTTTATCTATAAAGGTTTAAAAAGCATTACGTAGATTATCAAATAATGATAATCTAAAATATACCATTTACACACGACCATTACATAATGGTTTACAATAAGATTATATTACATCAAAAATAAGTTTCTTGAATGCAGTTTTTACATAATATCATACAAGCATGGACTCCAAATCTTGTCCTTCTTTTAGTATGCAACAACAGAAGCTCTTAATAATCACATGAGAATAAACATGCTTAAAACATCAACAAAAATGTTGGTGAGTTATAGGTTTAACCTATATATTATCAAATCATAATAATAGACCACAAGATTTCATATTTCAATATACATCCCATACATAGAGATAAAAATCATTCATATGGTGAACACCTGGTAACCGACATTAACAAGAAGCATATAAGAATATCCCCTATCATTCCAGGAAATCCTTCGAACATGATAAAAACGAATTCGAAGTACTAAAGCATCCGGTACTTTGGATGGGGTTCGCTAGGCCCAATAGATCTATCTTAGGATTCGCGTCAATTAGTAGATCGGTTTACTAATTCTTAGGCTACCAAGAAAAAGGGGCATATTCGACTTCAATCATTCACCCATATAATGTAGTTTCATTTACTTGTGTCTATTTCGTAAAACATTTATAAAACTGCATGTATTCTCATCCCAAAATATTAGATTTTAAAAGTGGGACTATAACTCACTTTCACAGATTTTTACTTCGTCAGGAAGTAAGACTTGGCCACTGATCGATTCACGAACCTATAACAAATATGTACATATATATCAAAGTATGTTCAAAATATATTTACAACATTTTTAATATGTTTTAATGTTTTAAGTTTATTAAGTTAGCTGTCCTTGTTAGTAACCTACAACTAGTTGTCCACAATTAGATGTACAGAAATAAATCAATATATATTATCTTGAATCAATCCACGACCCAGTGTATACACGTCTCAGGCTAGATCACAACTCAAACTATATATATTTTTAGAATCAACCTCAACCCCGTATAGTTAACTCCGACATTACTGCATATAGAGTGTTTATGGTTGTTCCAAATAATATATATAGATGGGTCGATATGATATGTCAAAACATTTGTATACGTGTCTATGGTATCCCAAGATTACATAATATATTAGAATACATGTATAATATAATATAAGTTAGCTAGGATATGATTAATATAGATTTGTTACTAATTTTCACGTAGCTACAACAAGCAAAAATAACCAATCTTGTTTTACCCATAACTTCTTCGTCTTAAATCCGTTTTGAGTGAATCCAATTGCTATGGTTTCATATTGAACTTAAGTTTATGAATATATACCGAAAAGTATAAGTTTATAGTCAGAATTATAGGTTACAAGTCGTTTTTGTAAATGTAGTCATTTCAGTCGAAAGAACGATGTCTAGATGACCATTTTGGAAAACATACTTCCATTTTGAGTTTAACCATGATTTTTGGATATAGTTTCATGTTCATAAGAAAAATCATTTTCCCAGAAGAACAAATCAAAGTTATCATAGTTTTTAATTAACTAACCCAAAACAGCCCGCGATGTTACTACAACGGCGTAAATCCGGTTTTACGGTGTTTTTCGTGTTTTTCGGTTTTAAATCATTAAGTTAGTATATCATATAGATATAGAACATGTGTTTAGTTGATTTTAAAAGTCAAGTTAGAAGGATTAACTTTTGTTTGCGAACAAGTTTAGAATTAACTAAACTATGTTCTAGTGATTTCAAGTTTAAACCTTCAAATAAGGTAGTTTTATATATATGAATCGAATGATGTTATGAACATTATTACTACCTCAGGTTTTGTGGATAAACCTACTGAAAATGAGAAAAATAGATCTAGCTTCAAAGGATTCTTGGATGGCTTGAAGTTCTTGAAGCAGAATCATGACACGAAAACAAGTTCAAGTAAGATTTCCACTCGAAATAAGATTGTTATAGTTATAGAAATTGAATCAAAATTTGAATATGGGTATTACCTTGTATTAGAAAGATATCTTACTGTAAATAAGATAGATTTCTTGAAGTTGGATGATCACTTTACAAGATTGGAAGTAAGCTAGCAAACTTGGAAGTATTCTTGATTTTATGAAACTAGAACTTATAGAATTTATGAAGAACACTTAGAACTTGAAGATAGAACTTGAGAGAGATCACTTAGATGAAGAAAATTGAAGAATGAAAGTATTTGTAGGTGTTTTTGGTCGTTGGTATATGGATTAGATATAAAGGATGTGTAATTTTGTTTTCATGTAAATAAGTCATGAATGATTACTCATATTTTTGTAATTTTATGAGATATTTCATGCTAGTTGCCAAATAATGGTTCTCACATATGTTAGGTGACTCACATGGGCTGCTAATAGCTAATCATTGGAGTGTATATACCAATAGTACATATATCTAAAAGCTTTGTATTGTACGAGTACAAATACGGGTGCATACCAGTAGAATTGTTGATGAAACTGAACGAGGATGTAATTGTAAGCATTTTTGTTTAGTAGAAGTATTTTGATAAGTGTCTTGAAGTCTTTCAAAAGTGTATGAATACATATTAAAACACTACATGTATATACATTTTAACTGAGTCGTTAAGTCATCGTTAGTCGTTACATGTAAATATTGATTTTAAACCTTTAAGTTAACGATCTTGTTAAATGTTGTTAACCCAATGTTTAGTATATCTAATGAGATGTTAAATTATTATATTATCATTATATTATGATATATTACTATATCTTTGTAGCGACCCCGACAAATCGTCAAGTGACGGCGTCGACTACGTGGGTCCCATTACCTGGTCATAAGTCTTTATGACAATGTTTGACCAAAATATGTCACCCTCATTTCAAAATAAAGATTGTTTTCAAAGTTTACAAGAATTGTTCAACCAAAAGTTAAGTTACAAGGTTATAAGTACATTTGAAATCTAGGCGACACGGTTTAAAGTAAAGTCAAAAGACGCTCCAAGTAATGCATGTATACTCGACATCCAATGCAAGTATCAAATAGTGAGCGGAAGCATGTATCACATATCGTGCAAGACCTGAGAAAAACATAGAAATCTGTCAACGAAAACGTTGGTGAAATCATAGGTTTAAGTAAGTAAGTGAGTAAAAGTAAGTAAGTCGAACCACAAGGTTTGCAAAGTTGAAATAATAGTAATACATTCTAAAAGTTAATATTCACGAGCACCCAATTATCAAAGCTTAACATTCCATCCATTGTATACCCCATCCATAGTGCTAGAACAAACACTGATTCTCGAAAATATATTTCATCCGTAGACGGTAGCGAACCGTCAAAGATGAGGGTTGTCAAACCCATATGGCCATATAACATAAGTTCTCGCTTACACCCGTCAAGTGTAACTAATGATAATCGAATTGAGGCTTTTTGTTCTAAACTCGTATGTAGAATGTTTGTTTTCCCGTTCTTGTGTTCACTTAGTTCAAAAGAATCGTTTATGTTTTCTCATCCCAAATATAAGTTCAAAAAGAGTAAAAGTGGGACAATGATCTCACCTTTGATTGCAAGAGTGAAATAGTACTTCAACAAGTAAACGTGCAAAGAACAATGCTAGTCTCGACCTAAACAATTAGGTTGTATCAATAACGATAGTCACGAAGGGTCAAAGATGTTCTATTAGTCCTATGGCTCGTTACGACTCGATTATGTAGCATGTGAAATCAAATTGTCAAGTTTCATGCAAGGTACAAGTATATAAACAAGTTAGGAGGGTTGCATAATCATTTGGTTAAGTTTGACAAAAAGTCAAACTTTGGTCGGTCAAAGTCAACAAAAAGTCAACACGTTCGGGTCGGGTCCCGGACAAATTTTCTATGCTAATTATTCATATACAAGTATATTAAAACAAGTTTCATGTGAATCGGAGGTCGGTAACTAGTCAAACATTTCGCGTGAATTGGGACCAAGAGGTCAGAATCTATCCAGCATAATCTGCGCGCCGCGCGGGTAAGGGGCGCGCCGCGCCACCACCTGTACAGACATTTTTCTGTTTTGCAAAACTATGCACGAGCCAAAATCAATTTTAACACAAAACTTGACCCGCAAACACTTATAACGCCTATCATAAAGGTATTTTGACGAGGAATGCAACTAAACACATATCATCAATCAAACTTGCACTTAAAACAACCAAAAACCGCAATTACTGTTCCATAATCAATGCATACAAGTCAAAATTGCAATTTAATGATTTGGCAACCAAATTACATGAACGATATGCCGTTTCGAAGGTAATTAAGCATACAACACAACCTAACACTTACAAGTAACATTAACAAGCATTTAATGCATCAAAAATTCAATTTACTTCTATCAAACCCTAACCCAAAATCACAAATTCAACAATCTTGCATATGAAACTAATCCATGTCAACCTACATACCAATTTGAAGCTAGTGATGTTAGGAACACAATTAAAACGTGAACTTTCATCATTCAACAACATATGAACACCTAAAACTCAAGATTAAGCAAGCATTCTTTCAATATGAACTAGTTACACCAAAATAGCAAGAACAAGCATACAAAACACATAATCAAACTAGACTTGAGCCATAGACACTAATTAACAACTTTATAACTCAAAAATCTCAAGAACACATAAAATTAGTGATTTTAGAAAGTTACCCAAATGAGATGAAGTTGGTATCAAATTGAAGAGGATGAAGAGAGGATTCCAAATATGTATTTTGTTTTGGTTGAAGCTTCCAAATCCGAATTTAGATGATGATTCTTTGTAGTGGTGTTTGAGAGAAAATTGGAAAGTATAGAAAGAAAATGGAAATGAAAATGAAAAGGAAAATGGGGAGGTGGGTGTTGACTAGTCAAGCTAGTCACATCTTTGCTCCAATGGCGAAACTAGTCCCTCGCGTTCGGTTGCGGGTGCGTGAATTGACCAAACGAATTATTTTAAATTACACGGAAGTACGGGAGATATTAAAAATCCGATAACGAGAATATTTAAAATGTTACTTAACAAAGGATACGAATCTAGATATGAAGGGTATTATTTAAAAAGAAAAAGACGGGCGTTAAAATAATTTAACGGAAAAATGCGGGATGTTACATTATCCACACCTCAAAAGAAATTTCGTCCCGAAATTTAGTTGGAAAATAATAATCGATGCCTCTCACTCGAGACTGGAGATGTCAATGCTATGAATAAGTGAAGGTACGTCCTTGAGTGTTCTCATGAATTTGGATTTTTACGATCCCCGGTTTTAACTGGTTTTCCTTTGAAGAGAAGTTTGTCTTCAATAGTTGGTGCATTTAGAAGAATTGCACGTTCCTGTTCCGCATGACACGTTTCTATGTTTGTTACACGAAATGTAAGGTAAACGGAAACTTAATTGAGTCGGAAGTTCTAAACGGTAGGAAGCGGTTCCAATACGCCCCAAGGTTTCAAAAGGTTCAATATTGCGGCTATAGCCTTTCTCGATTTCCCAAAATGGATTACACCTTTCCAAGGTGCGGTTTCTCAATATTACGCGGTTACACACTGGGATTTGTGAGGTTTTCATCTAAGTTTGGTATAACTCTTTTGGCGACTACGGATCGTCTCGAGCCCTTCTCGGACTTGGATTATCTCAATTGTTGTTTCTTGGATGAGTTAAGATTCGGTGTTTTGTTTGCCACATGCCTTGGTCCAACGAATAGGGGTATGACATTAGCGGTCATATAGGGTTTCGGAAAGTGTGTGTGAACACACGAGTGGTAACTACTGTTGTAAGAGGGATCTACTAAAAGCGACCATGCAAGTTTGAAACATGTCTTTCGAAGACGTAAATCGTTCGTTTGTTCGGTTCGTCTGTTTGTGGGTGGTACGCGGTACTCATGACTAAGCGGGTCTCCAAGGTTTCTTGTAAAACTAGAGGCGAAACGAGTATTTCGATACGGGATAATTGACAAAGATACTCCGTGTTGGAATAGAATCTCTTAAGATATGTTTGAACAAGTCAGTTAGGGTTCGAAAAATGTTCGTTAGGACTATTCACCCTCGTGGCGAATACTAATGTAATATGAGGAATTTCTCTATCCTTGGAGAAATGTTACAAGGAGTTTCTTTAAACGGAAATGCGAGCGATAAAGATAGGAGTGAAATGAGGACTTAGAATAGGATGAGCTTGCATCTCAAGGTTGCCATAACGTGCCTCTAGTTGTCAAAAGTTGAAGTCTGAAAGAGAAACGAGATAGTACACGTAGTTGTATAGTTCGGGGTTGAATAATAGTTGGCCGATTATCAGAAATACAAGGGCGTTAAGTCAAAGAAGAGTGAAGTATCGTTGGATTGTGTGTTATCTTAATTTCCAGTAATATCAGACGGTAACGGTGAAATAACAGAGGTATGTAGTTTGGTACGTGATGACGAGAATATTGATCGGATCCACAATTTAGTATTCGAATTCTTCGTGCAAAATAACGAATTTCCGTTCCATTGATTTTGAGTCGAGGGAGTATGCCTTTCGGCGTCCAAGTAGAAATATTTCCATATTTGAGTCCCATCTAGTGTTGTACGAATTTAGCTAGAAATGTTGGTGTGAAGAATCACGCTCAAGGTTCGATCGCGGAGAGATTAAAGTCGTGTAACACGATAAAAGTCAGAAATGAATTTTCGGTAAGAACCAGTGAGATCTAAGATTTTTACGAATACAAGTCTGAGTTGGGAGAGTTCCCTGATTACATGTGGCTTGATTTCGAGATTGATTGTAATGCCTTGACCATTAACATCATAGTCTAGAAAATTGGACTTAGTTGAATAAGTCAAGATGTCATCTATAAATACGATAACAGATTTGTCTATATAAGTTTGCATACGTGGTTTAGGAGGTTCATGAATACGGACGGAGTCCTAAATAAATCGACGGTACTAAGAGAGATTTACAACTAACGTTGCGAGTTCGGAAGATGGCTTAGGAGACATCGTCTCCCTTAACCCCCAATTGATGATAACCGGAACGGAGGTCATTTTGGAATACACACGGGATTCATGAAAGTAATCATGAGGTCATGGATGCGAGGGAGAGGGTATCGGTTTCCAACCGAAAATTACTCAGTTCACAATAATCTATACAAGATGATGGGGAAACATTTTCTTTTTAACAAATAGGTTCCGAGCTCCCTAGTTCTATAGGTGTCAAGTCAAAAGTCTTAACGTATATCCTCCAATAAAATTTATAGGCACACAATATTTTCCGTTGGTCACTTAAATTGCCTAAGTAGTGTCTCGGGGAAAAAGGTGAAGTGCAAAGAGTATGAGTCAGAGCCTTGATTATAAAACGTCTAACGGTAACCGAATCGAATAAACATGAAACGTGAGAATTTCGAGAAGAAACATACCCGTGACTAGTCCATCCTCGTCTCGGGCATCCTAGGCGTTGCTGTTGAAAGTTTAACGGCGTGCGTTGGGGTTGATTTTCTTATTTGGGCATTCATTCCTAAAATGACCCATTTGGCCACATGCGTAGCAAGTGACCGACTTTTGTGTGTTGGGTCCCTTTCGAGGGACGGGGGTGGCACTTCCACAATGTTTGTCGATGTGACCACTTCCTTGGCGCCGGTGGCGAAACCTGCCACATCCTTCAAAGTGATGCTTGTGGCATTCGTTACAAAAAGGTAGTTTTCCGGCATACCCTTTCTTGTCACCGGGGAAAAAGGGCTCTTTGGTGAAGTTGTTATTGTTGCGGTTGCTTGATTGGGAGGCTTCCCATTTTCTTTTGTTGTTACTCAGGTGGTTCTCGATCATTGGTGCCGGTGCTTCCATTTCATTCGCCGTTTCTAAAGTTTGGCGGGCCTTGGTTAAAGCCTCTTGTAGGTTAGTGGGTTGGGATGCTATTACCCCGTGTTGAATGCTCTTAGGGAGGCCATCCATGTAAAGTTCGACTCTTAGGGATTCGGGAGTCATGAGATTTGGACACATTGAGACTAGTTCGGTGAACCGTTGATTATAAGTTCCGAGGTCATTCCCGACCGTTTTTAAATTCCTTAGACCCTGTTCGAGCCTTCGAGTCTCGTCGCGCAGAAAATATTCGGTGATCATTATTTCTCTTAATTCGGTCCATGAGAGTGTGTGGGCTTCATCGATACCCACCGATTGTACGTACTTGTTCCACCACGAAAGAGCAATGCCGGTGAAAGTGAGGGTGGAAAACTTGACCTTATCTTGGTCTCGACAACTGCTTATGTTAAAAATGGTCTCCATTTGTTCAAACCATCGGGTGAGAACAACCGGTCCTTCGGTTCCATCGAAAGTGGGAGGGTTGTACTTCATGAAGTTCTTGTAGGAGCAACCTTCGCTTGAATTACCGGCTCCACGATTGGTGTTGTTGGAAAAGTGATCGGCCACGGCCGTACTCACGGCGGTGGTTATCATTCATTAAAGAGCTTGTTCTAGAGTTTCGAGAGGGGTATTGTGTTGACCTTGGTGAGCCATTGTTCCTTCATGACACAAGAATATCGTTGATTAGTATTCTTAACAATACTAACCGTGATATGGAATAAGGATAGAGAGAAAATTTTTCCTTGACTCGCCTTAAATTCTTTATGTCATAATGTCGGAACGTCCATGTGAATCACCGTAATATAATCCCGGAAATTATATTACCCTGATTCTCATGTGCATTTAACATTACTTCATAAAGTCAAGGTGGCGTGTCAACAAAATTTATCAACGTAAGATCAAGATCGAATACGAGTTAGATATGATAGAAGAGTTCGAGTATAAATGCACAAATAGTCAAGTAATTCCTACTTCAGTCTATATGCCGGTTGTAGTCTAGATTCACCTATGTACCCTATGACTCGGGGTGGACACAAATGAACTCTAAATCCCTACAACCAAAGCTCTGATACCACTTGTAGCGACAGATGGGGTAGAAACCCACCCAGTGCCTTTCCAGCTAACCGCTTGGTGACCACTGAGTGTACCTCAGACACTGATTTTACGGCCCGCATTTCTGCCAAACTGCCAACCCTCAAATTCCAAGGGATCGCAAGGGGTAAGAGCCAATGCTTCGTCACAGGTAACACTGTGAGAACCCCCTATACGATTAACCCGCCAAAAAGCATAGTCCGTTGGGGTGCCCGGCATGACAGCCGGCGCGCGTGACTACCTTTACGGCTAAGGTTAAACCAGCTCTGATACCACTTGTAGCGACCCCGACAAATCGTCAAGTGACGGCGTCGACTACGTGGGTCCCATTACCTGGTCATAAGTCTTTATGACAATGTTTGACCAAAATATGTCACCCTCATTTCAAAATAAAGATTGTTTTCAAAGTTTACAAGAATTGTTCAACCAAAAGTTAAGTTACAAGGTTATAAGTACATTTGAAATCTAGGCGACACGGTTTAAAGTAAAGTCAAAAGACGCTCCAAGTAATGCATGTATACTCGACATCCAATGCAAGTATCAAATAGTGAGCAGAAGCATGTATCACATATCGTGCAAGACCTGAGAAAAACATAGAAATCTGTCAACGAAAACGTTGGTGAAATCATAGGTTTAAGTAAGTAAGTGAGTAAAAGTAAGTAAGTCGAACCACAAGGTTTGCAAAGTTGAAATAATAGTAATACATTCTAAAAGTTAATATTCACGAGCACCCAATTATCAAAGCTTAACATTCCATCCATTGTATACCCCATCCATAGTGCTAGAACAAACACTGATTCTCGAAAATATATTTCATCCGTAGACGGTAGCGAACCGTCAAAGATGAGGGTTGTCAAACCCATATGGCCATATAACATAAGTTCTCGCTTACACCCGTCAAGTGTAACTAATGATAATCGAATTGAGGCTTTTTGTTCTAAACTCGTATGTAGAATGTTTGTTTTCCCGTTCTTGTGTTCACTTAGTTCAAAAGAATCGTTTATGTTTTCTCATCCCAAATATAAGTTCAAAAAGAGTAAAAGTGGGACTATGATCTCACCTTTGATTGCAAGAGTGAAATAGTACTTCAACAAGTAAACGTGCAAAGAACAATGCTAGTCTCGACCTAAACAATTAGGTTGTATCAATAACGATAGTCACGAAGGGTCAAAGATGTTCTATTAGTCCTATGGCTCGTTACGACTTGATTATGTAGCATGTGAAATCAAATTGTCAAGTTTCATGCAAGGTACAAGTATATAAACAAGTTAGGAGGGTTGCATAATCATTTGGTTAAGTTTGACAAAAAGTCAAACTTTGGTCGGTCAAAGTCAACAAAAAGTCAACACGTTCGGGTCGGGTCCCGGACAAATTTTCTATGCTAATTATTCATATACAAGTATATTAAAACAAGTTTCATGTGAATCGGAGGTCGGTAACTAGTCAAACATTTCGCGTGAATTGGGACCAAGAGGTCAGAATCTGTCCAGCATAATCTGCGCGCCGCGCGGGTAAGGGGCGCGCCGCGCCACCACCTGTACAGACATTTTTCTGTTTTGCAAAACTATGCACGAGCCAAAATCAATTTTAACACAAAACTTGACCCGCAAACACTTATAACGCCTATCATACATCGTTGGAAAGGTATTTTGACGAGGAATGCAACTAAACACATATCATCAATCAAACTTGCACTTAAAACAACCAAAAACCGCAATTACTATTCCATAATCAATGCATACAAGTCAAAATTGCAATTTAATGATTTGGCAACCAAATTACATGAACGATATGCCGTTTCGAAGGTAATTAAGCATACAACACAACCTAACACTTACAAGTAACATTAACAAGCATTTAATGCATCAAAAATTCAATTTACTTCTATCAAACCCTAACCCAAAATCACAAATTCAACAATCTTGCATATGAAACTAATCCATGTCAACCTACATACCAATTTGAAGCTAGTGATGTTAGGAACACAATTAAAACGTGAACTTTCATCATTCAACAACATATGAACACCTAAAACTCAAGATTAAGCAAGCATTCTTTCAATATGAACTAGTTACACCAAAATAGCAAGAACAAGCATACAAAACACATAATCAAACTAGACTTGAACCATAGACACTAATTAACAACTTTATAACTCAAAAATCTCAAGAACACATAAAATTAGTGATTTTAGAAAGTTACCCAAATGAGATGAAGTTGGTATCAAATTGAAGAGGATGAAGAGAGGATTCCAAATATGTATTTTGTTTTGGTTGAAGCTTCCAAATCCGAATTTAGATGATGATTCTTTGTAGTGGTGTTTGAGAGAAAATTGGAAAGTATAGAAAGAAAATGGAAATGAAAATGAAAAGGAAAATGGGGAGGTGGGTGTTGACTAGTCAAGCTAGTCACATCTTTGCTCCAATGGCGAAACTAGTCCCTCGCGTTCGGTTGCGGGTGCGTGAATTGACCAAACGAATTATTTTAAATTACACGGAAGTACGGGAGATATTAAAAATCCGATAACGAGAATATTTAAAATGTTACTTAACAAAGGATACGAATCTAGATATGAAGGGTATTATTTAAAAAGAAAAAGACGGGCGTTAAAATAATTTAACGGAAAAATGCGGGATGTTACAATCTTAATATGATATATATACATTCAAATGTCGTTACAACGATAATCGTTACATATATGTCTCGTTTCGAAAACCTTAAGTTAGTAGTCTTGTTTTTACATATGTAGTTCATTGTTAATATACATAATGACATGTTTACTTATCATTTATCATGATTAAACATAGTGTATCAATATCTTAATATGATTCATATGTACTTAGTAAGACGTTGTTATAACGATAATCGTTATATATATCGTTTCGAGTTTCTTAATTCAACAAACTCAATTTTATGTATATAACTCATTGTTAAAATACCTAATGAGATACATACTTATCATAATATCATGTTAAATATATATATATATATATATATATATATATATATATATATATATATATATATATATATATATATATATATATATATATATATATATATATATATATATATATATATATATATATATATATATATATATATATATATATATATCCATATATATGTCATCATATAGTTTTTACAAGTTTTAACGTTCGTGAATCA
The DNA here is from genome assembly GCF_046630445.1 of Rutidosis leptorrhynchoides. Lineage (NCBI taxonomy): Eukaryota > Viridiplantae > Streptophyta > Magnoliopsida > Asterales > Asteraceae > Rutidosis > Rutidosis leptorrhynchoides. Next base: position 219,849,418 of record NC_092338.1, on the reverse strand, counting down.
CCGGTCAACTTGGGTGGTCAATTGTCCATATAAAACCTATTACAATTAATCAAGTCTTAACAAGTTTGATTACTTAACATGTTAGAAACACTTAATCATGTAAATATAAATTTCATTTAATATAAATAAACATGGAAAAGTTCGGGTCACTACAGTACCTACCCGTTAAATAAATTTCGTCCCGAAATTTTAAGCAGTTGAAGGTGTTGACGTATCTTCTAGAAATAAGTGCGGGTACTTCTTCTTCATCTGATCTTCTCATTCCCAGGTGAACTCGGGTCCTCTATGAGCATTCCATCGAACCTTAACAATTGGTATCTTGTTTTGCTTAAGTCTTTTAACCTCACGATCCATTATTTTGACGGGTTCTTCGATGAATTGAAGTTTTTCATTGATTTGTATTTCGTCTAACGGAATAGTGAGATCTTTTTTAGCAAAACATTTCTTTAAATTCGAGACGTGGAAAGTGTTATGTACAGCCGCGAGTTGTTGAGGTAACTCAAGTCGGTAAGTGTAACGACCTGGATTTTTCGATCGTTTTATACTTATGAGATTAATATTTACATAAATTAAACCTTACCAACATGATAAGCAATCTAAATTGTTGAGATTTATGTTTTTGAAAAGAGTTTTACACAACGTTTGACGGTCCAATTTGACCGATGATATCACGAACTATATAACATACGATAATTATATGGTTGTGTATATATATGTATTTATATATATTTAACATGATCTAAAGATGTTTAACATCTCATTGTGTACTAATAACAATGAGTTGTAGGTATATTTTGAAACTACTAACTTAAGTTTTCAAAACGATAACTATACGTAACGTTCTTTGACATAAATACTTATAACCTATAATACTTATACATGCATCGTATAGATATGTATTTTATCACTTTTAAAGGTCTTACATACATAAAACAATATAAGTATATTTACAAAAGATAGCTATATTTGAATCCTCGTTTCGTTTTCTCAAAGATTTCTATACGTACACCTAGGGTATAGGTACCCGTATCATACCCATCTTCTAGATGTATTTACTATTGGTATATACACATCAAATCAACCTTTTAATCAGCCATATTATTGCCCTAAGTGTAAGGTAATTAGAATTTGGAAGTTTGTTGACTAATTACATAAAATTACAACTTAAAAATCTTGTCTTTGTCCCCCTTGAAACACGTTTTTAAAGGAGTGTTAGGATCATCATTTTGATTCAAATTTTACTTCCGTTTCTTAGCTAAAAACACACATCCTTATGAGCCTTAAACACCTTAACCATCTCAGCCCACAACCATGAAGATCTAGCTTCAAAAACTACACTTAAACATCATAAGAAAACCTTTCCAAGAACACTTCAAAAATCCTTCCAAATTTACAAGTTTACTTCCAACCTTTGATCCAACTCCACCACTCTTTTGGTTCTAGGATTTTACTCATCTTTTATAGCAATCTTGACCAAGTAACTTGAGGTAGTAACTTTGTTCATAATCTTTTTCGATTCATATTTATATAGCTATCTTATTTTGTGATATAAAATTTTAACAACAAGAACATAGTTTGAATGATTTCAAATTTGTTCGCAAACTAAATAGATCCTTCTAACTTAACTTTTAAAATACTTCAAGACTTGTAATATATCATAATGATATGCTAATTTAACAAGATACAATTTGTTTTTACAAAGAACACCTTAAAACTGAATCTATGTCGTCGGAGTGTAACCGGGGGCTGTTTTGGGTTGGATAATTAAAAACCATCTTGAACTTTGAATTAAAAGTTCATGTTCTGGAAAAATGATATTTCTTATGAATATGTTAACACATAAAAATTTCATGGTTTAATTCAGAGTATAAGTATTTTTAGAAAAATGACCATTAAATGTTGTTTTTATGACAAAAATGATTACTTTCATAAGATTCACCTAGAGTTTGGACTATAACCTGTGATTCCGAATGTAAACCAAGGTATTTACAGTTCATATTCTTAAAATTTGACTCGATCCAAGGAAGTGGCAAGTTGAATCAACAAAAACGGAGTTGTAACGTAGAAACTAAAACTAAAATAAGATCGGGTATCCAAAGCTTGTTTAACAACGAAAATAATTGGAGAAAAATTAAATAAATCATATCTTTCCTAATTAATATGATATTTCATATATATTTACTCATGATTTAATTTTATATACTTCAGGACCACCCGTAAACAACACGAGAAGATTAATCATAAGACCTCATGTACGTACGCAACACGTCATTTGACAACACGTTACTTTATGTACGCAACACGTCATTTGACAACACGGTACCGTGGGTCAAGATTAATTCCGATCAACATGAATACGATGGTGTCTTTGTTTTTTTTTAAGCAACTAATTGTGGACCACTAACATCGGACTACTAACTACGGACTAAGAAAATATTAAAAGTATTAAAAGTATATATATATATGTAATGATTACTTAAAAAGAAAATATGTTGATATATCATATATATGGTTAGGTTCGTGATATCAATCGGAGACCAAGTCGTGTTATTATCTTCAAGACAAAAGTGAGTATATAGTCCCACTTTTAAACTCTAAATATTTCGGGATGAGAATACACGCATTTTATGATTTACGTTATGGACACAAGTGATTAAAAATATATATTCTACGTTGAGTTGTACCACTGGCATACTTCCCTGTAACTTGGTAACTATTATTTACATGAGGTATTGTAAACGCGAATCCTGTTGATAGATCTATCGGGCCTGACAACCCCAACCGGACTTGACGACCAGTATTCAACGGTTGCACAGTACTTCGTTTCGGTGACTACACTTGGTACGGTGTAGTAAGATTTCATAATAAAGGGAATATGCGACGTTGATTAAATGTTAAATATGGTTATCAAGTGCTCAACAACTTAGAATATTTTTATTAAAACGTTTATATATGAAATCTTGTGGTCTATATTTATAATGCTGCCGGCATTAAACCTATATCTCACCAACTTTATGTTGACGTTTTAAGCATGTTTATTCTCAGGTGATAACTAAAAGCTTCCGCTGCAACATGTTGAATTTAAGCAAGATCTTGAGTATGCATATTTGTGTCAAAAATAAAACTGCATATCGGAGGATTTGTAATGTAAAATATGTTGGAGGTCGTATTGTTATTATCACATGTAAAGTTTGCAAGTCTAAGATTATCACTAAATGATAATCATTATTAAGTTGTTTAAACCTTGTATTTGTAATAAAAGCTATGGTTTGTATTGTAAAAACGAATGCAGTTTTTGAAGAATGTCGCATATAGAGGTCAATACCTCGCGATGAAATCATATGTTATTGTATTCGTCCTTATGGTTAAGGTCGGGTTATGACAGTAAGATACTAGTACGACACGATCAATAATCTTGAATGGTCCAATATACCTTGGATTTAATTTCCCTCATTTACCAAATCGAACAACGCCTTTCCAAGGTGCAACCTTAAGCATGACCATCTCTCCAATTTCAAATTCTATATCTTTTCTTTTAATGTCGGCGTAGCTCTTTTGTTGACTTTGGGAGGTTTTCAACCGTTGTTGAATTTGGATGATCTTCTTGGTAGTTTCTTGTATTATTTCCGGACCTGTAATCTGTCTATCCCCCACTTCACTCCAACAAATCGGAGACCTGCACTTTCTACCATAAAGTGCTTCAAACGGCGCCGTCTCCATGCTTGAATGGTAGCTGTTGTTGTAGGAAAATTCTGCTAACGGCAGATGTCGATCCCAACTGTTTCCGAAATCAATAACACATGCTCGTAGCATGTCTTCAAGCGTTTGTATCATCCTTTCGCTCTGCCCATCAGTTTGTGGATGATAGGCAGTACTCATGTCTAGACAAGTTCCTAATGCTTGCTGTAATGTCTGCCAGAATCTTGAAATAAATCTGCCATCCCTATCAGAGATAATAGAGATTGGTATTCCATGTCTGGAGACGACTTCCTTCAAATACAGTCGTGTTAACTTCTCCATCTTGTCATCTTCTCTTATTGGCAGAAAGTGTACTGATTTGGTGAGACGATCAACTATTACCCAAATAGTAACAAAACCACTTGCAGTCCTTGGCAATTTAGTGATGAAATCCATGGTAATGTTTTCCCATTTCCATTCCAGGATTTCGGGTTATTGAAGTAGACCTGATGGTTTATGATGCTCAGCTTTGACCTTAGAACACGTCAAACATTCTCCTACGTATTTAGCAACATCAGCTTTCATACCTGGCCACCAAAAATGTTTCTTGAGATCCTTGTACATCTTCCCCATTCCAGAATGTATTGAGTATCTGGTTTTATGAGCTTCTCTAAGTACCATTTCTCTCATATCTCTAAATTTGGTACCCAAATTCTTTCAGCCCTATACCGGGTTCCGTCTTTCCGAATATTAAGATGTTTCTCCGATCCTTTGGGTATTTCACCCTTTACGTTTCCCTCTTTTAAAACTCCTTGTTGCGCCTCCTTTATTTGAGTAGTAAGGTTAGTGTGAATCATTATATTCATAGATTTTACACGAATGGGTTCTCTGTCCTTTCTGCTCAAGGCGTCGGCTACCACATTTGCCTTTTCCGGGTGGTAACGAATCTCAAAGTCGTAATCATTTAACAATTCAATCCACCTACGCTGCCTCATATTCAGTTGTTTCTGATTAAATATGTGTTGAAGACTTTTGTGGTCGGTATATATAATACTTTTGACCCCATATAAGTAGGGCCTCCAAGTCTTTAATGCAAAAACAACCGTGCCTAATTCCAAATCTTGCGTCGTATAATTCTGTTCGTGAATCTTCAATTGTCTAGACGCATAAGCAATTACTTTCATTCATTGCATTAATACACAACCGAGACCTTGCTTTGAGGCGTCACAATATATCACAAAATCATCATTCCCTTCAGGTAATGGCAATATAGGTGCCGTAGTTAACTTTTTTTTTAACAATTGAAACGCTTTCTCTTGTTCATCTTTCCATTCAAATTTCTTCCCTTTATGCGTTAATGTAGTCAAGGGTTTTGCTATTCTGGAAAAGTCTTGGATGAACCTTCTGTAGTAACCAGCTAGTTCTAAAAATTGGCGTATGTGTTTCGGAGTTTTCGGGGTTTCCCACTTTTCAACGGTTTCAATCTTTGCTGGATCCACCTGAATACCTTCTTTGTTCACTATGTGACCGAGGAATTGAACTTCTTTCAACCAAAATGCACACTTTGAAAACTTAGCGTACAATTTTTCTTTTCTCAGCAACTCTAGCACTTTTCTCAAATGTTCTTGGTGCTCTTGATCATTCTTCGAGTAAATAAGTATGTCATCGATGAAAACAATGACAAACTTGTCAAGATATGGCCCACACACTCGGTTCATGAGGTCCATGAACACAGCTGGTGCGTTAGTTAATCCAAACGGCATAACCATAAACTGGTAATGACCGTAACGCGTCCTAAAAGCAATCTTTGGAATATCATCCTCCTTCACATTTGTTGATATCCAGAACGTATATCGATCTTCGAATAAACAGACGAGCCTTGTAGTTGATCAAATAAGTCGTCGATTCTCGGTAGTGGGTAGCGGTTCTTGATGGTTAGTTTGTTCAACTCTCGATAGTCGATGCACAACCTGAATGTACCATCTTTCTTCTTGACAAACAAAACAGGAGCTCCCCATGGTGATGTGCTTGGTCGAATGAAACCACGCTCTAAAAGTTCCTGTAACTGACTTTGTAATTCTTTCATTTCACTGGGTGCGAGTCTATATGGAGCACGAGCTATTGGTGCAGCTCCTGGTACAAGGTCTATTTGAAATTCAACGGATCGATGTGGGGGTAATCCCGGTAATTCTTTCGGAAATACATCGGGAAATTCTTTTGCGATGGGAACATCACTGATGTTCTTTTCTTCAGGTTTAACTTCCTCGATGTGTGCTAGAATGACATAACAACCTTTTCTTATTAGTTTTTGCGCCTTCAAACTACTAATAAGATTTAATTTCGCGTTGTTCTTTTCTCCGTACACCATTAAAGGTTTTCCTTTTTCACGCATAATGCGAATCACATTTTTGTAACAAACGACCTCTGCTCTCACCTTTTTCAACCAATCCATGCCAATTATTACATAAAAACTCCCTAACTCGACTGGTATTAAATCAATTTTAAACATTTCATCCCCCAATTTAATTTCTCTCTCCCGACATATATTATCTGCTGAAATTAATTTACCGTTTGCTAATTCGAGTAAAAATTTACTATCCAAAGGCGTCAATGGGCAAGTTAATTTAGCACAAAATTCTCTACTCATATAGCTTCTATCCGCACCTAAATCAAATAAAACATAAGCAGATTTATCGTCAATAAGAAACGTACCTGTAACAAGCTCCGGATCTTCCTGTGCTTCTGCCGCATTAATATTGAAAACTCTTCCACAGCTCTGCCCATTAGTATTCCCCTGATTCGGGCAATTTCTAATAATGTGGCCCGGTTTTCCACATTTATAACAAACAGCGTTGGTATTACTTGCTCCGACACTATTCGTTTCGGCATTACTTGTTCCGACATTATTTATTCCTTTAGTTCTGTTAAACTTTTGTCCGTAGACCTCACACTTTGTCGCGCTATGACCATTTCTTTTACACCAGTTACAAAATGTCGTGCAAAACCCCTGATGATTTTCTTCACACCTATGACATGGCTATTTTTGGTTTTTGTTGTCGTTGTTGTTATTGAGGTTGTTGTTGGGATTGTTATTGTTGTTGAAATGGTTGTTGTAGTTGTTGTTGTTAGGATGTTTGTTGTAGTTATTGTTACGATTGCGGTTATTGTTGCGATTGTTGTTGCGATTGTTGGGATAGTTGTTGCGATTGTGGTTGTAATTGTTGTTGTTGTTGTACTGGTGACTCTTGTCACCGTTTTCCTCCCATTTCCTCTTGAGTTGTTTCGTGTTGGTTTCTTTGGCTGTCTGCTCTATAATTCTTCCCTCAATCTGATTTATGAGTTTATGAGCCATTCGACTTGCCTTCTGTATAGAAGCGGGCTCGTGTGAACTTACATCTTCTTGAATCCTTACTGGTAACCCTTTTACAAATGCGTCGATCTTCTCTTATTCATCTTCGAATGCTCCCGGACACAATAGGCACAACTCTGTGAATCGTCGTTCATATGTGGTAATGTCGAACCCTTGTGTTCGTAACTCTCTAAGTTCTGCCTTGAGTTTATTGACTTCGTTTCTAGGACGGTACTGCTCGTTCATCAATTGCTTGAATGCCGACCACGGTAGTGCGTAAGAAGCATTTTGTCCTACCTGTTCAAGATAGGTGTTCCACCATGTTAACGCAGTACCTGTGAAGGTATGCGTAGCGTACTTAACTTTGTCCTCTTCAGTACACTTACTTATGGCAATCACCGATTCGACTTTCTCGGTCCACCGTTTCAATCCAATTGGTCCTTCGGTTCCATCAAATTCCAAAGGTTTGCAGGCAGTGAATTCTTTGTAGGTGCATCCTACACGATTTTTTGCGCCGTTAGCTGCATTGCTAGATTCAGAGTTATTGTTGGTATGTAGCGCAGCCTGTACTGCAGCTATGCTTGCAGCAAGAAAAGTACGAAATTCCTCTTCGCTCATATTCATGGTGTGTCGAGTAGTCGGTGCCATTTCCTTCAAAATAGCCAACTGAATCGAGTTAATCATACAGAATATTAAGAGTAGTCAATAGTATTTCGTAGCATAATATGAACTCATTTATAAAAGCTTTTTATTCATATTAGCGTTTTATAAGTTTAAATTCGGGTACTACCTACCCGTTAAGTTCATACTTAGTAGCTAATATACAATTCAACTACTAAAATTCCATATGAAAAAAAAATTATAATAATATATCACATACAAATATTCTTCAAACTTACAACTTCGCTATATTACATATAACATGAAATATAGTACACTTTGATACAGGACAGTTTTGAAGATAAATCTAGTTAATACGCAAGTTGTTCAGCAAAGGAAATAAAGACACGTAATTCATAAGTCCAGAAACAAGTCATGCATTCTGGTTTTACTAAGACGACTTCCCATCCTTGGTCTTGTGGAAAATAACCGTTATGACCATTGGCTAGGCAGCATGTTGTAATGTCGTCAAAAGGACGAGGGTTTCGTAATGTCCAACAGCCCTGTAATAATCTAAAAACCTTGTTTCTCACCCCAACTACTGAATCCGTCACTTGTGGGAAGGTCTTATTTAAAAGTTGCAATCCGATGTTCTTTTTCTCACTTTGGTAAGAAGCGAACATCACTAACCCGTAAGCATAACATGCTTCTTTATGTTGCATGTTAGAAGCTCTTTCTAATTCATGAAATCCTATGTTGGGATTTGTTGAGTCAAAATAGGTTCTTAACCCGTAGCGTAAAATTGCATTTGGGTTCCCCGCATTTAATGCTTTAAAGAAAACACGGCGTAACTTACGGTCTCCCCAGTGTGATATACCCCACCTATCAAAGGAAAGCCTTTTATAAACTAAGGCATTTCTGGAAAGTCTTTCAAATATTTGACAAGTTAATTTCGCCATAACTAAATGTGCTGATGAATTCTGACCGACTCTAGACAAGATTTCCTCAATCATATCCTCTGGTAGGTCTTCTAAAATATTCGGTTGTCTACCCTTAACGTCAATTTTGTTTTTATACTGTAAAATAGACAAGGATTAGATTCGTAAAAGATAATTAACAAATAATACAAGCAATTTTTACATAGAACATAAAAGTACAAGCACACTATAATACATATAATACACAACATTATTACAACCCTCTAATCTGAATCACTGGTTTCTTCTTCTTCGGACTTGGTTCGTTTTCCTAATTTTCTAGGAATATATGGTGTTCCTCTAATACGAGCCATCGTTTTCCACAATGGTTTAGAGAAACCTGGTGGTTTCGAGGTTCCCGGGTCATTGTTACATTTTAGGAAATACGGATGTTGCCGATACATATAAAGTTCATCGGGGTTGGAATCAGGTTTCTCTATTTTTATACCTTTTCCCTTATTATTTTCTTTTACTTTATTATATTGGGTCAAGGTAATTTCTATAACATCATCAGAATCCTCATTGGGATCCGATTCATCGGAAAATTGGTAATCTTCCCAATATTTTGCTTCCTCGACGGAAACATCATTGACCATTATTAATTTTGGTCCGTTGGTTGAGGATTTTCTTTTATTTAATCGATTTACTATAGGTATCAATATTTCTTCCTCCGGAACCTCTTCTTCTTCTGGTTCCTCCTCTTCCGATTCATCCTCTTCTGGTTCCTCCTCTTCTGGTTCCTCCTCTTCCGGTTCCTCCTCTTCCGGTTCCTCCTCTTCCGGTTCCTCTTCGGGAATTTGTGAATCTTCCCAAAATATATTCGACTCTTCATTATTATTAGGTGAATCAATGGAATTTGTACTAGAGGTAGACATCTATCACACAATATCAAACACGTTAAGAGATTAATATATCACATAATATTTACATGTTAATAATATATAGTTTCCAACAAAAAAATGTTAAGCAATCGTTTTTGAAGAAAAACACGGTCGAAGTCCAGACTCACTAATGCATCCTAACAAACTCGGTAAGACACACTAATGCAATTTTCTGGTTCTCTAAGACCAACGCTCGGATACCAACTGAAATGTCCCGTTCATATTGATTATAAACGTTCCATATTAATTGATTTCGTTGCGAGGTTTTGACCTCTATATGAGACGTTTTTCAAAGACTGCATTCATTTTTAAAACAACCATAACCTTTATTTTATCTATAAAGGTTTAAAAAGCATTACGTAGATTATCAAATAATGATAATCTAAAATATACCGTTTACACACGACCATTACATAATGGTTTACAATAAGATTATATTACATCAAAAATAAGTTTCTTGAATGCAGTTTTTACATAATATCATACAAGCATGGACTCCAAATCTTGTCCTTATTTTAGTATGCAACAGCGGAAGCTCTTAATAATCACTTGAGAATAAACATACTTAAAACGTCAACAAAAATGTTTGTGAGTTATAGGTTTAACCTATATATTATCAAATCATAATAATAGACCACAAGATTTCATATTTCAATATACATCCCATACATAGAGATAAAAATCATTCATATGGTGAACACCTGGTAACCGACATTAACAAGATGCATATAAGAATATCCCCAGTCATTCCGGAAAATCCTTCGGACATGATAAAAACGAATTCGAAATACTAAAGCATCCGGTACTTTGGATGGGGTTCGTTAGGCCCAATAGATCTATCTTTAGGATTCACATCAATTAGTAGATCGGTTTACTAATTCTTACGTTACCAAGCAAAAGGGGCATATTCGACTTCAATCATTCACCCATATAATGTAGTTTCATTTACTTGTGTCTATTTTGTAAAACATTTATAAAACTGCATGTATTCTCATCCCAAAATATTAGATTTTAAATGTGGGACTATAACTTACTTTCACAGATTTTTACTTCGTCGGGAAGTAAGACTTGGCCACTGGTCGATTCAAGAACCTTTAACAAATATGTACATATATATCAAAGTATGTTCAAAATATATTTACAACATTTTTAATACGTTTTAATGTTTTAAGTTTATTAAGTCAGCTGTCCTCGTTAGTAACCTACAACTAGTTGTCCACAATTAGATGTACAGAAATAAATCAATATATATTATCTTGAATCAATCCACGACCCAGTGTATACACGTCTTAGGCTAGATCACAACTCAAACTATATATATTTTTGGAATCAACCTCAACCCAGTATAGTAACTCCGACATTACTGCATATAGAGTGTCTATGGTTGTTCCAAATAATATATATAGATGGGTCGATATGATATGTCAAAACATTTTCATACGTGTCTATCGTATCCCAAGATTACATAATATATTAGAATACATGTATAATACAATATAAGTTAGCTAGGATATGATTAATATAGATTTGTTACCAATTTTCACATAGCTACAACAAGCAAAAATAACCAATCTTGTTTTACCCATAACTTCTTCGTCTTAAATCCGTTTTGAGTGAATCTAATTTCTATGGTTTCATATTGAACTTAAGTTTATGAATCTATACAGAAAAAGTATATGTTTATAGTCGGAATTACAGGTTACAAGTCGTTTTTGTAAAGGTAGTCATTTCAGTCGAAAGAACGACGTCTAGATGACTATTTTGGAAAACATACTTTCACTTTGAGTTTAACCATGATTTTTGGATATAGTTTCATGTTCATAAGAAAAATCATTTTCCCAGAAGAAAAACTTTTAAATCAAAGTTTATCATAATTTTTAATTAACTAACCCAAAACAGCCCGCGGTGTTACTACAACGGCGTAAATCCGGTTTTACGGTGTTTTTCGTGTTTTTCGGTCTTAAATCATTAAGTTAGCATATCATATAGATATATAACATGTTTTTAGTTGATTTTAAAAGTCTAGTTAGAAGGATTAACTTTTGTTTGCGAACAAGTTTAGAGTTAACTAAACTATGTTCTAGTGATTTCAAGTTTAAACCTTCGAATAAGGTAGTTTTATATATATGAATCGAATGATGTAATGAACATTATTACTACCTCAGGTTTTGAGGATAAACCTACTGAAAATGAGAAAAATAGATCTAGCTTCAAAGGATTCTTGGATGGCTTGAAGTTCTTGAAGCAGAATCATGACACGAAAACAAGTTCAAGTAAGATTTCCACTCGAAATAAGATTGTTATAGTTATAGAAATTGAATCAAAGTTTGAATATGAGTATTACCTTGTATTATAAAGATATCTTACTGTAAATAATAAAGGTTTCTTGAAGTTGGATGATCACTTTACAAGATTGAAAGTAAGCTAGCAAACTTGGAAGTATTCTTGATTTTATGAAACTAGAACTTATAGAATTTATGAAGAACACTTAGAACTTGAAGATAGAACTTAAGAGAGATCACTTAGATGAAGAAAATTGAAGAATGAAAGTGTTTGTATGTGTTTTTGGTCATTGGTATATGGATTAGATATAAAGGATGTGTAATTTTGTTTTCATGTAAATAAGTCATGAATGATTACTCAAATTTTTGTAATTTTATGAGATATTTCATGCTAGTTGCCAAATGATGATTCCCACATGTGATAGGTAAATCACATGGGCTCCTAAGAGCTGATTATTGTAGTGTATATACCAATAGTACATACATCTAAAAGCTGTGTATTGTACGAGTACGAATACGGGTGCATACGAGTAGAATTGTTGATGAAACTGAACGAGGATGTAATTGTAAGCATTTTTGTTAAGTAGAAGTATTTTGATAAGTGCCTTAAAGTCTTTCAAAAGTTTATGAATACATATTAAAACACTACATGTATATACATTTTAACTGAGTCGTTAAGTCATCGTTAGTCGTTACATGTAAATATTGATTTGAAACCTTTAAGTTAACGATCTTGTTAAATGTTGTTAACCCAATGTTTATTATATCTAATGAGATGTTAAATTATTATATTATCATGATATTATGATATATTACTATATCTTAATATGATATATATACATTCAAATGTCATTACAACGATAATCGTTACATATATGCCTCGTTTCGAAAACCTTAAGTTAGTAGTCTTCTTTTTACATATGTAGTTCATTGTTAATATACATAATGACATGTTTACTTATCATTTATCTTGATTAAACATAGTGTATCAATATCTTAATATGATTCATATGTATTTAGTAAGACGTTGTTATAACGATAATCGTTATATATATTGTTTCGAGTTTCTTAATTCAATAAACTCAATTTTATGTATATAACTCATTGTTAAAATACCTAATGAGATACATAATTATCATAATATCATGTTAACTATATATATATCCATATATATATATGTCATCATATAGTTTTTACAAGTTTTAACGTTCGTGAATCACCGGTCAACTTGGGTGGTCAATTGTCCATATAAAACCTACTTCAATTAATCAAGTCTTAAAAAGTTTGATTGCTTAACATGTTGGAAACACTTAATCATGTAAATATAAATTTCATTTAATATAAATAAACATGGAAAAGTTTGGGTCACTACAAAAGGTGTATAGTCAACATTCATCACATTCACAAGGATCTCCTCTAGTTTGTTGAATTGAAGGTCAAGGTCTGATACCAAATGTAGGAATCGAATATGCATGAAAATCGATAAATGTGGATGAATAAACATAAATATTGTAGAGAGCGTGGAGAGAATAAGTCAAATAGACCAACTATATTCCACGGCTGTCTTGGACATAATACAAATCTGTGGATATCAACACTAACTAAGGAGTCCCTAGGGTCTATATATAACCCTCATCTATAGATCCTCTTGGGGACATGATTAGCTCATTCTCAGAGTCCTAACAAATACAAAAAATAGTTTTAAAGGAAACTAAAAAGTTAGCTGATGTGATGCCACCTTTAAAGAATCGTCCATTCAGATAAGAGAATAATTCAGACAGATACTGTCACAACCAGAAAATTCTGATTCAAATTTAAACTCAAACTCTTAAAATTCTGACAAGATAAGCAAATTGTTGTGTTGCATTTAAAATATTTTCATACATTTAATTATCCATTGGACTTTACCCTACGATTCACGAACACATTAAAATACACAAAAACTCAAAATCCGATAATGAAATTACGCGATTTAATTTCTAAAATGAAAACATTACATGAGATAATAATTTCTATTATTAAAACATTTTTAAATTATATATAATGAAATTTGATTATAATTAGCTTTGAAAAACTATAGTTTATATAATTAAGTTAACAAGTTTTCAATTGTATAATATATATAGGGGCAGGATCAATGGGGAAGTAACCAAGCGGGGGGAAGCAAAAATTATTTTTTTCATTTTTTTGGAATTTGTTTTTCAGGCATCAAGATCATACGAATATATGAACATTTAAAAAAGACATTTTGTGATGAATGTTATTATTTAGGTGGGAAAACTATCGACAAAAATAACATTCAAGATATTATTGAGCGTCCATTCAAAACTTAGAACGCAATGTTGTTAAGTTGTTCAAACTTGTCGAGGGTAAAGTTCCTGCTGAATCAGAAGTTTCTAAAGAAGTTCGTTTTGAAAAGGTGAATGTGATTAGAGAAGTGAATATGGTTGATATTTATGAACCTGGTTTGAGGTATTTATGGGAGTTTGAAATGGTAGAGGATGAATATGATCAAGAAATTAAAAAGTTGACTTCTAATGAAGAAGATAAGTCAAAAGGTGCTAAGGTTGGAGGTCTTGATCGTGATGAGGTAATCTTTATGCATGAGTTGTTTGATGAGAAGGAAGAAGCGGTTGATAAAAAGTTTGATAAAAGTGATGAAGTTACTAGTGAAAAATATGAAAAATCGGAGTGTGAAAATAAAGATGATTGGTTAGCTGATACTATGAAACAGTTGGAAAAAAAAGAAAAAAAGGTTTCCGCCCTCTTTATTCATTCACAATTGATCCGATAGACCCATATGCATCATTTAAAATTCCTGTTGTTATGCGCACTGATCCAGGGGAATTTCATATTCGTTGTGAGATCAATGATTCCATGTTTATTCGTGCGTTAGCTGATAGTGGGTGTAGTGTGAATATCATGCCTTTTAGTATGTTTGGTCTATTGAAATTAACCACGCTAGAACCTATAGATGGAATTGTTTGCTATGCTAATAACAATATGAGTCGTTCGATGGGTATTGTGAAAAATGTTAAAATCAAAGTAGGAATAACTAAATTCCTCATTCATTTTCTTATCATGGACATGGTGGAAAATAAGATTACACCTATTATTTTAGGAACACCATTTTTGTCTACGTCCAAAGCCATCATCAATTATTTCAATAATACCATTATTATTCATCAAGGAAACCATAGTGAAACCTTACCTATACTTACAAGATCAAGTTTGAAAAGGAAACATAATGAGTATGAAAAGAATAAGTGCGGGGAAAATAAGACTAAGGAGTGATCCCGTTACAAGAATGAGTCGCGCAACCGACTCTATAATCAAAACTACCTATCCATATATGTGTTTATTAGGATTATGTTTTTTTCCTAAGTGTTTTATTATTTTGATACTTGTTTAATTTGAATTTAAGAGCAATATAGCTCCTAAATGTTAAATTGTTTAAGTGATGAAAGTTATTAATAAAATATTATGTTTATGTTATACTTTGCATTATTTAATATCTTGTCAAGTTATTTATATTCAATTCAAAAGAAGTCCGCAAAAGTGCTCCGCAATCATTCAATGATCCTACAATCAAGTAACATCACTCTTTCCCTTGTTCTCAATTATGTCTTTCATTTATTATTTTCTTTTATTATAAATGTAATGAGGACATTGCATAATCTAAGTGTGGGGAGGGAAGTGATTACTCACTTAAAAAGATTAAAATATACTATAATTTTCCCGAAAAAGTTGAAAAATGGGTACACATAATTTTTTTTAGAAAGTATAAATTCTTAGTCAAACTTATGTCTTTTTACTAACTTAATCTTAAAGGTAATAATAGAACTACTCTCAATTTCGAGATCGGATTACTTGTTTAAGATAAGAATTTAAAAGTCAAAAATTGTGAAACGGTTGTATACTTATAGTCACTACCATATGGCATAATAAGCATGGACCACTGAGGCAGCAAAAGAGTCCAAACAAGGACCAATTTAGAAAAATTTCCATGTGTAAAGCTAAATGTTGAACATGGAAGCAAAAGAAATGAAAAATTTAAAAAGGCCCAATAAAGGCCAACAAAAGAAAAGGAGTTCCAATGAGAACCATACACTTTAAAAATTCTAGTTAGAAAACAAAAGAGTCCAATGATGACCATCTTGTATAAATTGACTTAATAAACATAGGACTACTTGTAATCCTTGGTCTGGTTCAGACTAGTTCTTACAAATACTAAAGCTAACTTCTTATTAAGACATATTTTTGATTTTTCAATTTTACTTTAACTTTATATCCATTCAAAGTAATATGATTTATAAGGTATACTTGAGGACAAGTAAAGGTTTAAGTGTAGGGAATTTGATAACTCCAAAATCAACAGTTTTTTGATAACATTTTGAGGAGTTAACTTAGTACTTTAAAGTCATTTTATGTGATGACTCGGAAAATTTCGACTAATTTTAATTCAAACTCTCGATACGATTTAATATTTTTGACACAATAAGCAAAGTCTATTAGGTTGAGTCTCAAAAATTTTGAACTGCTTCATTTATTCAATTATCCTTCGACCATTCCCGATGATTCACGAACAACTATTTGTAAATAGATACATATATATTTAAATGTATATATATATATATATATATATATATATATATATATATATATATATATATATATATATATATATATATATATATATATATATATATATATAATTTGGAATAAAATACTATTTAAGTGTTAGAAATAAATATGTAAAAATAAAATAAAATAAGATATAATAAAGTTGTATTATAAAATGAATCTATATATATATAAAGTATATTAAAAATAAATATTAAATGATTGTAATACTCGTTTAATGTTCCTATTGATATTAAGCAAGCTAAATTCAAACTTATATGATTTTAAAAATAGACGGTAATCCGAAAATGAGTGATATAAATTATAGGCTTATTAAAAATGTATTTAGGAGCTATTTGTTAAATTTTTAAAACTTTTTTTATTTTACCTGGGATCGAGCGCGGACAGTGAAATGTCCCGTTCTTATTAATTAAAAACGTTCCATATTAATTGATTTCGTTGCGAGGTTTTGACCTCTATATGAGACGTTTTTCAAAGACTGCATTCATTTTTAAAACAAACCATAACCTTTATTTCAAAAATAAAGGTTTAAAAAGCTTTACGTAGATTATCAAATAATGATAATCTAAAATATCCTGTTTACACACGACCATTACATAATGGTTTACAATACAAATATGATACATCGAAATCAGTTTCTTGAATGCAGTTTTTACACAATATCATACAAACATGGACTCCAAATCTTGTCCTTATTTTAGTATGCAACAGCGGAAGCTCTTAATATTCACCTGAGAATAAACATGCTTTAAACGTCAACAAAAATGTTGGTGAGTTATAGGTTTAACCTATATATATCAAATCGTAACAATAGACCACAAGATTTCATATTTCAATACACATCCCATATATAGAGATAAAAATCATTCATATGGTGAACACCTGGTAACCGACATTAACAAGATGCATATATATAAGAATATCCCCATCATTCCAGGACACCCTTCGGATATGATATAAATTTCGAAGTACTAAAGCATCCGGTACTTTGGATGGGGTTTGTTAGGCCCAATAGATCAATCTTTAGGATTCGCGTCATTTAGGGTGTCTGTTCCCTAATTCTTAGATTACCAGACTTAATAAAAAGGGGCATATTCGATTTCGATAATTCAACTATAGAATGTAGTTTCACGTACTTGTGTCTATTTTGTAAATCATTTATAAAACCTGCATGTATTCTCATCCCAAAAATATTAGATTTTAAAAGTGGGACTATAACTCACTTTCACAGATTTTTACTTCGTCGGGAAGTAAGACTTGGCCACTGGTTGATTCACGAACCTATAACAATATATACATATATATCAAAGTATGTTTAAAATATATTTACAACACTTTAATATATTTTGATGTCTTAAGTTTATTAAATCAACTGTCCTCGTTAGTAACCTACAACTAGTTGTCCACAGTTAGATGTACAGAAAAAAATTGATAAATATTATCTTGAATCAATCCACGACCCGGTGTATACGTATCTCATTATTGATCACAACTCAAACTATATATATTTTGGAATCAACCTCAACCCTGTATAGCTAACTCCAACATTCACATATAGAGTGTCTATGGTTGTTCCGAAATATATATATAGATGTGTCGACATGATAGGTTGAAACATTGTATACGTGTCTATGGTATCTCAATATTACATAATATACAATACAAGTTGATTAAGTTATGGTTGGAATAGATTTGTTACCAATTTTCACGTAGCTAAAATGAGAAAAATTATCCAATCTTGTTTTACCCATAACTTCTTCATTTTAAATCCGTTTTGAGTGAATCAAATTGCTATGGTTTCATATTGAACTCTATTTTATGAATCTAAACAGAAAAAGTATAGGTTTATAGTCGGAAAAATAAGTTACAAGTCGTTTTTGTAAAGATAGTCATTTCAGCCGAAAGAACGACGTCTAGATGACCATTTTAGAAAACATACTTCCACTTTGAGTTTAACCATAATTTTTGGATATAGTTTCATGTTCATAATAAAAATCATTTTCTCAGAATAACAACTTTTAAATCAAAGTTTATCATAGTTTTTAATTAACTAACCCAAAACAGCCCGCGGTGTTAATACGACGGCGTAAATCCGGTTTTACGGTGTTTTTTGTGTTTCCAGGTTTTAAATCATTAAGTTAGCATATCATATAGATATAGAACATGTGTGTAGTTAATTTTAAAAGTCAAGTTAGAAGGATTAACTTTTGTTTGCGAACAAGTTTAGAATTAACTAAACTATGTTCTAATGATTACGAGTTTAAACCTTCGAATAAGATAGTTTTATATATATATGAATCGAATGATGTTATGAACATCATTACTACCTCAAGTTTAGTAGGTAAACCTACTGGAAGTGACAAGAAATGATCTAGCTTCAAAGGATCTTGGATGGCTTGAAAGTTCTTGAAGTAGGATCATGACACAAAAACAAGTTCAAGTAAGATTTTTACTCGAATTAAGATAGTTTATAGTTATAGAAATTGAATCAAAGTTTGAATATGAATATTACCTTGAATAAGAAATATAACCTACTGTATATAACAAAGGTTTCTTGATCTTAGATGATTACTTGGAATGGATTAGAAAGCTTGGAAGTAAATTAGTAAACTTGAAGGGATTTTTGAAGTGTTCTTGAAGTGTTCTTCCTATGATGATTATAGCTTGATTCTTGAAGTGATTTTTGATGAAGATGATGATTAACTACTGGAACAATACGTTCATAATAGTGTGTGTGTGTGTTAAGAGAGAATTAGAAAGAGAATTGGAAGTGAAATGGAGTGAATGATGAGTGGTAATTGGTGAGTGGTGAGTGGGGTTAAAAGGAGTTCTAGTTAGTTGACTAGCTCATGGTAGAAGTTAAAATTGATTAGTCATACATGACATAATCAAGAGTGGAATCCCATGCTAGTTCCTATTGGTATATACTCATAGTAAGTACGTTTTGAAGCTGTGTATAATACGGGTAAGAATACGACTAGAATTCTTGATGAAAGAAAAGAATGGAAAAGTAACTGTAACCATTTTCGTTAAGTATGAGTGTTTTGATATATGTCTTGAAGTCTTCCAAAAGTATTTTAATACATCTAAATACACTACATGTATATACATTTTAACTGAGTCATTAAGTCATCGTTAGTCGTTACATGTAAGTGTTGTTTTGAAACCTTTAAGTTAACGATCTCAATTAATGTTGTTAACCCATTGTTTATTATATCTAATGAGATGTTAAATTATTATATTATCATGATATTATGATATATTAATATATCTTAATATGATATATATACATTTAAATGTCGTTACAACGATAATCGTTACATATATGTCTCGTTTCGAAATCCTTAAGTTAGTAGTCTTGTTTATATGTATATAACTCATTGTTAATATACTTATGGAGATACTTACTTATCATAATCTCATGTTAACCATATGTATATCCATATATATATCGTCATGTCGTTTTTACAAGTTTTAACGTTCTTGAATCGCCAGTCAACTTGGGTGGTCAATTGTATATATGAAACATATTTCAATTAATCAAGTCTTAACAAGTTTGATTGCTTAACATGTTGGAAACATTTAATCATGTAAATATCAATCTCAATTAATATATATAAACATGGAAAAGTTCGGGTCACTACAGTACCTACCCGTTAAATAAATTTCGTCCCGAAATTTTAAGCTGTTGAAGGTGTTGACCAATCTTCTGGAAATAGATGCGGGTATTTCTTCTTCATCTGATCTTCACGCTCCCAGGTGAACTCGGGTCCTCTACGAGCATTCCATCGAACCTTAACAATTGGTATCTTGTTTTGCTTAAGTCTTTTAACCTCACGATCCATTATTTTGACGGGTTCTTCGATGAATTGGAGTTTTTCGTTGATTTGGATTTCATCTAACAGAATAGTGAGATCTTCTTTAGCAAAACATTTCTTCAAATTCGAGACGTGGAAAGTGTTATGTACAGCCGCGAGTTGTTGAGGTAACTCAAGTCGGTAAGCTACTGGTCCGACACGATCAATAATCTTGAATGGTCCAATATACCTTGGATTTAATTTTCCTCGTTTACCAAATCGAACAACGCCTTTCCAAGGTGCAACTTTAAACATGACCATCTCTCCAATTTAAAATTCTATATCTTTTCTTTTAATGTCAGCGTAGCTCTTTTGTCTACTTTGGGCGGTTTTCAACCGTTGTTGAATTTGGATGATCTTCTCGGTAGTTTCTTGTATAATCTCCGGACACGTAATCTATCTATCCCCCACTTCACTCCAACAAATCGGAGACCTGCACTTTCTACCATAAAGTGCTTCAAACGGCGCCATCTCAATGCTTGAATGGTAGCGGTTGTTGTAGGAAAATTCTGCTAATGGTAGATGTCGATCCCAACTGTTTCCGAAATCAATAACACATGCTCGTAGCATGTCTTCAAGCGTTTGTATCGTCCTTTCGCTCTGCCCATCAGTTTGTGGATGATAGGCAGTACTCATGTCTAGACGAGTTCCTAATGCTTGCTGTAATGTCTGCCAGAATCTTGAAATAAATCAGCCATCCCTATCAGAGATAATAGAGATTGGTATTCCATGTCTGGAGACGACTTCCTTCAAATACAGTCGTGCTAACTTCTCCATCTTGTCATCTTCTCTTATTGGCAGGAAATGTGCTGATTTGGTGACACGATCAACTATTAATCAAATAGTATCAAAACCACTTGCAGTCCTTGGCAATTTAGTGATGAAATCCATGGTAATGTTTTCCCATTTCCATTCCAGGATTTCGAGTTTTTGAAGTAGACCTGATGGTTTCTGATGCTCAGCTTTGACCTTAGAACACGTCAAACATTCTCCTACGTATTTAGCAACATCGGCTTTCATACCCGGCCACCAAAAATATTTCCTGAGATCCTTGTACATCTTCCCCGTTCCAGGATGTATTGAGTATCTGGTTTTATGAGCTTCTCTAAGTACCATTTCTCTCATATCTCCAAATTTTGGTACCCAAATCCTTTCAGCCCTATACCGGGTTCCGTCTTCCCGAATATTAAGATGTTTCTCCTATCCTTTGGGTATTTCATCCTTTAAATTTCCCTCTTTTAAAACTCCTTATTGCGCCTCCTTTATTTGAGTAGTAAGGTTATTATGAATCATTATATTCATAGATTTTACTCGAATGGGTTCTCTGTCCTTCCTGCTCAAGGCATCGGCTACCACATTTGCCTTCCCCGGGTGGTAACGAATCTCAAAGTCGTAATCATTCAATAATTCAATCCACCTACGCTGCCTCATATTCAGTTGTTTCTGATTAAATATGTGTTGAAAACCTTTGTGGTCGGTATATATAATACTTTTGACCCCATATAAGTAGTGCCTCCAAGTCGTTAATGCAAAAACAACCGCGCCTAATTCCAAATCATGCGTCGTATAATTTTGTTCGTGAATCTTCAATTGTCTAGACGCATAAGCAATCACCTTCGTTCGTTGCATTAATACACAACCGAGACCTTGCTTTGATGCGTCACAATAAATCACAAAATCATCATTCCCTTCAGGCAATGACAATATAGGTGCCGTAGTTAGCTTTTTCTTCAATAACTGAAACACTTTCTCTTGTTCATCATTCCATTCAAATTTCTTCCCTTTATGCGTTAATGCAGTCAAGGGTTTTGCTATTCTGGAAAAGTCTTGGATGAACCTTCTGTAGTAACCAGCTAGTCCTAAAAACTGGCGTATGTGTTTCGGAGTTTTCGGGGTTTCCCATTTTTCAACAGTTTCTATCTTTGCCGGATCCACCTTAATACCTTCTTTGTTCACTATGTGACCGAGGAATTGAACTTCTTCCAACTAAAATGCACACTTTGAAAACTTAGCGTACAATTCTTCCTTCCTCAATACTTCTAACACCTTTCTCAAATGTTCACCGTGTTCTTGGTCATTCTTTGAGTAAATAAGTATGTCATCAATGAAAATAATGACAAACTTGTCAAGGTATGGTCCACACACTCGGTTCATAAGGTCCATGAACACAGCTGGTGCATTAGTTAAACCAAATGGCATGACCATAAACTCGTAATGACCGTAACGTGTTCTGAAAACAGTCTTTGGAATATCATCTTCCTTCACCCGCATTTGATGATACCCGGAACGTAAGTCAATCTTTGAATAAACAGACGAGCCTTGTAGTTGATCAAATAAGTCGTCGATTCTCAGTAGTGGGTAGCGGTTCTTGATGGTAAGTTTGTTCAACTCTCGGTAGTCGATACACAACCTGAATGTACCATCTTTCTTCTTGACAAACAAAACAGGAGCTCCCCACGGTGATGTGCTTGGTCGAATGAAACCACGCTCTAAAAGTTCTTGTAATTGGCTTTGCAGTTCTTTCATCTCGCTGGGTGAGAGTCTGTAAGGAGCACGAGCTATTGGTGTAGCTCCTGGTACAAGATCTATTTGAAATTCAACGGATCGCTGTGGGGGTAATCCCGATAATTCTTTCAGAAATACATCGGGAAATTCTTTTGCAATGGAAACATCATTGATGCTCTTTTCTTCAGTTTGTACTTTCTCGACGTGTGCTAGAACAGCATAGCAACCTTTTCTTATTAGTTTTTGTGCCTTCAAATTACTAATAATATGTAGCTTCGTGTTGCCCTTTTCTCCGTACACCATTAAGGGTTTTCCTTTTTCTCGTATAATGCGAATTGCATTTTTGTAACAAACGATCTCTGCTTTCACTTCTTTCAACCAGTCCATACCGATTATCATATCAAAACTCCCTAACTCTACTGGTATCAAATCAATCTTAAATGTTTCGCTAACCAGTTTAATTTCTTGATTCCGACATATATTATCTGCTGAAATTAATTTACCATTTGCTAATTCGAGTAAAAATTTACTATCCAAAGGCGTCAATGGACAACTTAATTTAGCACAAAAATCTCTACTCATATAGCTTCTATCCGCACCCGAATCAAATAAAACGTAAGCAAATTTATTGTCAATAAGAAACGTACCTGTAACAAGCTCTGGGTCTTCCTGTGCCTCTGCCGCATTAATATTGAAAACTCTTCTGTGGCCTTGTCCATTCGTGTTCTCCTGGTTCGGGCAATTTCTAATAATGTGGCTCGGTTTTCCACATTTATAACAAACTACATTGGCATAACTTGCTCCGACACTACTTGCTCCGCCATTACTCGTTCCGACACCATTTGTTCCTTTCGTTCTATTAACCCCTGGTCCGTAGACCTCACACTTCGCCGCACTATGACCATTTCTTTTACACTTGTTTCAAAATTTGGTGCAGAACCCCGAGTGATACTTTTCACACCTTTGGCATAGCTGCTTCTGATTGTTGTTGTTGTTGCGGTTATTATTGTTGTTGGGATGATTGTTGTAGTTGCTGTTGTTGTTGTTGTTGTTGTTGTTGTTGTTGGGCCGTTTGTTGTAGTTGCGATTGATGTTGCGATTGTTGGGATAATTGTTGCTATTATTGTTGTAATTGTTGTTGTTGTTGTATTGGTGATTCTTATCACCGTTTTCCTCCCACTTTCTTTTGACTTGCTTCACATTGGCCTCTTCAGCAGTCTGTTCTTTAATTCTTTCTTCAATCTGGTTCACTAGTTTGTAAGCCATTCTACATGCCTGTTGTATGGAGGCGGGCTCGTGTGAACTTATATCTTCTTGGATTCTTTCCGGTAATCCTTTCACAAACGCGTCGATCTTCTCTTCCTCATCTTCGAATGCTCCCGGACACAATAGGCACAATTCTGTGAATCGTCTTTCGTACGTGGTAATATCAAATCCTTGGGTTTGTAACCCTCTAAGTTCTGTCTTGAGCTTATTGACCTCGGTTCTGGGACGGTACTTCTCGTTAATCAAGTGCTTGAATGCTGACCACGGTAGTGCGTACGCATCGTCTTGTCCCACTTGCTCTAGATAGGTATTCCACCATGTTAACGCAGAACCTGTGAAGGTATGCGTAGCGTACTTTACTTTGTCCTCTTCAGTACACTTACTTATGGCAAACACCGATTCGACCTTCTCGGTCCACCGTTTCAATCCGATCGGTCCTTCGGTTCCATCAAATTCCAAAGGTTTGCAGGCAGTGAATTCTTTGTAGGTGCATCCTACACGATTTCCTGTACTGCCAGATCCAAGGTTATTGTTGGTATGTAGCGCAGCCTGTACTGCGGCTATGTTTGAAGCTAGAAAAGTACGTAATTCCTCTTCATTCATATTCACGGTGTGTCGAGTAGTCGGTGCCATTTCCTTCAAAATAGTCAAATGGAACAATTTAATCATACAGAATATTAAGAGTAGTTAATAGTATTTCGTAGCATAATATGAACTCATTTATAAAAGCTTTTTCTTCATATTAGCGTTTTATAAGTTTAAATTCGGGTAGTACCTACCCGTTAAGTTCATACTTAGTAGCTAATATACAATTCAACTACTACAATTCTATATGAAAAACTGATTATAATAATATTTTGCGTTCAAACTTTTATACAATATTTTACAAACTTACAATACCGCTTATTTTACATAAAGCATGAAATATAGCACACAATAACTTTGATACAAGATAGTTTTGAAGATAATTCTAGCTAGTACACAAGTCGTTCAGCAAAGGCAATAAAGACACGTAATTCATACGTCCAGAAACAAGTCATGCATTCTGGTTTTACTAGGACTACTTCCCATCCTTGGTCTTGTGGAACATAACCGTTATGGCCGTTGATAAGACAGCGTGTTGTAACATCGTCAAAGGGACGAGGGTTACGTAATGACCAACAGTCTCGTAATAACCTAAAAACCTCATTTCTTACCCCAATTACCGACTCCGTCACTTATGGGAACGTTTTGTTTAATAGTTGTAGCCCGATGTTCTTGTTCTCACTTTGGTGAGAAGCGAACATTACTAACCCGTAAGCATAACATGCTTCTTTATGTTGCATGTTAGCCGCTTTTTCTAAATCACGAAGTCCTATATTCGGATATACTGAGTAAAAATAATTTCTTAACTCGTTGCGTAAAATAGCATTTGGGTTCCCCGCAATATATGTGTCAAAGTAAACACATCGTAACTTATGGATTTCCCAATGTGATATCCCCCATCTTTCAAACGAAAGCCTTTTATAAACCAAGGCATTCTTGGAACATTCTTCAAATGTCTTACAAACTGATCTCGCCTTAAATAGTTGTGACGAGGAATTCTGACCGACTCTAGACAAGATTTCATCAATCATGTCTCCGGGTAGGTCTCTTAAAATATTGAGTTGTCTATCCATTTTGTGTTTTTATACTGTAAAATAGACAAGAGTTAGATTCATAAAAAAAAACTTATTAATACAAGCAATTTTTACATATATCATAAAGCATAAGCACACTATATTACATATATTATACCACACAAATACAACTATCTTATTCCGACTCGCTCGTTTCTTCTTGTTCGGTTTTGGTTCGTTTTGCCAAGTTTATAGGGATATATGATGTTCCCCTAATACGAGCCGTCGTTGTCCACATTGGTTTAGAAAAACCTGGTGGTTTAGAGGTTCCCGGGTCATTGTTACAACTTAAGGACTTCGGGGGTTGACGATACATATAAAGTTCATCGGGGTTGGAATTAGATTTCTCTATTTTTATGCCCTTTCCCTTATTATTTTCTTTTGCCTTTTTAAATTCAGTTGGGGTAATTTCTATAACATCATCGGAATTCTCGTCGGAATCCGATTCATCGGAGAATTGGTAATCCTCCCAATATTTTGCTTCCTTAGCGGAAACACCATTGACCATAATTATCCTTGGTCGGTTGGTTGAGGATTTTCTTTTACTTAACCGTTTTATTATTTCCCCCACCGGTTCTATTTCTTCATCCGGTTCCGATTCTTCTTCCGGTTCCGATTCTTCTTCTGGTTCCGACTCTTCTTCCGGTTCCTCTTTGGGAACTTGTGAATCAGTCCACGAATCATTCCAATTTACATTTGACTCTTCATTATTATTAGGTGAGTCAATGGGACTTGTTCTAGAGGTAGACATCTATCACATAATATCAAACGCGTTAAGAGATTAATATATCACATAATATTCACATGTTAAAAATATATAGTTTCCAACAAAATTTGTTAAGCAATCATTTTTCAAGTAAACACGGTCGAAGTCCAGACTCACTAATGCATCCTAACAAACTCGATAAGACACACTATTGCAAAATTCTGGTTCTCTAAGACCAACGCTCGGATACCAACTGAAATGTCCCGTTCTTATTGATTAAAAACGTTCCATATTAATTGACTTCGTTGCGAGGTTTTGACCTCTATATGAGACGTTTTTCAAAGACTGCATTCATTTTTAAGACTGCATACAAATATGATACATCGAAATCAGTTTCTTGAATGCAGTTTTTACACAATATCATACAAACATGGACTCCAAATCTTGTCCTTATTTTAGTATGCAACAGCGGAAGCTCTTAATATTCACCTGAGAATAAACATGCTTTAAACGTCAACAAAAATGTTGGTGAGTTATAGGTTTAACCTATATATATCAAATCGTAACAATAGACCACAAGATTTCATATTTCAATACACATCCCATACATAGAGATAAAAATCATTCATATGGTGAACACCTGGTAACCGACATTAACAAGATGCATATATATAAGAATATCCCCATCATTCCGGGACACCCTTCGGATATGATATAAATTTTGAAGTACTAAAGCATCCCGTACTTTGGATGGGGTTTGTTAGGCCCAATAGATCTATCTTTAGGATTCGCGTCAATTAGGGTGTCTGTTCCCTAATTCTTAGATTACCAGACTTAATAAAAAGGGGCATATTCGATTTCGATAATTCAACCATAGAATGTAGTTTCACGTACTTGTGTCTATTTTGTAAATCATTTATAAAACCTGCATGTATTCTCATCCCAAAAATATTAGATTTTAAAAGTGGGACTATAACTCACTTTCACAGATTTTTACTTCGTCGAGAAGTAAGACTTGGCCACTGGTTGATTCACGAACCTATAACAATATATACATATATATCAAAGTATTTTTAAAATATATTTACAACACTTTTAATATATTTTGATGTTTTAAGTTTATTAAGTCAGCTGTCCTCGTTAGTAACCTACAACTAGTTGTCCACAGTTAGATGTACAGAAAAAAATCGATAAATATTATCTTGAATCAATCCATGACCCAGTGTATACGTATCTCAATATTGATCACAACTCAAACTATATATATTTTGGAATCAACCTCAACCCTGTATAGCTAACTCCAACATTCACATATAGAGTGTCTATGGTTGTTCTGAAATATATATAGATGTGTCGACATGATAGGTTGAAACATTGTATACGTGTCTATGGTATCTCAAGATTACATAATATACAATACAAGTTGATTTAGTTATGGTTGGAATAGATTTGTTACCAATTTTCACGTAGCTAAAATGAGAAAAATTATCCAATCTTGTTTTACCCATAACTTCTTCATTTTAAATCCGTTTTGAGTGAATCAAATTGCTATGGTTTCATATTGAACTCTATTTTATGAATCTAAACAGAAAAAGTATAGGTTTATAGTCGGAAAAATAAGTTACAAGTCGTTTTTGTAAAGATAGTCATTTCAGTCGAAAGAACGACGTCTAGATGACCATTTTAGAAAACATACTTCCACTTTGAGTTTAACCATAATTTTTGGATATAGTTTCATGTTCATAATAAAAATCATTTTCTCAGAATAACAACTTTTAAATCAAAGTTTATCATAGTTTTTAATTAACTAACCCAAAACAGCCCGCGGTGTTACTACGACGGCGTAAATCCGGTTTTACGGTGTTTTTCGTGTTTCCAGGTTTTAAATCATTAAGTTAGCATATCATATAGATATAGAACATGTGTGTAGTTAATTTTAAAAGTCAAGTTAGAAGGATTAACTTTTGTTTGCGAACAAGTTTAGAATTAACTAAACTATGTTCTAATGATTACGAGTTTAAATCTTCGAATAAGATAGTTTTATATATATGAATCGAATGATGTTATGAACATCATTACTACCTCAAGTTTAGTAGGTAAACCTACTGGAAGTGATAAGAAATGATCTAGCTTCAAAGGTTCTTGGATGGCTTGAAAGTTCTTGAAGTAGGATCATGACACAAAAACAAGTTCAAGTAAGATTTTTACTCGAATTAAGATAGTTTATAGTTATAGAAATTGAATCAAAGTTTGAATATGAATATTACTTTGAATAAGAAAGATAACCTACTGTATATAACAAAGGTTTCTTGATCTTAGATGATTACTTGGAATGGATTAGAAAGCTTGGAAGTAAATTAGTAAACTTGAAGGGATTTTTGAAGTGTTCTTGAAGTGTTCTTCCTATGAAGATTATAGCTTGATTCTTGAAGTGATTTTTGATGAAGATGATGATTAACTACTGGAAAAATACGTTCATAATAGTGTGTGTGTGTGTGTGTGTTGAGAGAGAATTAGAAAGAGAATTGGAAGTGAAATGGAGTGAATGATGAGTGGTAATTGGTGAGTGGTGAGTGGGGTTAAAAGGAGTTCTAGTTAGTTGACTAGCTAATGGTAGAAGTTAAAATTGATTATTCATACATGACATAATCAAGAGTGGAATCCCATGCTAGTTCCTATTGGTATATACTCATAGTAAGTACATTTTGAAGCTGTGTATAATACGGGTAAGAATACAACTAGAATTCTTGATGAAAGAAAAGAATGGAAAAGTAACTGTAACCATTTTCGTTAAGTATGAGTGTTTTGATATATGTCTTGAAGTCTTCCAAAAGTATTTTAATACATCTAAATACACTACATGTATATACATTTTAACTGAGTCGTTAAGTCATCGTTAGTCGTTACATGTAAGTGTTGTTTTGAAACCTTTAAGTTAACGATCTCAATTAATGTTGTTAACCCATTGTTTATTATATCTAATGAGATGTTAAATTATTATATTATCATGATATTATGATATATTAATATATCTTAATATGATATATATACATTTAAATGTCGTTACAACGATAATCGTTACATATATGTCTCGTTTCGAAATCCTTAAGTTAGTAGTCTTGTTTATATGTATATAACTCATTGTTAATATACTTATGGAGATACTTACTTATCATAATCTCATGTTAACCATATGTATATCCATATATATATCGTCATGTCATTTTTACAAGTTTTAACGTTCGTGAATCGCCGGTCAACTTGGGTGGTCAATTGTCTATATGAAACATATTTCAATTAATCAAGTCTTAACAAGTTTGATTGCTTAACATGTTGGAAACATTTAATCATGTAAATATCAATCTCAATTAATATATATAAACATGGAAAAGTTCGGGTCACTACAGACAGTTGATTTAATTATTATTTAATAATTTTAAAAACAATTAATGACCGTTTTTATAAAATAATGGTTAGAATAAATATTTATTTTAAGATTTTTAGGAAGACCTTTATTCGCCACTGATGATCAACGGAGCACGAATTTTAGTCCGTGAATTAAATAGTAGACGACGGCTAATATTATCACACGTTCTAATTTTTAAATTATATTATAATTAATATTATATTCATATTATGACTTTATGGATTATATATGCCAAAGAAGAATCAATTTATTGATCCGTGAATTGGAAAGTGGATTCCACTACTTTTACTTCTTGACTTAATTAATCAGTATGTTATATACATATATATGCATGATACATCCATATCACCACTCCAAAATTTAAACTATAACTCATTCTTTTTCCTTCTTTCTATTTCTCTATCAACAAAACAAACCTCACAGTGACACCATCAAAACTCACCTCACTCTCTTTCTTCTCTCCCTCTCTTCTTTCTGCAAATCACGATCACCATTGATGCAGTTTTTACTTCTTGTTTCATTAATCAAGCACCACACGCCACATCATCACCATGATTGGATTAACACCACAAGCACCATCATTTCTGTTTCTATTATAGTCCCATTTATTCTGCTTGAACAAAAACTTATAATGCAACTTCCACTCGTTATTCTAGATCACCAAAGACCATCAAAACCTCTTTCACTACAACACTACCAAAACCCACTTGGGTTTTATTATTGATTGAATAAACACTGCTACATGAATCGTTTATCTTTATGATGTATCCTTGTGATCGATCCTCACCACCTGAGTTTTTCTTTTTCTTGTTTCTTTCTTCTTGTCGAGCTCAAACCCATCACCAACAACCATCATTGATCCACCACCTTCATCGTTTTTTCTTCTCCAACCATAAACCACCATCCACCAAAGACCACCACCTTCTATCATCAAACAACCATCACAACTATAGTGCTTGCTACTGTGACGACCCAAAAATTTTTGACCAAATTTAAACTTAATCTTTATATAGTTTCGACACGATAAGCAAAGTCTATTAAACCGAGTCTCAAAATTTTTGAACTGTTTCATGATAACATTTAACCTGTGACTACTTCTGACGATTCACGAACAACTATTTATAAATAGATATGTGTAAATATATATATATATATATATATATATATATATATATATATATATATATATATATATATAAATAATATATATATATAATAAAATATAAATGAATCATTAGAATTTAAAATGTAAGGTAACAATTAGAATAATTAAATTACTGTTATTATATATATATATATATATATATGATGTTATAAAAAATATATATATATATAATATACGAATATCAACTACTCAGTAAAAGTAATCACATAATATAATAATACATAAATAATAAATGACATTGTATTAAATTACAAGTTGAATATAAGTGATATATTAATATCATTATCATTAATTTCATTATCATTATTATTGTTAATATTCATATTAATAATTTGTATTAGTAATATTATTATATACCTATATCTAAAAGGCAATAGCCAAATGAATAGTACTATTCCTTTTCTCACTTCTCGCAAACTTAACCCCCCCAACTTTTATTAAAATACAAATCGCACCCCCACTTTATACTCTTATTAAAATACAAATCTAATAGTACTATTCCTTTTCTCACTTCTCGCAAAATTAATCCCCCCAACTTTTATTAAAATACAAATCGCACCCCCACTTTATACTCTTATTAAAATACAAATCTATACCTATATCTAAAAGGCAATAGCCAAATGAATAGTACTATTCCTTTTCTCACTTCTCGCAAACTTAACCCCCCCAACTTTTATTAAAATACAAATCGCACCCCCACTTTATACTCTTATTAAAATACAAATCGCACCCCCACTTTATATGTATATTTTTTCCCAAATTTCACAAACTTAACCCCCTAACTTTTAGGCAAAGGCCAAATGAATAGTACTATTCCTTTTTCCACTTCTCGCAAACTTAACCCCCAAACTTTTATTAAAATACAAATCGCACCCTCACTTTATACTCTTATTAAAATACAAATCGCACCCCCACTTTCTATGTATATTTTTTCCCAAATTTCACAAACTTAACCCCCTAACTTTTATTAAAATACAAATCGAACCCCCACTTTACTAACTTTTTTTTTTATTACTAATATCCAATTTTCACAAACTTAACCCCCAAACTTTTATTAAAATAGAAATCGAACTTAACCCCCAAATGAATAGTACTATTCCTTTTCTCACTTCTCGCAAACTTAACCCCCCAACTTTTATTAAAATACAAATCGCACCCCCACTTTATACTCTTATTAAAATACAAATCGCACCCCCACTTTATATGTATATTTTTTCCCAAATTTCACAAACTTAACTCCCTAACTTTTAGGCAAAGGCCAAATGAATAGTACTATTTTTTTTCCACTTCTCGCAAACTTAACCCCCCAACTTTTATTAAAATACAAATCGCACCCACACTTTATACTCTTATTAAAATACAAATCGCACCCCCACTTTATATGTATATTTTTTCCCAAATTTCACAAACTTAACCCCCTAACTTTTATTAAAATACAAATCGAACCCCCACTTTACTAACTTTTTTTTTTATTACTAATATTCAATTTTCACAAACTTAACCCCCAAACTTTTATTTAAATAGAAATCGAACTCCCACTTTATACGTATATTTTTTTCAAATTTCACAAACTTAACACCCTAACTTTTATTAAAATACAAATCGAACCCCCACTTTACTAACTTTTTTTTTAAATAAAATCCGGACGCTAAAAGAAGCAACTTTCACAAAAGGAACAATCCTTCAATGTTAGATGTCGAAAAAAATTCTTTTTTACAAAATAGATCAAGATTTTTTTTTAACTCGCATTCAAAACGGAGCCCCCGCCGCGAAGCGAGGGCTCCACATCTAGTTACATCTAAAATAAAGTATATAGATAAAATTTGAGTTGTGTTATTATATTATTAATGTTATTATTATCATTAATAATATTAATATTATTATAACTAGTATTATTATTAATTATAATTAAGATTGTTAATATTATCATATCTGTATTATTATTGATACTTATTT
The DNA here is from genome assembly GCF_046630445.1 of Rutidosis leptorrhynchoides. Classification (NCBI taxonomy): domain Eukaryota; kingdom Viridiplantae; phylum Streptophyta; class Magnoliopsida; order Asterales; family Asteraceae; genus Rutidosis; species Rutidosis leptorrhynchoides. The sequence goes on along the minus strand of NC_092338.1, from coordinate 219,816,467 downwards.
TGATATTATCATTATTATTAATATTACTATTAATATAATATTTAGTATTATTATTGGTATTTCGATAGCATTATTAATAAATTATTATTTTTATTAATATTATTAATATTTTATAACATTATCAATAATAAAATCTATGAACTACAAATATTTAACCAAAAATTTAAATAGATATATATAATTACATATATATACGTATAATACAGATAAATATATAATATAAATACAATTATATGAATATCAATTTTATAAATATGTATAACCCTACGAAATTTGTATCTGATCACCATCAAACTGTTTAAGTTTTGTTTCCTGTCTGTTAAAGCTAATTAATCGAATCTTTCAAGGCTATAAGACAATGCATCAAACCCAAAATTCTCTTACAAATCAATTTCATCACTTAATTTTTTTATTTATTCCGTACCTGAGCAAGTAAGGGTTGTCGACCATCATTGCTAACAAAGATTTTTGCTGAAATATTATCACATTCATACTCGTTCTCAATTATCAACTAAAAAGCCTTTTATCAATTTTTTTCAAACAGAAAGGAGCAAGAACAGACCTGTTCCCCGTTTTCTTTCATTTTTTACATTATCTCGAATTTGAATTTAATTTCAAAAAGTAAAATTGCAGTTGTGTTAGGAATCAGTCACGCAATCTTTCGAAAAATTTGGGGTTTCAATTCTTCTTATCGATCATTAATTTTTGAGTCAAAGTTTTAGAAATAAAAAGTCAAACGTTTGTTTTTCGATAAATTTGAGTTAACTGTTATGATTCAAGTCCGATTGTTGATCCAGATAGTTTCTAGGGGAGTTTTACAATCTATTTCATGTAACAACTTTTGTCTAAAACAGCCTTGAAATCAAAAATCAAAATGGAGTCTGAGTCGACGGGTTCAGCGCTGTTGTTGTATTTTTTTAAACCTTATTTCTTTTCTTTCTGATAATTCAACAAATTCTTATAACCCAAAGCGTCTGTTTTAATTCGTGAAGTCTAAAAACCAAAATCGAATTGGTGTTGATGGTTGTTAAGGTCATTGTCGAATTATAAGGGAGAAGAAGAAGATAGAAAATAATATACGGGTTATAATAAATTCGAGGGGTTATAAAACAAATAAATTGGAACAGACCAATGGTTAGGAGTGAAATGTCCCGTTCTTATTGATTAAAAACGTTCCATATTAATTGATTTCGTTGCGAGGTTTTGACCTCTATATGAAACGTTTTTCAAAGACTGCATTCATTTTTAAAACAAACCATAACCTTTATTTTATCAATAAAGGTTTAAAAAGCTTTACGTAGATTATCAAATAATGATAATCTAAAATATCCTGTTTACACACAACCATTACATAATTGTTTACAATACAAATATGCTACAACGAAATAAGTTTCTTGAATGCAGTTTTTATACAATATCATACAAGCATGGACTCCAAATCTCATCCTTATTTAAGTATGCGACAGCGGAAGCTGTTAATAATCACCTGAGAATAAACATGCTTAAAACGTCAACAAAAATGTTGGTGAGTTATATGTTTAACCTATATATTATCAAATTATAACAATAGACCACAAGATTTCATATTTCAATACACATCCCATACATAGAGATAAAAATCATTCATATGGTGAACACCTGGTAACCGACATTAACAAGATGCATATTTAAGAATATCCCCATCATTCCGGGACACCCTTCGGATATGATATAAATTTTGAAGTACTAAATCATCCGATACTTTGGATGGGGTTTGTTAGGCCCAATAGATCTATCTTTAGGATTCGCGTCAATTAGGGTGTATGTTCCCTAATTCTTAGATTACCAGACTTAATAAAAAGGGGCATATTCGATTTCGATAATTCAACCATAGAATGTAGTTTCACGTACTTGTGTCTATTTTGTAAATCATTTATAAAACCTGTATGTATTCTCATCCCAAAAATATTAGATTTTAAAAGTGGAACTATAACTCACTTTCACCCAATATCACTTCGTCGAGAATTTGACTTGGCCACGGGTTGATTCACGAACCTATAACAATATATACATATATCAAAATATGATCAAAATATATTTATAACACTTTTAATACATTTTGATGTTTTAAGTTTATTAAGTCAGTTGTCCTCGTTAATAACCTACAACTAGTTATCCACAGTTAGATGTACATAAATAAATCGATATATATTATCTTGAATCAATCCACGACCCAGTGTATACATATCTCAGTATTGACCACAACTCAAACTATATATATTTTGGAATCAACCTCAACCCTGTATAGCTAACTCCAACATTCACATATAGAGTGTCTATGGTTGTTCCGAAATATATATAGATGTGTCGACATGATAGGTCAAAATATTGTATACGTGTCTATGGCATCTCAAGATTACATAATATACAATACAAGTTGATTAAGTTATGGTTGGAATAGATTTGTTACCAATTTTTACGTAGCTAAAATGAGTAGTTTTTACCAATTTTGTTTTGCTCGCCATTTCTTCGTTTCTAATCCGTTTTGAGTGATTTAAGCGGCCCCGGTTTCGTATTGAACTTGACTTTATGAAACTAAACAGAAAAGTAATAGGTTTATAGTCAGAAATACAAGTTACAAGTCATTTTTGAAAGAGGTAGTCATTTCCGTCGGAAGAACGACATCTTGATGACTGTTTTGAAAAACATATTTTCACTTTGAGTTTAACCATGATTTTTGGATATGGTTTCATGTTCATAGAAAAATCATTTTCCCAGAAGTATAGCTTTTAAATCAAAGTTTTTCATAGTTTTTAATTATCCAAACCAAAACAGCCCCCGGTTGTAACTACAACGGCGTAAATCCGGTTTTATGGTGCTTATCGTGTTTCCGGGTTTTAAATTATTAAATTAGCATATCATATAGATATAGAACATGTGTATAGTTAATTTTAAAAGTGTAGTTAGAAGGATTAACTTTATTTGCGAACAAGTTTAGAATTAACTAAACTATGTTCTAGTGATTACTAGTTTACCACTTCGAATATGATAGCTTTTTATGTATGAATCGAATGATGTTATGAACATCATTACTACCTTAAGTTCCTTGGATAAACCTACTGTAAAATAGAAAAATGGATCTAGCTTCAACGGATCCTTGGATGGCTCGAAGTTCTTGAAGCAGAATCATGACACGAAAACAAGTTTAAGTAAGATCATCATTTGAAATAAGATTGTTATAGTTATAGAAATTGAACCAAAGTTTGAATATGATTATTATCTTGTATTAGAATAATAACCTACTGTAAGAAACAAAGATTTCTTGAGGTTGGATGATCACCTTACAAGATTGGAAGTGAGCTAGCAAACTTGAAAGTATTCTTGATTTTATGTAACTAGAACTTGTAGAATTTATGAAGAACACTTAGAACTTGAAGATAGAACTTGAGAGAGATCAATTAGATGAATAAAATTGAAGAATGAAAGTATTTGTAGGTGTTTTTGGTCGTTGGTGTATGGATTAGATATAAAGGATATGTAATTTTGTTTTCATGTAAATAAGTCATGAATGATTACTCATATTTTTGTAATTTTATGAGATATTTCATGCTAGTTGCCAAATGATGGTTCCCACATGTGTTAGGTGACTCACATGGGCTGCTAAGAGCTAATCATTGGAGTGTATATACCAATAGTACATACATCTAAAAGTTGTGTATTGTACGAGTACGAATACGGGTGCATACGAGTAGAATTGTTGATGAAACTGAACGAGGATGTAATTGTAAGCATTTTTGTTAAGTAGAAGTATTTTGATAAGTGTCTTGAAGTCTTTCAAAAGTGTATGAATACATATTAAAACACTACATGTATATACATTTTAACTGAGTCGTTAAGTCATCGTTAGTCGTTACATGTAAGTGTTGTTTTGAAACCTTTAGGTTAACGATCTTGTTAAATATTGTTAACCCAATGTTTATAATATCAAATGAGATTTTAAATTATTATATTATCATGATATTATGATGTATGAATATCTCTTTATATGATATATATACATTAAATGTCGTTACAACGATAATTGTTACATATATGTCTCGTTTCAAAATCATTAAGTTAGTAGTCTTGCTTTCACATATGTAGTTCATTGTTAATATACTTAATGATATGTTTACTTATCATAATATCATGTTAACTATATATATATAACCATATATATGTCATCATATAGTTTTTACAAGTTTTAACGTTCGTGAATCACCGGTCAACTTGGGTGGTCAATTGTCTATATGAAACCTATTTCAATTAATCAAGTCTTAACAAGTTTGATTGCTTAACATGCTGGAAACACTTAATCATGTAAATAAAAATTTCATTTAATATAATTATAAACATGGAAAAGTTTGGTTCACTACAGTACCTACCCGTTAAATAAATTTCGTCCCGAAATTTTAAGCATTTGGAGGTGTTGACGTATCTTCTGGAAATAAATGCGGGTATTTCTTCTTCATCTAATCTTCTCATTCCCAGGTGAACTCGGGTCCTCTACGAGCATTCCATCGAACCTTAACAATTGGTATCTTATTTTGCTTAAGTCTTTTAACCTCACGATCCATTATTTCGACGGGTTCTTCGATGAATTGAAGTTTTTCGTTGATTTGGATTTCATCTAATGGAATAGTGAGATCTTCTTTAGCAAAACATTTCTTCAAATTCGAGATGTGGAAAGTGTTATGTACAGCCGTGAGTTGTTGAGATAACTCAAGTCGGTAAGCTACTGGTCCGACACGATCAATAATCTTGAATGGTCCGATATACCTTGGATTTAATTTCCCTCGTTTACCAAATCGAACAACGCCTTTCCAAGGTGCAACTTTAAGCATGACCATCTCTCCAATTTCAAATTCTATATCTTTTCTTTTAATGTCAGCGTAGCTCTTTTGTCGACTTTGGGCGGTTTTCAACCGTTGTTGAATTTGGATGATCTTCTCGGTAGTTTCTTGTATTATCTCCGGACACGTAATCTGTCTATCCCCCACTTCACTCCAACAAATCGGAGACCTGCACTTTCTACCATAAAGTGCTTCAAACGGCGCCATCTCAATGCTTGAATGATAGCTGTTGTTGTAGGAAAATTCTGCTAACAGTAGATGTCGATCCCAACTGTTTCCGAAATCAATAACACATGCTCGTAGCATGTCTTCAAGCATTTGTATCGTCCTTTTGCTCTACCCATCAGTTTGTGGATGATAGGCAGTACTCATGTCTAGATGAGTTCCTAATGCTTGCTGTAATGTCTGCCAGAATCTTGAAATAAATCTGCCATCCCTATCAGAGATAATAGAGATTAGTATTCCATGTCTGGAGACGACTTCCTTCAAATACAGTCGTGCTAACTTCTCCATCTTATCATCTTCTCTTATTGGCAGGAAGTGTGCTGACTTGGTGAGACGATCAACTATTACCCAAATAGTATCATAACCACTTGCAGTCCTTGGCAATTTAGTAATGAAATCCATGGTAATGTTTTCCCATTTCCATTCCGGGATTTCAGGTTGTTGTAGTAGACCTGATGGTTTCTGATGCTCAGCTTTGACCTTAGAACACGTCAAACATTCTCCTACATATTTAGCAATATCGGCTTTCATACCTGGCCACCAAAATTGTTTCTTAAGATCCTTGTACATCTTCCACGTTCCAGGATGTATCGAGTATCTGGTTTTATGAGCTTCTCTAAGTACCATTTCTCTCATATCTCCAAATTTTTGTACCCAAATTCTTTTAGCCCTATACCGGGTTCCGTCTTCCCAAATATTAAGATGCTTCTCCGATCCTTTAGGTATTTCATCCTTTAAATTTCCCTGTTTTAAAACTCCTTGTTGCGCCTCCTTTATTTGAGTAGTAAGGTTAGTGTGAATCATTATATTCATAGATTTTACTCGAATGGGTTCTCTGTCCTTTCTGCTCAAGGCGTCGGCTATCACATTTGCCTTCCCCGGGTGGTAACGAATCTCAAAGTCGTAATCATTCAACAATTCAATCCACCTACGCTGCCTCATATTCAGTTGTTTCTGATTAAATATGTTTTGAAGACTTTTGTGGTCGGTATATATAATACTTTTGACCCCATATAAGTAGTGCCTCCAAGTATTTAATGCAAAAACAACCGCGCCTAATTCCAAATCATGCGTCGTATAATTTTGTTCGTGAATCTTCAATTGTCTAGAGGCATAAGCAATCACCTTCGTTCGTTGCATTAATACACAACCGAGACCTTGCTTTGATGCGTCACAATAAATCACAAAATCATCATTCCCTTTAGGCAATGACAATATAGGTGCCGTAGTTAGCTTTTTCTTCAATAACTGAAACGCTTTCTCTTGTTCATCCTTCCATTCAAATTTCTTCCCTTTATGCGTTAATACAGTCAAGGGTTTTGCTATTCTGGAAAAGTCTTGGATGAACCTTATGTAGTAACCAGCTAGTCCTAAAAACTGGCGTATGTGTTTCGGAGTTTTCGGGGTTTCCCACTTTTCAACAGTTTCTATCTTTGCCAGATCCACCTTAATACCTTCTTTGTTCACTATGTGACCGAGGAATTGAACTTCTTCCAACCAAAATGCACACTTTGAAAACTTAGCGTACAATTCTTCCTTCCTCAATACTTCTAACACCTTTCTCAAATGTTCACCGTGTTCTTGGTCATTCTTTGAGTAAATAAGTATGTCATCAATGAAAAAAATGACAAACTTGTCAAGGTATGGTCCACACACTCGGTTCATAAGGTCCATGAACACAGCTGGTGCATTAGTTAAACCAAACGCCATGACCATAAACTCGTAATGACCGTAACGTTTTCTGAAAGCAGTCTTTGGAATATCATCTTCTTTCACCCGCATTTGATGATACCCAGAACGTAAGTCAATCTTTGAATAAACAGACGAGCCTTGTAGTTGATCAAATAAGTCGTCGATTCTCGGTAGTGGGTAGCGGTTCTTGATGGTAAGTTTGTTCAACTTTCGGTAGTCGATACACAACCTGAATGTACCATCTTTCTTCTTGAGAAACAAAACAGGAGCTCCCCACGGTGATGTGCTTGGTCGAATGAAACCACGCTCTAAAAGTTCTTGTAATTGGCTTTGCAGTTCTTTCATCTCGCTGGGTGCGAGTCTGTAAGCAGAACGAGCTATTGGTGCAGCTCCTGGTACAAGATCTATTTGAAATTCAACGGATCGATGTGGGGGTAATCCCGGTAATTCTTTCGGAAATACATCGGGAAATTCTTTTGCGACGGGAACATCATTGATGCTCTTTTCTTCAGTTTGTACTTTCTCGACGTGTGCTAGAACAGCATAGCAACCTTTTCTTATTAGTTTTTGTGCCTTCAAATTACTAATAAGATGTAGCTTCGTGTTTCCCTTTTCTCCGTACACCATTAAGGGTTTTCCTTTTTCTCGTATAATGCGAATTGCATTTTTATAACAAACGATCTCTGCTTTCACTTCTTTCAACCAGTCCATACCGATTATCACATCAAAACTCCCTAACTCTACTGGTATCAAGTCAATCTTAAATGTTTCGCTAACCAGTTTAATTTCTCGATTTCGACATATATTATCTGCTGAAATTAATTTACCATTTGCTAATTCGAGTAAAAATTTACTATCCAACGGCGTCAATGGACAACTTAATTTAGCACAAAAATCTCTACTCATATAGCTTCTATCCGCACCCGAATCAAATAAAATGTAAGCAGATTTATTGTCAATAAAAAATGTACCCGTAACAAGCTCCGAGTCTTCCGGTGCCTCTACCGCATTAATATTTAAAACTCTTCCACGGCCTTGTCCATTCGTGTTCTCCTGGTTCGGGCAATTTCTAATAATGTGGCCTGGTTTTCCACATTTATAACAAACTACATTGACATAACTTGCTTCGACACTACTTGCTCCGCCATTACTCATTCCGACACCATTTGTTCCTTTTTTTCTGTTAACCCCTGGTCCGTAGACATCGCACTTCGCCGCGCTATGACCATTTCTTTAACACTTGTTGCAAAATTTGGTGCAAAACCCCGAGTGATACTTTTCACACCTTTAGCATAGCTGCTTCTGATTGTTGTTGTTGTTGCGGTTGTTATTGTTGTTGGGATGATTGTTGTAGTTGCTGTTGTTGTTGTTGTTTTTGTTGTTGTTGTTGTTGTTGTTGTTGTTGTTGTTGTTGTTGTTGGGCCGTTTGTTGTAGTTGCGATTGATGTTGCGATTGTTGGGATAGTTGTTACGATTATTGTTGTAATTGCTGTTGTTGTTGTTGTTGTTGTTGTTGTTGTTGTTGTTGTTGTTGTTGTTGTTGTATTGGTGATTCTTATCACCGTTTTTCTCCCACTTTCTTTTGACTTGCTTCACATTGGCCTATTCAGCAGTCTGTTCTTTAATTCTTTCTTCAATCTGGTTCACTAGTTTGTGAGCCATTCTACATGCCTGTTGTATGGAGGCGGGCTCGTGTGAACTTATATCTTCTTGGAATCTTTCCAGTAATCCTTTCACAAACGCGTCGATCTTCTCTTCCTCATCTTCGAACGCTCCCGGACACAATAGGCACAATTTTGTGAATTGTCTTTCATACGTGGTAATATCAAATCCTTGGGTTTGTAACCCTCTAAGTTCTGTCTTGAGCTTATTGACCTCGGTTCTAGGATGGTACTTCTCGTTCATCAAGTGCTTGAATGCTGACCACGGTAGTGCATAAGCATCATCTTGTCCCACTTGCTCTAGATAGGTATTCCACCATGTTAACGCAGTACCTGTGAAGGTATGCGTAGCGTACTTCACTTTGTCATCTTCAGTACACTTACTTATGGCAAATACCGATTTGACCTTCTCGGTCCACCGTTTCAATCCGATCGGTCCTTCGGTTCCATCAAATTCCAAAGGTTTGCAGGCAGTGAATTCTTTGTAGGTGCATCCTACACGATTTCCTGTACTGCTAGATCCAAGGTTATTGTTGGTATGTAGTGCAGCCTGTACTGCGGCTATGTTTGAAGCAAGAAAGGCACGAAATTCCTCTTTGCTCATATTTAAGGTGTGTCGAGTAGTTGGTGCCATTTCCTTCAAAAATAGTCAAATGAAACAAGTTAATCATACAGAATATTAAGAGTAGTCAATAGTATCTCGTAGCATAATATGAACTCATTTATAAAAGCTTTTTCTTCATATTAGCGTTTTATAAGTTTAAATTCGGGTAGTACCTACCCGTTAAGTTCATACTTAGTAGCTAATATACAATTCAACTACTACAATTCTATATGAAAAAACTGATTATAATAATATTTCGCGTTTAAACTTTTACACAATATTTTACAAACTTACAATACCGCTTATTTTACATATAGCATGAAATATAACACACAATAAATTTGATACAATATGGTTGTGAAGATAATTCTAGCTAGTACACAGGTCGTTCAGCAAAGGCAATAAAGACACGTAATTCATACGTCTAGAAACAAGTCATGCATTCTGGTTTTACTAGGACTACTTCCCATCCTTGGTCTTGTGGAACATAACCGTTATGGCCGTTGATAAGACAGCGTGTTGTAACGTCGTCAAAGGGACGAGGGTTACGTAATGTCCAACAGTCCTGTAACAATCTAAAAACCTCATTTCTTACCCCAATTACCGACTCCGTCACTTGTGGGAACGTTATGTTTAATAGTTGTAGCCCGATGTTCTTGTTCTCACTTTGGTGAGAAGCGAACATTACTAACCCCTAAGCATAACATGCTTCTTTATGTTGCATGTTAGCCGCTTTTTCTAAATCACGAAGTCCTATATTCGGATATATTGAGTCAAAATAATTTCTTAACCCGTTGCGTAAAATAGCATTTGGGTTCCCCGCAATATATGCGTCAAAGTAAACACATCGTAACTTATGGATTTCCCAATGTGATATCCCCCATCTTTCGAACGAAAGCCATTTATAAATCAAGGCATTCTTGGAACGTTCTTTGAATGTCTTACAAACTGATCTCGCCTTAAATAGTTGTGCCGAGGAATTCTGACCGACTCTAGACAAGATTTCATCAATCATGTCTCCGGGTAGGTCTCTTAAAATATTGGGTTGTCTATCCATTTTGTGTTTTTATACTGTAAAATAGACTAGAGTTAGATTCATAAAAAAATACTTATTAATACAAGCAATTTTTACATATATCATAAAGCATAAGCACACTATATTACATATATTACACCACACGAATACAACTATCTTATTCCGACTCGCTCGTTTCTTCTTCTTCGGTTTTGGTTCGTTTTGCCAAGTTTTTAGGGATATATGATGTTCCCATAATACGAGCCGTAGTTTTCCACATTGGTTTAGAAAAACCTGGTGGTTTAGAGGTTCCTGAGTTATTGTCACAACTTAAGAAATACGGGTGTTAACGATACATATAAAGTTCATCGGGTTTGGAATCAAATTTCTCTATTTTTATGCCCTTTCTCTTATTGTTCTCTTTTGCCTTATTAAATTGTGTTGGGGTAATTTCTATAACATCATCGAAATCCTTGTCGGGATCCGATTCATCAGAGAATTGGTAATCCTCCCAATACTTTGCTTCCTTGGCGAAAACACCATTGACCATAATTAACTTTGGTCGGTTGGTTGAGGATTTTCTTCTACTTAACCGTTTTATTATTTCCCCCACTGGTTCTATTTCTTCTTCCGGTTCCAATTCTTCTTCCGGTTCCGATTCTTCTTCCAGTTCCGACTCTTCTTCCGGTTCCTCTTCGGGAACTTGTGAATCATTCCACGAATCATTCCAATTTACATTTGACTCTTCATTATTATTAGGTGAGTCAATGGGACTTGGTCTAGAGGTAGACATCTATCACATAATATCAAACACGTTAAGAGATTAATATATCACATAATATTCACATGTTAAAAATATATAGTTTCCAACAAAATTTGTTAAGCAATCATTTTTCAAGTAAACACGGTCGAAGTCCAGACTCACTAATGCATCCTAACAAACTCGATAAGACACACTAATGCAAAATTCTGGTTCTCTAAGACCAACGCTCGGATACCAACTGAAATGTACCGTTCATATTGATTATAAACGTTCCATATTAATTGATTTCGTTGCGAGGTTTTGACCTCTATATGAGACATTTTTCAAAGACTGCATTCATTTTTAAAACAACCATAACCTTTATTTTATCAATAAATGTTTCAAAAGCATTACGTAGATTATCAAATAATGATAATCTAAAATATACTGTTTACACACGACCATTACATAATGGTTTACAATAGAAATATATTACATCGACATATGTTTCTCGAATGTAGTTTTTACACAATATCATACAAACATGGACTCCAAATCTTGTCCTTATTTTAGTATGCAACAGCGGAAGCTCTTAGTATTCACCTGAGAATAAACATGCTTTAAACGTCAACAAAAATGTTGGTGATTTATAGGTTTAACCTATATATATCAAATCGTAACAATAGACCACAAGATTTCATATTTCAATACACATCCCATACATAGAGATAAAAATCATTCATATGGTGAACACCTGGTAACTGACATTAACAAGATGCATATATAATAATATCCCCATCATTCCGGGATCCTCCTTCGGACATGATATAAATTTCGAAGTACTAAAGCATCCGGTACTTTGGATGGGGTTTGTTAGGCCCAATAGATCTATCTTTAGGATTCGTGTCAATTAGGGTGTCTGTTCCCTAATTCTTAGATTACCAGACTTAATAAAAAGGGGCATATTCGATTTCGATAATTAAACCATAGAATGTAGTTTCACGTACTTGTGTCTATTTTGTAAATCATTTATAAAACATGCATGTATTCTCATCCCAAAAATATTAGATTTTAAAAGTGGGACTATAACTCACTTTCACAGATTTTTACTTCGTCGGGAAGTAAGACTTGGCCACTGGTCGATTCACGAACCTATAACAAATATGTACATATATCAAAGTATATTCAAAATATATTTACAACACTTTTAATACATTTTGATGTTTTAAGTTTATTAAGTCAGCTGTCCTCGTTAGTAACCTACAACTAGTTGTCCAACGTTAGATGTACAGAAAAATTTGATATATATTATCTTGAATCAATCCACGACCCAGTGTATACACATCTCAGGCTAGATCACAACTCAAAGTATATATATTTTTGGAATCAACCTCAACTCTGTATAGCTAACTCCCACATTACTGCATATAGAGTGTCTATGGTTGTTCCAAATAATATATACACATGGTTCGATATGATATGTCAAAACATTTGCATACGTGTCTATGGTATCCCAAGATTACATAATTTATTAGAATACATGTATAATACAATATAAGTTAGCTAGGATATGATTAATAAAGATTTTTTTACCAATTTTCACGTTGCTACAACAAGAAAAATTATCCAATCTTGTTTTACCCATAACTTCTTCATTTTAAATTCGTTTTGAGTGAATCAAATTGCTATGGTTTCATATTGAACTCTATTTTATGAATCTAAATGGAAAAAGTATAGGTTTATAGAGGGAAATATAAGTTACAAGTCATTTTTGTAAAGGTAGTCATTTCAGTCGAAAGAACGACGTCTAGATGACCATTTTAGAAAACATACTTCCACTTTGAGTTTAACCATGATTTTTGGATATAGTTTCATGTTCATAAGAAAAATCATTTTCATAGAAGAACAACTTTTAAATCAAAGTTTATCATAGTTTTTAATTAACTAACCCAAAACAGCCCGCGGTGTTACTACGACGGCGTATGTCCGGTTTTACAGTGTTCTTCGTGTTTTCAGGTTTTAAATCATTAAGTTAGCATATCATATAGATATAGAATATGTGTTTAGTTGATTTTAAAAGTCAAGTTAGAAGGATTAACTTTTGTTTGCGAACAAGTTTAGAATTAACTAAACTATGTTCTAGTGATTACAAGTTTAAACCTTCGAATAAGATAGCTTTATATGTATGAATCGAATGATGTTATGAACATCATTACTACCTAAAGTTTTCTGGATAAAGCTACTGGAAATGAGAAAATGGATCTAGCTTCAAAGGATCCTTGAATGGCTTGAAAGTTCTTGAAGCAGAATCATGACACGAAAACAAGTTCAAGTAAGATTTTCACTCGAAATAAGATTGTTATAGTTATAGAAATTGAATCAAAGTTTGAATATGAGTATTACCTTGTATTAGAAAGATATCTTACTGTAAATAAGAAAGATTTCTTGAGGTTGGATGATCACTCTACAAGATTGGAAGTAAGCTAGCAAACTTGGAAGTATTCTTGATTTTATGAAACTAGAACTTGTAGAATTTATGAAGAACACTTAGAACTTGAAGATAGAACTTGAGAGAGATTAATTATAAGAAGAAAATTGAAGAATTAAAGTGTTTGTATGTGTTTTTGGTCGTTGGTATATGGATTAGATATAAAGGATGTGTAATTTTGTTTACATGTAAATAAGTCAAGAATGATTACTCATATTTTTGTAATTTTATGAGATATTTCATGCTAGTTGCCAAATGATGGTTCCCACATGTGTTAGGTGACTAACATGGGCAGCTATGAGCTGTTCGTTGGAGTGTATATACCAATAGTACATACATCTAAAAGTTGTGTATTGTACGAGTACGAATACGGTGCATACGAGTAGAATTGTTGATGAAACTGAACGAGGATGTAATTGTAAGCATTTTTGTTAAGTAGAAGTATTTTGATAAGTGTCATGAAGTCTTTCAAAAGTGTATGAATACATATTAAAACACTACATGTATATACATTTTAACTGAGTCGTTATGTCATCGTTAGTTGTTACATGTAAGTGTTGTTTTGAAACCTTTAGGTTAACGATCTTGTTAAATGTTGTTAACCCAAAGTTTATAATATCAAATGAGATTTTAAATTATTATATTATCATGATATTATGATATATTAATATATCTTAATATGATATATACATTTAAATGTCGTTACAACGATAATCGTTACATATATGTCTCGTTTCGAAATCCTTAAGTTAGTAGTCTTGTTTTTACTTATGTAGTTCATTGTTAATACACTTAATGATGTATTTAATTATCATATTATCATGTTATATATAATATAACAATGTATTAATATGCTTCATATATAATTAGTAAGACGTGGTTATAACGATAATCGTTATATGTATCGTTTCGAGTTTCATACGTCAATAGTCTCCTTTTTAAGTATATAACTTATTGTTACTATTTTTAATGAGATACTTGATGATCATTATATCATGTTAAATATATATATTTATTCATTTATGTATCATCATGTCATATACAACTTATAGCGTTCGTGAATCATTGGTCAAACTGGGTAATCAGACGTTTACAAAATTTCTGTTTTAATTAACCAAGTCTTAACAAGTTTGATTGCTTAACATGTTGGAAACATTTAATCATGTAAATATAGTTTTCATTAAACATATAATCATAGAAAGGTTCGGAAAAGTTCGGGTCACTACAGTAGTTGCTGTTGTTGTTGTTGTTGTTGTTGTTGTTGTTGTTGTTATTGTTGTTATTGTTGTTGTTGGGCTGTTTGTTGTAGTTGCGATTGATTTTGCGATTGTTGGGATAGTTGTTGCGATTATTGTTGTAATTGCTGTTGTTGTTGTATTGGTGATTCTTATCACCGTTTTTCTCCCACTTTCTTTTGACTTGTTTCACATTGGCCTCTTCAGCAGTCTGTTCTTTAATTCTTTCCTCAATCTGGTTCACTAGTTTGTGAGCCATTCTACATGCCTGTTGTATGGAGGCAGGCTCGTGTGAATTTATATCTTCTTGGATTCTTTCCGGTAATCCTTTCACAAACGCGTCGATCTTCTCTTCCTCATGTTCGAACGCTCCCGGACACAATAGGCACAATTCTGTGAATCGTCTTTCGTACGTGGTAATATCAAATCCTTGGGTTCGTAACCCTCTAAGTTCTGTCTTGAGCTTATTGACCTCGGTTCTGGGACGGTACTTCTCGTTCATCAAGTGCTTGAATGCTGACCACGGTAGTGTGTAAGCATAATCTTGTCCCACTTTCTCTAGATAGGTATTCCACCATGTTAACACAGAACCTATGAAGGTATGCATAGCGTACTTCACTTTGTCCTCTTTAGTACACTTACTTATGGCAAACACTGATTCGACCTTCTCGGTCCACCGTTTCAATCCGATCGTTCCTTCGGTTCCATCAAATTCCAAAGGTTTGCAGGCAGTGAATTCTTTGGAGGTGCATCCTACACGATTTCCTGTACTGCTAGATCCAAGGTTGTTGTTGGTATGTAGCGCAGCCTGTACTGCGGCTATGTTCGAAGCTAGAAAAGTACGGAATTCCTCTTCACTCATATTCACGGTGTGTCGAGTAGTTGGTGCCATTTCCTTCAAAATAGTCAAATGGAACAAGTTAATCATACAGAATATTAAGAGTAGTCAATAGTATCTCGTAGCATAATATGAACTCATTTATAAAAGCTTTTTCTTCATATTAGCGTTTTATAAGTTTAAATTCGGGTAGTACCTACCCGTTAAGTTCATACGTAGTAGCTAATATACAATTCAACTACTACAATTCTATATGAAAAACTGATCATAATAATATTTCGCGTTCAAACTTTTACACAATATTTTACAAACTTACAATACCGCTTATTTTACATATAGCATGAAATATAGCACACAATAAATTTAATACAAGATGGTTGTGAAGATAATTCTAGCTAGTACACAAGTCGTTCAGCAAAGGTAATAAAGACACGTAATTCATACGTCCAGAAACAAGTCATGCATTCTGGTTTTACTAGGACTACTTCCCATCCTTGGTCTTGTGGAACATAACCGTTATGGCCTTTGATAAGACAGCGTGTTGTAACGTCGTCAAAGGGACGAGGGTTACATAATGTCTAAAAGTCCCGTAACAATATAAAAACCTCATTTCTTACCCCAATTACCGACTCCGTCACTTGTGGGAACTTTTTGTTTAATAGTTGTAGCCCGATGTTCTTGTTCTCACTTTGGTGAGAAGCAAACATTACTAACCCGTAAGTATAACATGCTTCTTTATGTTGCATGTTAGCCGCTTTTTCTACATCATGAAGTCCTATATTCGGATATATTGAGTCAAAATAATTTCTTAACCCGTTGCGTAAAATAGCATTTGGGTTCCCCGCAATATATGCGTCAAAGTAAACACATCGTAACTTATGGATTTCCCAATGTGATATCCCCCATCTTTCGAACGAAAGCCTTTTATAAACCAAGGCATTCTTGGAACGTTCTTCGAATGTCTTACAAACTGATCTCGCCTTAAATAGTTGTGCCGAGGAATTCTGACCGACTCTAGACAAAATTTCATCAATCATGTCTCCGGGTAGGTCTCTTAAAATATTGGGTTGTCTATCCATTTTGTGTTTTTACACTATATTACATATATTACACCACACGAATACAACTATCTTATTCCGACTCGCTCGTTTCTTCTTCTTCGGTTTTGGTTCGTTTTTCCAAGTTTCTAGGGATATATGATGTTCCCCTAATACGAGCTGTCGTTTTCCAAATTGGTTTAGAAAAACCTGGTGGTTTAGAGATTCCCGGGTCATTGTTATAACTTAAGGACTTCGGGGGTTGACGATACATATAAAGTTCATCGGGGTTGGAATTAGATTTCTCAATTTTTATGCCCTTTCCCTTATTATTTTCTTTTGCCTTTTTAAATTCAGTTGGGGTAATTTCTATAACATCATCGGAATCCTTGTCGGGATCCGATTCATCGGAGAATTGGTAATCCTCCCAATACTTTGCTTCCTTGGCGGAAACACCATTGACCATAATTAACTTCGGTCAGTTGGTTGAGGATTTTCTTTTACTTAACCGTTTTATTATTTCCCCCACTGGTTCTATTTCTTCTTCCGGTTCCGATTCTTCTTCCAGTTCCTCTTCGAGAACTTGTGAATCAGTTCACGAATCATTCCAATTTACATTTGACTCTTCATTATTATTAGGTGAGTCAATGGGACTTGTTCTAGAGGTAGACATCTATCACATAATATCAAACACGTTAAGAGATTAATATATCACATAATATTCACATGTTAAAAATATATAGTTTCCAACAAAAAATGTTAAGCAATCATTTTTAAAGAAAACACGGTCGAAGTCCAGACTCACTAATGCATCCTAACAAACTCGATAAGACACACTAATGCAAATTTTCTGGTTCTCTAAGATCAACGCTCTGATACCAACTGAAATGTCCCGTTCTTATTGATTAAAAACGTTCCATATTAATTGATTTCGTTGCGAGGTTTTGACCTCTATATGAGACGTTTTTCAAAGACTGCATTCATTTTAAAACAAACCATAACCTTTATTTCATCAATAAAGGTTTAAAAAGCTTTACGTAGATTATCAAATAATGATAATCTAAAATATCCTGTTTACACACAACCATTACATAATGGTTTACAATACAAATATGTTACAACGAAATAGGTTTCTTGAATGCAGTTTTTATACAATATCATACAAGCATGGACTCCAAATCTCGTCCTTATTTAAGTATGCGACAGCGGAAGCTCTTAATAATCACCTGAGAATAAACATGCTTAAAACGTCAACAAAAATGTTGGTGAGTTATAGGTTTAACCTATATATTATCAAATCATAATAATAGACCACAAGATTTCATATTTCAATACACATCCCATACATAGAGATAAAAATCATTCATATGGTGAACACCTGGTAACCGACATTAACAAGATGCATATTTAAGAATATCCCCATCATTCCGGGACACCCTTCGGATATGATATAAATTTCGAAGTACTAAAGCATCCGGTACTTTGGATGGGGTTTGTTAGGCCCAATAGATTTATCTTTAGGATTCGCGTCAATTAGGGTGTCTGTTCCCTAATTCTTAGATTACCAGACTTAATAAAAAGGGGCATATTCGATTTCGATAATTCAACCATAGAATGTAGTTTCACGTACTTGTGTATACATATCTCAGTATTGATCACAACTCAAACTATATATATTTTGGAATCAACCTCAACCCTGTATAGCTAACTCCAACATTCACATATAGAGTGTCTATGGTTGTTCCGAAATATATATAGATGTGTCGACATGATAGGTCGAAACATTGTATAGGTGTCTATGGCATCTCAAGATTACATAATATACAATACAAGTTGATTAAGTTATGGTTGGAATAGATTTGTTACCAATTTTCACGTAGCTAAAATGAGTAGTTTTTACCAATTTTGTTTTGCTCGCCATTTCTTCGTTTCTAATCCGTTTTGAGTGATTTAAGCGGCCACGGTTTCATATTGAACTTAACTTTATGAAACTAAATAGAAAAGGTATAGGTTTATAGTCGGAAATACAAGTTACAAGTCGTTTTTGAAAGAGGTAGTCATTTCCGTCAGAAGAACGACATCTTGATGACTGTTTTAAAAAACATATTTTCACTTTGAGTTTAACCATAATTTTTGGATATGGTTTCATGTTCATAAGAAAAATCATTTTCCCAGAAGTATAGCTTTTAAATCAAAGTTTTTCATAGTTTTTAATTATCCAAACCAAAACAGCCCCCGGTTGTAACTACAATGGCGTAAATCCGGTTTTATGGTGTTTATCGTGTTTCCGGGTTTTAAATCATTAAATTAGCATATCATATAGATATAGAACATGTGTATAGTTTATTTTAAAAGTTTAGTTAGAAGGATTAACTTTATTTGCGAACAAGTTTAGAATTAACTAAACTATGTTCTAGTGATTACTAGTTTACCAGTTCGAATATGATAGCTTTTTATGTATGAATCGAATGATGTTATGAAAATCATTACTACCTTAAGTTCCTTGGATAAACCTACTTTAAAATAAAAAAATGGATCTAGCTTCAACGGATCCTTGGATGGCTCGAAGTTCTTGATGCAGAATCATGACACGAAAACAAGTTCAAGTAAGATCATCACTTGAAATAAGATTGTTATAGTTATAGAAATTGAACCAAAGTTTGAATATGATTATTACCTTGTATTAGAAAGTTAACCTACTGTAAGAAACAAAGATTTCTTGAGGTTGGATGATCACCTTACAAGATTGGAAGTGAGCTAGCAAACTTGAAAGTATTCTTGATTTTAGGTAACTAGAACTTGTAGAATTTATGAAGAACACTTAGAACTTGAAGATAGAACTTGAGAGAGATCAATTAGATGAAGAAAATTGAAGAATGAAAGTGTTTGTAGGTGTTTTTGGTCATTGGTATATGGATTAGATATAAAGGATATGTAATTTTGTTTTCATGTAAATAAGTCATGAATGATTACTCATATTTTTGTAATTTTATGAGATATTTCATGCTAGTTGCCAAATGATGGTTCCCACATGTGTTAGGTGACTCACATGGGCTGCTAAGAGCTAATCATTGTAGTGTATATACTAATAGTACATACATCTAAAAGCTGTGTATTGTACGAGTACGAATACGGGTGCATACGAGTAGAATTGTTGATGAAACTGAACGAGGATGTAATTGTAAGCATTTTTGTTAAGTAGAAGTATTTTGATAAGTGTCTTGAAGTCTTTCAAAAGTGTATGAATACATATTAAAACACTACATGTATATACATTTTAACTGAGTCGTTAAGTCATCGTTAGTCGTTACATGTAAGTGTTGTTTTGAAACCTTTAGGTTAACGATCTTGTTAAATGTAGTTAACCCAATGCTTATAATATCAAATGAGATTTTAAATTATTATATTATCATGATATTATGATGTATGAATATCTCTTAATATGATATATATATATATATACATTAAATGTCGTTACAACGATAATTGTTACATATATGTCTCGTTTCAAAATCATTAAGTTAGTAGTCTTGCTTTTACATATGTAGTTCATTGTTAATATACTTAATGATATGTTTACTTATCATAATATCATGTTAACTATATATATAACCATATATATGTCATCATATAGTTTTTACAAGTTTTAACGTTCGTGAATCACCGGTCAACTTGGGTGGTCAATTGTCTATATGAAACCTATTTCAATTAATCAAGTCTTAACAAGTTTGATTGCTTAACATGTTAGAAACACTTAATCATGTAAATAACAATTTCATTTAATATAATTATAAACATGGAAAAGTTCGGGTCACTACAAGGAGTGTTTCGGGTTAAGCGAGTGGTCTCGAGTTCGATTCTCAGCTTGGACATTTATTTTTTTTGAAACCTCCTTTAAGGTTCGTGAATCCGAGGCCAACCCTATACTTGTTCAATGTCGTCATATGTATTTTTACTACAAAATATAGTACGGTGAGTTCATTTGATTCCCTTTTACTCTTTACATTTTTGGGACTGAGAATACATGCTCTACTTTTACAACTGCTTTATTAAATGTTTTTGAAATATATTTTTGAACTGCGAATACATAAAATGCTTTTATAAATGTTTGACGAGATTGACACAAGCAAAACATTCCTCGAATGAATTATGTGGACGTGATTATTGCCACCAATGAATTATGTGGACGTGATAATTGCCACAATTGATATGAATATTTTTCCCCTGATTATTATTGCTTGGTAACCTAAGAATTAGGGAACATCACTACTTTTTAGAATTAGTGCTCGCCTAATTGACGCGAATCCTAAAGGTAGCTACCGGGTTTAACACCCCCACCCAGAATGTTCACTAGACGGAAGAGCTAGTTGGCGTGGTGTTTAGTACTTCGAAGTTTATATGATTATTATACAGACGAGATGTTCTGTTTTGGGGATATTAGTATGCGCATTATATGTTAAGGTGGGTTACCAAGCCAAGCTATGAAAGAAATGTGAATGTTATGTATCGAGAGAATGATTTTATACACAGGTTATGTGTAAGAGATTTTATACACGAGATATGTGTACGGTTACTAAGATTTATGAAAAATGGTTTCGTATACAAGAAAGGTGTACTTTATTTAAAAGATATCGCATGTACATTACAGGTGGGTATAGGATTCGGGCCCATTTGTACCATGCAGCATTTAAATCTTGTGGTCTATCAAAATGATGAATTTTATTGTTTTATGATAAACCTATGAACTCACCAACCTTTTGGTTGACACTTGAAAGCATGTTTATTCTCAGGTATGAAAGAAATCTTCCGCTGTGCATTTGCTCATTTTAGAGATATTACTTGGAGTCATTCATGACATATTTCCAAAGACGTTGCATTCGAGTCATTGAGTTCATCAAGATTATTATTAAGTCAATTATGGTTGGATATATTATGAAATGGTATGCATGCTGTCAACTTTATATGTAATGAAAGCTTGTCTTTTAAAAACGAATGCAATGTTTGTAAAATGTATCATATAGAGGTCAAGTACCTCGCAATGAAATCAACTATTGTGAATCGTTTATAATGTATATGAACGGTTCCTTTCAGTTGGTATCAGAGCGGTGGTCTTAGCGAACCAGGTCTTGCATTAGTGTGTCTAACTTATAGTTGTTTAGATGCATTAGTGAGTCTGGACTTCGACCGTGTCTGCATGTCAAAAGTTTTGCTTATCATTTCGTGTCGAAAAATAAAAAAAATTATTTGCTTATCATCCTTAAAGTCTAGACACATCTTACTGCCTCTATTGCATAGAAAGTGTATAGATAAATTCATATCGTAGCTTATCTGTTATTGTTACCTTTGCCTGACAGTTTCCGTAGATTCCTCCGTAACTTATGGGATTTTAGTATTATATATGCATATGTAAATTATATATTGTAGGGTACTAATCTACATCCTATAATCTATTTTCTTATCGAAAATCCATCATCTGATCATACGAGATGAATCCCTCAACCAGTTCGAGTCCCTTAGATTCTGATAGCAATTTCGATAGTTATTCAGGCAGCTATTCCGACATGGATATTCACCTAAGCTCCGAAAGTAGCGTAAACAAAATAGATCAGCCAATTAGTCATCTTCAATTCTGGATGAATAGAGGATGGGTTCGTAGTCGACTTAATCAATGGAGAAGCGAAGAAGGCGATCCTTTCCACCACCCAAATTGCCCTCTTGACGAAGAACCTGAAGCACTTACCGGTGAACCTGTTCGTAATACCATTTACTCTCTCATTTCCAGAGTATCTCACCACGATTATATTCTATCTAAAATTCTTAACCTTATTCATCCGCTCGTTTAGACCGACAATCATTCCGGAATAATAGAATAAGTCAACAAACTTCGCGCTCAAGTAATCAATTTGGAGAATATGGTGCAAAATTTACCAGCTTCAACAACATCACTGGCACCAACAGTACCATCAGTAATAGCATCAGTACCATCAACAATCCATGCCGCAACATCTCATTCTGTACTTCGAGTATAATCATCAATCTGCGAATCGTTCTACATCAAATTTCTTCGTTCGACATGGAAATTATGTAATCTCTAATGTTTTAGAGATTATATATTCTTGTTCTAACGGTAAATAAAATGAGTTTAATATCATATTGACTCATTAAATCCATGATTACATCTAAAGAAAAAATATATATGTATATATATTTTTTCATAAAGACTGTAATTAAAAATTCTTTCGTACAAACTGTTAATGGTGAAAATATTTTAACGGGTAGGTAATACCCGAGGAATATTTAGATTTCACATTAATAAGTACACTGTACATTCTTTCAAATCTAATTCAACAGTCATTTACTATTCTATTTAAAACCACCGATATACATATCCGTTCACCGCAGAATAACCCTTTTCATTCAATTTTATGTTTGGATTTTGATCTATCAGAATCCAACAAATGGCATAATGAAGAAAACATTGGACAAAAATAAAATTTGTTAGAAACAAACAAATTAACCATGAGAAAATTTTGTTAAGAATCCACGCTAACAAAATCCTAGCTAACTGTTTCTAGCTAACTGTTAATTCCTTATTACATTTTATTATCGCAATTTATTTATCGCAGTTTATTTATCGCTATTTATATTCTCGCAATTTTATTTATCGTCATTTAATTTCTGTTATTTATTTTACGCATTTATTTATCGTCATTTAAATACTATTATTTACGCATTTAAATATCGGGACACGTATACAAGGTTTTGACATATCATACCGACGTATCTATATATATATTATTTGGAATCACCATGAACACTCTATATGATGTAATGCTAGGGTTGAGGTTGATTCTATAATAATATATAAACTTTGAGTTGTGATCGAGTCTGAGACATGTACACGGGTCACGATACGTATTAATTAATTCGAATATTATAAACTATATATGAATTATTGGACTGTTAACTGTAGACTATCGACTGTGGACTAATAACATTGGACAATTAAAATAAATTAAAATATTGATTATAACATATGAATCTAAACATTTCTTCAAGTTGCCAATTGATTTCATCTTAAACCTCATTTGTATCTTGACAATTCCAATCTGCGTTCAAACCTTTCATAATTCTTGAAAACACCTCAATCGAGAGGATGAACCAACCGCACTTCATCTACGAAAGAAAAGATTGATGCATATAAGTTGTGCACCTGAAAACACTCGGAACCTGAGTAAACGTTTAACACGTATCTGTGCTAGCTCCTTTGGCATTGTTATTATAAAAAATAATCATGCAATCCCTCTTCAAATTAGACAATTTTGTCACAGTTCCAGCAAATCAATTTCGACTTTCATTTGAATAAGCGTTATTATAATCTCGATATATAAGTTTACCTTTCATCATCGTTACCGGAAAACCTTTTATATTCCACCATATTACCATCAGCGTTTAATCATCTAAAAACACAATTCAATTGAAACCACCTTGGACTGATAACCGTTGATTCAGATATGGTAGCTTTAAGTACAGAGGAAACATCAAAATTGTAGATGATCTAAACGGCCAAAAGTTTGATAATAAGGAATGGAAGGTTAGATATGCTCAATGGAAATTTTAGTACCGAAAAACGAATTATGCGAAACTATGAAGGAAGCCTTGGACAAATCACAAAGACTAAACCTTCCTTCAAAGAATCCAAATGATTCATTATCTACTGAAGTCATTATCGAATACCTTATTTCTGACTCTAAAATCTTGCGAAAAATTTTTCTTCCTCAACCATCGAACTTAGAAATTCCAAAATATCATCATAAATATCTTCGATATTTCTGAAGATATTTTCATAAATATTCTCGACCGAAATTATTTATCTCTTCGAGCTATCTATATTACATCATAAAGGAAACTACTTTAGTTTCTAAATTTCTTTAAAATTCAAGTTTGAATTATGAATGATTTTGAAGTAGTGTTGGGAACTGAAGCATGAATTAGTATAATATAATAACACTTGATCAACGTGATTATATTACAGTAAGTCATGCTGAGTTTTTAATGAAACGTGATGATTAACAGATTATAACATCATCATGTGCCATGTTACACGACTCTTACATTCTATCTAATCTCCAAATATATCAAGAATGTATCTTTCTGATAGTTCTATCTTTTCTCGTGACTTCTGGTAATTTGAAAAGTCAGTCCGAGTAATCGAGACATATTATCGCATTTAACCAAAGAAAATTCTAATTTCCTTAATTATCGAAGAACCAAATCTTATTATGAAAATTTCCTCTAAATCCATTAAATTCTGAAAATCAACCATGACTACGTCACTGGTCAAGACAAACCTGCAATTACTCAATTCACTCTTTTGCGATAACTTCACTCGTACTCTTCGAGTAGTCGAATTATCTTATCTATATTACTCAACAATAACAAAACTCTATTTATCATCTCATATTTGTCAGGAAAACATTCTTATTGTTAACCATGATGATTCCACTCAAATTTCGGGACGAAATTTCTTTATCGGGTAGGTACTGTGACGACCCGAAAATTTTCGACCAAATTTAAACTTAATCTTTATATAGTTTCGACACGATAAGCAAAGTCTATTAAACCGAGTCTCAAAATTTTTGAACTGTTTCATGATATCATTTAACCTGTGACTACTTCCGACGATTCACGAACAACTATTTGTAAATAGATATGTCTGAATATATACATATACATATATATATATGTATATATATATATATATATATATATATAAATAAATAATAAAATATAAATGAATCGTTAGAATTTAAAATGTAAGCTAACAATTAGAATAATTAAATTACTGTTATAAAATATATATATATATATATATTATGTGACGACCCGGAAATTTTCGACTAAATTTAAACTTTATCTTTATATTATTCTGACACGATAAGCAATGTTTGTTAAGTTAAATCTCAAGGATTTTAAACTATGTTTATACATTCATTTAAACCTCGACCAAATTCCAATGATTCACGAACCATTAAATGAACATATATGAATATGTATGTATATGTGTATATGTTATAAATTGAAAATGTCAACAAAGTATTTAAAAGTATAATGCTTTATATGAATGTATTTGTTTCAATATGATTATCGATGAAATTAAAAAAATATATATTAAATGATTGAATTATCAGAAACACTGAATTATGATTACAAGTCTCTGTTGAGAGGTCCACTATGATTTGAGAAATCTATTCCTCTTAATGATATTCAGAATAATTTGTAAAGCTATTTATAAATAAAAATAAAAAGTATCATTTACGAAAGTTAGACAAAAGCTATTGGAGAATTGGTTTCCATAATATTCTATTAATCTATTTTCAAACGTACAAAAATGTTTTCAGTTTAAAAAGAACTTTATTATTAAAACGTATATAACTTTTATAAATATCTAGAATCACTTTTGACAACTCATTACTTAACCAGTATAATAAATATAACGATATTTATATTTTATTTCATTAAATATATATAACGATTTAAATTAATATTACATATATTTATACACGTATTATACATACATAGTTTTAATATTTTTACTATACTTTAACTTTACCTTTACTTTACTTTACCTTTACTTTAACTTTAATAATTCACTTTAATAATTCATACTTTAATAATTCATACTTTAATAATTCACTTTAATAATTCATACTTTAATAATTCACTTTAATAATTTATACTTTAATAATTCACTTTAATAATTCATACTTTAATAATTCACTTTAATAATTCATACTTTAATAATTCACTTTAATAATTCATATTTTAATAATTCACTTTAATAATTCATACTTTAATAATTCACACTTTAATAATTCACTTTAATAATTCAAAAATCTATTATAAATAGAATTCAATAGGTTTCATTATTTCATAGAAACTTGAAAATATTTTTCTCTAAACTCTCTCAATCGATTTACATATATATATTTACTTCGTATTATTTCAAGATATTATTAGTATATGATATGCATGTCATTGGAAAGCTAGCGAAAAATTAAGAACTTTTCATTTAGATATCGAATGGTTTCGATGAACGGATTTGAAGTTATAGTCAACTGAATTTTAGTATTATTGTTAAAATGATTATTATTACTATCGTCATTATTATTTTAATAGAAATATCATTGTTATTATAAAATATCATTATTACTATTATGTTAGTATTATCATTTTATCATAATAACATTTTTAGTAAATATAAATATTGTCATTTATTTTATAGAATAATAATAATTATTATTACAAAATAATACAACTTTTACTTATTATTATTATGATCAATATTATTTTATCAAATAAATAGGGGATACGAAGATATTTTTCACCACGCGTAATATAATTACATTAATAATACTTACCACTATAGTTTTACGATATTAAGTGAACTTTATAAATTTTACTACTTAAGATATATAAAAGTATATTTTATCATATATAAACGTTAATATAAATTTTTATTAATAAATGACTTTTATTATTATAAAATCTAATAAATATATTTAAATATATAAAACGACTATAGCTAAGTTATATAATAAACACGTATAAATTTTAGAAGTCATTTTGGGTCAAGTTGACTTTTGCATATTAGTCTCGAGCATTAGGATTGTGGTACACTATGACTTGACCAAAAATTGTTAGACAAATATTGACCAACATATAAATATATATAATTAATATAGGTTCGTGAATCCGAGGTCAACCTTGCACTTGTTAAATGACGTTATATGTATTTTTACTACGAAATACAGTATGGTGATTTTCATTTGCTCCCTTTTATAGATATTTTTGGGACTGAGAATACATGCACTGTTTTTATAAATGTTTTACGAAATAGGCACAAGTACTAAAACTAATTCTACGTGGGTTTAAACCAGAAATATACCCTTAGCTTGGTAACATTAAACTACTTGTCTATGTACGGTAGGCGCGAATCCTAAAGATAGATCTATTGGGCCTGACAAACCCCATCCTGACTATGGGATGCTTTAGTACTTCGAGGTTATTTTAAACACACCTGATCTGGTGTACTTCAGAGGGTAAAACATGAACGTTAAGGCTTGTTACCGGGTGCCTACAACTTATAGAATACTTTTATACACTTGCGAGTGTACATATATTTATAAACGGAAATCTTGTGGTCTATTAATATATTTAAATGATTATTATGATAAACCTATGAACTCACCAACCTTTTGGTTGACACTTTAAAGCATGTTTATTCTCAGGTATTAAAGAAATCTTCCGCTGTGCATTAGCTCATTTTAAGGATATTACTTGGAGTCATTCATGGCATATTTTGAAAGACGTTGCATTCGAGTCATTGAGTTCATCAAGATTATTATTATGTCAATTATAGTTGGATGTATTATGAAATGGTGTGCATTCCGTCAACTTTCGTTGTAAAGAAAGTTTGTCTTTTAAAAACGAATGCAATGTTTGTAAAATGTATCATATAGAGGTCAAAATACCTCGCGATGTAATCAACTATTGTAAATCGTTTATAATGTATATGAACGGGTCCTTTCATATTATGTGATGACTTTTACTGAGTAGTTGATATTCATATATTATATATATATATTTTATAACATCATATATATATATATATATATATATATATATATATATATATATATATATATATATATATATATATATATATATATATATATATATATATATATATATATATATATATATATATATATATATATGATGTTATAAAATATATATATATATATAATATATAAATATCAACTACTCAGTAAAAGTCATCACATAATATAATAATACATAAATAATAAATGACATTGTATTAAATTACAAGTTGAATATAAGTGATATATTAATATTATTATCATTAATTTCATTATATTTATTATTGTTAATATTCATATTAATAATTTGTATTAGTAATATTATTACATCTAAAATAAAGTATATAGATAAAATTTGAGTTGTGTTAAAATATTATTAATGTTATTATTATCATTAATAATATTAATATTATTATAACTAGTATTATTATTAATTATTATTAAGATTATTAATATTATCATATCTGTATTATTATTGATACTTATTTTGATATTATCGTTATTATTAATATTACTATTAATATAATATTTAGTATTATATTTGGTATTTCGATAGCATTATTAATAAATTATTAGTTTTATTAATAGTACTAATATTTTATAACATTATCAATAATAAAATCTATGAACTACATATATTTAACCAAAAATTTAAATAGATATATATAATTACATATATATACGTATAATACAGATAAATATATAATATAAATACAATTATATGAATATCAATTTTATAAATATGTATAACCCTACGAAATTTGTATATCATCACCATCAAACTGTTTAAGTTTTGTTTCCTATCTGTTAAAGCTAATTAATCGAATCTTTCAAGGCTATAAGAAAAATCATCAAACCCAAAATTATGTTACAAATCAATTTCATCACTTAATTTTCTTATTTATTCCGTACCTGAGCAAGTAAGGGCTGTCGACCATCATTGCTAACAAATATTTTTGCTGAAATATTATCACATTCATACTCGTTCTCAATTATCAACTAAAAGGCCTTTTATCAATCTTTTTTTCAAACAGAAAGGAGCAAGAACATACCTGTTCCCCATTTTCTTTCATTTTTTACATTATCTAGAATTCGAATTTAATTTCAAAAAGTAAAATTGCAGTTGTGTTAGGAATCAGTCACGCAATCTTTCTGCAAAATTTGGGGTTTCAATTCTTCTTATCGATCGTTAATTTTTGAGTCAAAGTTTTAGAAATAAAAAGTCAAACGTTTATTTTTCGATAAATTTGAGTTAACTGTTATGATTCAAGTCCGATTGTTAATCCAGATAGTTTCTAGGGGAGTTTTACAATCTATTTCATGTAACGACTTTTGTCTGAAACAGCCTTGAAATCAAAAATCAAAATGGAGTCAGAGTCGATGGGTTTAGTGCTCTTGTTGCATTTTTTTTAAACGTTATTTCTTTTCTTTCTGATAATTTAACAAATTCTTATAACCCAAAGCATCTGTTTTAATTCTTGAAATCTAAAAACCAAAATTGAATTGGTGTTGATGGTTGTTAAGGTCACTGTCGAATTATAAGGGAGCAGAAGAAGATAGAAAATAATATACGGGTTATAATAAATTCGAGGGGTTATAAAACAAATAAATTGGAGCGGACCAATGGTTAGGAGTGTTTTGGGTTAAGCGAGTGGTCTCGAGTTCGAATCTCGGCTTGGACATTTATTTTTTTGAAACCTCCTTTAAGGTTCGTGAATCTGAGGCCAACCATATACTTGTTCAATGTCGTCATATGTATTTTTACTAAAAAATACAGTACGGTGAGTTCATTTGATTCCCTTTTACTCTTTACATTTTTGGAACTGAGAATACATGCTCTACTTTTACAACTGCTTTATTAAATGCTTTTGAAATACATTTTTGAACTGTGAATACATGAAATGCTTTTATAAATGTTTGACGATATAGACACAAGCAAAACATTCCTCGAATGAATTATGTGGACGTAATAATTGCCACCATTGA
Organism: Rutidosis leptorrhynchoides; assembly: GCF_046630445.1. Classification (NCBI taxonomy): domain Eukaryota; kingdom Viridiplantae; phylum Streptophyta; class Magnoliopsida; order Asterales; family Asteraceae; genus Rutidosis; species Rutidosis leptorrhynchoides. Next base: position 219,786,410 of record NC_092338.1, on the reverse strand, counting down.
ATTATGTGGACGTGATAATTGTCACAATTGATTGGATGTGATAATTACCACAATTGATATGAATATTTTTCCCCTGATTATTATTGCTTGGAAACCTAAGAATTAGGGAACATCACTACTTTTGAGAATTAGTGCACGCCTATTTGACGCGAATCCTAAAGGTAGCTACCGGGTTTAACACCCCACCCAGAATGTTCACTAGATGGAAGGGCTAGTGGGCTTGGTGTTTAGTACTTCAAAGTTTATATGATTATTATACAGACGAGATGTTATGTTTTGGGAATATTATTATGCGCATTATATGTTAAGGTCGGTTACCAAGCCAAGCTATGAAAGAAATGTGAATGTTATGTATCGAGAGAATGATTTTATACACAGGTTATGTGTAAGAGATTTTGTACACGAGATATGTGTACGGTTACTAAGATTTATGAAAAATGGTTTCGTACACAAGAAAGGTGTACTGTATTTAAAAGATATCGCATGTACATTACAGGTGGGTATAGGATTCGGGCCCATTTGTACCATGCAACATTTAAATCTTATGGTCTATGAAAATGATGAATTTTATTTTTTATGATAAACCTATGAACTCACAACCTTTTGGTTGACACTTGAAAGCATGTTTATTCTCAGGTATGAAAGAAATCTTCCGCTGCGCATTTGCTCATTTTAGAGATATTACTTGGAATCATTCATGACATATTTCAAAAGACGATGCATTCGAGTCGTTGAGTTCATCAAGATTATTATTAAGTCAATTATGGTTGGATATATTATGAAATGGTATGCATGCCGTCAACTTTCTATGTAATGAAAGTTTGTCTTTTAAAAATGAATGCAATGTTGTAAAATGTATCATATAGAGGTCAAGTACCTCGCAATGAAATCAACTATTGTGAATCGTTTATAATATATATGAATGGGTCCTTTCAGCTACTGCCATATTAATACAGTTACTATACGTTTATAATCCATTCGAAAACGAGCACAAATAGTCACCTTCTATTCGGTTTTTGTTGCTACTATTTTTATTTACTTTACGTTACTGTTGGGTGGACACCGAAAACCCACCACCTTCGGTTCATCAAATGAACGAAACCCACCACATCACCAACGAAGACCACCATTGCCTACTACCTTCAAAACCACTTGATACTATAACCACTACAATCCATCGAAACCCCTATTTCGCTTCACATCACCTCACTGTACGTTACAAACTGGCAAACGGGAAAATCCTAAAACCCATTATTCATTTTTCATAAACTTAAGTTAATGATCTTTTGGGTGAGATTATGAGTAACTTAGACCAAAAACCAAAACACCTTCGGTTGTGCCCACTGGAAGCCTCATGAACGTCACTTGCTTATGGTTGTTCAACAAGAAGTGAAAACATTATTGCTACATACAAATCAAAGATTCAAGGGACGATTCTGTTCGAAACCGGGAATCATCTCTAATTAATGGGCTTGCACCAAGCTCGGTGTTTCACGTACAAAGAGTCTGAAGTAACTTCTGCACAGTTAGGTGATGTTGGGATCGTTAAAACAACGATTATAAACGTTGATAATTGTCCACCTATGGTTGCATATGGATGAGATGTTAATAATGATGATAACAAGTATGGTGTTGTTAAGGGATAAACCGTTTCTTATATGTTAAATAATTAATCATGCGAAATATTACAAGAAAGTATCGAGTAGTTCGTTGTTTGGGTGTGACCCTGATAAGGGGGAGGTCATGTGTTCGAATCTAGGCCACTGCAATTTTTTTTATTTAACAATAGAAGCTGTTGGGCTGTGTGAAAGCTTGGGCCTGTTGGGCTTATTAATAAAATTGAACTAGGCCACTATCTAGAGCGGGCTTCTTGATCGAGTGGGTTTTGATTTGGACTTTATATTTCAACATGTTAAAACATTAAACGTGGGCTTTAATGCCAAAAACAAAAGTGTTGTCCATTGGTTGAGCGTGTGTTAACGGTTTAGCGGGAGGTCGCGGGTTCAAACTTGGGCTTGTGCATTCTTTTTTTTAAAGGCTTCTTCCTTGAGATTGTTATTTATTTATTTATTTATTATTATTACCATTATTATTATTGTTATTATTATTATTATTATTATTATTATTATTATTATTATTATTATTATTATTATTATTATTATTATTATTATTATTATTATTATTATTATTATTATTAATATTATTATAAGTATTATCATTCTTATTAGCATTACTAACATTATTATTATTGTTATTATTATTATTATTATTATTATTACTACTGTTATTTCTTATCATTTTTATTATTATTATTATTATTATTATTATTATTATTATTATTATTATTATTATTATTATTATTATTATTATTATTATTATTATTATTATTAAAATTATCATTTTTTTATTATCATTTTTTCTTAAAAACTATCATACTTATTAAAATCATTATTATTATTACTATAATAATTATTATTATTAGTATTATTATCATTAATATTATTATTATTACAATCAAAAACAACTTTTTACTTATTATTATTGATATTATTTTACCAAATAAATATTAGTTATATAAAAATATATTTAACAATATAACTATATTAATATTTTATAATAAATACTAACTATTTATCTAAAGTATATAAAATAAATATAGTTTATTAAGTTATTAATGAAACATACAATTTACTAAAATAATAATTAATAAGAATATATAAATTTGTTCAATTACCATTATATGTATTAATATATATAAATGATATAGGTTCGTGAATCCGAGGCCAACCTTACATTGTTCAGTGCCGTCGTATGCATATTTTTACTACAAAATATCGTATCGTGAGTTTCATATGCTCCCTTTTTTAATACTTTTACAATATATATTTTTGGGACTGAGAATACATGAAATACTTTTATAAATGTTTGACGCGATAGACATAAGCAAAACATTCCTCTAATGAATTATTATACAGACGAGTTATTCTGTGAATTATTATATCGAATATCGTCCCTGATTATTATAGCTTGGCAACCTAGGAATTAGGGAAATGGCCCCTAATTGATGCGAATCCTAAAGGTATATCTATGGGTACTGACCAGCCCCATCCGGGTTACAGATGCTTTAGTACTTCAAGGTTTATATATATACAGACGATACTTGTATATTACAGACTGAAAGTTCTATTATTTTTGGGGATATTCATGATGCGCTTTATATGTTAAGGTCGGTTACCAAGAAAAGGTTATATATATAGAGAATGATTTTTATACACAGGTTATGTGTATGTTATTTTGTACACGAGATATGTGTACGGTTATTAAAAATCGTAAGGCAACCTACCGGGGAGAAAAGGATACGAACCTGCTCTGGCAAGCATTTATGAAAAATGGTTTCATACATGAGATAGGTGTACTGTATTTAAATGTTGCGGTCTATCAAAATTTACTGGATTTTATTATTTACGATAAACTTATGAACTCACCAACCTTTTGGTTGACACTTTTAAATAAGTTTATTCTCAGGTATTAAAGAAATCTTTCGCTGTGGAATTGCTCATTTAAAGATATTACTTGGAGTCATTCATGGCAAATTTCAAAAGACGTTGCATTCGAGTTGTTGAGTTCAAAAAGACTGTTATTTAGTAAATGGCAGATTAGCCATTCATAGTTTAGAAAATATATATCACTTGGATATTTTGAAATGAAATTTTGTCTTTTAAAATGAATGTAATGTTTATAAAACGTATCATATAGAGGTCAGTACCTTGCAATGAAACCAAGAATATGAAACGTTTATAAGCAATATGAACGGGTCGTTAAAGTTGGTATCAGAGCTTTGGTCTTAGCGAACGAGGTCTTGCATTAGTGTGTCTAACTGATAGTTGTTAAGATACATTAGTGTGAAGGTATTTCGTATGCCCGAGAGGCATATTAAATTAATGTGGCCAATGTGTTATGATCCAAGTCGGCTCATACCCAATAACAAACTTACCAACACCTTATACGTATTTAATCTTAACGATTGGATCATTGATTAAATACGAGACACTTGAACTTTGAGAAAAATGGTTTTCTGAAATGCTACTTGATGTGTACGTATATATATATATAAATTATGGAATAATTTATACTATATGGATTTAATTATTTATAGGTTATCTGAATAATTAAGTTATGTTACATTTTATAAAATTGGTTTTTATAAAATATACATAACAAATATAAGTTTATAAAATGTGTTTTATAAAATCATGTTTTATAAATAAAAAAACTGATTTTATAAAATCAATTTTATAAAAACTATATTATAACATGATAATGTGAGTGGCATGGGAGTTACAATAAGCATGCAATTGTTTATTAGTTGCTACCCATGCTTAACCAACACCAAGATATAGTGTTCTACACTCACACATGCAAAGATACACATCAAAGATAACAAAAAAAAAACTGCACAAAAGCTTGCCACTGCAGCTGTTTGGCCATGAGGTTTGGGACTCAAAAGGGAGTCCTAAAATTAGTTTTTGGTAGCTTGTTTTCAAGTGTCATTAAATCCTAACTAAGGGCTAGGGTGAAAGGACCCGTTCATATACATTATAAACGATTCACAATAGTTGATTACATCGCGAGGTATTTGACCTCTATATGATACGTTTTACAAACATTGCATTCATTTTTTTTAAAGACAAACTTTCTTTACATCAAAAATTGACAGCATGCATACCATTTCATATTACATCCAACTATAATTGACTTAATATTAATCTTGATGAACTCGACGACTCGAATGCAACGTCTTTCAAAGTATGTCATGAATGACTCCAGGTAATATCCTTAAAATGAGCTAATGCACAGCGGAAGATTTCTTTAATACCTGAGAATAAACATGCTTTAAAGTGTCAACCAAAAGGTTGGTGAGTTCACAGGTTTATCATAACAATCATTTCAATATATTAATAGACCACAAGATTTCCGTTTATAAATATATGTACACTCGCAAGTGTATAAAAGTATTCTATAAGTTGTAGGCACCCGGTAACAAGCCTTAACATTCATGTTTTACCCTCTGAAGTACACCAGATCAGGTGTGTTTAAAATAACCTCGAAGTACTAAAGCATCCCATAGTCAGGATGGGGTTTGTCAGGCCCAATAGATCTATCTTTAGGATTCGCGAATACCGTACATAGACAAGTAGTTTAATGTTACCAAGCTAAGGGTATATTTCTGGTTTAAACCCACATAGAATTAGTTTTAGTACTTGTGCCTATTTCGTAAAACATTAATAAAAACAGCGCATGTATTCTCAGTCCTAAAAATATATATAAAAGGGAGCAAATGAAACTCACAATACTGTATTTCGTAGTAAAAATACATATAACGTCATTTAATAAGTGCAAGGTTGGCCTCGGATTCACGAACGTATCAATATTGAGATTCAATATTGCAGGAAAGTACGTAGACGCAACGGAGATGATAAACACTAGATTGACCTCACGAGCATACCCATGAACCATACCCATCACCTCCATAGCTATAACCCATAATTTCCTTAGCTTCGACTCATTCAAAAAAACTATTTTGAAATCACTCGAACAGCACTCCGTCGTAATATTTTATGTATACTAATAATATCTTGAAATAATACAGAGCAAATATATATATATATATATATCAATTGAGAGAGTTTATAGAAATATATTTTCAAGTTTCTATGAAATAATGAAACCTATTGAATTCTATTTATAATAAATTTTTGAATTATAAAAGTGAATTATTAAAGTATGAATTATTAAAGTGAATTATTAAAGTGAATTATTAAATTATGAATTATTAAAGTGAATTATTAAAGTATGAATTATTAAAGTGAATTATTAAAGTATGAATTATTAAAGTGAATTATTAAAGTATGAATTATTAAAGTGAATTATTAAAGTATGAATTATTAAAGTTAAAGTAAAGTAAAAGTAAAGTAAAGGTAAAGTTAAAGTATAGTAAAAGTATAAAAAACTATGTATGTATAATACGCGTATAAATATATATAATATTAATTTAAATCGTTATATATATTTAATGAAATAAAATATAAATATCGTTATATTTATTATACTGGTTAAGTAATGAGTTGTCAAAAGTGATTCTAGATATTTATAAAAGTTATATATGTTTTAATAATAAAGTTCTTTTTGAACTGAAAACGTCTTTGTACGTTTGAAAATAGATTAATAGAATATTATGGAAACCAATTCTCCACTAACTTTTGTCTAACTTTCATAAATGACACTTTTTGTTTTTATTTATAAATAGCTTTACAAATTATTCTGAATATCGTTAAGAGGAATAGATTTTCTCAAATCATAGTGGACCTCTCAACAGAGACTTGTAATCATAATTCAATGTTTCTGATAATTCAATCATTTAATATATTTTTTTTCGTCGAAAATCATATTGAAACAAATACGTTCGTGTAAAGTATTATACGTTTAATACTTTATTAATATTCTCAAGTTATAATATATATATATACATATACATATCTATTTATATATAACGGTTCGTGAATCGTCGGAATTTGGTCGAGGTTATAATGAATGTATGAACACAGTTTAAAATTCTTGAGATTTAACTTAACAAACTTTGCTTATCGTGTCTGAATAATATAAAGATTAAAGTTTAAATTTGGTCGGAAATTTCCGGGTCGTCACATAGGGTGTTGGTGATAAGTTTGGGGTATAACAACTTGAGGTTTCATAGTTTTGAGGCTTCATTCATCATCATCTCTTAACATAGCTGCTGTCCAAACTTAATGGGTGCAAAAGGAGAGGGTTTCAAGCTTGGTTTTAAGGTGATTAAGAGTCTTAAATCCTAACTAAATTAAGGGTGGTTTTGGAGCACAAAAGCTTGGGTTTTACACACTTGTTCATCATCTTCATCATCACTTATTAACCTCCTAACTTGGAGAAGGTATAATCTCTAAACATCCTTTTAAATTGTAAGCATATTTCATAACTTGATCCTACTTGGGATTTAACCTTAAATGCTTAATGTATAACAAGTCTAAAATTGGTAATTACATGCTTCCGCTTTAATTTAATTCTTAAATGGTTTTAAGATACATGAACTTTGATGTGTGCAGCGGTGTATATAAAATACTATTATTTTTATTACGAAATACGATATAATTTACACAAGTTTTATTTATTTATATAGATGGGATATACTTAAACCTTGCTACAACACTTATAGGAAGTGTACCTAATCGTAGAGTAGTGTAATTTTTAGTAAGTCCGGTTCATTTCACAAGGAGCTAGCCGAGTTTAACGCTATATTTTTAACAACTATATTTATATTTATATAAAATATATATAATTATATATAGTAATATTATTATAAAAGGGGGTTTTTACCGTTTAATGACCGGTTTGTCGATTTTATATTTTAAGCTTAAAGATAAATGACGATAATATAAATGACAGAATTTAAATTGCGATAAAGTAAATTGCAGTAATTAAAATGACAGTAAATAAAGGTACGATGAATTATGAAATAAAAGTATTATGCTTATTTAAACTTCCGTAATCATGATGTTTGACGTTTTGATTTTAATTAATTGTTACCCGGGTTAATTGTCCTTTGTCCTGGTTTATTTGATACGTCTACCTGGTTTTTATCCACAATAGTCCGTCAGTCATAAATATAAAGTGCTAGTGTCCTCGTCAAATTACCCTTATATCCGAAGTCAAATATTCCAACTAATTAAGGATTTAAACTGTGACGCAGTTATCACTTCTGTCAACAATTACACCAGTTATCACTGTATGTAATCCACCCCTGTTTTGATTAGATATGAATATTAATTTACCCACTTGATCAGAATGAAAAATCAATTACCCAACCCGAATAATTAATTAAATGATCGTAAAAGATGTCGTATAAACGTCAGTAAATAGAACATACATACTCATTTTAATAATTATTAGATTAACTAATTTGAAGATAGATTCGACAGGTTCTAAAGAGTTGTCATTCGATTAGACAATACCCCCTTCTATTAATAGTCAATAGTCCAATGTCCACAAGTGTCGGTCTTTTGTCCAAACCTTAATTATGGTACAAAATCTAATAACCCAATCTTAATTTTTAGTCCAACATCACGATTACTTTGGCTTCAATAAGCATAATAATAACTTAGTTACGAGACATTAATTTAAAAAGGAAGAACATAGCTTACATTGATTATTTATCGCGTAGCGTTACCCGGACAGAGTTCCGACTTAAAGTCCGTAAAACATTTCTTACAATAACCCAACTAAACCATAATTTATTATTAATCTTAAATTAAAATTAAAATTATAATATAAATATATTACATAGAGAAGAGAGAGTGATTTTTTGTGTACCTAACTCGTCCGAAAAACTGACTTTTTATAGAACTTGGCCTGCTACAGTAACTCGTGCAATCACATGAGATTTTAGTGCAAATATCATGCACTTGCATGAGCTCATGCACTCGTATGGATTTTATGCCTATTTCTCATGCGATCGCATGGCCGTCAGATCCAGCTAACATATATTTTGTTTGCTAGTTTGTCGATGTTATTTAATATAATATATAATATATAAATAATTTATATAATTATTTAAATATTATATTATATTCTTGTATAATGTTGACTTGTAATTTTAGCTCCGTTGCGTCACGCGTTGATAGTTGGCTCAGGTCCCGGTTCTGGTTTTTCGAACGTCCTTTCGTATAATTTAATATCTTGTACTTTGCGTTTTGTGACTCGTACTCTTGTAATTTTGAGACATTTCTCATCAATAAATTGAACTACTTGGATTGTACTTTGTACTTTTTAGCTTTTTGGTCATTTGCGTCTTCAAATCGTCGTTTTCTTCTTTTGTCTTCGCACTTATTTATTTAAACGAATATTACATAAAAATAGAACAATTACAACTAAAAGCTTTACATATTGGAAGGATATTGTGCCTAAATATATGTTCATTTGGAGCACTATCAAATATCCCCACACTTGAACGTTGCTTGTCCTCAAGCAATACAGAACTTGAAATTAAATCACACGAATCACTTCTTTATTCTTCACACTTTATACATTAGTGATTTTGATACGGCGGTATAAACAATGATAGTAACAATGTGGTTTATAGTCCCACATGACTATGAAAATTTAGATCCTTTAAGGAAATTGGATCTCTATTAAAACATTTGATCTTTTGAAATTTCATTCTAGCTTTTACCCTAGATAAGTTTTCCAGAATAACCCTTCACCGGTGTTTGCAAAATATTTTTGTGGGTTTTGTGGGTTTCAAATTTTAAAATTTTAGTTCAAAACTTGCGGTTTTGTGTCACCCACTTGCTAACCTTATATTAGGAAAGCAACACGTCCAGTATACTTGCTCCGTATATTACCTTTCGGTAAACTACTGTCCGGTTATAAAGGAAAGCGTTGAACAAGCAACTGTTAAGGCGATGTCTAATGACATGCAGATGTTCATGGTCTACAACGTGTCGGATGCAATTACTATCCTTTGTAGGAGCAATAGTAAAGATCACCCTATAATTTTTCGGTCTGGCACAAGGTCCTGTCTTCGACCATGCTATGCAACCACCGTTCTTACGGTTGACACCCGATTTGGTTCAGGTGACCTAATGAATTCCAGGTGAATTCCTAAGATTTTACGTTCAATGGTAATGAATGCATTGAAATAGGTTTTCAGAAAACAAATCGGTTTTAATTTGATCAAAATATTTTCTCGTTCAAGCTCGAGTTTAGATTTCATCGAATTCCATGAGTTTGTAATTCTCAATCTTTAAAGTCAATCACAAGGATTGAGTAATATCAGGCTTAAATGCTGATTTTTTAATCTTTAAGGATTTTATCCTTTCTGGGGGTCTGATTCATTAGTCTTATCAAGCTAATTTGCACGGCGCCCTCCCCATTTTACGAGACAGATCCTCTCATGGTTAGGATAAGTCTGACCACTTGGCGACCCTGTTTGATGCTGAGGTCCGTGGATTTTCTACTAATTTTAGAGATGACTTTTCTAGATTTTTCATCAACCTACAGCTGGTATGGACGACAACTTCTTGACCTACATCAAGAAGCGCGCGTCTTTTTCGGAAGACTTTACTTCTGTTTAACGATGGAATTGATTCATCATGTAGATCCATCTATTCTTTCAAAGGTATTACAATAAATAGGGTAAAATAGTTAATTTAGTCCAAAACAAAAGCACCAGCAATAACTTTACAGAAACATGTGATAGATAGTTTTTAATTGAATAACTTGGTACATTCTCCCAACACTTGGCTTTTATTTATTTTTTTGTTTGCCTTTTTATTCTCTTCTATTCCATTTTAAATGAATTCAAGCGTTTTGGGTTGTTTCTCCATTTATGTTCTCTCCGAGGTAACAATAATTTTGGTATTAACACCTGGTTTTATCGTTCATAAATATGTATAAACATGATTTTCAATTCATTTAGTTGAAAATTTTTCAAATTTTCACAAAATTTGGCAATTAAACCAAGTGTAAACCCGAGAGAATGTATAACCCTTCCCCACACTTGAGATCATGCAATGCCTCATTTACAAGAAATCAGTAAAAATTTAAAGTCATGAGGGTGATTAGTGTAGAAAAATGATTAAAAATACCGAGTTTGCAAACATATTGTTTTATATCACATTTGATATTTTACGTCTTGTCGTCAAAATTAGTAGCTTTTGTTTAACTTAATGTTAGTCTTTGAAAGTGCTTTGTTTTACCCAGTTTTGTACATAAGATAAACTACAAACATATAATATATATATATATATATATATATATATATATATATATATATATATATATATATATATATATATATATATAAATTTTTATATATATTTTATAAAACCTTTATTTATTAAAATAATTTAAATGAATAATTTTTTTAAAATTTTGTTTCCTTTTACTTTAGGTAGTTTCGGTACGTATACCTAGTCCGTCCCTCGACAAAATTTAAAATTTGTCGTTTTTAAAGCGATTTTTTTAAAAGCAAAGATTTTTGGGTTTTTTAATTTTTTTTGTATACTTTAGATCAATAAAATTAAAAATAATGATAACAAAAGTTTTCGCCCCGCCCTCGGGTAAAGCAATTTCGGTTCCATGACCTAGTCTTCAACTTACGATGAATTTTAGAAATCATTTTTTTAAACTTAATGAAATAAAGTAAATTTTGTTTTTAAATTCACACAAAACTTAAATTGAAAAAGCGTATTAATTTCATACAAAACCTACAAAACAAAAATTCAGAATGGGGGAGAAAACTAGTTTTTTAGTGTCTGCTAGTGGAAAAGACCAATCGAATTCCATTCTCGGAACTACACGAGAACAGAAAAACTAACCCTAGACAGCATTTTTTCTTAGAACATTTGAATCTCCCCGCACTTAGATAGCTGTGGTGTCGAAATTGTGGTAAACTTCATCGTCAATTTCTCTTGGACCATAATCAACTTACATATCTGTGACTTTTGCTTTAAGCCATTGGTCGGATTCATGTGTAATATCCACAAATTCAATTAGTTTCGCCTTTTATTTAGGCGAAAGATTGGATACTAACCGGTTACATAACTTAAAGTTCCCCTTGGTTCTAGCATCGTTAATCAGTTTAATAAGTTTCTTCATTGAACTGTTAATAACGGGGTCATTTAATTTCGTATCAACAACGGGGTTCTTTGTTATCAGGTCATCATTAGTTGTTACTTCATTTTCCCCACACTTAGGCGTTTTATTATTGTTAAGCACTACCGTTGGAGTTGGTAAAACAACATGGTTCTTACCAATCGTTTTTGTTGGTTCAACGATTTTGGTTTGTGGAGATTTAGTCTTTTGAATCACAAAGGTGACCGATTTGTCAACATCACTAAGTGTCATTCTACCTTTTCTTACATCAAATAACGCCCCGGTGGACGCTAAGAATGGTCGACCTAAAATTAGAGGAATGTTTGGGTCCTCTTTTATGTCAATGACAATGAATTCGACTAGAAAGGTTAAATTACCTACTTGAACGGGTAGGTTGTCAGCAATTCCAACTGGGTGCCTAATAGTTTGATCAAAGAGTCGAACACTCATTTCCGTTGGACTTAACTCACCTACTCCTAATCTCTTATATAATGAAAGAGGCATAACACTCACACTCGCACCTAAATCTGCTAGTGCATCATACATGACACAATCACTAAGTAGACAAGGAACAATAAATTCATCCGGATCACCCAACCTGGGTGAAGGTTTTGGTGGAACTATCTTCACCGGGTTTATTTTTACGGTTTTTGTTTCTTGCACTTTCTTATTCTTCTTCTTTCCAGAGGTATTACAAACTTTATTACCTATTACTGCCTCATACTCAACTCCTTTTCTTGGAAACGGGATGGGTGGTCTGTATGGTGCCACCACTGGCTTTTTCATACTCGGGTGGTGGTGGTGTTATAACTTCTTCATTGTTACTCACATCAAAAACCTTCCCATCTTCTGATGCTGGTTTTTCAGAATTCGTTGAAACCATATTAACATTCTCATTCCGAGGATTTACTTCAGTATTACTCGGTAGCTTTCTTGTTCCCTCTCACTCATCATGCTAGCAAGAGTACCTACGTGTTTTTCTAGATTCAAAATGGAAGCTTGTTAAATTCTTAATGATTGATCAAACCTCTCATTCATTTGGGTTTGAGATGTAATAAATTGTGTTTGAGATTCCATTAGCTTTTCCATCATTTCTTCTAGATTTGGCTTTTTCTCTTTGGTTTGTTGTGGTGGTTTACATAAGCCAGGTCTTTGTTGATTGAAAGTGTTGTTTTGAGTTGGTTGGTTATTCGAACCTTGTTGGTTATATGAGTTATTGTTGGGTCCATTTGGATTGTAAAGAATGTTTTGATTTCGATTGAAGTTTGGCCTTGGCGGTTGATAATTATTCTGATAATTATTTCCCGGCCTTTGGTTCATATAGGAAATATTCTCACGTTGTTCCATCGTTTGTTCAATGTGACAATCTTTCGTTAAGTGTGGTCCACCGCATTGCTCACAACTGATTCGTATTGCGTGAATATATTTAGTCATTTTTTCCATTCGTCTCTTGAAAGCATCTATTTTTGCGGAAACGGAATCAAAGTCATGGCTAGAATCGGCTCTAGCCACTTTAGATGAACGAAAAATATCTTTTTCCTGCTGCCACTCATGCGAGTGGGAGGCTGTATTATCAATTATCTTGTGAGCTTCGGTTGCTGTTTTCTTCATAATGGAACCACCAGCTGTTATATCGATGTCTTTTCGTGTAGCAACGTCAACACCTTGGTAGAATATTTGTACTATTTGATAAGTGTCTAAACCATGTTGCGGACATCCTCTCAAAAACATTCCAAATCTTGTCCACGCCTCATATAATGTTTTATTTAGTTTTTGCGCAACGTAACAATTTCTCCTTGAAGTCTCACGGCTTTAGATGCCGGAAAGAATTGTTTAAGAAATTTTTCAACTAAAACATCCCATGTATCAATCGCCCCTTTAGGTAACGATTCTAACCAATCTTTGGCTTCTCCCTTTAAAGTCCAGGGAAATAACATGAGATAGATCTGTTCATCCTCAACTTCTCTGATTTTGAATAGAGTACAGATCCTATTAAAGGTTCGAAGATGTTCGTTTGGATCTTCTTTTGGCGTACTACTATATTGGCATTGATTAGTTACCATGTGTAGGATTTGTCCTTTGATTTCATAATCTGGCGCATTAATATCTGGCTTAATAATAGCGTGACCTTGGCCCGTGCGTGTGGCTCTCATTCGGTCTTCCATACTTAGAGGTTTTGTTACTTCCATATTTGAATTTGTTGAATACGAATCACTAGAGAATTCTGATTTAACGGTTTATGGTTCAGGAGGAATGATTAGTGGTTCAGGATCTTGAAATTGTCCTTGAATATCCTCCGGGTTCTCGGTAGTGAAGTCGGGTTCAAAAAATGGATTATCAGAAATTTGAATTGGAGTACTTGGTTGACTAGATGACGATTCTAAAGAAAAATCAACGGCGACAATATTGGCTAGATGTCTTGATCGATTTACAGGTGGTGAACGTATGAAAGGTGGTGAACGTTTTGCTCGGTGCATTCACTGAATATCCTATTAGTTATAAAAGATAAAAAAAATTATATAAGTTATCAAATTAATAGACTTTTCTGATTTTGCCCACGTTTCGAATATCCAATAGATGCAGCAGGTAGCCAGGACCCTTTAAATCGGAAGCCCACAACTCGCCACTAACAAATCCAACTATTACTACGAACCAGAAAATTTTGGATGTCTATCAATTTAACCGCTTAAAATAATTTTTCGTTGAAATTTTGAAATAAAAATCTATGTCCTAAAAACTAGAGCGTCGAGAAATAAGAAAGAAAAAGAGTGCGTTGAAAATCGTCGAAAAATAAAAGGTCGAAAAATAAGCGTTGAAAAACAAACAGTCGAAAAAATAAATATTAAAACTTACCTCTAAAGGTATTAAAGCTTAAAATTAATTCTATATCCAAAACGGCAATATCTTAAAAAGTACTAAAATCTTAAAACGGTGTCGCAAAATTCTAAAGTGCCTAAATCTTAATCTAAAGAAAAAGCACTTAAGGGATTTTACGGCAAAGCCAAAAAATCTAGAAATAAAAATAACTACGGCAAAAACAAATCTTAAAATTAATTACGAACGAAAAATATACAAATATTACGAATAAACGATTAAAATATACAATTTATAAAAAGAAATGAAAGTAATAAAATTACAATTTATAAAAATATTATTTTTATATTATTATTTTATAAAAGTATTAATTTTATAAATAATAAAACTAATTGAAACTTAAAAATACAAATTTAATTAAAACTTAAACTAATTATTATTAAATTAAACCCTAACTATAATTAATTAATAATAATAATATTAATTAAACACAAACCCTATCCGTACCAGCTCAGGTTCAGGCCTGTCAGACACGACCATGCGGTCGCATGGCTTTATAACTGAACCTTCATGCGATTGCATGAGGGTCAGGTTCAGTTCACATGCAGGTTCAAAATCAACAGGTTCAACGTATTTTTTATTTTTTTACTCTTTTACTTTGATTTTTTTTACTTTATAATTTTACAAAATTTAAAATAAGTAATTAAAATACACTTATATTTTTAAGATCTAAAAAAAATACTTTTATACTTTATAAAATATATTTTCATTTTACTCTTTTTTTTATATGTTTTAAATTTTTATTTTTAATATTTAAAACGTATTTTTACAAAAAGAAATTAAAACTTAATAAAAATCTTTTTTTTATATAGCGTTTCGCTTCGGTGTCCCCGGCAGCGGCGCCAAAAATTCTTGATGTGTGCAGCGGTGTATACGAAATACTATTATTTTTATTACGAAATACGATACAATTTACACAAGTTTTATTTATTTATATAGATGGGATATACTTAAACCTTGCTACAACACTTATAGGCAGTGTACCTAATCGTAGAGTAGTGTAGTTTTTAGTAAGTTCGGTTCGTTCCACAGGGAGCTAACTGAGTTTAACGCTATATTTTTAACAACTATATTTATATAAAATATATATAATTATATATAGTAATATTATTATAAAAGGGGGTTTTTACCGTTTAATGACCGGTTTGTCGATTTTATATTTTAAGCGTAAAGATAAATGACGATAATATAAATGATAGAATTTAAATTGCGATAAAGTAAATTGCAGTAATTAAAATGACAGTAAATAAAGGTACGATGAAATATGAAATAAAAGTATTATGCTTATTTAAACTTCCGTAATCATGATGTTTGACGTTTTGATTTTAATTAATTGTTACCCGAGTTAATTGTCCTTTGTCCTGGTTTATATGCTACGTCTACCTGGTTTTTGTCCATAATAGTCCATCAGTCATAAATATAAAGTGCGAGTGTCCTCGTCAAATTACCCTTATATCCGAAGTCAAATATTCCAACTAATTAAGGATTTAAACTGTGACGCAGTTATCACTTCTGTCAACAATTACACCAGTTATCACTATATGTAATCCACCCCTGTTTTGATTAGATATGAATAATAATTTACCTACTTGATCAGAATGAAAAATCAATTACCCAACCCGAATAATTAATTAAATGATCGTAAAAGATGTCGTATAAACGTCACTAAATAGAACATACATAATCATTTTAATAATTATTAGATTAACTAATTTGAAGATAGGTTCGACAGGTTCTAAAGAGTTGTCATTCGATTAGACAATACCCCCTATCTATTAATAGTCAATAGTCCAATGTCCACAAGTGTCGGTCTTTTGTCCAAACCTTAATTATGGTACAAAATCTAATAACCCAATCTTAATTTTTAGTCCAACATCACGATTACTTTGGCTTAAATAAGCATAATAATAACTTAGTTACGAGACATTAATTTAAAAAGGAAGAACATAGCTTACAGTGATTATTTATCGCGTAGCGTTACCCGGACAGAGTTCCGATTTAAAACCCGTAAAACATTTCTTACAATAACTCAACTAAACCATAATTTATTATTAATCTTAAATTAAAATTATAATTATAATATAAATATATTACATAGAGAAGAGAGAGTGATTTTTTGTGTACCTAACTCGTCCGAAAAACTGACTTTTTATCGAACTTGGCCTGCTACAGTAACTCATGCGATCGCATGAGATTTTAGTGCAAATCTCATGCACTCGCATGGGCTCATGCACTCGCATGGGTTTTATGCCTATTTCTCATGTGATCGCATGGCCGTCAGATCCAACCCACATATTTTTTGTTTGCTAGTTTGTCGACGTTATTTAATATAATATATAATATATAAATAATTTATATAATTATTTAAATATTATATTATATTCTTGTGCATAGTTGACTTGTAATTTTAGCTCCATTGCGTCGCGCGTTGATAGTTGGCTCAGGTCCCGGTTTCGATTTTTCGAACGTCTTTTTGTATAATTTAATATCTTGTACTTTGCGTTTTGCGACTCGTACTCTTGTAATTTTGAGATGTTTCTCATCAATAAGTTGAACCACTTGGATTGTACTTTGTACTTTTGAGCTTTTTGGTCATTTGCGTCTTCAAATCGTCGTTTTCTTCTTTTGTCTTCGCACTTATTTATTTAAACGAATATCACATAAAAATAGAACAATTACAACTAAAAGCTTTACATATTGGAAGGATATTGTGCCTAAATATATGTTCATTTGGAGCACTATCAAACTTGTTAAATCCCAACAATGGTATCTAGAGCCGAAGTTGTTGAAATATGCTTCGAGATGGTTATTAAAACCTACTATATCTTTGCATTTTATGTACATGCATGATTGAAAAATGCAAAAATTAAAGGGTTTGGGTGGGTTTATGATTTTGGCCGAATTGTAGGACTCCCAAAATGGGTTTTGGGTTGTTCCATTTTGGTCATTTTTGTGGTATGTTGTTGTTCACAATCATAACCTTGACCTTGTGTTTGTTTGGTTGAATGTTTGGTTGATTTATTCATTCATTTGGTTTGTAATAATATTTATTCAATTGGTTTGTAATATTATTCATTAAGTCATGTAATTTATTTTATATTTATCATGTAAAATAGATTAGGTTGTATTTTCATTTTTTAGAGAAAAAATGTATTAGGATATATTTTGTAAAAATGAAGATACAAGAAGATGACAATGAATAACACAAGGAAGGATGCAAGATTAAGTGGGAGATGTTGAAATCTCCTGCTTTGTGTTATAATCCCTTAACCGGTGGCATTTGTTTTCGGCTAAACAAATGCCTACAAAAATGGCTTGTTTGTGAACATATTTGTTTTGCATGCATGGTTGTTTATTGTGTTTGTATGTTTGGTTGCTACAAGTAAATCACATATTAACAACAAGCAAAATGACAATTTAATTGGTTAAATTAGACATTATTATCGACATGCAAAACGACAATTTAATTGGTTAAATTAAAAGTGGCAAAAGGACATTAATAAACGGTTATTAAGAACATGAAAAGGATCATATATATAAAATGGTTTATATCAAGTAATTGGCTTAATTACAAGACATGAAAATGGTTTTTCATAAGTACCATACACTAAATGCATGTTGGTGTATGGCATAAAAGTTTTCTTAAACTAGAAATAATGAAAACTTAAATCCCTTATTAACAAGGCAAACAAGTTAAATGCCATCCTTTTGTGTGACACTTAAAAATATTAGGGAACTCATAATGGGATAAAGGTCACCTAACTATTATGAGCAAACTAACATGATTAAGGTGAATTTCGCACACTTGTGGGATAAAGGTCACCTAACCACTTGTATGTTGAATTTACACGTTTACGCAAGTAGGACGACTTGATTTGGGAATCATGAAATTAGGGTCACCGAAGCATGAGGAACAAATAGGTGTTGATGGAATAAATATGCCATGGAAAAGGATTGCATGATTTCATAACTTAGAAGTTGCAAAAGGATTGCAATTGTCATATAATGACTACCTAGCTAAATCAAATGACGGGATAAAGGTCACCTAACCGAAATTTGGTTTACCGTTGGATTCTAAAATGTAATATATATCAATTGGATTTAAAGGGTATTGATTGTTAAATTAAAATTGATACTTAAACAACTTTTTTAAATTTTGTAGATGGTCGCCATTAACAACAACATCCCAAACGCACCAATCAACTTTAACAACCTATCGTTGAGGTCAATCCTCGAAAAGGAAAAACTCAACCATACGAACTTCATGGATTGGTTTCGCAATCTAAGAATTGTCCTCAAACTTGAGGATAGGGCGTATGTGTTGGAAGACCCCATTCCCGATCAACCGGACGAGGATGATACGGAAGGCATGGCTTATTGGGAGAAATATTGCACCGATTCGGTGCAAGTTTCTTGCCTCATGCTTGGGACTATGATACTAGAACTCCAAAAGGATTTCGAGCATCATAGTGCATATGACATGATCACACAATTGAAGAAGATGTTCCTTCAACAAGCTCGTATCGAGCGCTTCGAAACGGTTCGAGCTCTTCATGCATGTCGGATGGATGACTCCCAATCGGTTTCATCTTATGTCCTTAAGATGAAGAGCCTAATTGATCGAGCGAACCGTCTAAACTGCAATGTGTCTAATGAATTAGCCACGGACCTTGTCCTTAATTCTTTCTCAAAGAGGTTTGACACATTTGTAATGAATTACAACATGAATGGATGGGATAAGAGCATTGGCGAATTACATGCCATGCTTAAGACGGCCGAAGAGAGCATGGGTAAAAGGGCTTCACCCATGTTTATGATCAATGAAGGCGGGTCCAAAAACAATAACACTTCTAAACCAAAGACGGCTGAGAGGAAAGGACCCGCCTACCAAGGCAAGGGCAAGGGAAAGGGGAAGATGGTACCCCAACCAACAATAACAAGAAGCAAAAGGTTGCCGGTAAAGCTAACCCCAAGGAAGATCCGTGCTTCGGTTGTGGTGAAATGGGTCACTGGAAACGCAACTGCCCGGTCTACCTAAAGGAGTTGAAAGAAAAGAGGGATGCAGGGCAAACCTCAGGTAATGTATATATGGTATACGTTGAGCTTAGTATTACTTCTGCTAATACATGAGTATTAGACACAGGATGTGGAACTCATATTTTCAATTCTTTGCAGGGGTTCAAAAGAAGTAATTAAGATACAGGAACAACAAGTCTCTTCATGGGAAATGGAGCAAGGGTGCAAGTGAAAGCTCAGGGAGACTTTGTTTTAAAGCTTCCAAGTGGTTTGGAGCTTACTTTGAAAAATGTTTTGTATGCACCCGATTTATCACGAAACATTATTTTTGTATCCCGTTTGAAACAATATGGTTTTAATCTCAATTTCATTAATGATGATATCCATTTTTATTTAGATAATGTGTTCTATTTTAAGGCTTCACCTTTGAATGGTATTTATGAATTGGTTCATGATGACACATCATTCAATAGCTCAATGTTCCATGCAAACACCAAGAAACTCAAAAGGGATTTGATTAATTCCTACTTATGGCATCGTCACCTTGGTCACATAATCAAGAATCGAATGCATACACTTCTAAAGAATGGACTTTTGAAATCAAATGAACTAGACTCGTTTGATGTATATGAATCTTGTTTACAAGGCAAAATGACTAAAGCACCTTTCAAAGGGACCTATGAAAGGGCTAAAGACTTATTGGGATTATATCATTAATATAATTATGGTGTTAATTTATTAAATTTGAGTCATGTTCCTATTTTGCATATTTTATCCATGAATAAGCTATTATTCTAAATTCCGTAGTCGATTACATTTGTGGGAACAAGTGTGAGGTTTAGACTATTATGAACTTTGATTGGTATACATTCACGGGCTGAATGTGGGGCAAGGTTGCAACCAAGGTTCATAGATATTTGTGGGATACAAATATTGGAAGACCCGCCCTCAAGATTTATTAAATGGAGCCTTTGTGGTTGATCACATGTAATCTTGAGTAAAGGTGAATATCATTGTATCCTCTGACCTGAGATACATATTGGGTTCGGATATTCACTAAGTATTGTGCCTTGATTCTTTCCTTCGCTGTTCTGAAATATGGTAGTTCATAAGGAAGACCTCGGGTGTGATACAAAGTATATATCTAGGAAGTATGTAGTCAAGATGGAATTTGTCCCTCTTATTCGTTGAGAGTCAGATGTCTAAGGCCTGATAAAGTTAAATCAAAAAGAGAGTGATCACTCTGTGTCTCTTGGATTTAACATGACATCTAGGATGAAAGGATAAATGAAAGATTCACCTATTCATATTCGAGATGGGAACTCGAAAGGGATGATGTTATTGAATGGCACAAAGTCATAACATATTGGGGGTGATGGACGGTCGTTAGGTGGTATCCATCACTTGCATTAATTTCTTATGTTTCTCATGCAAATGGGAGATTGAAGGTATTTAGTATGCCCGAGAGACATATTAAATTAATGTGGCCAATGTGTTATGATCCAAGTCGGGTCATACGCAATAACTAACTTACCAACACCTTATACGTATTTAATCTTAACGATTGGATCATTGATTAAATACGCGACACTTGAACTTTGAGAAAAATAGTTTTCTGAAATACTACTTGATGTGTACGTATATATATATAAATTATGGAATAATTTATACTATATGGATTTAATTATTTATAGGTTAAATAATTAATTAAGTTATGTTACATTTTATAAAATTGGTTTTTATAAAATATACATAACAAATACAAGTTTATAAAATGTGTTTTATAAAATCATGTTTTATAAAAAAAAACTGATTTTATAAAATCAATTTTATAAAAACTATATTATAGCATGATAATGTGAGTGGCATGAGAGTTACAATAAGCATGCAATTGTTTATTAGTTGCTACCCATGCTTAACCAACACCAAGATATAGTGTTCTACACTCACACATGCAAATATACACATCAAAGATAACAAAAAAAAACTGCACAAAAGCTTGCTACTGCAGCTGTTTGGCCGTGAGGTTTGGGACTCAAAAAGGAGTCCTAAAATTAGTTTTTGGTAGCTTATTTTCAAGTGTCATTAAATCCTAACTAAAGGCTAGGGTTTTGGTTATAAGTTTGGGGTATAACAACTTGAGGTTTCATAGTTTTGAGGCTTCATTCATCATCATCTCTTAACATAGCTGCTGTCCAAATTTATTGGGTGCAAAAGGAGAGGGTTTCAAGCTTGGTTTTAAGGTGATTAAGAGTCTTAAATCCTAACTAAATTAAGGGTGGTGTTGGACCACAAAAGCTTGGGTTTTACACACTTGTTCATCATCTTCATCATCACTTATTAACCTCCTAACTTGGAGAAGGTATAATCTCTAAACATCCTTTTAAATTGTAAGCATATTTCATAACTTGATCCTACTTGGGATTTAACCTTAAATGGTTAATGTATAACAAGTCTAAAATTGGTAATTACATGCTTCCACTTTAATTTAATTCTTAAATGGTTTTAAGATACATGAACTTGTTAAATCCCAACATAGTGAGTCTGGACTTCGACCGTGTCTGCATGTTAAAACTTTTGCTTATCATTTCTTATCGGAAATCACCTGCTTATCATTCCTAGGCTAGACACGTCTTACTGTAGTGATTGCATAGATAGTGTATATATAAATTCATATCTTAGCGTATCTGTTACTATAAACTTTGTCTGACAGCTTCCGAAGATTCCTTCGTAATCTATGGGATTTTGGTATTATATATGCATATGTAAATTATGTATTACAGAATACCAATCTCCGTCCTATAATCTATTTCATATCGAAAATCATTTCCTTGACCGTACAAGATGGAACTCACAACCAGTTCAAGTTCCTCGAATTTCGACAGCTATTCTGATATAGATATCCACATGAGCTACGAAAACAGTGTATTCCATCAACGAAATTTCCCTCTTGGCGAAGAACCTGAGGCACTTACTGAAAAACCAGTCCGAAACACCATTTTCTCTCTCATTTCCAGAGTATCTCACTCCGACTATATCATATCTAAAATCCTAAATCTTATTCATCCCTTTGTTTCAACCGCCAATCATCCGAGTGTAATAGAAGAAGTCAACGAGCTTCGCGCTCGAGTTATGGCTTTGGAGAATATGATGCACAATTTGCAAGCATCACCGGTATCAACAGTATCACCAGCATCAACAGCAGTACAATCAACAACACACGCCTCAATATCACCATCTTTACCTCATAATCATTGTTCTACATATCGTTCTACATCATTTATCTTCATTCTATATGGCGATTATGTAATCTCTAATGTTTTAGAGATTATATATTCTTATTCTAATGGTAAATCAAATGAGATTAATATCATATTGACTCAGTAAATCCATGATTACATTTGAAGAATATATATATATATATATATTTTCATAAAACTTGTAATTAAAAATTCTTTTGTATAAACTGTTAATTGTGGAAAGATTTTAACGGGTAGGTAAAACCCAAGAAATATTTAGATTTCATATTAATATGTTACACTGTACAATCTTCAATTCTGATTCATCAGTCATTAGCTATACTCTTTACAACCACATATATACGTATTTGTTCACCCAAGAATAACCATTTTCATTTAAATTCAATTTCATATTTGGATTTTGACCGATCAGAATCCAAGTCAAGATTTGACAAGTGGCATAATGAAAAAAAAAATGGACAAAATAAAATTGATTAGTAACCAATTAATTAACTACGTAAAATTATAAATCTATACTAACCAAATCCTAGCTAACTGTTCCTATACCCGTTATGACTATTTCCTTATTACATTTTATTTATTGTCATTTTGATTATCGCAATTTTAATACTCGTAACTTTATTTATCGTCATTTAAATACTGTTATTTATTTTACGTACTTTAAATATCGCCATTTAAATACTGTTATTTGTTTTACGCACTTTAAATATCATCATTTAAATACTGTTATTTATTTTACACACTTTAAATATCGTCATTTGAATACTCTCATAACATACTAGTCTTGGTTAATCCCGAGATAATATAATATAACCTTGATTAACTAGATTATATATTGAACTATTGGACTACTAACATTAGACTACAAACATTGGACTACAAAGCTTGGACAATTAAAAAATATTAAAAGGGTAGGAAATATTAATTATAACACACTTTGATTTAAAATATCGTTAATAAGTTACATATTCTACAGTTAAACATTTCTTCAAGTTTGCCACTTGATTTCATCTTAAACAATCATATATCTTAACGATTACAACATGCGTTCAAACCCTTCGAAATTCTTGAAAACACTTCGGATTGGTAACCAATAATTCAGAGATGAGAATGCTGATGAAGAAGCAAAAGCTATAGATGGTCTTAATGGCCAAAAGCTTGATACTAAAGAATGGTGTGTTGGAAAAGCTCAGAAAAGAAAGTGAAGAACGGATTGAGCAAACCTGAAGGAGACTGTGGATAAATCACAAGGACTAAACCTGTACATACAAAATCCAGATGTTTCAGTATCTGATGAAATCTTTAGGAAATACCTTGTTACTTATTTAACCTAAATTTTTGCGGAAAATTTTTTTTCATCATCTTTCAAGCTTAGAAATTCAAAGATATCATCGTATCTTTCGTTATAAATATCCTCAATATTTCTGAAGATACCTTTATAATTATTCTTGTCCGAAATTAGTTATCTCTTCGTGCTATCGATGTTACATCATAAAAGAAACTGTTTTAGTTTTTATCCTTCTGAAAAATTTGAGTTTAAATTATGAATGATTTTTGGAGAAGTGTTGGGAATTGAAGCATGAGTTAGTATAATATAATGACACCTGGCCAACGTGATTATATTACAGTAAGTCATGCTGAATTCTTAATGGAATGTGATGATGGTTCATAGATCATACCCTCATCATGTGCCATGTTACATAACTCTTACATTCTACTTAATCTCTGAACATATCAAGAAAATATTCCTTGATATTTCTATCTTTTCGTGATTTCTGGTAATTTAACAAATCAGATCGTGCTATTACAATTTCTTTCTTAGAACATTAGTAATGTTCATTCAAAAATTCAAAGATTTAATCTACGAATCCGAGACGTCTTAATCGCTTTACTTAAGGTTGATAGTGCTCCAAATGAACATAAATTTAGTCGCAATATCATCCCAATATGTAAAGTTTTTAGTTGTAATTATTCTATTTTTAAGTTGTAATCGTTTAAATAAATAAGTGCGAAGACGAAAGACGCAAACTGCTCGAAAATGAAGATTTAAAGATGAAAACGAAGACTTGAAAGACGAAAATGTCCAAAATACTCAAACGTACACGTTACACTCCAAGTGGTTTAATTTATCAAAGAATAAGTCTAAAAATTGACAAAAGTGCAATACGTGGAATGCAAAGTGCAAGATATTAAATCATACGAAAAGACGTTCGAGAAATCGGAACCGAGACATAAACTGGGCGTAAATGTACGAGACAACGGAGCTAAAATTACAAGTCAACTATGCACAAAAATATAATATATATATATATATATATATATATATATATATATATATATATATATATATATAAATATATATAAATATATATATATATATATATATATATATATATTTATATATATATATATAATTAATAATAATAATAATAATAATATATAATAAATAAATTTAATCGATTAGCAGCCATCCAGTTGATTAAATCAACTTGACAATTTCAACTTTACATCTCAAGACAAAATACAGCATCTTTCACATGCAATTCTCAATTCACAACTTTCCAACTTTTATATCAACTAATTTTCAAAATTTGCAGTGATTTTTATGCCTATAAAAGAAGAGGAGCACAGACCAATTCACTACACCTCAATTTATTTCTTTCTCTCTATATGTAATATATATATATATATATATATATATATATATATATATATATATATATATATATATATATATATATATATATATATATATATATATATATATATATATATATATATATATATATAATTTTAATTTTAATTTTAATTTAAGTTTAATAATAATTGGGTTATTGTAAGAGAGGTTTTACGGGTCTTAAAGTCGAAACTCTGTCCGTGTAATGCTACGCGATTAATAGCCACTGTAAGCTATGTTCTTCCTTTTTAAATTAATGTCTCGTAACTAAGTTATTATTATGCTTATTTAAGTCGAAGTAATCGTGATGTTGGACTAAATATTTAGACGGGGTTATTGGATTTTATACCATAATTCGGGTTTGGACAAAAGACCGACACTTGTGGACATTGGACTATGAACTATTAATAGATGGGGGGTATTGTCTAATCGAATGACAACTCATTGAAATCTGTCGAACCTATCTTCAAATTAGTTAATCTAATAATTATTAAGTGATTATGCATATCCTATTTAGTGACGTTTATACGACATCTTTTACGATCATTTAATTAATTATTCGGGTTGGGTAATTGATTATTCAAACTGATCAAGTGGGTAAATTAATGTTCATATCTTATTAAAACAGGGGTGGATTACATACAAGGGTAATTGGTGTAATTGTTAACAAAGTATTAAAACCTTGGATTACACGTAGTTGATAACCTGGTGTAATTATTAACAAAGTATTAAAACCTTGTTACAGTTTAAATCCCTAATTAGTAAGAATATTTAACTTCAGGAATAAGGTTAATTTGTCGAGCATTTTATAATTATGACCGATAGACTATTATGGACAAAAACCAGATAGGTATCAAATAAATCCAGGACAAAGGACAATTAACCCAGAGTAATAAATTAAAATCAAAACGTCAAACATCATGGTTACAGAAGTTTAAATAAGCATACTTGTGTTATTTTATATCTCATCGTACTTTTAATTATTGTCATTTTATTATTCATAATTTTATTTATCGTCATTTATTTATCGTTATTTATTTTACGCAATTTAATTATTGTCATTTATCTTTACGCTTAAAAAATTATAAAATCGACAAACCGGTCATTAAACGGTAAAGCCCCCTTTTATAATAATAACACTTATATGTATGTGTATATATATATATATATATATATATATATATATATATATATATATATATATATATATATATATATATATATTTGTATAATTATAGTTGTTAAAAATATAGTACGTAATCACTAGCTCCCTGTGGAACGAACCGGACTTACTAAAAGCTAAACTACTCTACGATTAGGTACACTGCCTATAAGTGTTGTAGCAAGGTTTAGGTATATCCCATCTATATAAATAATTAAAACTTGTGTAAATTGTATCGTATTCCGTATTAAAAATAATAGTATTTCGTACACCTCCACTGACACATCAAGTTTTTGGCGCCGCTGCCGGTGACACTTTTTTGAAAAATGCTATATTTTTGTAATCTATATTTTTGTAAAAAAATATAATTTTTATTTCTAATTTTGTAAAAATATATCATTTTTGTATTACGTGTTTAAAAAAAATTAAAAATAAAAAAAAAACTGAAAATCCAAATGCGTTTGAGCCTGCACCCATTTTTGAAGCTGCATATCTCCGCGATCTCGGTAAAAAAACAGGCATAAACCCATCGCAATCGCGGAGTCTGGTCTAACAATTCTGATCCTTAAATCATTTATCACGCTGTAGGGTTTTATTTATTATTATTATTATATTATTTAATTTTTAGGGTTTTATTATTTAATGTAATTAATATCTAGTTTTATCATTAATTTGTAATATCAAGTTTTATTTATTTGTATTATTATTATTATTTATATAGATTAATATTTTTATATAATAATAATATAAAAATAATATTTAAATAAAATTTGTATTTTTATCATTTTAGTTATAATTTATATTTTTATCGTTTATTTCGTATTATTTGTAGTTCATAATTAGTTTTAAGTTAGTTTTTGCCGTAGTTATTTTTAGATTACTAGATTTTTAGGCTTTGCCGTAAAATCCCTTAAGTGCTTTTCTTTAGATTAAGATTTAGGCGCTTTAGAATTTTGCGACGCAGTTTTTAGATTTTAGTGCCTAATTAAGTTATTGCCGTTTTGGATATAGAGTTCCTTTTAAGCTTTAATACCTTTAGACGCAATTTTTAATTTTTAGTTTTTAGACATTTAAGTTTCGACGCTTTTCTTTCTTATTTTTCGACCTTTTATTTTTCGACGCACTCTTTTTGTTTCACATTTCTACGCTCCAGTTTTTAGGATATAGATTTTTATTTTCTTTAAATTTCGACGAAAAATTATAAAAAGCGATTAAATTAATAGACATCCAAATTTTCTGGTTCGTAGTAATAGTTGGATTTGTTAGTGGCGAGTTGTGGATTTTCCGATTTAATGGATCCTGGCTACCTGCTGCATCTATTGACTATTCGAAACGTGGACAAAATCAGAAAAGTCTATTGATTTGATAACTTACATAATTTTTATATTTATAACTAATAGGATATTCAGTGAATGCACCGAGCAAAACGTTCACCACCTTTCATACGTTCACCACCTGTAACCCGATCAAGACATCTAGCCAATATTGTCGCCGTTGATTTTTCTTTAGAATCATCATCAAGTCGAATAAGTACTCCGATTCAAATTTTCGATAATCCATTTTTTGAACCCGACTTCAAAATTGAGAACCCGGGGGATATTCAAGGACAATTCCAAGATCCTGAACCACTAATCATTCTTCCTGAACCACAAACCGTTAAATCAGAATCTTCTAGTGATTCGTATTCAACAAATTCAATTATGGAAGTAACGGAACCTCTAAGTATGGAAGACCGAATGAGAGCCACACGCACTGGCCAAGGTCACGCCATTATTCTGCCAGATGTTAATGCGCCAGATTATGAAATCAAAGGACAAATCCTGCACATGGTAACTAATCAATGCCAATATAGTGGTACACCAAAAGAAGATCTAAACGAACATCTTCGAACCTTTAATAGGATTTATACTCTATTCAAAATCAGATAAGTTGAGGATGAACAGATCTATCTCATGTTTTTTCCCTAGATTTTAAAGGGAGAAGCCAAAGATTGGTTAGAATCATTACCTGAAGGAGCGATTGAC
This sequence comes from Rutidosis leptorrhynchoides, assembly GCF_046630445.1. Classification (NCBI taxonomy): domain Eukaryota; kingdom Viridiplantae; phylum Streptophyta; class Magnoliopsida; order Asterales; family Asteraceae; genus Rutidosis; species Rutidosis leptorrhynchoides. Next base: position 219,757,712 of record NC_092338.1, on the reverse strand, counting down.
ACATGGGATGTCTTAGTTGAAAAATTTCTTAAAAGATTCTTTCTGGCATCTAAAGCCATGAGACTTCAAGGAGAAATTGTTACGTTCGCGTAAAAGCCAAATGAAACATTATATGAGGCGTGGACAAGATTCGGAAAGTTGTTAAGAGGATGTCCACAGCACGGTTTAGACACTTATCAAATAGTACAAATATTCTACCATGGTGTCGACGTTGCTACACGAAAAGACATCGACACAGCAGCTGGTGGTTCCATTACAAAGAAAACCGCAACCGAAGCTCACAAGATCATTGATAACACAGCCTCCCACTCGCATGAGTGGTACTAGGAAAAAGATATTTTTCGTTCAGATAAAGCGGCTAGAGCCGATTCTAGCCATGACTTTGATTCCGTTTCCGCAAAAATAGATGCTTTTGAGAGACGAATGGAAAAGATGAATAAAGATATTCACGCGATACGAATCAGTTATGAGCAATGCGGTAGACCACACTTAACGAAAGATTGTCACATTGAACAAATGATGGAACAACGTGAGAATGTTTCCTACATGAACCAAAAGCCGGGAAATAATTATCAAAATAATTATCAACCGCCAAGGCCAAACTTCAATCGAAATCAAAACATTCTTTACAATCTAAATGGACCCAACAATAACTTGTATAACCAACAAGGTCCGAATAACCAACCAACTCAAAAAAACACTTTCAATCAACAAAGACCTAGCTTGTATAAACCACCACAACAAACCGAAGAGAAAAAGCTAAATCTGGAAGAAATGATGGCAAAGCTAATGGAATCTCAAACACAATTTATTACATCTCAAACTCAAACGAATGGGAGGTTTGATCAGTCATTAAGAACACAACAAGCTTCCATTTTGAATCTAGAAAAACACGTAGGTACTCTTGCTAGCTTGATGAGTGAGAGGGAACAAGGAAAGCTACCGAGTAATACTGAAGTAAATTCTCGAAATGAGAATGTTAATATGGTGTCAACAAATTCTAAAAAACCAGTACCAGAAGATGAGAAAGTTTTAGATGTGAGTAACAATGAAGAAGTTACAACACCACCACCACCACCCGAGTATGTAAAGCCAGTGGTGGCACCATACAGACCACCCACCCCGTTTCCAAGAAAAGGAGTTGAGTATGAGCAAGTGATAGGTAATAAAGTTTGTGATACCTATGGAAAGAAGAAGAAAAATAAGAAAGTGCAAGAAACAAAAACCGTAAAGATAAACCCGGTGAAGACAGTTCCACCAAAACTTCCACCAAGGTTGGGTGATCCGGGTGAATTTATTATTCCTTGTCTACTTAGTGATTGTGTCATGTATGATGCACTAGCAGATTTAGGTGCAAGTATAAGTGTTATGCCTCTTTCATTATATAAGAGATTAGGAGTAGGTGATCTAAGTCCAATGAAAATAAGTGTTCGACTCCTTGATCAAACCATTAAGCACCCAGTTGGAATTGCTGACAACCTACCCGTTCAAATGGGTAATTTAACATTTCTAGTCGAATTTATTGTCATTGACATAGAAGAGGACTCAAACATTCCTTTAATTTTAGGTCGACCATTCTTAGCATCCACCGGGGCGTTATTTGAGGTAAGAGAGGGTAGAATGACACTTAGTAATGGTGAAAAATCGATCACCATTGTGATTCGAAAGTCTAAATCTCTACCAACCAAAACCGTTGAACCAATAAAAATGATCGATGAGAAGCATATTGTTTTACCAACTCCAACGGTAGTGCTTAGCAATAATAAAATGCCTAAGTGTGGGGAAGATAAAGTAACACCTAATGATGACTTGATAACAAAGAACCCCGTTGTTGATATGAAATTAAATGACTCCGTTATTAACAGTTCAATGAAGATACTTATTAAACGGATTCGCGATGCTAGAACCAATGGGAACTTTAAGTTATGTAACCGGTTAGTATCCAAACTATCGCCTAAAGAAAAGGTGAAACTAGTTGAATTTGTGGATATTACAAAGGAATCCGACCAATGGCTTAAAGCAAAAGTCACAGATATGCAAGTTGATTATGGTCCAAGATAAATTGAGAATGAAGTTAATCACAATTTCGACACCACAACTACCTAAGTGTGGGGAGATTCAAATGTTCTAAAAAGAAAATACTGTCTAGAGTTAGTTGTTCTGTTCTCGTGTAGTTCCGATAATGGAATCTGATTGGTCTTTTCCACTAGTAGACACTAAAGAACTAGTTTTCTCCCCCATTCTGAATTTTTTGTTTTGTAGGTTTTGTATGAAATTAATACGCTTTTTAAATTTTATGTTTTGTGTAAATTTAAAAACAAAATTTACTTTATTTCATTAAGTTTAAAAAATGATTACTAAAATTCGTCGTAAGTTAAAGACTAGGTCGTAGAACCGAAATTACTTTACCCGAGGGCGGGGCGAAAAATTTTGTTATCATTATTTTAATATTATTGATCTAAAGTATGCCAAAAATATTATATGAATATGGGGTAAAATACCCAACTTTAAAAATATGTATATATGTTTGTAGTATATGTTATGTACAAAATAGGATAAAACAGCGCACTTTCAAAGACTGGCATTAAGTTCAGCAAAAGCTACTAATTTTAACGACAAGACGTAAAATATTAAATGTGATATAAAATAATATGTTTACAAACTCGGTATTTTTAATCATTTTTCTACGCTAATCACCCTCATGAATTTAAATTTTTACTGATTTCTTGCAAATGAGGGCATTGCAAGATCTCAAGTGTGGGGAAGGGTTATAAATTCTCTCGGGTTTACACTTGGTTTAATTGCCAAATTTTGTGAAAATTTGAAAAATTTTCAACTAAATGAACTTAAAATCATGTTTATACATATTTATGAACGGTAAAATTAGGTTTTATTACCGAAATTATCGTTACCTCGGAAGGATATAAATTGAGAAACAACCCAAAACGTTTGAATTCATTTAAAATGGAATAAAGGAGAATAAAAAAGCAAAGAAAAGAATAAATAAAAGCTACGTGTGGGAAGAAATTATCAAGTTCTTTAAAACATATATCACATATTTTGTACAAGATTATTGCAGGTACTTTTGCTTTGGACTAAACTAATCAGTTTTACCCGATTTACTGTAATATATTTGAAAGAAAGATGGATCTACATGATGAATCAATTCCATCATTAAAAGGAAGTAAAGTCTTCCGAAAAAGACACGCACTTCTTGATTTAGGTTAAGAAGTTGTCGTCCAGACCAGTTGTAGAGTCAACGAAAAACCTTGAAAAGTTTTCTCAAAAATCAGCTGGAAATCCACGGACGTCATCATCAAACAGGGTCGCCATGTGGTCAGACTTATCCTAACCATGAGAGGATCTGTCTCGTAAAATGGGGAGGGCGCCGTGCAAATTAGCTTGATAAAACTAATGAACCAGACACCCAGAAAGGATAATCACCTTAAAGATTAAAAATCAGCATTTAAGCCTGATATTACTCAATCCTTGAGATTGACTTTAAAGATTGAGAATTACAAACTCATGGAATTCGATGATATCTAAACTCGAGCTTGAACAAGAAAATATTTTGAACAAATTAAAATCGATTTGTTTTCTGAAAATCTATTTTCAATGCGTTCATTACCATTGAATGTAAAATTCTAAGAATTCATCAGAATTTATTAGGTCACCTGAACCAAATCGGGTGTCAACCGTAAGAACGGTGGTTGCATAGCATGGTCGAAGATAGGACCTTGTGCCAGACCAAAAAATTATAGGGTGATCTTTACTAATGTTCCTACAAAGGATAGTAATTGCATCCGACACGTTGTGGACCATAATCAAAAGCATGTCATTAGACATTGCCTTAACAGTTGCTTGTCAACGCTTTCCTTTACAACCGGAAGGTAGTTTACCGAAAGATAATATACGGAACAAGTATACTGGACGTGTTGCTTTTCTAATACAAGGTTAGCAAGTGGGTGACACAAAACCACATATTTTGAGCTAAAATTTTAAAATCTGAAACCCACAAAACCCACGAAAACATTTTGCAAACACCGGTGAAGGGATATTCCGGAAAACTTATCTAGGGAAAAAGCTAGAATGAATTTTCAAAAGATCAAATGTTTTCATAAATATCCAATTTCCTTAAGGATCTAAATTTTCATTGTTACATGGGACTTTAAACCACCTTTCAAATGTGCACTTTGCATTAGAAACCGGAAGTAAATCGGCTATTTGATTGCAAGTGTCGTTGACCTGAACCCGAGGCAACTGTGGATGGCACACCCACCTTTAACCATGGTTCTATTGTTACTATCATTGTTTATACCGCCATATCAAAATCACTGATGTATAAAGTGTGAGAATAAAAAAGTGATTCGAGTGAAGTGTGATTTTATTTCAAGTTCTGTATTGCTTGAGGACAAGCAACATTCAAGTGTGGGGATATTTGATAGTGCTCCAAATGAACATATATTTAGTCGCAATATCATCCCAATATGTAAAGTTTTTAGTTGTAATTATTCTATTTTTAAGTTGTAATCGTTTAAATAAATAAGTGAGAAGACGAAAGATGAAAGACGCAAACCGCTCGAAAAAGAAGATTTAAAGATGAAAACGAAGACTTGAAAGACGAAAATGTCCAAAATACTCAAACGTACACGTTACACTCCAAGTGGTTTAATTTATCAAAGAATAACGTCTAAAAATTGACAAAAGTGCAAGACGCGGAATGCAAAGAGCAAGATATTAAATCATACGAAAAGACGGTCGAGAAATCGGAACCGAGACATAAACCGAGCGTAAATGTACGAGACAACGGAGCTAAAATTACAAGTCAACTATGCACAAAAATATAATATAATATATATATATAATTAATAATAATAATAATAATAATAATAATAATAATAATAATAATAATAATAATAATAATAATAATAATAATACTATATAATAAATAAATTTAATTGATTAGCAGCCATCCAGTTGATTAAATCAACTTGACAATTCCAACTTTACATCTCAAGACAAAAGACAGCATCTTTCACATGCAATTCTCAATTCACAACTTTCCAACTTTCATATCAACTAATTTTCAAACTTTGCACAATGATTTTTATGCCTATAAAAGAAGATGAGCACGGACCAATTCATTACACCTCAATTTCTTTCTTTCTCTCTATATGTAATATATATATATATATATATATATATATATATATATATATATATATATATATATATATATATATATATATATATATATATTTATATAATTATAATTATAATTATAATTTTAATTAAGTTTAATAATAATTGGGTTATTGTAAGAAATGTTTTACGGGTCTTAAAGTCGAGACTCTGTCCGTGTAATGCTACGCGATTAATAGCCACTGTAAGCTATGTTCTTCCTTTTTAAATTAATGTCTCGTAACTAAGTTATTATTATGCTTATTTAAGTCGAAGTAATCGTGATGTTGGACTAAATATTAAGACGGGGTTATTGGATTTTGTACCATAATTCGGGTTTGGACAAAAGACCGACACTTATGGACATTGGACTATGAACTATTAATAGATGGGGGGTATTGTCTAATCGAATGACAACTCATTGGAATCTGTCGAACCTATCTTCAAATTAGTTAATCCAATAATTATTAAATGATTATGCATGTCCTATTTAGTGACGTTTATACGACATCTTTTACGATCATTTAATTAATTACTCGGGTTGGGTAATTGATTATTCAAACTGATCAAGTGGGTAAATTAATGTTCATATCTTATTAAAACAGGGGTGGATTACATACAAGTGTAATCGGTGTAATTGTTAACAAAGTATTAAAACCTTGGATTACACGCAGTCGATAACCTGGTGTAATTATTAACAAAGTATTAAAATCTTTTTACAGTTTAAATCCCTAATTAGTTAGAATATTTGACTTCAGGAATAAGGTTAATTTGTCGAGCATTTTATAATTATGACCGATGAACTCTTATGGACAAAAACCAGATAGGTATCAAATAAATCCAGGATAAAGGACAATTAACCCAGAGTAATAAATTAAAATCAAAACGTCAAACATCATGGCTACGGAAGTTTAGATAAGCATAATTGTGTTATTTTATATCTCATCGTACTTTTAATTATTGTCATTTTATTATTCGCAACTTTATTTATCGTCATTTATTTATCGTTATTTATTTTACGCACTTTAATTATTGTCATTTATCTTTACGCTTAAAAAAATATAAAATCGACAAACCGGTCATTAAACGGTAAAACCCCCTTTTATAATAGTAACACTTATATGTATATATATATTTGTATAATTATAGTTGTTAAAAATATAGTACGTAATCACTATCTCCCTGTGGAACGAACCGAACTTACTAAAAGCTAAACTACTCTACGATTAGGTACACTGCCTATAAGTGTTGTAGCAAGGTTTAGGTATATCCCATCTATATAAATAATTAAAACTTCTGTAAATTGTATCGTATTCCGTATTAAAAATAATAGTATTTCGTACACCTCCGCAGATACATCAAAGGTCGAGAAGGAAACAAAAGCACGAAGCTTCGAAACATAAATAGAAGTAGCAAAAACCGCAAACATGAAAGATCATTAACCGTGGATGTCAATAATTATGAAAAGACAGCTGCAAGGAAGGATTATGAAAATGACCACCCCACGAGCGAACTAGAAGTAAACAGATTCTTTCGGTGGTAGTTGAAAAAGAAGGATGATTGTGACAATGGTCAGGATAATCAAGGACCAGAGCTGGATTGAGCATTTTCACAATCTTTTGGAAGTATGAATTGAGGAAGAAAGTATAGGAATGGTGAAAATAATGGAACGGGAGAGGTTAATTTATAGCGAAATATCAGGCATAACAATCGAGGCAGATGATCGCATTTAATTGAAGAGAATCATAACTTCCTTGATTACCGAAGAATCAGATCTTATATAGATTACGAAGATATTCTTAAAATCTCTTAAATCCCCAAAAAAATCAACCATGACTACGTCAACAGTTAAGACGAATCTTTAATTCCTAATTTCACTCTTTTGTGATAGTTTCATTCATACTCTTCGAGAAATCAAATTGTTTTATCCATATTACTCAATGATGATATAACTCTACTTATCAACTCATAGTCGTCATGAAAACATTCTTATTGTTAGCCATGACGACCTTGATCAAATTTTGGGAAGAAATTTTTTTAACGGGTAGGTACTGTGACGACCCAAAAAATTTCGACTAATTTTAAATCAAACTCTCGATACGATTTAATATTTTGGACACAATAAGCAAAGTCTGTTAGGTTGAGTCTCAAAAATTTTGAACTGCTTCATTTATTCAATTGCCCTTCGACCATTCCCGGCGATTCACGAACAACTACTTGTAAATAGATACATATAAGTGGTAGAAATAAATATGTAAAAATAAAATAAAATAAGATATAATAAAGTTGTATTATAAAATGAATCTATATATATATATATATATATATATATATATATATATATATATATATATATATATATATATATATATATATATATAAAGTGTATTAAAAATAAATATTAAATAATTGTAATACTCGTTTGATGTTCTGGTTGATATTAAGCAAGCTAAATTCAAACTTATATGATTTTAAAAATAGACGGTGATGCGAAAATGAGTGATATAAATTATAGGCTTATTAAAAATGTATTTAGGAGCTATTTGTTAAATTTTAAAAACTTTTTATATTTTACCTGGGATCGAGCGCGAACAGTTGATTTAATTATTATTTAATAATTTTAAAAACAGTTAATGACCGTTTTTATAAAATAATGGCTAGAATAAATATTTATTTTAAGATTTTTAGGAAGACCTTTATCCGTCACTGATGATCAACGGAGCACGAATTTCAGTCCGTGAATGAAATAGTAGACGACGGCTAATATTATCACACATTTTAATTTTTAAATTATATTATAATTTATATTAAATTCCTATTATGACTTTATGGATTATATATGCCAAAGAAGAATCAATTTATTGATCCGTGAATTGAAAAGTGGATTCCACTACTTTTACTTCTTGACTTAATTAATCAGTATGTTATATACATATATATATGCATGATACATCCATATCACCACTCCAAAATTTAAACTATAACTCCTTCTTTTTCCTTTTTTATGTTTCTCTATCGACAAAACAAACCTCACAGTGACACCATCAAAACTCACCTCACTCTCTTTCTTCTCTCTCTTCTTTCTGCAAATCACGATCACCGTTGATGCAGTTTTTACTTCTTGTTTCATTCATCAAGCACCATACGCCACATCATCACCATCATTGGATTAACACCACAAGCACCATCGTTTCTGTTTCTATTACAGTCCCATTTATTCTGCTTGAACAGCAACTTATAATGCAACTTCCACTCGTTATTCTAGATCACCAAAGACCACCAAAACCTTTTTCACTACAAGACTACCAAAACCCACTTAGGTTTTATTATTGATTGAACAAACACTACTGCATGAATCATTTATGTTTTTGATGTATCCTTGTGATCGATCCTCACCACATGAGTTTTCCTTTTTCTTGTTTCTTTCTTCTTGTCGAGCTCATACCCATCACCAACAACCATCATTGATCCACTACCTTCATCATTTTTCCTTCTCCAACCACAAACCACCATCCACCAAAGACCACCACCTTCTATAATCAAACAACCATCACAACTATAGTGCTTGCTACTGCCATATTAATACAGTTACTATACGTTTCTAATCCATTTGAAAATGAGCACAAACAGTCACCTTCTATTCAGTTTTTGTTGCTACTATTTTTATTTAATTTACGTTACTGTTGGGTCGATACCCAAAACCCACCACCTTCGGTTCATCAAACGAACAAAATCCACCACATCATCAACGAAGACCACCATTGCCTAGTACCTTCAAAACCACTTGATACTATAACCACCTCAATCCATCAAAACACCTATTTCACTTCACATCACCTCACTGTACGTTACAAACCGGCAAACGGGCAAATCCATAAACCCATTATTCGTTTTTCATAAATTTAAATTAATGATCTTTTGGGTGAGATTATGAGTAACATAGACCAAGAACCAAAACACCTTCGGTTGTGCCCACTGGAAGCCTCATGAACGTCACTTGTTATGGTTGTTCAACAAGAAGTGAAAACATTATTGCTGTAGTGACCCGAAATTTTCCATGTTTATATATATATTAAATGAAATTGTTATTTACATGATTAAGTGTTTCCAATATGTTAAGCAATCAAACTTATTAAGACTTGATTAATTGAAATAGGTTTCATATAGACAATTGACCACCCAAGTTGACCGATGATTCACGAACGTTAAAACTTGTAAAAACTATATGATGACATATATATGGTTATATATATAGTTAACATGATATTATGATAAGTAAACATATCATTAAGTATATTAACAATGAGCTACATATGTAAAAACAAGACTACTAACTTTATGATTTTGAAACGAGACATATATGTAACGATTATCGTTTAACGACATTTAATGTATATATATATCATATTAAGAGATATTCGTACATCATAATATCATGATAATATAATAATTTAAAATCTCATTTGATATTATAAACATTGGGTTAACAACATTTAACAAGATCGTTAACCTAAAGGTTTCAAAACAACACTTACATGTAACGACTAACGATGACTTAACGACTCAGTTAAAATGTATATACATGTAGTATTTTAATATGTATTCATACACTTTTTAAAGACTTCAAGACACTTATCAAAATACTTCTACTTAACAAAAATGCTTACAATTACATCCTCGTTCAGTTTCATCAACAATTCTACTCGTATGCACCCGTATTCATACTCGTACAATACACAGCTTTTAGATGTATGTACTATTGGTATATATACTCCAATGATCAGCTCTTAGCAGCCCATGTGAGTCACCTAACACATGTGGGAACCATCATTTGGCAACTAGCATGAAATATCTCATAAAATTACAAAAATATGAGTAATCATTCATGACTTATTTACATGAAAATAAAATTACATATCCCTTATATCTAATCCATACACCAACGACCAAAAACACCTAAAAACACTTTCATTCTTCAATTTTCTTCATCTAATTGATCTCTCTCAAGTTCTATCTTCAAATTCTAAGTGTTCTTCATAGATTCTACAAGTTCTAGTTTCATAAAATCAAGAATACTTCCAAGTTTGCTAGCTTACTTCCAATCTTGTAGAGTGATCATCCAACCTCAAGAAATCTTTTTTATTTACAGTAAGATATCTTTCTAATATATGGTAATACTCATATTCAAACTTTGATTCAATTTCTATAACTATAACAATCTTATTTCGAGTATAAATCTTACATGAACTTGTTTTCGTGTCATGATTCTACTTCAAGAACTTTCAAGCCATCCAAGATCCTTTAAATCTAGATCCATTTATATCTTTTCCAGTAGGTTTATCCACAAAACTTGAGGTAGTAATGATGTTCATAACATCATTCGATTCATACATATAAAGCTATCTTATTCGAAGGTTTAAACTTGAAATCACTAGAACATAGTTTAGTTAATTCTAAACTTGTTCGCAAACAAAAGTTAATCCTTCTAACTTGACTTTTAAAATCAACTAAACACATGTTCTATATCTATATGTTATGCTAACTTAATGATTTAAAACCTGAAAACACGAAAAACACCGTAAAACTGGACATACGCCGTCGTAGTAACACCGCGGGCTGTTTTGGGTTTGATAATTAAAAACTACGATAAACTTTGATTTAAAAGTTGTTCTTCTGGGAAAATGATTTTTCTTATGAACATAAAACTATATCCAAAAATCATGGTTAAACTCAAAGTGAAAGTATGTTTTTCAAAATGGTCATCAAGACATCGTTCTTTCGACTGAAATGACTACCTCTTACAAAAATGACTTGTAACTTATAATTCCGATAATAAACCTATAATTTTTTTGTTTATATTCATAAAATATAGTTCAATATGAAATTATAGCAATTTGATTCACTCAAAACGGATTTAAAATGAAGAAGTTATGGGTAAAACAAGATTGAATATTTTTTATTTTTGTAGCTACGGGAAATATTAACAATTCTATACAAATCATATCCTAGCTAACTTATATTGTATTATACATGTATTCTAATATATCATGTACTCTTGGGATACCATAGACACGTATGCAAATATTTTGACATATCATATCGACCCATGTATATATATTATTTGGAACAACCATAGACACTCTATATGCAGTAATGTTGGAGTTAGCTATACAGGGTTGAGGTTGATTCCAAAAATATATATACTTTGAGTTGTGATCTAGCCTGAGACGTGTATACACTGGGTCGTGGATTGATTCAAGATAATATATATCAATTTATTCTGTACATCTAACTGTGGACAACTAGTTGTAGGTTACTAACGAGGACAGCTGACTTAATAAACTTAAAACATCAAAATGTATTAAAAGTGTTGTAAATATATTTTGAACATACTTTGATATATATGTACATATTTGTTATAGGTTCGTGAATCGACCAGTGGCCAAGTCTTACTTTCCGACGAAGTAAAAATCTGTGAAAGTGAGTTATAGTCCCACTTTTAAAATCTAATATTTTTGAGATGAGAATACATGCAGGTTTTATAAATGATTTACAAAATAGACACAAGTACGTGAAACTACATTCTATGGTTGAATTATAGAAATCGAATATGCCCCTTTTTATTAAGTATGGTAATCTAAAAATTAGGGAACAGACACCCTAATTGACGCGAATCCTAAAGATAGATCTATTGGGCCTAACAAACCCCATCCGAAGTACCGGATGCTTTAGTACTTTGAAATTTATATCATATCCGAAGGGTGTCCCGGAATGATGGGGATATTCTTATATATGAATCTTGTTAATGCCGGTTACCAGGTGTTCACCATATGAATGATTTTTATCTCTATGTATGGGATGTATATTGAAATATGAAATCTTGTGGTCTATTGTTACGATTTGATAAATATAGATTAAACCTATAACTCACCAACATTTTTGTTGACGTTTTAAGCATGTTTATTCTCTGGTGATTATTAAGAGCTTCCGCTGTCGCATACTTAAATAAGGACAAGATTTGGAGTCCATGCTTGTATGATATCGTGTAAAAACTGCATTCAAGAAACTTATTTCGTTGTAACATATTTGTATTGTAAACCATTATGTAATAGTCGTGTGTAAATAGGATATTTTAGATTATCATTATTTGATAATCTACGTAAAGCTTTTTAAGCCTTTATTGATGAAATAAAGGTTATGGTTTGTTTTAAAATGAATGCAGTCTTTGAAAAAACGTCTCATATAGAGGTCAAAACCTCTCAACGAAATCAATTAATATGGAACGTTTTTAATCAATAAGAACGGGACATTTCAATTGCTACATACAAATCAAAGATTCAAGGGACGATTCTATTCGAAACCGGGAATCATCTCTAATTAATGGGCTTGCACCAAGCTTGGTGTTTCACATACAAAGAGTCCGAAGTAGTTTTATTTCAATTTGTGATCTACTTCTGCACAGCTAGGTGATGTTGGGATCGTTAAAACTATGATTATAAACGTTGATAATTGTCCACCTACGGTTGCATATGGATGAGATGTTAATAATGATGATAACGAGTATGGTGTTGTTAAGGGATAAACCATTTCTTATATGTTAAATAATTAATCATGCGAAATATTATAAGAAAGTATCGAGCAGTTCGTTGTTTGGGTGTGAGCCTGATAAGCGGGAGGTCCTGTGTTCGAATCTAGGCCACTGCAATTTTTTTATTTAATAATAGAAGCTGCTAGGCTATGTGAAAGCTTGGGCCCATTGGGCTTATTAATAAAATTGAACTAGGCCATTATCTAAAGAGGGCTTCTTGATCGAGCGGGTTTTGATTTGGACTTTATATGTCAACATGTTAAAATATTAAACGTGGGCTTTAATTCCAAAAACAAAAGTGCAGTCCATTGGTTGAGCGTGAGTTAGCGGTTTAGCGGGAGGTCGCGGGTTCAAACCTGGGCTTGGGCATTCTTTTTTTAAGGGCTACTTCCTTGAGGTAGTTATTTATTTATTATTATTATTACCATTATTATTACTATTATTATTATTATTAATATTATTATAAGTATTATCATTCTTATTATCATTACTAACATTATTATTATTATTATTATTATTATAACTATTATTTCTTATCATTATTACTATTATTATTATTAAAATTATCATTTTTTTATTATCATTTTTTTATTAAAAATTATCATACTTATTAAAATCATTATTATTATTACTATAATTATTAATATTATTATTAGTATTATTATCATTAATATTATTATTACAATCAAAAACAACTTTTTACTTATTATTATTGATATTATTTTACCAAATAAATATTAGTTATATGAAAATATATTTAACAACATAACTATATTAATATAGTTTACTAAAATAAATATAGTTTATTAAGTTATTAATGAAACATACAATTTACTAAAATAATAATTAATAAGAATATATAAATTTTTTCGATTACCATTATATGTATTAATATATATAAATGATATAGGTTCATGAATCCATGGGCAACCTTGCATTGTTTAGTGCCGTCGTATGCATATTTTTACTACAAAATATTGTATCGTGAGTTTCATATGCTCCCTTTTTCAATTCTTTTACAATATATATTTTTGGGACTGAGAATAAATGAAATGCTTTTATAAATGTTTGACGCGATAGACACAAGTAAAACATTCCTCTAATGAATTAATATACAGACGAGTTATTCTGTGGATTATTCTATCGAATATCGCCCCTGATTATTATAGCTTGGTAACCTAAGAATTAGGGAAATGGCCCCTAATTGACGCGAATCCTAAAGGTAGATCTATGGGTACTGACCAGCCCCATCCGGGTTATGGATGCTTTAGTACTTCAAGGTTTATATATATACAGACGATACTTGTATATTACAGACTGAAATTTCTATTTATTTTGGGGATATTCACGATGCGCTTTATATGTTAAGGTCGGTTACTAAGCAAAGGTCATATATAGAGAGAATGATTTTTATACACATGTTATATGTATGTTATTTTGTACACGAGATATGTGTATGGTTATTAAAAATCGCAAGGCAACCTACGGGGGAGAAAAGGATACGAACCTACTCTGCCAAGCATTTATGAAAAATGATTTCGTACACGAGATAGGTGTACTATATTTAAATCTTGTGGTCTATCAAAATTTACTGAATTTTATTATTTACGATAAACTTATGAACTCACCAACCTTTTTTTTGACACTTTTAAACATGTTTATTCTCAAGTATTAAAGAAATCTTCCGCTGTGCAATTGCTCATTTAAATATATTACTTGGAGTCATTCATGGCATATTTCAAAAGACGTTGCATTCGAGTCATTGTGTTCAAAAAGACATTTATTTAGTAAATGGCAGATTAGTTTGTAAATGGCATATTATTTATTCATAGTTTGGAAAACATATATCACTTGGATATTTTGAAATGAAAGTTTGTCTTTTAAAATGAATGCAATGTTTGTAAAACGCATCATATAGAGGTCAGTACCTCACAATGAAACCAATGAATATGAAACGTTTATAATCGATGTGAACGGGTCGTTAAATTTTAATCCTAAAACATACTAAAATGGGTAAATTGGGAAAAAAGGTAATTCTAATGATTTTATCAAAGTTATGTATCAAACAGGATCAAAAATAGGAAAAACTGCAGAAAAGGCTGTGAAGCCGCAGACATGGGGTCAAGGAAGCCGCCGGCCTGGGGTTGAATATGCCAGAATGTTCTAGAATTTAAGTAGAATAGAAAGAACTTATTGATCAAGTAAAAAGCAGATGAAGCCACCGACTTCATCATAAAGCCGCTGGACTAATGAACACGGTTTCTCGACTTAACGACCAAGTAAAAGTAAAATTGGAAACAAAATCAGAAAGATTTGCCGGATCACTGAAGCCGCCGGCCTGCTACCAAGCCGTCGGCTTAATTATGATGGTTACACGTTTTGTGCGTGCGGATTAAGTTAAACTTGCAGAAGGAGTCACCGACCTAAAGCAAGCCGCCGGCTTCCCACTGAAGCCGCCGGCTTGGCCACCGTTTCTGAATATTATAAATAGAGGGCTCCAGTCTCAGTTTTAGGTGTGCAATTGAGTACAACTCAATACAGTTTAGTTTGGTTTCATTTTTCTTTTAGGGTTTTCTCTAAAACTCTTAGATTAGATTTACTTTTCATTGTAACCAAGATCATTCAAGTTTTAATTCAAGTTTCTTACATCTACCTTTTTAAGGTATGATTCTATCTTTACTTTATTGTTTAGTCTATTTTATTTACTTTACTTGTTTCTGTTCATCTTCTGCTATGAACTAAACGTTCATAGTGGTTACATGGATGAAAACTGAACTTCATCTGGGAATCAGATGAAGCCGCCGGCCTCACCTTCCAAGTCGCCGGCTTGGTGGGAACAAAGCCGTCGGCTTCATGTGCTTTATCCGTACAGTTTCTGGTTCTTTTCCATATCTGTATGGTCGAGTTTCTGTAATGATGTTTGAATTGTTTTGAATCTGTTTTGCTTAAATATACTTGTTTGCATGCTTAATGATTAAATAACATGATTCTAGGATTGATTAGTACTTAATCCGATGATCTATTATTCGATTCATGCTACTTGTTTAGATCTAGTCCCTCAAACTTGTTACATTGAATTGCATACAACTAGGTTAAATAGTATAATAGTGATAAACTTGTTTAATTGAAATTACGCTTATATAATAGAGTTTGATATTGTTAGGCTTAATCGAAGAACCTTTGTTTGGATTCGTTTAATTAATGATTGCCTGAGAACTTAGTAGTAATTGACTTTCAGCTAGTAACATGAGTTGATCTACTTGGTGTTTAATAGCTTCTATAATTTGTCAGTCTATTTGCATGTTGATTCTCATCCCAAGATTGATATGTATCATGTAATTGAATTAAGTATGAAGAATTAAGATGTTAGTTATGCACATCACATATCTAGCGTATGCTTTAAGTCCTACTTGTTGAATGATATGCAACACTTAGCTTAACCTGCTCAGGGATAATAGTTGGTCTATGTTTATTATTCCGCTTTATGTTAATATAAATTATGAAACTTGCCTAATATGATTCTGTGACGATCGCTCCAAATCCATATGGACGAACACGTCATTTATTGATTTCATTGCGAGGTATTTGACCTCTATATGATACGTTTTGTAAACATTGCATTCTTTTGAAAAGGCACACCATAAATGAATATTTAAATCAAAGGTTTTCAACATCTGATGATTTCTACATATAGACAATCACTGTAAATAATAGTTTACAATAGTACTTCCGTTGACAGTACAGTCAAAATAAGATACATGGTGATGATTTGGTGAATGCAACGTTTCCTTGAAAAATATGCCATGTATGACTCCATGCGCATAGCTTGTCTAACATATAAGCAAACAGCGGAAGACTTCTAGAAACCTGAGAATAAACATGCTTCAAGTGTCAACACAAAGGTTGGTGAGTTCATAGTTTTAATATTACACATAATCCGTATATCAATGTGGATTACAAAAGTTAGTTGTTTTATTCAAAACGTTTATCAATAGGTTTTACATAAAAGGTGGATCACAAGATTTCAGTTGTTTCATCCGAAACGTTTATCAATCGGTTCTACAAAATTGAGCACCCTGGTAACTAAACTTTAATGCTTATATAATTTGTACCCTTTGTATAATCATCTTAATAATACACGCAAACCAACGTGTACGCTTCTCAAATAGCATACGTCCGTTAAAAGGCTAGTGCTCTAGCTCGGACGGGGATATCAAGCCCTATGGATCCATATACTACTACTCGCGCCCACCAGTTCTTATAACTGGCAGTTAACAGTTACCAAAGCTAAGGGATTTTCGGTTCAAACTCAGTGTAAAATTTAGTATGTACTTGTATCCATCGCGTTTAAAATAAAGTGCATGTATTCTCAGCTCAAAAATATAGATTTCAAAAGCAATTAAAAATTGAGCAAATGAAACTCACGCATATAAATATTGTATATCGGTTAATAAAGCATTTGCATGTATTCTCAGCCCAAAAATGTAAAGGGTAAAAGGGATCATATGAAACTCACTGTTTAATATTGATATACAATATTGCAGGAAAGCACGTAGACGCATCGGAGATGATAAACACGAGGTTTGATTCACAAAAAAAATACCCCCGAACATTACCCATAACCTCCTTGGCAATAACCCATAATTTCCTTAGCTCTAGCTTGCTCGAAAACTCATTTTGAAAATTACTTGGACAGCACTCCGTCGTAATATTTTATGTACATTATTATTTTTGTATCGCAAAAATAATAACACTAATAATAAAAATAATAAGATTAATAATAATCTTATTATTATTAATAATAATAATAATAATAATAATAATAATAATAATAAAATAAATAAATACGGAGTAAAAATAATATATATGTGTGTGTGATTTATCTGGCCAAAACTCGAGAATTTATAGCACTTGGCCTGAAATCTGGAGTCATGCGACTCGCATGGAAATGGCCTTCTGGCCATGCGACTCGCATGAGGACCAGGGACAGCTCACATTGTTTTGTAATTTAGCTCGTCGACATAATTAAATATTAATATAATATATATAATTTAAATAATTAATTATATATTATATTAAATTCACGTGCATAGTTGACTTGTAATTTTTGTTCCGATAAGTCGTACGTCATCACTCGACTTATGTCCCGGTTCTGGTTTTTCGAATGTCCTTTCGTACGCTGAGAAAACTTGTATTTTACGTTTCGTGACACGTACCTTTGTCAAAATATAGCCTTAAGTTATCCATAAACTATACCACTCATAGTATATCTTAAACTTTCGAGTATTTTGGTCATTTACTTCTATAAATCATCATCTCGTTATTTGCTAAAAATACATTTTAAAATAGTGTTTTACTGGGTAATATGGTCAAATTTTACTGTAGCAATTCACTGTAGCAAAGTCAATTTCACTGTAGCAAATAGTGATTTTCGAAAACACTGTAGCATTTTGAGTAATGTGGCAATTTGAAAACACTGTAGCAAATTAGTGTTTAACTGGTT
The DNA here is from genome assembly GCF_046630445.1 of Rutidosis leptorrhynchoides. Lineage (NCBI taxonomy): Eukaryota > Viridiplantae > Streptophyta > Magnoliopsida > Asterales > Asteraceae > Rutidosis > Rutidosis leptorrhynchoides. The sequence goes on along the minus strand of NC_092338.1, from coordinate 219,739,440 downwards.
CATCTTAAACGCTTTAGTTAACTTATCTAAATATCAATTGAATCAATAAACGAATGTTACTATCGTTTATTATATATATGTATATATCTTTTTAATATACATAAATCAGTTTTTAAATACACATTGGACGTTATTTATAAATAAATTTTAATAATAAATATTTAAATTTATCATATACATTAAAATAGATATTTAAACCAATAAGTTTAATGTACGGTATCAAACAATTAATACATTGTTACCTTTTCATGTTATAGTATATATGTATCTTTTTACATATAATTGTTCGCGAATCGTCGAAAACAACCGAAGGTATTTAAATATATAAAAGTAATTCAAGAAATTTGAGATTCAGTTTTACAGACTTTGCTTATCGTGTCGGAAATGTTAATCATACAAAGATTAAGTTTAAATTTAGTCGAAATTTCTGGGTCATCACAGATTCCCATATGAGTTATTAGTTCATGTAATTGCTTTTATTTTTATCTGTTTATTTTGAATCTTCAATTCCTTGTTTTATTTTATTGCTTTGTTTATCTTTAAAACATCTCTTCCCTAAGAGTTAAGAATCTATCCCATAAAAGACATGAAAATCTATCTTTAATTCTTTAATAAGAATTAAACTATTTAAATAAAACAACTCTTACCCGCATCTACTCTCTCTTAGAACGATAACCTAAAATACTACATATGATCGGGTTTTGTTGCTCATTAGGGTGTTAAAGTGTAATAATAAAGGTTTTATAAATTTAAAAGTTGAAAGATAAGTTAAGCACTACTGCACACACTTTTGACACATCAACTTTTTGGCGCCGATGCCGGGGAGCGCGGTAAATACGAAATTGGATATAATTTGGTTATTGATATTTCTGTAAAATGGGTGATGACTGTCTTCCTTTAGGGGAGGGTTGCTGGGGTTCCGATTTAAAGGCTCGTGCTCGAACCTAGATGCTGACGGGACACTTAAGTATTGAAAGATTCAATAGGCCGTATATGTTTGATTATTCGTTGATATGCGATAAAAGTTGTTATTTAATATTTATATTATTTATTATGTCATTAATATTCATTATTATAATTTTTATCAATTTAAAATTTATTAATATACTAACATACTTCTTAAATATTAGAATAACTTTAAAATTAAATTATATATATCCTTTTAGGTCTAAAACATTTTCTCCTAAAATATTTCTTTTTATGATTCTAGATCACATGAATACTCGATCCAAGAAACCCATCTTACAAGACATGTTACCAAATCCCAATATATTATTTAAACCTTCTAAGGATTCGAATATTGTTAAGAAATTAAATTTCAATGAAGGAACTATTTCTAATGATGATTCATTATCTAGTCTACCGTCTAGTCCTGATTTTAATTTGGGATCTTTTTTTGGTTCAGAAATTGAAATGACTACTGATTCAATGGAAGCGTTAATGAAAGCAGGTCGGGAAGGATTAGGTCACGCTATTACTCAGCCTGTTATAAAAGAAAACTTTGATATTAAAGGTCCTATATTTCATTTGCTTAAGGATAACCAATTAAGGGGTACTGAAAAGGAAGATGCTAATGCTCACATTCGGAATTTCAAAGATATTTGTAATCTGTTTAACATTAATAATGTAAAAAGTAATGTCATCTATCTTCGTCTCTTTCCATGTTTACTAAAAGATGAAGCTAAGGAATGGTTTAACTTGTTACCTGAAGGAGATATTATTAGTTGGGATACTATGGTTGAAAAATTTCTAACTCGATTCTTTCCCGCATCAAAAACTATCCTCGATTCTTTCTCGCATCAAAAACTATCACCCTTCAAACTGAATTTGCTAATTTTTTACAGAAAACTAACGAGTCTCTTTATTCTGCTTGGGTTCGATTAGGTCAAATGCTTAGAGGTTGTCCACAACATGGTTTAGATAAGTTTAAAAAGGTAACTACTTTCTATAAAGGTTATGATATTGCTACAAGAAGAGAGATTGATACATCTGCTAGAGGAAACATCATGAGTAATACTGCCGAAGAAGCTGAAACAATAATCAATAAGTTAGCTGCTCATTCCCACGAATGGCATCAAGACTTAGACATTTCTCCCTCGGTAAAATCTGTTAGTTATGATTCTGAAGATATGGTTAAAGCTATGAATGTGCAGTTGGGTAATCTGGGAAGGAAAATTGAAAAGCTTACCAAAGAAATGCACATGATTAAGGTAGGTTGTGAAAAATGCCAAGGTCTTCATGATACTAAAGATTGTGTTGCTAGTCTTACTATGGAGCAATTTGAGAATGTTTCTTACTTGAATCAATTTCAAGGAAACCCAAACTACCGTAATAATTAAAATACACCTTATCCTAATAATAAAAAATATCCACCTGGTTTATTTCCTGTTAGAGCACCCTTCATTCCAAATTTATCTTCTAAAGCTCAAATAAACAAGAAGTCTAATCTTGAAGAAAGCATCCTAACTTTTATCAAGAATCTAAATGAAGCTAATGATAACATAAAAGCTCAACTTTCCCAAGTGCAAAATAATCATCAAGCGTCCATTCAAAACTTAGAATGCAACGTTGTTAAGTTGATCAAACTTGTCGAGGGTAAAGTTCCCGTTGAATCTGAAGTTTCTGAAGAAGTTCATTTTGAAAAGGTGAATGTGATTAGAGAAGTGAATAAGGTTGATATTTACGAACCTGGTTTGAGGTATTTATGGGAGTTTGAAATGGTAGTGAAAGAATATGATCAAGAAATTTAAAAGTTGACTGCTAATGAAGAAGATAAGTCAAAAGATGCTAAGGTTAGAGGTCTTGATCGTGACGAGGTAATCTTTATGCATGAGTTGTTTGATGAGAAGGAAGAAGAGGTTGATAAAAAGGTTGATAAAAGATTAGTGAAAAATCTAAAAAATCAGAGTGTGAAAATAAAGATGATTGGTTAGCTGATACTATGAAACAGTTGGAAGCAAGAAGAAAAGAAGGTTTCCGCCTCTTTATTCATTCACAATTGATCCGATAGACCAATATGCATCATCTAAAATTCCTGTTGTTACACGCACTGATCTAGGTGAATTTCATATCCCTTGTGAGATCAATGATTCCATATTTATTCGTGCATTAGCTGATAGTGGGTCTAGTGTGAATATCATGCCTTTTAGTATGTTTGGTTTATTGAAATTAACCACGCTAGAACCTATAGATGGAATTGTTTGCTATGCTAATAACAATATGAGTCGTCCGATGGGTATTATGAAAAATGTTAAAATCAAAGTATGAATAACTAAATTCCTCGTTCATTTTCTTGTCATGGACATGGTGGAAAATAAGATTACACCTATTCTTTTAGGAACACCATTTTTGTCTATGGCCAAAGCCATCATCAATTATTTCAATAATACCATTATTATTTATCAAGGAAACCATAGTGAAACTGATAATGCTAAAAATGAACACATATTTCATAGCATTATCCTTCCAGAAAGACAAGCTTTTAGTTGCAATTGTTCTATTTACAAGTGATATTCGTTTAAATAATAAAAGGTGAAGACAAAAGACAGATTCGACGATTTGAAGACGCAAACGACCAAAATGCTAAAAAGTACAAAGTACAATCCAAGTGGTTCAATTTATTGATGAGAAACGTCTAAAAATTACAAGAGTACAAGCCACGAAACGCAAACTACAAGATATTAAATAGTACGAAAGGACGTTCGAAAATCTAAAACCGAGACATAAACTGAGAAGAAATGTACGACTCAACGGAGCTAAAATTACAAGTCAACTATGAACAAGAATATAATATAATATATATATAATTATATATAATTATATATATTATATTATATATTAAATTAATCGAGCAGCCACGTTTTGAAAAGAAAAATATCTGAATCCAGCTGGCCATGCGATCGCATGGCCTGGAAGCACAAAATCCATGCGATCGCATGGAGTACTGTAAATGGCCAAGTCCTATAAATTGCAACGAATTCAGCCGAATTATGTACACCTTCATCAATCAATTACTCTGATCTCTCCCTCAATATATATATTTATATTTTATAATTATAATTTTAATATTAAGTTAATAATAATAAGGTTATAGTAGCGAATGTTTTAAGTTTGTAAATCGAAACTTTGTCTGTGTAACACTACGCGATTAATACTCATTGTAAGTTATGTTCAACCATTTTAAATTAATGTCTCGTAGCTAAATTATTATTATGCTTATTTAAGCCGAAGTAATCGTGATGTTGGACTAAATATTAAAGACGGGATTATTGGGCTTTGGACCATAATTAGGGTTTGGACAAAAGACCGACACTTGTGGAAATTGTACTATGGGCTATTAATGGGCTTTATATTTAATTAGTTAAATGATATCTTGTTAATTTAATATAAAGGTTACAATTTGAAGTATCTGTGACGACTCGGAAAATTTTGACTAATTTTGAATCAAACTCTCGATACGATTTAATATTTTGACACGATAAGCAAAGTTTGTTAGGGTGAGTCTCAAAAATTTTGAACTGTTTCATATATTCAATTGACCATTGACTGTTCCCGATGATTCACGAACAACTATTTGTAAATAGTTATGTGTGTGTGTGTATATATATATATATATATATATATATATATATATATAACTATAACTAGAAATATAATTTGAAATATTATATGTTATTGTTATTAAATGTAATTACGTAAAATAAAATAAAAATATGATATTATGTAAATTATTTTTTAAAACGTATATATATATATATATATATATATATATATATATATATATATATATATATATATATATATAAATAAGGTATATTAAATATATATATTGTGATTTCGAATCTATTAAGTAAACGACGATAACGCTTAATTGTCATTCGATTGATGTTAAGCAAGTTAAAATCAAACTTATGTGATTTTAAAATAAACGGTGATCTGAAAATGAGTTATATAAATTTTAGGCTTATTAAAAAGCTAATTAGTAAATTTCAACACCTTTCATATTTTACCTAGAATCGGGCGTGGACAGTGAGTTAATTTTTTTTAATAATTTTAAATAATTTAATGATTAAATTTTATACCATAATGACCAAAATAAATAAATATAATAACTGTAAAATTTTGGGATTTTTCTGAGTACTTTTATCTGCCACTAATTTACAACAGATGATGATATACTATTTAGTGAATTGTTGTCGGTAGAGTAATCCAATTTGTGAGATGGCTATACTATGTTGCAGGATTCTTTTAACACTTCACATATATACCTATATTACTATATTAATATTCTGTTATATGTCCTTGTTAAATTATCACAAGCCTCACAGTATATGATCGAATACTGTGGTTCCTTTCGACTTGTTCAACAAATCATTATATATATATATATATATATATATATATATATATATATATATATATATATATATATATATATATATATATATATATATATATATATATATATATATATATATACACACACACATACACAATATGTTTATGGAGATAACTCCCCATTAGACAAACTCTCAATATCACCTTCTTCACCCCGAACAACCACCATCATAATCGTTATCATTTGTTTCATTTTCTATTCCTTCGTGAAACTTAAACCGCCACCACCTCGAGTTAACCATCCCAACTTCCGCCACTCATCGCCACCATAAACAAGCCATCACTTTCTCCAATCACCGCCACCATTTCTCCCATTTACTCTCTCCTCCTTACCACCATAATCTCTACCACTAAACCCATTCAAACACCATTAAAACCCAACACCACCATCACCATTGAAACCCATGAAGAATTGCTTCTTCCTGTTGTTAGATGATCGTGAAATTTATGAGCTCCGGCAACACAGCCTTATCTAGTGTTATTTTGTTGTTTCTGCTATGAAGATCAAACCAAACCAACTTGCAACCCTTCATGTATGCTACTATTAGTATCGTTTATCTTCTCTTTCTATTTCTCTATTTTGTCACTGCTATAATAGCGGCTATTACATCTATCCATGTTTAATCATGCATCTCAGCTGATAGATTCGTTTCTGTCTTTCTATTTAAACCATAAGTGAACCACCCTCAATTCGATTACTTCGATTGCTACTTCTATTTTTCTGGTTACTGTGGTAACAAGAAAGATGAAAATGACGTTGTGAGTTTAAGAGAAAGATGATGATGGCTAAGTAAATTAAAGGAATGATGAGAGTGGTCGTATAAGTTGCTGAATTTCACTGTTTACTTTTTTTTTTAAACCGAGCTCCCTTTTTTGACTTAGGATTAGTGGGTTAATGAGTGGATCTAATGAACCAAGCAAGTGGACAGTAAATGATGATGATGTAAAAATGATAAAGAGGTGTAATTCTTTCTACTGTACAGATTGTTTTAATGCAACTTGGGCTCTTTTTGAAGTAAGCCATATACCACTAGTTTATTAATGGATAGATGAGTTAGGATTATTTTGGGCCGAGAATAATGGGGATGAGGATTAGTGAATGAGTATGTGATTAGGATTATGAAAATAATAAACGAAGATGAACGATGAATAATGATTTAAAAAGGTGATGATCTCGTGATTAGTTGATGAAGATAAATGATTGTTATGATATTAGAACTGTGATGGTTATGAAGGATAAGATAGATGATGATGATTGTGATTAAAGTCTTGATGATTAAGAAGAAGACAGGAAAATAAGAGTTATATATTTAGTGTAATAATAATTTCAGAAAATCAAGTAACAGATCAATGGTTTAGGTGTTGGGTTGGTTAAATGAGAGGTCGCGGGTTCGAGCCCTGGCTCGGGCATTTTTTTTAGCAAAAGAAAAAAGGAGGATACGGAAGTAAAGGTTAAAAACAATTTAAATTGGGTGTTATTTCAGAATTGAAACACATAGCGTAATGGTTAAGAATGCTATCGGGTTAGCAGAACGTCGCGGGTTCAATCTCGGACTTGGGCAATTTTTTATGGATACTTCTTTGAGGTAGTTATTATTACTACTCTTATTATTACTAATATTATTATTATTATTATTATTATGTGTATTATTAATTATTGTTATTATTATGATTATTATTATTATGATTATTCTTATTAATGTTATCATTATTTTTAAGTAATATTAGTATTAGCATCATTTTTAAACATTAGTATTATTAATCTATTTATAGATAGTATTATTATTATTACTAAATTTTTCATTTAAAAACTATTATTATTATTATTATAAGATTTATTATTAAAACTATTATTAATATTATTATTAAGAGAATCATCAATATTATTATCACTACTATTAATACTAGTATTATCATTATTAATATTTTAATCACTATCAATATTATTTTAGTATTGTTATAATTACTAATTTAACAAACAAATGAAATATGTATATATAAAATATTTAAAACATATAACATAACAAAATTTATATTTTTATATATATATATATATATATTTATATATAAGATTAATATAAATTAATAATGAAATATAAAAGCTACTAATATAAAAATGATATCACTAATAATAAATTATATATTCGTCAATTACGATTATATGTATTAATGCATATACAAATGATATAGGTTCGTGAATCTGGGGCCAACCCTGCATTGTTCAGTATCGTCGTATGAAAATTTTTACTACAAAATATCGTATTGTGAGTTCATTTTCTCCCTTTTACTCTTTACATTTTTGGGACTGAGAATATATGCGTTGTTTTTATAACTGCTTTATTAAATGCTTTTGAAATATATTTTGAACTGAGAATACATGAAATGCTTTTATAAATGTTTGATGAGATATACACAAGCAAAACATTCCTCGAATGAATTATTATGCAGACAGAAGTTCTGTGGATTATTATTGAATTAGTTGGACGTTATAATTGCCACTAATTGTTGTGAATATTTTTTCCTGGTTATTATTGCTTGGTAACCTAAGAATTAGAAACAGGTATGGCCCTAATTCACGCGAATCCTAAAGGTAGCTACAGGGTTTAACACCCTCACCCAGAATGTTCACTAGACGGAAGAGCTAGTGGGTGTGGTGTTTAGTACTTCAAAGTTTATATATTATACAGACGAGATGTTCTGTTTTGAGGATATTATTGATGCGCATTATATGTTAAGGTCGGTTACCATGTTGAGCAATGAAATCGAAATGAATGTTATATATCGAGAGAATAATTTTTATACACAGGTTAAGTGTATTAGTTTTGTGCACAAGATATGTGCACGATTATTTAAAAATCGCGAGGCAACCTACGGGGGAGAAAAGGATACAAACCTACTCTGCTAAGCATTATGAAAAATGGTTTCGTACACGAGATAGGTGTACTGTATTTGAATCTTGTAGTCTATCAAAATAATGAATTTTATTGTTTACGATAAACTTATGAACTCACCAACCTTTTGGTTGACACTTTAAAGCATGTTTATTCTCAGGTATGAAAGAAATCTTCCGCTGTGCATTTGCTCATTTTATAGATATTACTTGGAGTCATTCATGACATATTTCAAAAGACGTTGCATTCGAGTCGTTGAGTTCATCAAGAATATTATTAAGTCAATTATAGTTGGATATATTATGAAATGGTATGCATGCCATCAATTTTCGATGTAATGAAAGTTTGTCTTTCAAAAACGAATGCAATGTTTGTAAAATTTATCATATAGAGGTCAAGTACCTCGCGATGTAACCAAATGTAATGTATTCGTCCAGATGGATTAGGACGGGTCATTACAGGTGGTATCAGAGTGGTGGTCTTAACGAACCAGGTCTTGCATTAGTGTGTGTAACTGATAGTTATTTAGATGCATTAGTGAGTATGGACTTCGACCGTGTCTGCATGTCAAAAGTTTTGCTTATCATTTTGTGTCAAAAATTATTTGCTTATCATTCTCAGTCTAGACACATCTTACTGCATTGACTGCTTGAATAGTGTATAGACAAAATTCATATCTTAGCGTACCTGATAATTCAAATCTTAGCGTATCTGTTACGGTAAACTTTTCCTGACATATTCCGTAAATCCCTCCGTAATCTACGAAGTCTTTTGCTCTATATAGATATTCTATGTAATTAGAATACCATCCGATAGCCGAAAAATCATTTCATATTGAAAAATCCCTTATTCAATCGTACAAAGTGGAACTCGTCACTAGTTCAAGTCCCTCAGATTCTGATATGGAGTTTCACTTGAGCTCCGAAAGCAGTGTGACCAGAATGGATCAACCATTTAGCCATCATCTATTCTGGATGAATTGGGGATGGGTTCGTAGCCTACTAAATCACATTTTCCTCTTAAAGAAGAACCTGAAGCACTTACTGGCTAACCTGTCCGTAATACCATTTTATCTCTCATTTCCAGAGTATCTCGTCATGATTATATACAATCCACAATTTTAAACCTTATTCATCCACTCGTTTCGACCAACAATCATTCCGGAGTAATAAGTCTACGAGCTTCGCGCCCGAGTTGTAGCCTTGGAAAATATGGTGCAAAACGTACCAGCTTTAGCAACAACACCAACATCAATACCAGTACCACCAACAACAACATCCGCATTACACGCCTCAACATCACAATCTATACCTCAAGCATAATCATCGTTCTACCTGACATTTTACATCATTTATCTTCGTTCGACATGGCAGTTATGTAATCTCTAATGTTTTAGAGATTATATATCCTTGTTCTAATAGTAAATCAAATGAGTCTAATATCATATTGACTCATTAAATCCATGGTTACATCTGAAGAAAATATATATGTATATATATTTTCATAAAGATTGTAATTAAAAATTCTTTCGTACAAACTGTTAATGGTGAAAATATTTTAACGGGTAGGTAATACCCGAGGAATATTTAGATTTCACATTTGTAATACCCCGTCAAAATCCACTAATGGCGTATTAACTCTGGTCCCAATGCTCGGCTTGACTTCTACATAACAGCAATGTTTTACAGCGGAAGCAACTAATACCTGGGATAAAACATGCAAAACGGATCAACATAAAGTTGAGTGAATTTACAGGTTTGAGTAAATAGTTCTCGTATGTTTCATAAAATAGTTTTCATAAATCATTTGTCGAAAATCATTTCTCAAAATCGTTTATCTGAATAAACTATTAAGGTTTAATCTCAAAAGTTTGCATATCACAAATGCTAAGTAATAAACTGTTTGTAAGATGTCAAGTTTCAACTGTGAGTGACATCAAAAATTTCTTTTCATTTCATCTGTTTGTAGACATTACCATGTCCAGTTTTAAGTTTGTAAACATCATGTTTAAGTAACATTCATTGTAAGTTAGGCCACGAGATTTCTGAAAAGCTTCGTAATAATATACACTTATCATGAGCACTTGATTATAAAGCTTTAATCTTTGCGTGAGCCAAGCACACATCTTTAGTTTACCCAAAACTGGCGATACACTGATCAAGTGTACGTGTTACAACTACATAAGCACCTGTTTAACGTTGCGGCGAGGTTTGTCAAACCTAACGGTACCGTCCCTATAAGTCGAGCTTACAAAGTAATTAATATAATCAAGCTAAGGGATTTTTGATCTGAACTCATATGTATATTCTTTGTAAGTTACTTGTACCAAACATGTAAAACATTTGTAAAAAGCATGCATCTCATCCCTGTAAAACATAGTAGGGACTGTAGACTCACCTTAGCAAAAGCACTCGTAAAGATCTTAGCAAATCGTACTGTTGTCGAAACTCTTGACAGAACAACGCAACCTAATCAAGTAAATCATCTTAAGTATACATTACTAGGTCAAACTTTGTCAACCCATAGTGTACACAAAGTTCTAGTGCTCAGACTGACTCAACGAACAAGTAAAAGTCAACTAATCCAAGCAAGTCAACAAAAGTCAACCAAAGTCAAACCAAAAGTCAACTCGGTCAAAGTGGTCAACTAAAGTCAAACATCTCAGTAGGTCATGCAAACATTTCAATAAGTCAAACATAGGTCGTAAAACATGTTAACGCTCGTATTTTAGCAAATCGCATTTTCCGTACCTTAGAGTAATCCTTCGAAAATCATACGTCGTAAAGAAATACACTCATATCACATAGCACATAATTCATAAAATTATGACCAACTCCATATCATAACTAGACTTAAAATTGATTCCAAAAAGTCTGGCCAAAGCCTCATATGATAACTAAAAGTCAGATGTCAGAAGGGATCAAGTATGAGTTCATTACAGAAATTTTTGCTCGCGTGTTAGTTTTTAAACATTTTTCAAAACAAATAGAAAATAGATTTTAATGAACGGCCAATTGGTGTCATCTCAAGACATCTCAAAATTTAAGTGATAAAATAATCAGAAGCATTGCTTTAGCCAATTCGTACAGATTTGCAAAACATTACAGACTCATCAGTTTTTGACCATCAATCGGACATATCATTTAGATGAGCATTTATCTCAGGGCAAATCACGTTCTCGCAAGTTTTCATACAAATGAAACATATCAAGTAACATATAAAATAAAATATTCCATAAGATAAAAGTCTAAATCAATTCCTAGTTCATTCTAGAGAGTTTTATGTAAACTTAAAAACAGATTCAGCATACTTTACAAATCAAATATTCGTTTTATCATAACGGGAGCATTACATAACCTTTCGATGCAAATATTTAGTCCAAATTGCATAAATTTTCACAAGGAATACATTAGTACACTTTATATAAGCTAAAACACATAGCATGCAACTCATAAAATTCGGATATCATGCAAACCCTAACGAAAACTTCGATTAATCATAACTTAAGCATCTAGTAACGAAATCATGCAAATCCAAAGTCCAAATTTATTAATTTTTCGAGATATATCCATCTAGATACATTATATGATCAGTAAATAAACTCACATAATCAGATTCATAACAATCAAATTCGCTTTTCATAACAAAGACACAATCGAGCAAATTAACGATTAACGACAACTCTAAACGCAATCAATTGAGCACTAGACTCTTGTACACCATGTAATTGAACTAAAATCAGATCTAATAAGATTAGGGTTAGTTGTTATACCTTAAAACACAAATCAATTAGTACTAGCGTGTAGAAGACGATCAAAGGAAGCACTTTCGTGTTGAAGGTTCAAGCAAACAAGCAATTTTCGATGGTGATTGATGAGGATGAAGATGTCGACCAATGGAGGGCTGTTGGGACTGATTTCAGTCTTGAATGGGGTGAGGGAGGGTATTAGTTTGGTAAGTGATGGATTAGGGCTAGGTTAGGAGGCTAATGGACCACTTATTAGTCAACTGGGCCACAAAATAATCTAAACGAATGGGCTAGAAGGGATGGTGGCCTATTGGGGCTGATATGGAGTGACCATGGACTCCTCTAAGTTACTAAATAAATTCCTTGGTCCTCCGTTACGTGTCGTTGGCCGAAAACGAAAACCAGATCGATAAACGTTAATTTCTCGCGTTCTTAATCTATATAAATTCTAATAAATTGAAAATATGTTTAAAACATAATAATTACATAAAATAATTATTAAAAGGTAAATACCATTCATTTCGTTATTTTCTTGTACGTGTGTGGTCCGTTTCGAGTGCCGTTAACCGTACCGGATCTCCAGAACGTTAACTAGTCGTTAAAACGAATTCACCGGATTTAATTTACTAAATAAATAATAAATTAAATAAGTTTTTCATAAAGTCAATAATTATTAGAAATAATTATTTTATCGTTTTTCCGAGTTCCGTAAACTGAAAAGCTTTCTAGGCGATTAACTTAATCGTAACGTTTTCTAGTTATTTCTCTATCCGAAATAAATTCACAAATTAATATAACATATTTATTCAAGTAATCCACTAGGATCTAGTATGCATTTAAATCTGTTAAACACAGAAGGTCTAAGTAATCACCGTTAAATATTTAACGGACAAGTAACGATAGTAACGGAAAAAGTCGGGTTGTTACATTACCCACCTGTTATAAAAAATTTCGTCCCGAAATTTTAGTGTATGTCCGTCGTAGTCATCTCCTTGGGAAACAGTTGCGGATACTTCAGTCTCATTTGATCTTCATGCTCTCACGTGAATTCTGGTCCTCTACGGGCGTTGCTCTGATCTTTTACAATCGGTATGTTGCTCTGCTTTAAACGTTTGAACTTACGGTCCGTAATTTCAATAGGTTCTTCGACCAAATTAAGCTTAAGATCAACTTGTGTCTCATCCAAAGGAATTATCAAACTTTCGTCCGATGAGCATTTCTTCAAGTTAGAAACATGAAAAGTGTCGTGAATCTCGCTAAGTTCATGCGGTAGTTTCAATATGTACGCTACCGGTCCAATTCTTTTGGTAATCTCAAACGGTCCAATATATCTCGGACTACACCCTTCCAGGGTGATACGTTGAGCATAACCTTATCTCCAATCATGACATTCTAAATCTCGCCTTCTAACGTCGGCGTAACTCTTTTGACGACTTCGCGCCATTTTCTGTTTCTTTTGTATCTGCGCGATTCTTCTCGGTTGTTTCGTGTATGATCTAAGGACCAGTCGATTGACTATCTCCTAACTCAGTCCAACATACGGGTGATCTGCACTTTCTGTCATATAGTGCTTCAAAAGGCGCTGCCTTTATACTTGCATGATAATTATCGTTATATGAAAATTCTACTAACGGTAGATGTCTATCCCATCCATTTCCAAAATCAACAACACATACTCTTGACATGTCTTCTAGTGTTTGGATGGTTCTCTCACTTTGACCATCTATTTGCGGGTGATATGTTGTACTCATATCTAAACGAGTTCCCATTGCCTCTTGCAATGCTTGCCAGAATCTAGATGTAAATCTATTGTCTCTATCAGAGATAATGGATATCGGCACTCCATGTCGGGAAACCACTTCCTTTATGTATTATCCGTTTCCCTAATCGGTAGAAAATGAGCAGACTTTGTGAGACGATCAATGATAACTCAAATTGTATCATAACCTCCCACAGCCTTGGGTAACTTAGTAATCAAATCCATGGTAATACATTCCCATTTCGACTGGGGAATCTCTGGCTGTGTCCGCAGTCCTGACGGTTTCTGATGCTCAGCTTTTACTTAAGCACACGTTGAGCACTTACTAACATAGGTTTCTATATCTGCTTTCATATTAGGCCAGTAGTACAATGCCTTAAGTTCTTGGTACATCTTGTCAGATCTAGGGTGAATAGAATACCTTGTCTTGTGTTCCTCTTCTAGCACTAGTTCTCTTAATCTGCCAAACTTCGGTACCCAAATTCTGTCGATAAAATATCGGGTTCCATCATCTCGAGTAATGAACTTCTTATCGATTCCTCGAAGCGATTCGGTAGCAACATTCTCTTCTTTCAACGCCCCTAACTGTGCGTCATGTATCTATGAAGTAAGGTTCCTTCGAGTAGTCAAGTTCAATGCTCTAACTCGAATAGGCTTAACTCTCTCCTTCCTACTCAAAGCATTTGCCACTACATTAGCCTTACCAGGATGGTAGCTAATGTCGCAGTCGTAGTCGTTCAATAGTTCATTCCAACGTCTCTGTCTCATATTGAGCTGTTTCTGATAGAAAATATGATGCAAACTCTTGTGGTCCGTAAAAACAGTAAACTTAGTACCATACAAATAGTGTCTCCACATCTTCAACGCAAAGACTACAGCACCAAGTTCTAAATCGTGAGTCGTGTAATTCAACTCATGTATCTTCAATTGTCGTGATCCGTATGCAATCACTTTCTTATGTTTCATCAACACGCAACCAAAACCCTGTCGCGAAGCATCACATTAAATCACGAAGTCATCAGTTCCTTCAGGCAAAGACAAAATTGAGGCAGTAGTTAATTTCTCTTGTAACAACCGAAATGCAGACTCATGCAGCTCAGTCCATTCTTACTTTTTACCCTTGTGAGTCATTGTTGTCATCGGCCGGGCAATATTAGGAAACTCTTCAATGAATCTTCTATAATAACTGGCAAGACCTAAGAATTGCCGAACACGCGTTGGCGACTTAGGAGTCTCCCACTTATTAACCATTTCTATCTTCGTAGCCGTAAGTCACACTTCAAAAACTTCAAATACAGCTGCTCCTTCCTGAGCATCTCTAGTATTAAACCGAGATGTTGTTCATGTTCTTCCTCGTTCTTAGAATATACCAGAATTTCATCAGTAAACACAATAACAAACTTGTCCAGATATGACTTAGACACATGGTTCATGAAATCTATGAACACTGCCGGTGCGTTCGTCAATCCAAACGGCAATACGGTAAATTCATGATGTCTATAGCATGTTCTAAACGCTGTCTTCGGTATATCTGTCTCTTTTACTCTCACCTGATGGTAACCTGACCTCAGATCATCTTAGAGTAACATCCAGATCCTTGCAACTGATCTATCAGATCATTGATTCTCGGTAGCGGGTATCTATTCTTGATACAAAGTTTCATAGATCCATCCTTCTTCCTAACAAAGAGCACAGGTGCTCTCCACGGTGAAGAACTCGGTCAAATGAATCCCTTTTCTAAAAATGCTCGTAACTGACTGTACAGCTCTTGCAATTCTGAAGATGCAAGTCTTTACGGTGTGTGCGCTACAGGTGCCGCTGTAGGCATTAAGTCAATCTGAAATTCTACGTCTCTATGCGGTGGAAGACATGGTAATTCTCTCTGAAGGACCTTAAGGAAAATTTCTAACTATTGGGACATCTTCGGGTCTCTTAACTGCTGATTTAACTTTGCTCAGATGTGCCAGAATTGCGAGACATCCTTATCTCATGTACTTCTAGACCTTCGAGCAATTAATGTAACGCAACAGTGTACTGATCTTCTTTCCGTACACCATCATTGATTCGTCTTCGGTAAAAGGAATTCGAATAGTCTTCTGGTCGCAACAACTTCAGTTTTGTCGTCAGATAACCAGTCCATTCCAACCACAAGGTCAAATAAAGAGATATGGTAGTCCAAGTAAAATAATTTAACTCCAAACATCACTCAAGTAGATTTCTATTGTAGTGGCTGGTCAATCATCGAAATAAGTATTGTTCGGTACGAAAAGTTATTATGAGCTTAACGGTATAGGTCTTGGCTTACAATTTGCAAAGGATCAGGAGCAATCGCTGATTAAAGTTTGGGGTGAGTTTAGGGTTAGAGACGTTTACGATGGGCGTGTAAGATCAAACTTCTTAAAGCAGGACCTCCTTAATGACATCAATCTTTAAGCATTTTCTTCAAAGTTGATAGTTCCATAGAGTTTATGTTGTCCAAGGCAGATACTGGATTCTAAATGTTGTGACGAAACTCTGTAGCGACTAAGCTTCTATCAACACCGGTGTTGAGAGTATATAAACGTTATGATTGTTAAGTAGGAATGAATTTGTGACAAACTTTATTGAAGTTGATGTTGAAAGCAAGGTGAGTTATCAGAGTTGCCCACATCAGTAGGGGAGAAGAACGAAATACCCTTTATGAGGGAAGGTGTGAATACCTCTTCCGGTAGACTTGTATTGGAAAGAAAAATCGTGAAGCCGCGGGTGGCTGAATGATAGGAAAGTCGGACGTTAAGTAGACAATATCTACTACGGATTTCGCAGGCTGTTATAAGGAATTCATCCTCTAAAGATAAATCTGAAACGAGTCTGATGCATAGTAGCTAGTAGTAAATCGTGGAGGTGCTAGTAGTGTTGAGTAGTATTTAGTATGGTAAGTAGCAATGGGTGGCATCAAGTAGTAACTGGTGAAGACAAGCAGTGAGAAAGTAGTGATTAGTCGTGTCTATCAGTGAGAGGCGACGTTGTGTAGCAGTAAGCAATGATAAGTAGTGG
Source organism: Rutidosis leptorrhynchoides (assembly GCF_046630445.1). NCBI lineage: Eukaryota > Viridiplantae > Streptophyta > Magnoliopsida > Asterales > Asteraceae > Rutidosis > Rutidosis leptorrhynchoides. The sequence goes on along the minus strand of NC_092338.1, from coordinate 219,722,609 downwards.
TACGAGATGATGAGTATGTTCCAAGCAGTGTCTTCGTAGTGTCAAGTAGTGTTCGGTGGTGATGGACAGTGTCGAGTAGTGATGAGTTGTGACGTGATTATACGTTTCTTATAGGTTATAATAACAATTAATGCGCACAGTGTAAATTTCTACTCATATTTGAGATTATACGGTACGTGTTCTAAACGGTGTTTATTCTAGTAACCTACTTGACTTGATCCCAATTCCTTATTTTGTGATGTTGAAACTTCTATATGAGTTACCGTAATGTAATCCCGGTCATTACATTATGCTATCTCACATATCCATTCGACATCACTCCATAAGTTCAAGATAGCGTAGTCAACTTAATGCTCTTAAGTGTCGCGTCGTGTGTATGTATGTGATTCATGACATCATATATCTAGTCCAAGTCCATATCATTATGGGTATAGATGCGTAAACAGTGCAAGCATGGCGTATAATAGTCATTCTAAGTACACGACTATAGACTAGACCCACTAATGCGCCCTACTTTAGCACACTAATGTATCATAGTTCCCTTTAGCCAAAGCTCTGACACCAAATGTAATACCCTGTCAGAATCCACTAACGGTGTATTAACTCTGGTCCCAATGCTCGGCTTGAATTCTACATAACAGCAATGTTCTACAACGGAAGCAACTAATACCTGAGATAAAACACGCAAAACGGATCAACATAAAGTTGAGTGAATCTACATGTTTATGTAAATAGTTCTCGTATGTTTCATAAAATAGTTTTCATAAATCGTTTGTCGAAAATCATTTCTCAAAATCGTTTATCTGAATAAACCGCTAAGGTTTAATCTCAAAAGTTTGCATATCGCAAATGCTAAGTAATAAACTATTTGTAAGATGTCAAGTTTCAACTGTGAGTGACATCAAAAAGTTCTTTTCATTTCATCTGTTTGTAGACATTACCATGTCCAGTTTTAAGTTTGTAAGCATCATGTTTAAGTAACATTCATCGTAAGTTAGGCTACGAGATTTCTGAAAAGCTTCGTAATAATATACACTTATCATGAGCACTTGATTATAAAGCTGTAACCTTTACGTGAGCCGAGCACACGTCTTTAGTTTACACTATACTGGCAATACACTGATCAAGTGTACGTGTTACAACTACATAAGTACATGTTTAACGTTGCGGTGAGGTTTGTCAAACCTAACGGTACCGTCCCTATAAGTCGAGCTTACAAAGTAATTAATATAATCAAGCTAAGGGATTTTTGATCTGAAATCATATGTATATTCTTTGTAAGTTACTTGTGCCAACCACGTAAAAAATTTGTAAAAATCATGCATCTCATCCCTGTAAAAATATAGTAGGGACTGTAGACTCACCTTAGCAAAAGCACCCGTAAAGATCTTAGCAAATCGTATTGTTGTCGAAACTCTCAACTCAACAACGCAACCTAATCAAGTAAATCATCTTAAGTATACATTACTAGGTCAAACTTCGTCAACCCATAGTGTACGCAAAGTCCTAGTGCTCAGACTGACTCAACGAATAAGTAAAAGTCAACTAATCCAAGCAAGTCAACAAAAGTCAAACCAAAGTCAAACCAAAAGTCAACTCGGTCAAAGTGGTCAACTAAAGTAAAACATCTCAGTAGGTCATGCAAACATGTCAATAAGTCAAATATAGGTCGTATAACATGTTAACGCTCGTAGTTTAGCAAATCGCATTTTCCGTACCTTAGAGTAATCCTTCGAAAATCATACGTCGTAAAGAAATACACTCATAGCACATAGTGAAGGTATTTCGTATGCCCGAGAGACATATTAAAGTAATGCGGCTAATGTGTTATGATCCAAGTTGGGTCATACCCAATAACAAACTTACCGACACCTTATTAGTATTTGATCTTAACGATTGAATCATTGATTAAATACGCGACACTTGAATTTTAAGGAAAAGGTTTCTTAAATAATGTTACTTGATATGTTTATATATAAGTTATGGAATAACTTATATAACAAGGATTTAATTATTTATAGGTTAAATAATTAATTAAGTTATGTTACATTTTATAAAATTGGTTTTATAAAATATACATAACAAATAATATACAAGTTTATAATATGTGTTTTATAAAATCATGTTTTATAAAAACTGATTTTATAAATTCAGTTTTTTTATATAAATGTATATTATAACATGATCCTTGTAGTGGCACTGGGAGTTCAAGAAACATGCTAGAGATTCTTCATTGAATGGCCCATACTTTTCCTAGTATCTATAAGCATGCTCCTTGACTAAATGCTAACTAAGACATGCAAACACATGAAGTGAGATAGCAAAAAAAAACTGCAAAACAGTCCTGCTGCAGCTGGTGAATGCCGTGGCTGTTAGGGACCAAAAGAAGGTTCAAAATTTGGGTTTTGCAAGTTTGATTCAAGTGTAATGAAATCCTAACCATAGTACAAGGTGTTGGTGTTAAGTTTGGGGTATAATTCCTTGAGGTTTCATTGTTTTGAGGCTTCATTCATCATCATCCTACCAACTTGCTGTTGTCCAGAATTTAGGGTGTAAACATAAAGGGTTTTGAGCTTGTTCAAAGGTGATTAAGGGTCTTAATACCTAACAAGCTTAAGGGTGGTGTTGGTGCACAATAGCTTGAGGTTCTACACAATTGTTCACCATCTTAGTCATTTGAAATAACCCTCAACTAGCTTGAGGAGGTAAATATATCTTCTCTACCTTTTATATTTGTAAGCATATATCCAAGACTTAATATTATTATGGAATTTAACTTAAAAGCTTATCATGTTAACATGAACTTTACATAATGCTTCCGCTTGTTTTAACTACATTAAATTGGTTTAATGATCAAGTTAACTATAAGTACATGTTGTTTATGAAACTTGTTAAATTCCCTCACATAGCACATAATTCATAAAACTATGACCAACTTCAGATCATAACTAGACTTAAAATCGATTCTAAAAAGTCCGGCCAAAGCCTCATACGATAATTAAAAGTCAGAAGTCAGAAGGGATCAAGTCTGAGTTCAATACAGAAATTTCTGTTCGCGCGTCAGTTTTTAAACATTTTTCAAACAATATAGAAAATAGATTTTAATGAACGGCCAATTGGTGTCATCTCAAGACATCTCAAAATTTAAGAGATAAAATAATCAGAAGCATTTCTTTAGCCAATTCGTACAGATTTGTAAAAAATTACAGACTCATCAGTTTTTGACCATCAATCGGACATATCATTTAGACGAGCATTTATCTCATGGCAAATCACATTCTCGCAAGTTTGCATACAAATGAAACATGTAAAGTAACATATAAAATAACATATTTCAGAAGATCAAAGTCTAAATCAATTCCTAGTTCATTCTAGAAATTTTTATGTAAACTTAAAAACAGATTCAGCATACTTTACAAATCAAATATTCGTTTTATCATAACGGGAGCATTACATAACCTTTCGACGCAAATCTTTAGTCCAAATTGCATACAATTTCACAAGGAATACATTAGTACACTTTATATAAGCTAAAAAACATAGCATGCAACACATAAAATTCGGATATCATGCAAACCCTAACGAAAACTTCGATTAATCATAACTTAAGCATCCGATAACGAAATCATGCAAATCCAAAGTCCAAATTTATTAATTTTTTGAGATCTATCCATCTAGATACATTATATGATCAGTAAATAAACTCACATGATCAGATTCATAATAATCAAATTCAGTTTTCATAACAAAGACAACAATCGAGCAAATTAACGATTAACGACAACTCTAAACGCAATCAATTGAGCACTAGACTCTTGTACACCATGTAATTGAACTAAAATCAGATCTAATAAGATTAGGGTTAGTTTTTATACCTTAAAACACAAATCAATTAGTACTAGCGTGTAGAGGACGATCAAAGGATGCACTTTCGTGTTGAAGGTTCAAGCAAACAAGCAATTTTCGATGGTGATTGATGAGGATGAAGATGTCGACCAATGGAGGGCTGTTGGGACTGATTTCATTCGTGAATGGGGTGAGGGAGGGTATTAGTTTGGTAAGTGATGGATTAGGGCTAGGTTAGGAGGCTAATGGACCACTTATTAGTCAATCGGGCCACAAAATATCTAAACGAATGGGCTAGAAGAGATGGTGGCCAATTGGGGCTGATATGGAGTGACCATGGACTCCTCTAAGTCACTAAATAAATTCATTGGTCCTCCGTTACGTGTCGTTGGCCGAAAACAAAAACCGGATCGATAAACGTTAATTTCTCGCGTTCTTAATCTATATAAATTCTAATAAATTGAAAATATGTTTAAAACATAATAATTACATAAAATAATTATTAAAAGTAAAATACCATTCGTTTCGTTATTTTCTTGTACGGCGTGGTCCGTTTTGAGTGCCGTTAACTGTACCGGATCTCCGGAACGTTAACTAGTCGTTAAAACGAATTCACCGGATTTAATTTACTAAATAAATAATAAATTAAATAAGTTTTTCATAAAGTCAATAATTATTAGAAATAATTATTTTATCGTTTTTCTGAGTTTCGTAAACTGAAAAGCTTTCTAGGCGATTAACTTAATCGTAACATTTTCTAGTTATTTCTCTATCCGAAATAAGTTCACAAATTCATATAACATATTAATTTAAGTAATCCACTAGAATCAAGTATGCATTTAAATCTGGTAAAAACATAAGGTCCAAGTAATCACCGTTAAATATTTAACGGACAAGTAACGATAGTAACGGAAAAAGTCGGGTTGTTACAACATTAATAAGTATACTGTACATTCTTTCAAATCTAATTCAACAGTCATTTACTATCCTATTTACAACCACCGATATACGTATCCGTTCACCGCAAAATAACCATTTTCATTCAATTTCATATTTAGATTTTGATCTATCAGAATCCAACAAGTGGCATAATGAAGAAAACATTGGAAAAAATAAAATTTGTTAGAAACAAACGAATTAACTATGAGAAATTCTATTAAGAATCCACGCTAACAAAATCCAAGCTAACTGTTCCTAGCTAACTGTTAATTCCTTATTACATTTATTTATTGCAATTTATTTATCGCAAATTTAATTCTCGCAATTTTCTTTATCGTCATTTAATTTCTGTTATTTATTTTACGTACTTTAAATATCGGGACACGTATGCAAGGTTTTGACATGTCATATCGACGCATCTATATATTTTATTTAGAATAACCATAGACACTCTATATGCAGTAATGCTTGAGTTAGCTATACAGGGTTGAGGTTGATTCTAAAATAATATATACTTTGAGTTGTGATCGAGTCTGAGACATGTATACAATGGGTCACGATATGTATTAATTAATTCGAATATTATATATTAAACTATATATGAATTATTGGACTACTCACTGTGGACTACCAACATTGGACAATTAAAATGAATTAAAATATTGATTATAACATATGAAACTAAATATTTCTTCAAGTTTTCCACTTGATTTCATCTTAAACCTCATTTATATCTTGACAATTCCAATCTGCGTTCAAACCTTTCATGATTCTAGAAAACACCCCAATCGAGAGGATGAACCAACTGCATCTCGTCTACGGAAGGAAAGATTTATGCATATAGTTATGCACCTGAAAAACTCTTGGAACCTGAGTAAACGATTAACACATTTCTGTGCTAGCTCCTTTGGCATTGTTATTACAGAAAATAACATTGCAATTCTTTTTCACAATAGTCAGTTTTGTTACAGCTCCAGCAAGTCAACTTCGACTTTTCGTTTGAATCAACCTTATTATAACTTTGATATATACGTTTTCCATTGTTATTATTACCAGGAAACCTTTTATATTCTGCAATATTACCAACAGATGTACCAGCAACCTCGTTGCTCCTTGGCTTAAATCTCTTGGAAAAATTGCTATACTTATTTATTGAAACCCTATTATGTACTCATCGACATATTGAAACGATAGTTGCCATACCAAATACCGGGAAGCATTAATCATTAATTCTCGAATTTCACTGCGTTCCTACGTCAACAGTTATATATCTATATATAACGTATATCTTATGGACTGATGTATTTCAATTCAGAATCTCTGAATTCCTGAAAAGCACTCTAGCTTACGAATCAGATCTCTGAGTTCTGAAAAAGCTGATGAAGCAGCAAAAACTGAAGACTGTTTAAACAGCCAAATGTTTGATAATAAAGAGTGACATACTGAAAAAGCTCAAAAGTTTTGATACTGAAAAACGAATTGAGCAAACTGATGTTATGCGAGGTCTATACGAAATAGTTATATATTTATAAGAAAATACTATTAAATACGATACAATTTTATACAAGATATTTATTTATTTATAGAATGGATATACCTAAACATTGCTACAACACTTATAGGCAGTGTACCTAATCGTAGAGTAGTATAGTTTTTAGTAAGTCCGGTTCGTTCCACAGGGAGACAACTTATTTTACACTATATTTTTAAACAATTATATTTGTACAAAATATATTATATATAGTAATAATATATAACGGGGTTTACCATTTAATGACCGGTTTGTCGATTTTAAAACTTTAGTCGCAGTTAAAACCTAATGTAAAATATTAAATAAATAAAAGACTTAATTTAAAGCGTAAAATAAATAACGATAATGAAATTATGATAAATAAAATGCGATAAAATAAAATTGCGATAATTAAAAAGTATGATAATTAAAAATTCAATTAAATATGAAAAAAAGGAATTATGCTTATTTAAACTTCCGTAATCACGATGTTTGACGTGTTGATTTTAGTTTATTCCCATGGGTTAATTGTTCTTTGTCCTGGATTATTTAATATGTCCGTCTGGTTTTTGTCCATAACAGTCCATCAGTCATAAATATAAAGTACGAGTGTCCTCGTCAAATTATCCTTATGCCAGAAGTCAAATATTCCAACTAATTGGGGACTTAAACTGTAACAAGGTCTTAATACTTTGTTTAATAATTACACCAGGATATCGACTGCGTGTAACCCAAGGTTTTAATACTTTGTTATCAATTATGCCAAGTGTCCTTGTACATAATTTCACCCCTGTTTTAATAATTCCATAGACTATTAATCCATTCCCGTGTCCGGTTAAATAAACGATTATTCGTACATATAAATATCCCGCCCATCGTGTCCGATCAAGTGTATATGGTTATTTATAGGGACGTCCAATTGTAAATCTTTATATTAAAATTAACAAACTATCATTTAGTTAAACAAATATAAAGCCCATTAATAGCCCATAGTCTAATTTCCACAAGTGTCATTCTTTTGTCCAAATCCCAATTATGGTACAAAGCTCAATTACTCAAATTTAATATTTAGTCAAACATCACGATTACTTCGGCATTAAATAAGCATAATAATAACTTAGCTACGAGACATTAATGTAAAAAGGTTGAACATAACTTACAATGATTAAAAATAGCATAGTGTTACACGGACAGAACTTCGACTTCAAAACCCGTAAAATAACTTTTACATAACCCAAACTAATCTAATATAAAACTACCCTATACTATATATATATATATATATATATATATATATATATATATATATATATATATATATATATATATATTTATTATATATTACAAAGGGACATTGATATATATATATACATTTTTTCTGGCCAAAACTCGTTGCCTTTTATAGATGTGGTCTGATCTTGAGGCTCATGCGATCGCATGAGTTCTCAGTGTTAATCTCATGCGATCGCATGGCCAGCCTGGTCATGCCCAATTGCTTTGTTTGCTAGCTTGTCGACGTTATATTTAATTAAATATATAATAAATAAATAATTTATATAATTATTTAAATATTTTATTATATTCTTGTGCTTAGTAGACTCATAATTTTTGGTCCGTTGCGTCTTTCGTTGATAGTTGGCTCAGGTCCCGGTTCTGGATTTTCGAACGTCCTTTCGTATAATTTAATATCTTGTACTTTGCGTTTCGAAACTTGTACTCTTGTCATTTTTATACGTTTCTTATCAATAATTTGAACCACTTGGACGATATCTTGTACATTTGAGCTTTTTGGACGTTTGCTTCTTCAAATCTTCGTTTTCGCCTTTGTCTTTGCACTTATTTATTTAAACGAATATTACTTGAAAATAGAACAGTTGCAACTGAAAACTTTACATATTGGAAGGATATTGATACTAAATATATGTTTATTTGGAGCACTATCAAATATCCCCACACTTGAACCTTGCTTGTCCTCAAGCAATACAGAACTTGTAATAATACATCCCACGAATCACTTCTTTATTCTTCACACTTTGTACATCAGTGATTTTGTCATAACCCGTCCTTAACCATAAGAACAAGTTAGATAACGTATGATTTCATTGCGAGGTATTGACCTCTAAATGCGACATTTTTAAAAGAACAACTGCATTTATTTTACATTACAAACCATAACTCTTATGATAATACAAGCTTTAGACAATATAAAGATGATTATCGTTTAGCGATAATCTTAGACTTACAAACTTTACATGTGATGATAACAATACGATTTCTAGCATATTTTACATTACAACTCCTCGGATATGCAGTTTTGTTTTTGACACAAATATGCATACACAAGATCTTGCTTAAATTCAACATGTTGCAGCGGAAGCTTTTAGTTATCACCTGAGAATAAACATGCTTAAAACGTCAACATAAAGTTGGTGAGTTATAGGTTTAATGCCGGCAGCAATATATATATATAGACCACAAGATTTCATATATAAACATTTTAATAAAAATATTCTAAGTGGTTGAGCACTTGATAACCATACTTAACATTTAATCACGTCGCATATTCCCTTTATTATGAAATCTTACTACACCGTACCAAGTGTAGTCACAAAACGAAGTACTGTGCAACCGTTGAATACTGGTCGTCCAGTCCGGTTGGGGTTGTCAGGCCCGATAGATCTATCAACAGAATTCGCGTTTACAATACCGCTGTAAATAGTAGTTACCAAGCTACAGGGAAGTATGCCAGTGGTACAACTCAACGTAGAATATATTTTTCAGTTACTTGTGTCCATATCGTAAAACATAAAATAAATGTATTCTCATCCCGAAATGTTTAAAGTTTAAAAGTGGGACTATATACTCACTTTTGCCTTGAAGATATATATATTTTGACTTGGTCTCCGGTTGATATCACGAACCTATCCATATATAGTTTATCAAAATATTTCCATTTTAAACAATCGTCACATATATATACTTATTATACTTTTAATAGTTTTAATAATTTCTTAGTCCGTAGTTAGCAGTCCGATGTTAGTAATTCAATTTTAATGGTTCATATTTAGGTGTTTAATAAATAAAACCCCCATCGAAATAAATAAAACCCCATCGTATTTGTATTGGTCGGGATTAATCTTGACCCACGGTACCGGTGTTGTCAAATGACGTGTTGCGTACATAAAGTACCGGTGTTGTCAAATGACGTGTTGCGTACAATCATGGGATCTTATGATTAATCTTCTCGTATTGTTTACGGGTGGTCCTGAAATATATAAAATTAAATTATGAGTACATATATATAAAATATCATGTTATTTTAGAAAGATGTGATTTATTTAATTTTTCTCCAATTATTTTCGTGGCTAAACTAGTTTTGGATATCCGATTTTGTTTTGGTCATAGTTTCTTCGTTACAACTCCGTTTTCGTTGATTCAACTTGCCACTTCCTTGGATCGAGTCCCTCTTTAAGAATATGAACTGTAAATACCTTAGTTTGTATTCGAAATCACAGGTCATAGGTCAAACTTTGGTGAAACTTATGAAGTTAATCATTTTCCATCATATAAACAACCTTAAATGATTATTTTTCTAAAAATACTTATACTTTGAGTTAAATCATGAAATTTTTATGTGTTATCATATTCATAGTAGATATCAATTTTCCAGAAAATAAGCCTCCAATTCAAAGTTCAAGATAGTTTTTAATTATCCAACCCAAAACAGCCCCCGGTTGCACTCCGACGTCGTAAATTCAGTTTTTAAGGTGTTCTTTGAAAAACCAAGTTTTACCTTGTTAAGTTAGCATATATTTATGATATATTACAGGTCTTGAAGTATTTTAAAAGTTAAGTTAGAAGGATCTATTTAGTTTGCAAACAAGTTTGAAATCATTCAAACTATGTTCTTGTTATTAAAATTTTATACCATATAATAAGATAGCTATATATATATGAATCGAATAAGGTTATGAACAAAGTTACTACCTCAAGTTACTTGGACAAGATTGCTGTAAAAGAGGAGTAAAAACCTAGAACCAAAAGAGTGGTGGAGTTGGATGAAAGATTGGAAGTAAACTTGTGTTCTTGGAAGGATTCTTGAAGTGTTTTTGTAAGGGTTTTCCTATGGTGATTAAGTGTTGTTTTTATGGCTAGATCTTCATGGATACTAGCTGAATGGTTATGGGTTTCTTATGACTTGTAAGTAGGTGAATTAGAGAGTAGTTTAGGAGTAGAAATGGTGAGCTAAACATGGCTTGGTGATGGCCATTTAAAACGTGAGCAAGGGGGGAACAAGGACAAATTTCCAAGCTTGTAATCTTGTGTAATTAGTCATACAATCATACAAAGTAATTACCTTATACATAAGGCATGAACAAGGGCTGGTTGGTGGTGATTTGATGTGTATATACTAATAGTAAATACGTATAGAAGCTAGGTATGATACGAGTACATATACTCTAAATATACGTATAGAAATCTTGTGAAAACGGAACGAGGATTCAAATATAGTTATATTTTGTGAATATACTTATATTGTTTTATGTATTTAAGTCCTTAAAAAGTGATTAAATACATTACATATACGATATATGTATAAACATTATAGGTCATAAGTTTTTATGTCAAATAACGTTACGTATGGTTATTGTTTTGAAAACTTAAATTAGTAGTTTCAAAATATACTTATAACTTATTGTTATTAATACAAAATGAGATATTAAAACATCCTTAGATCATGTTAAATATGTATATATACATATATATACACAAACGTATAATTATCATATATTATATAGTTCGTGATATCATCGGTCAAACTAGACGGTCAAACGTTGTGTTAAACTCTTTTCAAAAACATAAATCTCAACAATTTGGATTGCTTATCATGTTGGTAAGGTTTAATTTATGTAAATATTAATCTTATAAGTATAGATCGATCGAAAAAGTCCGGGTCATTACAGTACCTACCCGTTAAATAAATTTCGTTCCGAAATTTTAAAATCGTACCTATTTTGCGTCATCGGGAAACAAATGCGGGTATTTTTGTTTCATTTGATCCTCTCGCTCCCAAGTAAACTCGGGACCTCTTCGTGCATTCCAACAAACTTTAACGATCGGTATGTTGCTCTGCTTGAGCCGTTGAACTTCACGGTCCATGATCTCGATTGGTTCTTCTATGAATTGTAGTTTCTCGTCAACTTGAATTTCTTCAAGAGGAATGGTGAGGTCTTCCTTTGCAAGACACTTTTTAAGGTTCGAGACGTGAAATGTATTATGTACTCCGGCGAGTTGTTGCGGTAACTCGAGTCGATAAGCTACCGGTCCAATGCGTTCGATGATCTTGAACGGGCCTACATATCTTGGGTTCAGTTTACCTCTTTTACCGAAACGTATTACACCTTTCCAAGGTGACACCTTTAGCATAACCATGTCACTGATCTGAAACTCTAATGGTTTCCTTCGGACATCGGCATAGCTCTTTTGGTGACTACGGGCTGTTTTCAATCTCTCCTTAATTTGTACTATCTTCTCAGTCGTTTCGTGTATGATCTCGGGACCAGTTAATTGTCGATCTCCTACTTCATTCCAACAGATAGGAGATCTACACTTCCTTCCATACAGTACTTCGAATGGTGCAGCTTTAATGCTCGCATGATAACTATTATTATACGAGAATTCTGCTAATGGTAGATATTTATCCCATCCGTTTCCAAAATCGATCACACATGCCCTGAGCATGTCTTCAAGAGTCTGAATTGTTCTTTCACTCTGCCCGTCGGTTTGCGGATGATATGCGGTACTCATATCCAAACGAGTTCCTAGTGCCTCCCGTAGTGATTGCCAGAACTTTGAGGTAAATCTACTATCACGATCAGATATAATGGAAATAGGTATTCCATGCCTTGAAACTATTTCCTTTATATATAATCGTAATAATTTCTCCATTCTATCCGTTTCCTTTATAGACAAGAAATGTGCAGATTTGGTAAGACGATCAACAATTACCCAAATGGTGTCGTATCCCCAGGCAGTCTTTGGTAACTTCGTGATGAAATCCATGGTAATACCATCCCATTTCCATTCTGGGATTTCTGGTTGTTGAAGTAACCCTGACGGCTTCTGGTGTTCTGCTTTGACTTTGGAACAAGTTAAACACTCCCCAACATATGTTGCAACGTCTGTCTTTAAATTAGGCCACCAATAATGTGTCTTAAGATCTTGGTACATCTTTCCCACTCCAGGATGTATCGAGTATCTTGTCTTATGTGCCTCATTCAATATTAACTTTCTTAATCCACCCAACTTTGGTACCCAAATACGGTTTGCAAAATATCGAATTTCATCTTCCCGTATAACGAGTTGCTTCTCATACTTCTTCATTATTTCATTTCCTATATTTTCTTTAGTAAGTGCTTCTCGTTGAACTTCTTTGATTTGTGAGTTAAGATTCATGCGAATTTTTATGTTCATTGCTCGTACTCGAATTGGTTCTCGTTCCTTTCTGCTTAGTGCGTCAGCCACCACATTCGCTTTCCCGGGATGATAACGAATTTCACAATCATAGTCATTTATTAACTCGACCCACCTACGTTGCCTCATGTTCAGCTGTTTCTGATCAAAAATATGTTGAAGGCTTTTATGATCAGTAAACACAGTGCATTTAACCCCATACAAGTAGTGTCTCCATATCTTCAATGCAAACACGACTGCTCCCAGTTCTAGATCATGCGTCGTATAATTCCGCTCGTGAATCTTCAATTGTCGGGATGCGTATGCAATAACTTTCTTCCGTTGCATAAGAACGCAACCAAAACCTTGTCGCGAAGCGTCACAATATATTTCAAAATCATCGTTCCCTTCTGGTAACGATAAAATAGGCGCCGTAGTCAACTTATTTTTCAGTAATTGAAATGCACTCTCCTGCTCAGAAGTCCATTCATATTTCTTCCCTTTTTGCGTTAACGCTGTCAACGGCTTAGCTATTCGGGAAAAATCTTGAATAAACCTTCTATAATAACCGGCTAAACCCAAAAATTGGCGTATCTGCATTGGTGTCTTAGGAGTCTCCCATTTTTCAATGGCTTCAATTTTTGCTGGATCAACCTGAATTCCTTTGCTACTAACAACGTGACCAAGAAATTGCACTTCTTTCAACCAGAAAGCACACTTAGAAAATTTAGCATATAGCTGTTCTTTTCTCAACAACTCTAATATCAACCTTAAATGCTGCTCATGCTCTTGCTCACTCTTGGAATAGATAAGAATATCATCAATGAAAACAATAACAAACTTATCTAAATACGGACTACAAACTCGATTCATGAGGTCCATGAATACAGCTGGCGCATTTGTCAACCCAAACGGCATGACCAAAAATTCGTAATGACCATAGCGTGTCCGAAAAGCAGTTTTCGGTATATCTTCTTCTTTGACGCGTAATTGATGATAGCCCGATCTTAGGTCAATTTTCGAGTACACACATGATCCTTGGAGTTGATCAAATAAGTCGTCAATTCTCGGTAATGGATAACGATTCTTGATAGTTAACTTATTTAATTCACGATAATCTATACACATCCTAAAAGATCCATCTTTCTTTTTAACAAATAGAATCGGAGCTCCCCACGGTGAAGTACTTGGTCGTATGAATCCACGATCCAGTAATTCTTTTAACTGACTCTGAAGTTCTTTTAACTCGGACGGTGCAAGTCTATATGGAGCACGGGCAACTGGTGCAGCTCCTGGTACTAAATCTATTTGAAATTCTACAGATCTAAATGGAGGTAATCCCGGCAACTCTTCCGGAAAAACTTCAGGAAAATCTCTTGCCACAGGCACGTCGTTGATGCACTTCTCTTTTTCTTTCTTTTTGACTTTATTAACATGTGATAGAATAGCATAACATCCCTTTTCTAAACACTTCTTGGCTTTCAAACAGCTAATGAGTTTTAGCTTTGAATTACCCTTCTCTCCATAAATCATCACCGGCATTTTATCCTTACCAGGAATGCGAATTGCCTTCTTGGCACACACAACTTCAGCTCCTACTTTGGACATCCAATCCATGCAGATTATTACATCAAAACTTCCTAATTCTACGGGTATCAAGTCAATTTTAAACGTTTCTCCGGCTAACTTTATTTCACAATCACGACAAATTTTATCGGCTTTAATTAGTTTACCATTAGCTAACTCAATCATGTACTTAGCATCTAGAGGTAATGATGAACAATTCAATTTAGTGTAAAAATTTCTACACACGTAACTTCTATCGGCACCAGTATCAAATATAATAGATGCTGATAAGTTATTAATGGTAAACGTACCCGTAACAAGCCCCGGGTCTTCACATGCCTCTCTAGCATTAATAACAAATGCTCTCCCACGTGCAGGTCCGATATTCTTCTCTGGATTCGGGCACTGGCTCTTATAGTGACCTTATTTTCCACACCCAAAACAAGTAACGGTAGCCAAAGCAGTTCTATTTGAATTGGTGGCAGGAGTCTTGGTACCATTTGTATTTGTAACGAGAGCCCTACAATCTTCAGCAACATGACCCTTTCGATTACATTTGTTGCATACCACATTACAGTAACCAAAGTGATGTTTGTGGCATCGGTTGCATAAAGGATTTTGTCCTTTGTAACCAAAGCTTGAACCACTACCTGCACCTTGCGTGGTTTCTTGTTTCTTAATGGATTGTTGTTGATTACCTCGATCATAATTTCCATTCCACTTTCTTTTGTTACCTGATACCTTCACATCAGTATTGGATGCTTTCTTATCCAAGATGACCTGATCCATTAGCTCGTTTTCCATGGTTATAGCTTCATGAATTGTCTTAGGTTTCGATGCTGTAACATTTGCCTTGACCTTTTTGGGCAAACCATCTTTGTACATTTCAATCTTTCGTTCTTCGGTTGGAACCAATTCAGGACATAGCAAAACTAATTCCATGAATCGCTGATTGTAGTTGGTGATTTCAGTACCAATAACCTTCAGACTTCGTAATTCATCTTCCAACTTCCTAACCTCATTCCTTGGACAATATTCGTTGATTAACATTGTTTTGAATTCTTCCCATGGAGTATCATAAGCTACATCTCCTCCTACAGCCTTCACAAAATTTTTCCACCATGTGAGTGCACTATCTTGTAAAGTGCACGATGCATACTTGGTCATGTCCTTTTCAACACAACCACTGATTTTAAACACAGTCTCCATCTTTTCTATCCACCGGGTTAAACCGATCGGTCCTTCCGTTCCACTGAATGATGAGGGCTTGCAAGCTTGAAAATTTTTGTAGGTGCATCCTACACGAGGATTTGGGTTAACTGCAGCAGCTCTTGCAGCCTCGACCCATAACATTATGTCGTTCACTCGCTGGTTGATGAATTCCTTGACTTCTTGTTCCGTCATTCGATTCAATCGCGCCATATTCTTCTATAAGAATGAAAAGAAAATAATTATTCACATGGAATATTATAGATGTAGTGTATATTTACAGTACATTATAGCTTATTAATAATATGAACCAGGTATTATTATAAAAGCCTTTTCTTCTTATTAGCGTTTTATAATTATATCTAGGGTAGTACCTACCCGTTAATGTCCATACTTAATAGCTTAGTACATAACCAATTACTACAATCTAAATAATACTTAACCATGGAAAATTATTGCATTTCATACTTCACTATTTTACATATGCTTATCTTACATCGAACATTAAGCAAACCACACTAATAATATTATACAAAACATTATATGATCCCATGGTTTAATATGGCAGCGCATCGTTTGGTCTATTTTCTAGGACGTTTAGGTTCAAGGAATCGATTAACGCTTATCCTAGCTGTCTGCCTATATTTTGGCTATGGGGCTGAAGAACTGGATGCCGGGATAGAACGAATAGGAATAGCGGGAATATGGGTGGTAGTGTCTAGTTGAGTTGGTGCCACATCATCCTCACTAAACTCGGGATTTGAATTTTCTAATTCATTAGCCTTTCGTTTCTTTCCTTGTTCGAACTTGTCTTTTGTAATTTCCTGTATTTCTTCCTCGGGTTCACTTTCCTCCTCGGGTTCACTTTCCTCCTCGGGTTCACTTTCCTCCTCGGGTTCACTTTCCGGGTTCTCTATAGTTGGTTCATCCGGAATTTGTGAGTCTTCCCCAAAGATATCATTTTCGTCATCGGATAGGTTAATGACTGGAACACCATCTGAAGATTCTGGTTCGGAGTCGCTGAATGTGATAACAAGTTTTGAGCCCGACATCTATCACACAACAACTAACCCATTAGTACTACATAATATTTACATATAAATTTTAACCAACAATGATAAGCAATAGTTTTTAAATCAGACCCGGTCAAAGTCCAGACTTACTAATGTATCCTAACGACTTATCAGTTAGACACACTAATGCAAACCTGGTTCGCTAAGACCACTGCTCTGATACCACATGTCATAACCCGTCCTTAACCATAAGAACAAGTTAGATAACGTATGATTTCATTGCGAGGTATTGACCTCTATATGCGACATTTTTAAAAGAACAACTGCATTTATTTTACATTACAAACCATAACTCTTATGATAATACAAGCTTTAGACAATATAAAGATGATTATCGTTTAGCGATAATCTTAGACTTACAAAATTTACATGTGATGATAACAATACGATTTCTAGCATATTTTACATTACAACTCCTCGGATATGCAGTTTTGTTTTTGACACAAATATGCATACACAAGATCTTGCTTAAATTCAACATGTTGCAGCGGAAGCTTTTAGTTATCACCTGAGAATAAACATGCTTAAAACGTCAACATAAAGTTGGTGAGTTATAGGTTTAATGCCGGCAGCAATATATATATATATATAGACCACAAGATTTCATATATAAACATTTTAATAAAAATATTCTAAGTGGTTGAGCACTTGATAACCATACTTAACATTTAATCACGTCGCATATTCCCTTTATTATGAAATCTTACTACACCGTACCAAGTGTAGTCACGAAACGAAGTACTGTGCAACCGTTGAATACTGGTCGTCCAGTCCGGTTGGGGTTGTCAGGCCCGATAGATCTATCAACAGAATTCGCGTTTACAATACCGCTGTAAATAGTAGTTACCAAGCTACAGGGAAGTATGCTAGTGGTACAACTCAACGTAGAATATATTTTTCAGTTACTTGTGTCCATATCGTAAAACATAAAATACATGTATTCTCATCCCGAAATGTTTAAAGTTTAAAAGTGGGACTATATACTCACTTTTGCCTTGAAGATATATATATTTTGACTTGGTCTCCGGTTGATATCACGAACCTATCCATATATAGTTTATCAATATATTTCCATTTTAAACAATCGTCACATATATATACTTATTATACTTTTAATAGTTTTAATAATTTCTTAGTCCGTAGTTAGCAGTCCGATGTTAGTAATTCAATTTTAATGGTTCATATTTAGGTGTTTAATAAATAAAACCCCCATCGAAATAAATAAAACCCCATCGTATTTGTATTGGTCGGGATTAATCTTGACCCACGGTACCGGTGTTGTCAAATGACGTGTTGCGTACATAAAGTACCGGTGTTGTCAAATGACGTGTTGCGTACAATCATGGGATCTTATGATTAATCTTCTCGTATTGTTTACGGGTGGTCCTGAAATATATAAAATTAAATTATGAGTACATATATATAAAATATCATGTTATTTTAGAAAGATGTGATTTATTTAATTTTTCTCCAATTATTTTCGTGGCTAAACTAGTTTTGGATATCCGATTTTGTTTTGGTCATAGTTTCTTCGTTACAACTCCGTTTTCGTTGATTCAACTTGCCAATTCCTTGGATCGAGTCCCTATTTAAGAATATGAACTGTAAATACCTTAGTTTGTATTCAAAATCACAGGTCATAGGTCAAACTTTGGTGAAACTTATGAAGTTAATCATTTTCCATCATATAAACAACCTTAAATGATTATTTTTCTAAAAATACTTATACTTTGAGTTAAATCATGAAATTTTTATATGTTATCATATTCATAGTAAATATCAATTTTCCAAAAAATAAGCCTCCAATTCAAATTTCAAGATAGTTTTTAATTATCCAACCCAAAACAGCCCCCGGTTGCACTCCGACGTCGTAAATTCAGTTTTTAAGGTGTTCTTTGAAAAACCAAGTTTTACCTTGTTAAGTTAGCATATATTTATGATATATTACAGGTCTTAAAGTATTTTAAAAGTTAAGTTAGAAGGATCTATTTAGTTTGCAAATAAGTTTGAAATCATTCAAACTAAGTTCTTGTTATTAAAATTTTATACCATATAATAAGATAGCTATATATATATGAATCGAATAAGGTTATGAACAAAGTTACTACCTCAAGTTACTTGGACAAGATTGCTGTAAAATAGGAGTAAAAACCTAGAACCAAAAGAGTGGTGGAGTTGGATGAAAGATTGGAAGTAAACTTGTGTTCTTGGAAGGATTCTTGAAGTGTTTTTGTAAGGGTTTTCCTATGGTGATTAAGTGTTGTTTTTATGGCTAGATCTTCATGGATACTAGCTGAATGGTTATGGGTTTCTTATGACTTGTAAGTAGGTGAATTAGAGAGTAGTTTAGGAGTAGAAATGGTGAGCTAAACATGGCTTGGTGATGGCCATTTAAAACGTGAGCAAGGGGGGAACAAGGACAAATTTCCAAGCTTGTAATCTTGTGTAATTAGTCATACAATCATACAAAGTAATTACCTTATACATAAGGCATGAACAAGGGCTGGTTGGTGGTGATTTGATGTGTATATACTAATAGTAAATACGTATAGAAGCTAGGTATGATACGAGTACATATACTCTAAATATACGTATAGAAATCTTGTGAAAATGGAACGAGGATTCAAATATAGTTATATTTTGTGAATATACTTATATTGTTTTATGTATTTAAGTCCTTAAAAAGTGATTAAATACATTACATATACGATATATGTATAAACATTATAGGTCATAAGTTTTTATGTCAAATAACGTTACGTATGGTTATTGTTTTGAAAACTTAAATTAGTAGTTTCAAAATATACTTATAACTTATTGTTATTAATACAAAATGAGATATTAAAACATCCTTAGATCATGTTAAATATGTATATATACATATATATACACAAACGTATAATTATCATATATTATATAGTTCGTGATATCATCGGTCAAACTAGACGGTCAAACGTTGTGTAAAACTCTTTTCAAAAACATAAATCTCAACAATTTAGATTGCTTATCATGTTGGTAAGGTTTAATTTATGTAAATATTAATCTTATAAGTATAGATCGATCGAAAAAGTCCGGGTCATTACAGATTTCTATACGGCGGTATGAACAATGGTAGTAATGATGTGGTTTTCAGTCCCACATGACTATAAAAATTTAGATCCTTAAGGAAATTGGATCTTTATGAAAACATTTGATCTTTTGAAAATGCATTCTAGCTTTTACCCTAGATAAGTTTTCCGGAATAACCCTTCACCGGTGTTTGCAAAATGTTTTTGTGGGTTTGATGGGTTTCATATTTGAAAATTTTAGCTCAAAACTTGAGGTTTTGTGTCACCCACTTGCTAACCTTGTATTGGGAAAGCAACACGTCCAGTATACTTGCTCCGTATATTGCCTTTCGGTAAACTACCGTCCCGTTGCAAAGGAAAGCGTTGAACAAGGAACTGTTGAGGTGATGTCTAATGACATGCAGATGTTCATGGTCTAAAACGTGCCGGATGCAATTACTATCCTTTGTAGGAGCAATAGTAAAGATCACCCTATAGTTTTTCGGTCTGGCACAAGGTCCTGTCTTTGACCATGCTATGCAACCACCGTTCTTACGGTTGACACCCAATTTGGTTCAGGTGACCTAATGAATTCCAGGTGAATTCCTAGGATTTTACGTTCAATGGTAATGAACGCATTGAAAATAGGTTTTCTGAAAACAAATCGGTTTTAATTTGATCAAAATATTTTCTCGTTCAAGCTCGAGTTTAGATATCATCGAATTCCATGAGTTTGTAATTCTCAATCTTTAAGGTCAATCTCAAGGATTGAGTAATATCAAGCTTAAAAGCTGATTTTTAATCTTTAAGGAGATTATCCTTTCTGGGGGTCTGATTCATTAGTCTTATCAAGCTAATTTGCACGGCGCCCTCCCCATTTTATGAGACAGATCCTCTCATGGTTAGGATAAGTCTGACCACATGGCGACCATGTTTGATGCTGAGGTCCGTGGATTTCCTGCTGATTTTAGAGATGACTTTTCTAGATTTTTTGTCAACCTACAGCTGGTCTGGACGACAGCTTCCTGACCTAAATCAAGAAGTGCGTGTCTTTTTCGGAAGACTTTACTTCCTTTTAATGATGGAATTGATTCATCGTGTAGATCTATCTTTTCTTTCAAATATATATTACAGTAAATCGGGTAAAACTGATTAAAATCGTCCAAAACAAAAGTACCTGCAATAACTTTACAGAAACATGTGATAGATAGTTTTTAATCGAATAACTTGGTACATTCTCCCCACACTTAGTTTTTTTCTTTGCCTTTTTATTATCCTTTATTCCATTTTAAATGAATTCAATCGTTTTAGGGTGTTTCTCAATTTATGTCCTTTTCGAGGTAACGATAATTTCGGTATTTTCACCTAGTTTTATCGTTCATAAATATGTATAAACATGATTTTGAATTCATTTAGTTGAAATTTTTTAAAATTTTCATAAAATTTAGAAAATAAGCCAGGTATAAACCCGAGAGAATTTATAACCCTTCCCCACACTTGAGATCATGCAATGCCCTCATTTGCATGAAATCAGACTATAATTATAAATTTATGAGGGTGATTAGTGTAGAAAAGTGATTAAAAATACCGAGTTTGCAATTACTAAGGTCGTCGAATGATAGATGGCGCGCCTCATCGTTCATTCCTTTTTGTTTTATCACACATGTTTTTCTTCAAAAACGGTTGCTTTTCTGAACTGTTTGCTAATCTTTAAAAATGCGTCTTTTACCCTAATTTATTATGCATGTTTATTAACGAGTTATGCACTAACTCGAACCCCGAATTAAACGTTAAGTGGGGTTAGACTTCCCCATACTTAGCTAACGACATGTGAAGTCGGTAGAATAAGTTTCACGAATTAAAATAGTGAGCCAGTTATTTACATCTCGGGTGGTATAAAATATATCAATGGGTTTAATGTTTAGACCCACCCGATCGTCACTACTTAATTCTTTTTTAAGTGTAGCTTTTAGTAAATGGATATGTCTCTTTTCTGGTTCTTGGTCAAATGGATCGATATACACCGACATACATATTTCTATAGGGTGGATAATTCCTAACATTTCCTTCCGTTTATTCTCGGGATTAAAGTTTTCACCTCTATTACCTAATTGGGTGAAATTTGAGGTGTCAATATCTATTACATCTTGTAGTTCATCTTTGGTAGATGACTCGTCTATTGAGAATATTGGGTTGGAAGGTTGTGGAATGGTGAATTTAGGGATCAAAGCAAATTCTTCTTCATTAATCGGTCCCACCATTTTGGTCTCGGGGGTAAAATTTTCAACGTTATCGTTTTTCCAAGAGTACCAATTTGTCACCCTTACTTCTTCTTCTTCTTCTTCATCCATTGATGGATTGTTGATTTTGTCGGTAGAGGCTAATGTGTCGATATGTTGTGAAATTGGTAAAGCTGAATGAAAAGTATCATCGAGATAATTGGTGATTTCGGAGCTCTCGAATTCATCAAAATTCAATGATATGATATTTTCTTGCACAATACTCCTCAGATCAACAGGTGTGTAATCTGATAGAGTTTCAGCTTGCCGATTTACAAACTCTCTCATTTGTTCATTTTGAGCATCGAATTCTTCGAGTTTGATTTTCATATTGTCTAAAAGATTTTCAGACACATAATTTTCCTCGTCTTCTAGTTGTTGAGTTTGGAAATATTCTTGGGAATAATCCCAATTTGAATTGTATTCTTCATAATCGTTCCATTCAGGTTCCGTGGGTGTGTAATTTTCCATAGGAACGTAATAAAAACATTCCCATGTTGAGTGATAATCTCCACAGATTTCACAACCAGTTATTGTTTCGTCATTCGTGATCCAAGATTGACCGAACGAATTGTCATCAACACCCGTTTGAGAGTATTGATTAAATTGATTTCAGATGTCATAAAGAGTTTCCAAAATATTCTCGAGATTTTCCATAATGCGCTTATTACCAAATTTTAGCTACAATGTGGTGCATTTACTTAATTATCCTATTAGTTATAAAATTAAAAAATTATATAAGTTATCAAATTAATAGACTTTTCTGATTTTGCCCACGTTTCAAATAGCCAATAGATGCAGCAGGGAACCAGAACTATTTAAATCGGAAGCTCACAACTCAGCCACTAACAAATCCAACTATTACTACGAACCAGAAAATTTGGATGTCTATCAATTTAACCGCTTAAAATAATTTTTCGTTTTTGAAATTTTAGAGAAGAAATAGAAAATTCTATGTCCTAAAAACTAGATCGTCGAGAAATAAGAAAGAAAAAGAAGCGCGTCGAAAAACGTCGAAAAATAAAAATAAGAAAGAAAAATCTCGAAACTTAAAAGGTACTAAAATTTATAAACAGCGTCGCAAAATTCTAAAGCACCTAAATCTTAATCTAAAGAAAAGGCACTTAAGGAATTTTACGGCAAAACCTAAAAATCTAGAAATATAAAATAAGCTACGGCAAAATACTAGTCTTAAAACTAAAATTACAAACGATAAAAATACAAATATTACGAATAAAAATACAAATTATAACTAAAATGATAAAAATACAAATTTTATAAAAAATATTATTTTTATATTTTATTTATATATGAAAATATTAATCTATATAATTAATAATAATTAAACTTAATATTACTAATTAAAAATAAAAACTAATTATTAAATTAAATAAATCTAATTACGGTTAATAATAATAATAATAAATAATACACCGTAATAAATGCTGGTTTAGGGTTTCAGGCGTGTCAGGTGACCTCATGCGACCGCATGATTTTATAACAGCCGGCTCATGCGATCGCATGGGCCTGGTTTTTGTTTTTTTTATTATTATTGTTTTTTATTGTTTTTCTAAAAATGATATATAAATATATGTATACAAATATATATTAAAAATATAGCGTTTCGCCGAGTTCCCCGGCAGCGGCGCCAAAAACTTGATGTTATGCGAGGTGTATACGAAATAGTTATATATTTATAAGAAAATACTATTAAATACGATACAATTTTACACAAGATATTTATTTATTTGTAGAATGGATATACCTAAACCATGCTACAACACTTATAGGCAGTGTACCTAATCGTAGAGTAGTATAGTTTTTAGTAAGTCCGGTTCGTTCCACAAGGAGACGACTTATTTTACACTATATTTTTAAACAATTATATTTGTACAAAATATATAATATATAGTAATAATATATAAAAGGGGGTTTACAGTTTAATGACCGGTTTATCAATTTTAAAACTTTAGTCGCAGTTAAAACCTAATGTAAAATATTAAATAAATAAAAGACTTAATTTAAAGCGTAAAATAAATAACGATAATGAAATTGCGATAAATAAAATGCGATAAAATAAAATTGCGATAATTAAAAAATACGATAATTAAAAATGCAATTAAATATGAAAATAAAGGAATTATGCTTATTTAAACTTCCGCAATTATAATGTTTGACGTGTTGATTTTAGTTTATTCCCATGGGTTAATTGTTCTTTGTCCTGGATTATTTAATATGTCCGTCTGGTTTTTGTCCATAACAGTCCACCAGTCATAAATATAAAGTGCGAGTGTCCTCGTCAAATTATCCTTATACCCGAAGTCAAATATTCCAACTAATTAGGGACTTAAACTGTAATAAGGTCTTAATACTTTGTTTAATAATTACACCAGGATATCGACTTCGTGTAACCCAAGGTTTTAATACTTTGTTATTAATTATGCCAAGTGTCCTTGTACATAATTTCACCCCTGTTTTAATAATTCCATAGACTATTAATCCACTCCCGTGTCCGGTTAAATGAATGATTATTCTTACATATTAATATCCCGCCCATCGTGTCCGATCGAGTGTATATGGTTATTTATAGGGACGTACAATTTTAAATCTTTATATTAAAATTAACAAACTATCATTTAGTTAAACAAATATAAAGCCCATTAATAGCCCATAGTCTAATTTCCACAAGGGTCGTTCTTTTGTCCAAACCCCAATTATGGTACAAAGCCCAATTACCCAAATTTAATATTTAGTCAAACATCACGATTACTTCAGCATTAAATAAGCATAATAATAACTTAGATACGAGACATTAATGTAAAAAGGTTGAACATAACTTACAATGATTAAAAATAGCGTAGTGTTACACGGACAGAACTTCGACTTCAAAACCCATAAAATAACTTTTACATAACCCAAACTAATCTAATATAAAACTACCCTATACTATACTATATATATATATATATATATATATATATATATATATATATATATATATATATATATATATATATATATATATATATTTATATATATATATATATATATATTATATATTTATTATATATTACAGAGGGATATTGATATATATATATATATATATTTTTTTGGCCAAAACTCGTTGCCTTTTATAGATGTGGTCTGATCCTGAGGCTCATGCGATCGCATGAGTTCTCAGCGTTAATCTCATGCGATCGCATGGCCAGCCTGGCCATGCCCAATTGCTTTGTTTGCTAGCTTGTCGATGTTATATTTAATTAAATATATAATAAATAAATAATTTATATAATTATTTAAATATTATATTATATTCTTGTGCATAGTAGACTCATAATTTTTGGTCCGTTGCGTCAGGCGTTGATAGTTGGCTCAGGTCCCGGTTCCGAATTTTCGAACGTCCTTTCGTATAATTTAATATATTGTACTTTGCATTCCGAAACTTGTACTCTTGTCATTTTTAGACGTTTCTTATCAATAATTTGAACCACTTGGATGATATCTTGTACATTTGAGCTTTTTGGACGTTTGCTTCTTCAAATCTTCGTTTTCGCCTTTTGTCTTTGCACTTATTTATTTAAACGAATATTACTTGAAAATAGAACAGTTGCAACTGAAAACTTTACATATTGGAAGGATATTGATACTAAATATATGTTTATTTGGAGCACTATCACAAACCGTGAAGGAGACTGACGACAAATCTTCCTCATCATCCATCGATATTAGAAATTCTAAGATATCATCGTATCTTTCATTATAAATATCCTCAATATTTCTGAAGATATTTTCATAACTATTCTTATCTGAAATCATTTATCTCTTCGCGATATCAGTGTTACATCAGAAAGGAAACTGTTTTAGTTTCTAATTTCTGAATAATTCGAAATTAAAATATGAATGTTTTTTAATTAGTGTTGGGAACTGAAGCATGAGTTAGTATAATATAATGACACTTGATCAATGTGATTATATTACAATAAGTCACGCTGAGTTTCTAATGAAACATGATAATTTACAGACCATACCGTCATCATGTGCCATGTTACACGACTCTTACATTCTACCTAATCTTCAAATAGATCAAGAGCACAATTTCATGATAGTTCTGTCTTTTCTCTTGAATTCTGGTAATTTAACCAATCAAGATCGTGCTATTACAATTTCTCTCCTAGAACATTAGCCATGTTCATTCGAAACTCCATACCTTCGAATTCTGGACCATTATTCGCTTGACTTAAAGTTGGAAAAAGAAAACAAAAGTATGGAACTCCAAAATATAAAAGAAACGAAGGGAGTGGATTTATAGTAAAATATCCGACAAAGTAATCGAAACAGATTATTGCATTTAATCAAAGAAGGATCCTAATTTCCTTAATTATCGAAGAACCAAATCTTATTACAAAGATTTCCTCTAAATTTCTTAAAATCCAGAAATCAACTGTGACTACATCACCAGTTAAGACGAACCTGCATTTACTCGTTTCACTATTTTGTGATAGCTTCACTCGTGCTCTTCGAATAATTGAATTGTTTTATCCATATTACTCAATGATGATAAAACTCTATTTATCAACTCATTTACGTCATGAAAACATTCTTATTGTTAGCCATGACGACCTCGATCAAATTTCGAGACGAAATTTCTTTAACAGGTAGGTACTGTGACGACCCGGAAAATTTCGACTAATTTTTAATCAAACTCTCGATACAATTTAATATTTTGACACGATAAGCAAAGTCTGTTAGGGTGAGTCTCAAAAATTTTGAACTGTTTCATATATTCAATTGACCATTGACTGTTTCTGACGATTCATGAACAACTATTTGTAAATAGTTATGTGTGTGTGTGCGTGTGTGTGTATATATATATATATATATATAATAACTGGAAATATAATTTGAAATATTATATGTGTAGTGACCCGAACTTTTCCATGTTTATATATATTAATTGAGATTGATATTTACATGATTAAATGTTTCCAACATGTTAAGCAATCAAACTTGTTAAGACTTGATTAATTGAAATATGTTTCATATAGACAATTGACCACCCAAGTTGACCGGCGATTCACGAACGTTAAAACTTGTAAAAATGACATGACGATATATATATGGATATACATATGGTTAACATGAGATTATGATAAGTAAGTATCTCCATAAGTATATTAACAATGAGTTATATATATATAAACAAGACTACTAACTTAAGGATTTCGAAACGAGACATATATGTAACGATTATCGTTGTAACGACATTTAAATGTATATATATCATATTAAGATATATTAATATATCATAATATCATGATAATATAATAATTTAACATCTCATTAGATATAATAAACAATGGGTTAACAACATTAATTGAGATCGTTAACTTAAAGGTTTCAAAACAACACTTACATGTAACGACTAACGATGACTTAACGACTCAGTTAAAATGTATATACATGTAGTGTATTTAGATGTATTAAAATACTTTTGGAAGACTTCAAGACATATATCAAAACACTCATACTTAACGAAAATGGTTACAGTTACTTTTCCATTCTTTTCTTTCATCAAGAATTCTAGTCGTATTCTTACCCGTATTATACACAGCTTCAAAACGTACTTACTATGAGTATATACCAATAGGAATAAGCATGGGATTCCACTCTTGATTATGTCATGTATGACTAATCAATTTTAACTTCTGCCATGAGCTAGTCAACTAACTAGAACTCCTTTTAACCCCACTCACCACTCACCAATTACCACTCATCATTCACTCCATTTCACTTCCAATTCTCTTTCTAATTCTCTCTCAACACACACACACTATTATGAACGTATTTTTCCAGTAGTTAATCATCATCTTCATCAAAAATCACTTCAAGAAGCTATAATCATCATAGGAAGAACACTTCAAGAACACTTCAAAAATCCCTTCAAGTTTACTAATTTACTTCCAAGCTTTCTAATCCATTCCAAGTAATCATCTAAGATCAAGAAACCTTTGTTATATACAGTAGGTTATCTTTCTTATTCAAGGTAATATTCATATTCAAACTTTGATTCAATTTCTATAACTATAAACTATCTTAATTCGAGTAAAAATCTTACTTGAACTTGTTTTTGTGTCATGATCCTACTTCAAGAACTTTCAAGCCATCCAAGATCCTTTGAAGCTAGATCATTTCTTGTCACTTCCAGTAGGTTTACCTACTAAACTTGAGGTAGTAATGATGTTCATAACATCATTCGATTCATATATATAAAACTATCTTATTCGAAGGTTTAAACTCGTAATCACTAGAACATAGTTTAGTTAATTCTAAACTTGTTCGCAAACAAAAGTTAATCCTTCTAACTTGACTTTTAAAATTAACTACACACATGTTCTATATCTATATGATATGCTAACTTAATGATTTAAAACCTGGAAACACGAAAAACACCGTAAAACCGGATTTACGCCGTCGTAGTAACACCGCGGGCTGTTTTGGGTTAGTTAATTAAAAACTATGATAAACTTTGATTTAAAAGTTGTTATTCTGAGAAAATGATTTTTATTATGAACATGAAACTATATCCAAAAATTATGCTTAAACTCAAAGTCAAAGTGTATTGTATATTATGTAATCTTGAGATATCATAGACACGTATACAATGTTTCGACCTATCATGTCGACACATCTATATATATTTCGGAACAACTATAGACACTCTATATGTGAATGTTGGAGTTAGCTATACAGGGTTGAGATTGATTCCAAAATATATATAGTTTGAGTTGTGATCAATACTGAGATACGTATACACTGGGTCGTGGATTGATTCAAGATAACATTTATCGATTTATTTCTGTACATCTAACCGTGGACAACTAGTTGTAGGTTACTAATGAGGACAGCTGACTTAATAAACTTAAAACATCAAAATATATTAAAAGTGTTGTAAATATATTTTAAACATACTTTGATATATATGTATATATTGTTATAGGTTCGTGAATCAACCAGTGGCCAAGTCTTACTTCCCGACGAAGTAAAAATCTGTGAAAGTGAGTTATAGTCCCACTTTTAAAATATAATATTTTTGGGATGAGAATACATGCAGGTTTTATAAATGATTTACAAAATAGACACAAGTACGTGAAACTACATTCTATGATTGAATTATCAAAATCGAATATGCCCCTTTTTATTAAGTCTGGTAATCTAAGAATTAGGGAACAGACACCCTAATTGACGCGAATCCTAAAGATAGATCTATTGGGCCTAACAAACCCCATCCAAAGTACCGGATGCTTTAGTACTTCGAAATTTATATCATATCCGAAGGGTGTCCCGGAATGATGGGGATATTCTTATATATATATATATATATGCATCTTGTTAATGTCGGTTACCAGGTGTTCACCATATGAATGATTTTTATCTCTATGTATGGGATGTGTATTGAAATATGAAATCTTGTGGTCTATTGTTACGATTTGATACATATAGGTTAAACCTATAACTCACCAACATTTTTGTTGACGTTTAAAGCATGTTTATTCTCAGGTGAATACTAAGAGCTTCCGCTGTTGCATACTAAAATAAGGACAAGATTTGGAGTCCATGTTTGTATGATATTGTGTAAAAACTTCATTCAAGAAACTGATTTCGATGTAACATATTTGTATTGTAAACCATTATGTAATGGTCGTGCGTAAACATGATATTTTAGATTATCATTATTTGATAATCTACGTAAAGCTTTTTAAACCTTTATTTATGAAATAAAGGTTATGGTTTGTTTTAAAAATGAATGCAGTCTTTGAAAAACGTCTCATATAGAGGTCAAAACCTCGCAACGAAATCAATTAATATGGAACGGTTTTAATCAATAAGAACGGGACATTTCAGTTGGTATCCGAGCGTTGGTCTTAGAGAACCAGAAAATTTGCATTAGTGTGTCTTATCGAGTTTTTTAGGATGCATTAGTGAGTCTGGACTTCGACCGTGTTTTCTTTAAAAATGATTGCTTAACATTTTTGTTGGAAACTATATATTCTTAACATATGAATATTATGTGATATATTAATCTCTTAACGTGTTTGATATTATGTGATAGATGTCTACCTCTAGAACAAGTCCCATTGAAAACCTAATAATAATGAAGAGTCAAATGTAAATTGGAATGATTCGTGGACTGATTCACAAGTTTCCGAAGAGGAACCGGAAGAAGAGTCGGAACCGGAAGAAGAATCGGAACCGGAAGAAGAATCGGAACCGGAAGAAGAAATAGAACCGGTGGGGGAAATAATAAAACGGTTAAGTAAAAGAGAATCCTCAACCAACCGACCAAGGTTAATTATGGTCAATGGTGTTTTCGCCAAGGAAGCAAAATATTGGGAGGATTACCAATTCTCCGATGAATCGGATTCCGACGAGAATTCCGATGATGTTATAGAAATTACCCCAACTGAATTTAAAAAGGCAAAAGAAAATAATAAGGGAAAGGGCATAAAATAGAGGAATCTAAATCCAACCCCGATGAACTTTATATGTATCGTCAACCCCCGAAGTCCTTAAGTTGTAACAATGACCCGGGAACCTCTAAACCACCAGGTTTTTCTAAACCAATGTGGACAACGACGGCTCGTATTAGGGGAACATCATATATCCCTAGAAACTTGGCAAAACGAACCAAAACCGAACAAGAAGAAACGAGCGAGTCGGAATAAGATAGTTGTATTCGTGTGGTGTAATATATGTAATATAGTGTGCTTATGCTTTATGATATATGTAAAAATTGCTTGTATTAATAAGTATTTTTTTATGAATCTAACTCTTGTCTATTTTACAGTATAAAAACACAAAATGGATAGACAACCCAATATTTTAAGAGACCTACCCGGAGACATGATTGATGAAATCTTGTCTAGAGTCGGTCAGAATTCCTCGGCACAACTATTTAAGGCGAGATCAGTTTGTAAGACATTCGAAGAACATTCCAAGAATGCCTTGGTTTATAAAAGGCTTTCGTTCGAAAGATGGGGGATATCACATTAGGAAATCCATAAGTTACGATGTGTTTACTTTGACGCATATATTGCGGGGAACCCAAATGCTATTTTACGCAACGGGTTAAGAAATTATTTTGACTCAGTATATCCGAATATAGGACTTCGTGATTTAGAAAAAGCTGCTAACATGTAACATAAAGAAGCATGTTATGCTTACGGGTTAGTAATGTTCACTTCTCACCAAAGTGAGAACAAGAACATCGGGCTACAACTATTAAACAAAACGTTCCCACAAGTGACGGAGTCGGTAATTGGGGTAAGAAATGAGGTTTTTAGGTTATTACGAGACTGTTGGTCATTACGTAACCCTCGTCCCTTTGATGACGTTACAACACGCTGTCTTATCAACGGCCATAACGCTTATGTTCCACAAGACCAAGGATGTGAAGTAGTCCTAGTAAAACCAGAATGCATGACTTGTTTCTGGACGTATGAATTACGTGTCTTTATTGCCTTTGCTGAACGACTTGTGTACTAGCTAGAATTATCTTCACAACTATCTTGTATCAAAGTTATTGTGTGCTATATTTCATGCTTTATGTAATATAAGCGGTATTGTAAGTTTGTAAAATATTATATAAAAGTTTGAACGCAAAATATTATTACAATCAGTTTTTCATATAGAATTGTAGTAGTTGAATTGTATATTAGCTACTAAGTATGAACTTAACGGGTAGGTACTACCCAAATTTAAACTTATAAAATGCTAATATGAAGAAAAAGCTTTTATAAATGAGTTCATATTATGCTACGAAATACTATTAACGACTCTTAATATTCTGTATGATTAACTTGTTCCATTTGACTATTTTGAAGGAAATGGCACCGACTACTCGACACACCGTGAATATGAATGAAGAGGAATTCCGTACTTTTCTAGCTTCAAACAAAGCCGCAGTACAGGCTGCGCTACATACCAACAATAACCTTGGATCTGGCAGTACAGGAAATCGTGTAGGATGCACCTACAAAGAATTCACTGCCTGCAAACCTTTGGAATTTGATGGAACCGAAGGACCGATCGGATTGAAACAGTGGACCGAGAAGGTCGAATCGGTGTTTTCCATAAGTAAGTGTACTGAAGAGGACAAAGTGAAGTACTCTACGCATACCTTCACAGGTTCTGCGTTAACATGGTGGAATACCTATCTAGAGCAAGTGGGACAAGATGATGCGTACGCACTACCGTGGTCAGCATTCAAGCACTTGATGAACGAGAAGTACCGTCCCAAAACCGAGATCAATAAGCTCAAGACAGAACTTAGAGGGTTACGAACCCAAGAATTTGATATTACCACGTACGAAAGACGATTCACAGAATTGTGCCTATTGTGTCCGGGAGCATTTGAAGATGAGGAAGAGAAGATCGACGCGTTTGTGAAAGGATTACCGGAAAGAATCCAAGAAGATATAAGTTCACACGAGCCCGCCTCCATACAACAGGCATGTAGAATGGCTCACAAACTAGTGAACCAGATTGAAGAAAGAATTAAAGAACAGACTGCTGAAGAGGCCAATGTGAAGCAAGTTAAAAGAAAGTGGGAGGAAAACGGTGATAAGAATCACCAATACAATAACAACAGCAATTACAACAATAATCGCAACAATTATCCCAACAATCGCAACATCAATCGCAACTACAACAAACGGCCCAACAACAACAACAACAACAACAACAACAACAACAACAACAACAACAACAGCAACTACAACAATCATCCCAACAATAATAATAACCGCAACAACAACAACAATCAGAAGCAGCTATGCCAAAGGTGTGAAAAGTATCACTCGGGGTTCTGCACCAAATTTTGCAACAAGTGTAAAAGAAATGGTCATAGCGCGGCGAAGTGTGAGGTCTACGGACCAGGGGTTAATAGAACGAAAGGAACAAATGGTGTCAGAACGAGTAATGGCGGAGCAAGTAGTGTCGGAGCAAGTTATGCCAATGTAATTTGTTATAAATGTGGAAAACCGGGCCACATTATTAGAAATTGCCCGAACCAGGAGAACACGAATGGACAAGGCCGTAGAAGAGTTTTCAATATTAATGCGGCAGAGGCACAGGAAGACCCGGAGCTTGTTACGGGAACGTTTCTTATTGACAATAAATCTGCTTACGTTTTATTTGATTCGGGTGCGGATAGAAGCTATATGAGTAGAGATTTTTGTGCTAAATTAAGTTGCCATTGACGCCTTTGGATAGTAAATTTTTACTCGAATTAGCAAATGGTAAATTAATTTCAGCAGATAATATATGTCGGAATCGAGAAATTAAACTGGTTAGCGAAACATTTAAGATTGATTTGATACCAGTAGAGTTAGGGAGTTTTGATGTGATAATCGGTATGGACTGGTTGAAAGAAGTGAAAGCAGAAATCGTTTGTTACAAAAATTCAATTCGCATTATACGAGAAAAAGGAAAACCCTTAATGGTGTACGGAGAAAAGGGCAAAACGAAGCTACAAATTATTAGTAATTTGAAGGCACAAAAACTAATAAGAAAAGGTTGCTATGTTGTTCTAGCACACGTCGAGAAAGTACAAACTGAAGAAAAGAGCATAAATGATGTTCCCATTGCAAAAGAATTTCCCGATGTATTTCCGAAAGAATTACCGGGATTACCCCCATAGCGATCCTTTGAATTTCAAATAGATCTTGTACCAGGAGCTGCACCAATAGCTCGTGCTCCTTACAGATGCGCACCCAGCGAGATGAAAGAACTGCAAAGCCAACTACAAGAACTTTTAGAGCTTGGTTTCATTCGACCAAGCACATCACCGTGGGGAGCTCCTGTTTTGTTTGTCAAGAAGAAAGATGGTACATTCAGGTTGTGTATCGACTACCGAGAGTTGAACAAACTTACCATCAAGAACCGCTACCCACTACCGAGAATCGATGACTTATTTGATAAACTACAAGGCTCGTCTGTTTATTCAAAGATTGACTTACATTCAAGGTATCATCAAATGCGGGTGAAAGAAGATGATATTCCAAAGACTGCTTTCAGAACAGGTTACGGTCATTACGAGTTTATGGTCATGCCGTTTGGTTTAACTAATGCACCAGCTGTGTTCATGGACCTTATGAACCGAGTGTGTGGACCATACCTTGACAAGTTTGTCATTGTTTTCATTGATGACATACTTATTTACTCAAAGAATGACCAAGAACACGGTGAACATTTGAGAAAGGTGTTAGAAGTATTGAGGAAGGAAGAATTGTACGCTAAGTTTTCAAAGTGTGCATTTTGGTTGGAAGAAGTTCAATTCCTCGGTCATATAGTGAATAAAGAAGGTATTAAGGTGGATCCGGCAAAGATAGAAACTGTTGAAAAGTGGGAAACCCCAAAAACTCCGAAACACATACGCCAGTTTTTAGGACTAGCTGGTTACTACAGAAGGTTCATCCAAGACTTTTCCAGAATAGCAAAACCCTTGACTGCATTAACGCATAAAGGGAAGAAATTTGAATGGAATGATGAACAAGAGAAAGCGTTTCAGTTATTGAAGAAAAAGCTAACTACGGCACCTATATTGTCATTGCCTGAAGGGAATGATGATTTTTTGATTTATTGTGACGCATCAAAGCAAGGTCTCGGTTGTGTATTAATGCAACGAACGAAGGTGATTGCTTATGCGTCTAGACAATTGAAGATTCACGAACAAAATTATACGACGCATGATTTGGAATTAGGCGCGGTTGTTTTTGCATTAAAGACTTGGAGGCACTACTTATATGGGGTCAAAAGTATTATATATACCGACCACAAAAGTCTTCAACACATATTTAATCAGAAACAACTGAATATGAGGCAGCGTAGGTGGATTGAATTATTGAATGATTACGACTTTGAGATTCGTTACCATCCGGGGAAGGCAAATGTGGTAGCCGATGCCTTGAGCAGGAAGGACAGAGAACCCATTCGAGTAAAATCTATGAATATAATGATTCATAATAACCTTACTACTCAAATAAAGGAGGCGCAAAAAGGAGTTTTAAAAGAGGGAAATTTAAAGGATGAAATACCCAAAGGATCGGAGAAACATCTTAATATTTGGGAAGACGGAACCCGGTATAGGACTGAAAGGATTTGGGTACCAAAATTTGGAGATATGAGAGAAATGGTACTTAGAGAAGCTCATAAAACCATATACTCAATACATCCTGGAATGGGGAAGATGTACAAGGATCTCAGGAAATATTTTTGGTGGCCGGGTATGAAAGCCGATGTTGCTAAATACGTAGGAGAATGTTTGACGTGTTCTAAGGTCAAAGCTGAGCATCAGAAACCATCAGGTCTACTTCAACAACCCGAAATCCCGGAATGGAAATGGGAAAACATTACCATGGATTTCATCACTAAATTGTCAAGGACTGCAAGTGGTTTTGATACTATTTGGGTAATAGTTGATCGTCTCACCAAATCAGCACATTTCCTGCCAATAAGAGAAGATGACAAGATGGAGAAGTTAGCACAACTGTATTTGAAGTAAGTCGTCTCCAGACATGGAATACCAATCTCTATTATCTCTGATAGGGATGGCAGATTTATTTCAAGATTCTGGCAGACATTACAGCAAGCATTAGGAACTCGTATAGACATGAGTACTGCCTATCATCCATAAACTGATGGGCAGAGCGAAAGGACGATACAAGCACTTGAAGACATGCTACGAGCATGTGTTATTGATTTCGGAAACAGTTGGGATCGACATCTACCATTAGCAGAATTTTCCTACAACAACAGCTACCATTCAAGCATTGAGATGGCGCCGTTTGAAGCACTTTATGGTAGAAAGTGCAGGTCTCCAATTTGTTGGAGTGAAGTGGGGGATAGACAGATTACGGGTCCAGAGATTATACAAGAAACTACCGAGAAGATCATCCAAATTCAACAACGGTTGAAAACCGCCCAAAGTCGACAAAAGAGCTACGCTGACATTAAAAGAAAAGATATAGAATTTGAAATTGGAGAGATGGTCATGCTTAAAGTTGCACCTTGGAAAGGCGTTGTTCGATTTGGTAAACGAGGGAAATTAAATCCAAGGTATATTGGACCATTCAAGATTATTGATCGTGTCGGACCAGTAGCTTACCGACTTGAGTTTACCTCAACAACTCGCGGCTGTACATAACACTTTCCACGTCTCGAATTTGAAGAAATGTTTTGCTAAAGAAAATCTCACTATTCCGTTAGATGAAATCCAAATCAACGAAAAACTCCAATTCATCGAAGAACCCGTCGAAATAATGGATCGTGAGGTTAAAAGACTTAAGCAAAACAAGATACCAATTGTTAAGGTTCGATGGAATGCTCGTAGAGGACTCGAGTTCACCTGGGAGCATGAAGATCAGATGAAGAAGAAATACCCGCATCTATTTCCAAAAGATTCATCAACACCTTCAACAGCTTAAAATTTCGGGACGAAATTTATTTAACGGGTCGGTACTGTAGTGACCCGAACTTTTCCATGTTTATATATATTAATTGAGATTGATATTTACATGATTAAATGTTTCCAACATGTTAAGCAATCAAACTTGTTAAGACTTGATTAATTGAAATATGTTTCATATAGACAATTGACCACCCAAGTTGACCGGCGATTCACGAACGTTAAAACTTGTAAAAATGACATGACGATATATATATATATGGATATACATATGGTTAACATGAGATTATGATAAGTAAGTATCTCCATAAGTATATTAACAATGAGTTATATACATATAAACAAGACTACTAACTTAAGGATTTCGAAACGAGACATATATGTAACGATTATCGTTGTAACGACATTTAAATGTATATATATCATATTAAGATATATTAATATATCATAATATCATGATAATATAATAATTTTACATCTCATTAGATATAATAAACAATGGGTTAACAACATTAATTGAGATCGTTAACTTAAAGGTTTCAAAACAACACTTACATGTAACGACTAACGATGACTTAACGACTCAGTTAAAATGTATATACATGTAGTGTATTTAGATGTATTAAAATACTTTTGGAAGACTTCAAGACATATATCAAAACACTCATACTTAACGAAAATGGTTACAGTTACTTTTCCATTCTTTTCTTTCATCAAGAATTCTAGTCGTATTCTTACCCGTATTATACACAGCTTCAAAACGTACTTACTATGAGTATATACCAATAGGAACTAGCATGGGATTCCACTCTTGATTATGTCATGTATGACTAATCAATTTTAACTTCTACCATGAGCTAGTCAACTAACTAGAACTCCTTTTAACCCCACTCACCACTCACCAATTACCACTCATCATTCACTCCATTTCACTTCCAATTCTCTTTCTAATTCTCTCTCAACACACACACACTATTATGAACGTATTTTTCCAGTAGTTAATCATCATCTTTATCAAAAATCACTTCAAGAATCAAGCTATAATCATCATAGGAAGAACACTTCAAGAACACTTCAAAAATCCCTTCAAGTGTACTAATTTACTTCCAAGCTTCTAATCTATTCCAAGTAATCATCTAAGATCAAGAAACCTTTGTTATATACAGTAGGTTATCTTTCTTATTCAAGGTAATATTCATATTCAAACTTTGATTCAATTTCTATAACTATAAACTATCTTAATTCGAGTAAAAATCTTGAACTTGTTTTTGTGTCATGATCCTACTTCAAGAACTTTCAAGCCATCCAAGATCCTTTGAAGCTAGATCATTTCTTGTCACTTCTAGTAGGTTTACCTACTAAACTTGAGGTAGTAATGATGTTCATAACATCATTCGATTCATATATATAAAACTATCTTATTCGAAGGTTTAAACTCGTAATCACTAGAACATAGTTTAGTTAATTCTAAACTTGTTCGCAAACAAAAGTTAATCTTTCTAACTTGACTTTTAAAATTAACTACACACATGTTCTATATCTATATGATATGCTAACTTAATGATTTAAAACCTGGAAACATGAAAAACACCGTAAAACCGGATTTACGCCGTCGTAGTAACACCGCGGGCTGTTTTGGGTTAGTTAATTAAAAACTATGATAAACTTTGATTTAAAAGTTGTTATTCTGGGAAAATGATTTTTATTATGAACATGAAACTATATCCAAAAATTATGGTTAAAATCAAAGTGGAAGTATGTTTTCTAAAATGGTCATCTAGACGTCGTTCTTTCGACTGAAATGACTACCTTTACAAAAATGACTTGTAACTTATTTTTCCGACTATAAACCTATACTTTTTCTGTTTATATTCATAAAATAGAGTTCAATATGAAACCATAGTAATTTGATTCACTCAAAACGGATTTAAAATGAAGAAGTTATGGGTAAAACAAGATTGGATAATTTTTCTCATTTTAGCTACGTGAAAATTGGTAACAAATCTATTCCAAACATAACTTAATCAACTTGTATTTTATATTATGTAATCTTGAGATACCATAGACACGTATACAATGTTTCGACCTATCATGTCGACACATCTATATATATTTCAGAACAACCATAGACACTCTATATGTGAATGTTGGAGTTAGCTATACAGGGTTGAGGTTGATTCCAAAATATATATAGTTTGACTTGTGATCAATACTGAGATACGTATACACTGGGTCGTGGATTGATTCAAGATAATATTTATCGATTTATTTCTGTACATCTAACTGTGGACAACTAGTTGTAGGTTACTAACGAGGACAGCTGACTTAATAAACTTAAAACATCAAAATATATTAAAAGTGTTGTAAATATATTTTAAACATACTTTGATATATATGTATATATTGTTATAGGTTCATGAATCAACAAGTGGCCAAGTCTTACTTCCCGACGATGTAAAAATCTGTGAAAGTGAGTTATAGTCCCACTTTTAAAATCTAATATTTTTGGGATGAGAATACATGCAGGTTTTATAAATGATTTACAAAACAGACACAAGTACGTGAAACAACATTCTATGGTTGAATTATCGAAATCAAATATGCCTCTTTTTATTAAGTCTGGTAATCTAAGAATTAGGGAACAGACACCCTAATTGACGCGAATCCTAAAGGTATATCTATTGGGCCTAACAAACCCCATCCAAAGTACTGGATGCTTTAGTACTTCGAAATTTATATCATATCCGAAGGGTGTCCCGGAATGATGGGGATATTCTTATATATATATGCATCTTGTTAATGTCGGTTACCAGGTGTTCACCATATGAATGATTTTTATCTCTATGTATGGGATGTGTATTGAAATATGAAATCTTGTGGTCCATTGTTACGATTTGATACATATAGGTTAAACCTATAACTCACCAACATTTTTGTTGACGTTTAAAGCATGTTTATTCTCAGGTGAATACTAAGAGCTTCCGCTGTTGCATACTAAAATAAGGACAAGATTTGGAGTCCATGTTTGTATGATATTGTGTAAAAACTGCATTCAAGAAACTGATTTCGATGTAACATATTTGTATTGTAAACCATTATGTAATGGTCGTGTGTAAACAGGATATTTTAGATTATCATTATTTGATAATCTACGTAAAGCTTTTTAAACCTTTATTTATGAAATAAAGGTTATGGTTTGTTTTAAAAATGAATGCAGTCTTTGAAAAACGTCTCATATAGAGGTCAAAACCTCGCAACGAAATCAATTAATATGGAACATTTTTAATCAATAAGAACGGGACATTTCAATATGTTGTTGTTATTAAATGTAATTAGGTAAAATAAAATAAAAATTTGATATTATGAAAATTATTATTTAAAACGTATCTATATATATAAATAAGGTATATTAAATATATATTTTGATTTCGAATCTATTAAGTAAACGACGGTAACGCTCAATTGTCATTCGATTGATGTTAAGCAAGTTAAAATCAAACTTATGTGATTTTAAAATAAACGGTGATCCGAAAATGAGTTATATAAATTTTAGGCTTATTAAAAAGATAATTAGTAAATTTCAATACCTTTCATATTTTATCTGGAATCGGGCGTGGACAATGAGTTAATTTTTGTTTAATAATTTTAAATAAATTAATGATCGAATTTTATACCATAATGACCAAAATAAATAAATATAATAACTGTAAAATTTTGAGATTTTTCTGAGTACTTTTATCCGCCACTAATTTACAACAGAGCACGATATACTATTCCATGAATTATTGTCGGTAGAGTAATCCAATTTGTGAGATGGCTATAATGTGTTGCACGATTCTTTTAACACTTCACATATATACATATATTACTATATTAATAATCTGTTGTATGTCCTTGTTAAATTATCTCAAGCCTCACAGTATATGATCGAATAATGTGGTTCCTTTCGACATCTTCAACAAATCATTATCATTCACATGTAAGTGTGTATATATATATATATATATATATATATATATATATATATATATATATATATATACACACACACAATATGTTTATGGAGATAACTCCTCATTAGACAAACTCTCAATATCACCTTCTTCACTCCGAATAACCACCATCATAATCGTTATCATTTGTTTCATTTTCTATTCCTTCGTGAAACTTAAACCGCCACCACCTCGAGTTAACCATCACCACCTTCGACCACTCATCGCTACCATAAACAAGCCATCACTTTCTCCAATCACCGCCACCATTACTCCCATTTACTCTCTCCTCATTACCACCATAATCTCTACCACTAAACCCATTCGAACACCATTAAAACCCAACACCACCATCACCATTGAAACCCATGAAGAACTGCTTCTTCCTGTTGTTAGATGATCGTGAAATTTATGAGCTCCTGCAACACAGCCTTATCTAGTGTTATTGTAGTTGTTTCTGCTGTGAAGATCAAACCAAACCAACTTGTAACCCTTCATGTATGCTACTGTTAGTATCGTTTATCTTCTCTTTCTGTTTCTCTATTTTGTCACTGCTACAACAGCGGCTATTACATCTATCCATGTTTAATCATGCACCTCAGCTGATAGATTCATTTCTGTCTTTCTATTTAAACCATAAGTAACCCACCCTCAATTCGATTACTTCGGTTGCTACTTCTATTTTTCCGGTTACTATGGTAACAAGAAAGATGAAAATGACGTTGAGAGTTTAAGAGAAAGATGATGATGGCTGAGTAAATGAAAGGAATGATGAGAGTGGCGGTATACGTTGTTGAATTTCGCTGTTTACTTTATTTTATTTTTTTAAACCGAGCTCCCTTTTTTCACTTAGGATTATTGGGTTAATGAGTCGATCCAATGAACCAAGCAAGTGGACAATAAATGATGATGATGTAAAAATGATAAAGAGGCGTAATTCTTTCTGCTGTACAGATTGTTTTATTGCAACTTGGGCTCTTTTTGTAGTAAGCCATATACCACTAGTTTATTAATGGATCGATGAGTTAGGATTATTTTGGGCCGAGAATAATGGGGATGGGGATTAATGAATGAGTATGTGATTAGGATTATGAAAACAATAAACGAAGTTGAACGATGAATAATGATTCGAAAAGGTGATGATCTCGTGATTAGTTGATGAAGATAAATGATTGTTATGATATTAGAATTGTGATGGTTATGAAGGATAAGATAGATGATGATGATTGTGATTAAAGTCTTGATGATTAAGAAGAAGACAGGAAAATAAGAGTTATATATTTAGTGTAATAATAATTTTAGAAAATCAAGTAACTGCTCAGTGGTTTAGGTGTTGGGTTAGTTAAACGAGAGGTCGCGGGTTCGAGCCCGGGCTCAGGCATTTTTTTTAGAAAAAGGAAGAAGGCGGATACAGAAGTAAAGGTTAAAAACAATTTAAATTGGGTGTTATTTCAGAATTGAAACACATAGTGTAATGGTTAAGGATGCTATCGGGTTAGCGGGACGTCGCGGGTTCAATCCCGGACTTGGGCATTTTTTTATGGCTACTTCTTTGAGGTAGTTATTATTACTACTATTATTATTACTAATATTATTATAATTATTATTATTATTATGTGTATTATTAATTATTGTAATTATTATGATTATTATTATTATGATTATGCTTATTCATGTTATCATTATTTTTAAGTAATATTAGTATTATCATCATTTTTAAATATTAGTATTATTAATCTATTTATAGATAATATTATTATTATTACTAAACTTTTCATTTAAAAACTGTTATTATCATTATTATAAGATTTATTATTAAATCTATCATTAATATTATTATTAAGAGAATCATCAATATTATTATCATTACTATTAATACTAGTATTATCATTATTAATATTTTAATCACTATCAATATTATTTTAGTATTGTTATAATTACAAATTTAACAAACAAATGGAATATGTATATATAAAATATTTAATACATATAACATAACAAAATTTATATTTTTATATATATAAGATTAATATATATTAATAATGAAATATAAAAGCTACTAATATAAAAATGATATCACTAATAATAAATTATATATTTATCAATTACGATTATATGTATTAATGAATATACAA
This sequence comes from Rutidosis leptorrhynchoides, assembly GCF_046630445.1. Taxonomy (NCBI): domain Eukaryota; kingdom Viridiplantae; phylum Streptophyta; class Magnoliopsida; order Asterales; family Asteraceae; genus Rutidosis; species Rutidosis leptorrhynchoides. The sequence continues at coordinate 219,680,096 of NC_092338.1, read as the reverse complement.
ATGATATAGATTCGTGAATCTGAGGCCAACCCTGCATTGTTCAGTATCGTCGTATGAATATTTTTACTACAAAATATCGTATTGTGAGTTCATTTGCTCCCTTTTACTCTTTACATTTTTGGGACTGAGAATACATGCGCTGTTTTTATAACTGCTTTATTAAATACTTTTGAAATATATTTTGAACTGAGAATACATGAAATGCTTTTATAAATGTTTGACGAGATAGATACAAGCAAAACATTCCTCGAATGAATTATTATACAGTCAGAAGTTCTGTGGATTATTATTGAATTAGTTGGACGTTATAATTGCCACTAATTGTTGTGAATATTTTCTCCTGATTATTATTGCTTGGTAACCTAAGAATTAGAAACGGGTATGGCCCTAATTCATGTGAATCCTAAAGGTAACTATCGGGTTTAACTCCCCACCCAGAATGTTCACTAGACGGAAGAGCTAGTGGGCGTGGTGTTTAGTACTTCGAAGTTTATATATTATACAGACGAGATGTTCTGTTTTGGGGATATTATTGATGCGCATTATATGTTAAGGTCGGTTACCATGTTGAGCAATAAAATCGAAATGAATGTTATGTATCGAGAGATTGATTTTTATACACATGTTATGTATATTAGTTTTGTGCACGAGATATGTGCACGATTATTTAAAAATCGCGAGGCAACCTACGGGGGAGAAAAGGATACGAACCTACTCTACTAAGAATTATGAAAAATGGTTTCGTACAAGAGATAGGTGTACTGTATTTTAATCTTGTGGTCTATTAAAATGATAAATTTTATTGTTTATGATAAACTTATGAACTCACCAACCTTTTGGTTGACACTTTAAAGCATGTTTATTCTCAGGTATGAAAGAAATCATCCGCTGTGTATTTGCTCATTTTAGAGATATTACTTGGAGTCTTTCATGACATATTTCAAAAGACGTTGCATTCGAGTCGTTGAGTTCATCAAGAATATTATTAAGTCAATTATAGTTGGATATATTATGAAATGGTATGCATGCCGTCAATTTTCGATGTAATTAAAGTTTGTCTTTCAAAAACAAATGCAATGTTTGTAAAATGTATCATATAGAGGTCAAGTACCTCGCGATGTAACCAAATGTAATGTATTCATCCAGATGGATTAGGATGGGTCATTACAGTGTCTATATATAACCACATACGCTTGACTTGGTACGGTGGGCGGGATATTTATAAATACTGATAATTGTTCATTTGACCGGACACGGGGATGGATTAATAGTCAATGGACTCATTAAAATAGGGGTGGATTACATTCAAGGGTAATTGGTGTAATTGTTAACAAAGTATTAAAATCTTGGATTACATGCAGTCGATAACCTGGTGTATTCATTAAACAAAGTATTAAGACCTTGTTACAGTTTAAGTCCCCAATTAGTTGGAATATGTGACTTCGGGTATAAGGTTAATTTGGCGAAGACTCTCGCACTTTATAATTATGCCCGATGGACTATTATGGACAAAACCAGATGGACATATCGAATAATCCAGGACAAAGGACAATTAACCCATGGTAATAAATTAAAATCAACACGTCAAACATCATGATTACGGAAGTTTAAATAAGCATAATTCTCTTAATACTTTTATTTACTATCATTTTATTTATCGTCATTTTATTTATCGTACTTTAAATTATCGAACTTTATTTTATCGCATTTTTATTTATCGTCATTTATTTTACGCTTTAAATTAAGTTATTATTTTGCATTAGGACTTAAAATTGACAAACCGGCCATTAAACGGTAAAACCCCCTTTTATAATAATAATAGTACTACTTATATATATATATATATATATATATATATATATATATATATACAAATAGGATATATATATTTTATATATATATATATATATATATATATATATATATATATATATATATATATATATATACAAATATAGTTTAAAATAAATATAGTGTTAAACTCAGCTAGATACCTGTGGAATGAACCGGACTTACTAAAAACTACACTACTCTACGATTAGGTAGAAACTTCACCCCTAAACTCTTAAAGTTCCTAATTTTAGTGATAATTACTAATGGTGTATCCTATCGTATACACGCATAAAAGGAATAACAGTTGCATAAAAGTAGCATCAGGTTGATTAAAATGTCCCTTTCTTATTGATTAAAAATGTTCCATATTAATTGATTTCGTTGCGAGGTTTTGACCTCTATATGAGACGTTTTTCAAAGACTGCATTCATTTTTAAAACAAACCATAACCTTTAGTTCATAGATAAAGGTTTTAAAAAGCTTTACGTAGATTATCAAATAATGATAATCTAAAATATCCTATTTACACACGACCATTACATAATGGTTTACAATACAAATATGTTACAACAAAATAAGTTTCTTGAATGCAGTTTTTACACAATATCATACAAGCATGGAATCCAAATCTCGTCCTTATTTAAGTATGCGACAGCGGAAGCTCTTAATAATCACCTGAGAATAAACATGCTTAAAACGTCAACAAAAATGTTGGTGAGTTATAGGTTTAACCTATATATATCAAATCATAATAATAGACCACAAGATTTCATATTTCAATACACATCCCATACATAGAGATAAAAATCATTCATATGGTGAACACCTGGTAATCGACATTAACAAGATGCATATATAAGAATATCCCCATCATTCCGGGATCCTCCTTCGGACATGATATAAATTTCGAAGTACTAAAGCATCCGGTACTTTGGATGAGGCTTGTTGGGCCCAATAGATCTATCTTTAGGATTCGCGTCAATTAGGGTGTCTGTTCCCTAATTCTTAGATTACCAGACTTAATAAAAAGGGGCATATTCGATTTCGATAATTCAACCATAGAATGTAGTTTCACGTACTTGTGTCTATTTTGTAAATCATTTATAAAACCTGCATGTATTCTCATCCCAAAAATATTAGATTTTAAAAGTGGGACTATAACTCACTTTCACAGATTTTTACTTCGTCGGGAAGTAAGACTTGGCCACTGGTTGATTCACGAACCTATAACAATATATACATATATATCAAAGTATGTTTAAAATATATTTACAACACTTTTAATATATTTTGATGTTTTAAGTTTATTAAGTCAGTTGTCCTCGTTAGTAACCTACAACTAGTTGTCCACAGTTAGATGTACAGAAATAAATCGATAAATATTATCTTGAATCAATCCACGACCCAGTGTATACGTATCTCAGTATTGATCACAACTCAAACTATATATATTTTGGAATCAACCTCAACCCTGTATAGCTAACTCCAACATTCACATATAGAGTGTCTATGGTTGTTCCGAAATATATATAGATGTGTCGACATGATAGGTCAAAACATTGTATACGTGTCTATGGTATCTCAAGATTACATAATATACAATACAAGTTGATTAAGTTATGGTTGGAATAGATTTGTTACCAATTTTCACGTAGCTAAAATGAGAAAAATTATCCAATCTTGTTTTACCCATAACTTCTTCATTTTAAATCCGTTTTGAGTGAATCAAATTGCTATGGTTGCATATTGAACTCTATTTTATGAATATAAATATAAAAGTATAGGTTTATAGTCGGAAAAATAAGTTACGAGTCATTTTTGTAAAGGTAGTCATTTCAGTCGAAAGAACGACGTCTAGATGACCATTTTAGAAAACATACTTCCACTTTGAGTTTAACCATAATTTTTGGATATAGTTTCATGTTCATAATAAAAATCATTTTCTCAGAATAACAACTTTAAATCAAAGTTTATCATAGTTTTTAATTAACTAACCCAAAACAGCCCGCGGTGTTACTACGACGGCGTAAATCCGGTTTTACGGTGTTTTTCGTGTTTCCAGGTTTTAAATCATTAAGTTAGCATATCATATAGATATAGAACATGTGTGTAGTTAATTTTAAAAGTCAAGTTAGAAGGATTAACTTTTGTTTGCGAACAAGTTTAGAATTAACTAAACTATGTTCTAGTGATTACGAGTTTAAACCTTCGAATAAGATAGTTTTATATATATGAATCGAATGATGTTATGAACATCATTACTACCTCAAGTTTAGTAGGTAAACCTACTGGAAGTGACAAGAAATGATCTAGCTTCAAAGGATCTTGGATGGCTTGAAAGTTCTTGAAGTAGGATCATGACACAAAAACAAGTTCAAGTAAGATTTTTACTCGAATTAAGATAGTTTATAGTTATAGAAATTGAATCAAAGTTTGAATATGAATATTACCTTGAATAAGAAAGATAACCTACTGTATATAACAAAGGTTTCTTGATCTTAGATGATTACTTGGAATGGATTAGAAAGCTTGGAAGTAAATTAGTAAACTTGAAGGGATTTTTGAAGTATTCTTGAAGTGTTCTTCCTATGATGATTATAGCTTGATTCTTGAAGTGATTTTTGATGAAGATGATGATTAACTACTGGAAAAATACGTTCATAATAGTGTGTGTGTGTTGAGAGAGAATTAGAAAGAGAATTGGAAGTGAAATGGAGTGAATGATGAGTGGTAATTGGTGAGTGGTGAGTGGGGTTAAAAGGAGTTCTTGTTAGTTGACTAGCTCATGGTAGAAGTTAAAATTGATTAGTCATACATGACATAATCAAGAGTGGAATCCCATGCTAGTTCCTATTGGTATATACTCAAAGTAAGTACGTTTTGAAGCTGTGTATAATACGGGTAAGAATACGACTAGAATTCTTGATGAAAGAAAAGAATGGAAAAGTAACTGTAACCATTTTCGTTAAGTATGAGTGTTTTGATATATGTCTTGAAGTCTTCCAAAAGTATTTTAATACATCTAAATACACTACTTGTATATACATTTTAACTGAGTCGTTAAGTCATCGTTAGTCGTTACATGTAAGTGTTGTTTTGAAACCTTTAAGTTAACGATCTCAATTAATGTTGTTAACCCATTGTTTATTATATCTAATGAGATGTTAAATTATTATATTATCATGATATTATGATATATTAATATATCTTAATATGATATATATACATTTAAATGTCGTTACAACGATAATCGTTACATATATGTCTCGTTTCGAAATCCTTAAGTTAGTAGTCTTGTTTATATGTATATAACTCATTGTTAATATACTTATGGAGATACTTACTTATCATAATCTCATGTTAACCATATATATATCCATATATATGTCATCATATAGTTTTTACAAGTTTTAACGTTCGTGAATCACCGGTCAACTTGGGTGGTCAATTGTCTATATGAAACATATTTCAATTAATCAAGTCTTAACAAGTTTGATTGCTTAACATGTTGGAAACATTTAATCATGTAAATATCAATCTCAATTAATATATATAAACATGGAAAAGTTCCGGTCACTACAGTACCTACCCGTTAAATAAATTTCGTCCCGAAATTTTAAGCTGTTGAAGGTGTTGACGAATCTTCTGGAAATAGATGCGGGTATTTCTTCTTCATCTGATCTTCACGCTCCCAGGTGAACTCGGGTCCTCTACGAGAATTCCATCAAACCTTAACAATTGGTATCTTGTTTTGCTTAAGTCTTTTAACCTCACGATCCATTATTTCGACGGGTTCTTCGATGAATTGAAGTTTTTCGTTGATTTGAATTTCATCTAACGGAATAGTGAGATCTTCTTTAGCAAAACATTTCTTCAAATTCGAGACGTGGAAAGTTTTATGTACAGCCGCGAGTTGTTGAGGTAATTCAAGTCGGTAAGCTACTGGTCCGACACGATCAATAATCTTGAATGGTCCAATATACCTTGGATTTAATTTCCCTCGTTTACCAAATAGAACAACGCCTTTCCAAGGTGCAACTTTAAGCATGACCATCTCTCCAATTTCAAATTCTATATCTTTTCTTTTAATGTCAGCGTAGCTCTTTTGTCGACTTTGGGCGGTTTTCAACCGTTGTTGAATTTGGATGATCTTCTCGGTAGTTTCTTGTATAATCTCCGGACCCGTAATCTGTCTATCCCCCACTTCACTCCAACAAATCGGAGACCTGCACTTTCTACCATAAAGTGCTTCAAACGGCGCCATCTCAATGCTTGAATGGTAGCTGTTGTTGTAGGAAAATTCTGCTAACGGTAGATGTCGATCCCAACTGTTTCCGAAATCAATAACACATGCTCGTAGCATGTCTTCAAGCGTTTGTATCGTCCTTTCGCTCTGCCCATCAGTTTGTGGATGATAGGCAGTACTCATGTCTAGACGAGTTCCTAATGCTTGCTGTAATGTCTGCCAGAATCTTGAAATAAATCTGCCATCCCTATCAGAGATAATAGAGATTGGTATTCCATGTCTAGAGACGACTTCCTTCAAATACAGTCGTGCTAACTTCTTCATCTTGTCATCTTCTCTTATTGGCAGGAAGTGTGCTGATTTGGTGAGACGATCAACTATTACCCAAATAGTATCAAAACCACTTGCAGTCCTTGGCAATTTAGTGATGAAATCCATGGTAATGTTTTCCCATTTCCATTCCCAGATTTCGGGTTGTTGAAGTAGACCTGATGGTTTCTGATGCTCAGCTTTGACCTTAGAACACGTCAAACATTCTCCTACGTATTTAGCAACATCGGCTTTCATACCCGGCCACCAAAAATGTCTCTTGAGATCCTTGTACATCTTCCCCGTTCCAGGATGTATTGAGTATCTGGTTTTATGAGCTTCTCTAAGTACCATTTCTCTCATATCTCCAAATTTTAGTACCCAAATCCTTTCAGCCCTATACCGGGTTCCGTCTTCCCGAATATTAAGATGCTTCTCCGATCCTTTGGGTATTTCATCCTTTAAATTTCCCTCTTTTAAAACTCCTTGTTGCGCCTCCTTTATTTGAGTAGTAAGGTTATTATGAATCATTATATTCATAGATTTTACTCGAATGGGTTCTCTGTCCTTCCTGCTCAAGGCATCGGCTACCACATTTGCCTTCCCCGGGTGGTAACGAATCTCAAAGTCGTAATCATTCAATAATTCAATCCACCTATGCTGCCTCATATTCAGTTGTTTCTGATTAAATATGTGTTGAAGACTTTTGTGGTAGGTATATATAATACTTTTGACCCCATATAAGTAGTGCCTCCAAGTCTTTAATGCAAAAACAACCGCGCCTAATTCCAAATCATGCGTCGTATAATTTTGTTCGTGAATCTTCAATTGTCTAGACGCATAAGCAATCACCTTCGTTCGTTGCATTAATACACAACCGAGACCTTGCTTTGATGCGTCACAATAAATCACAAAATCATCATTCCCTTCAGGCAATGACAATATAGGTGCCGTAGTTAGCTTTTTCTTCAATAACTGAAACGCTTTCTCTTGTTCATCATTCCATTCAAATTTCTTCCCTTTATGCGTTAATGCAGTCAAGGGTTTTGCTATTCTGGAAAAGTCTTGGATGAACCTTCTGTAGTAACCAGCTAGTCCTAAAAACTGGCGTATGTGTTTCGGAGTTTTCGGGGTTTCCCACTTTTCAACAGTTTCTATCTTTGCCGGATCCACCTTAATACCTTCTTTGTTCACTATGTGACCGAGGAATTGAACTTCTTCCAACCAAAATGCACACTTTGAAAACTTAGTGTACAATTCTTCCTTCCTCAATACTTCTAACACCTTTCTCAAATGTTCACCGTGTTCTTGGTCATTCTTTGAGTAAATAAGTATGTCATCAATGAAAACAATGACAAACTTGTCAAGGTATGGTCCACACACTCGGTTCATAAGGTCCATGAACACAGCTGGTGCATTAGTTAAACTAAACGGCATGACCATAAACTCTTAATGACCGTAACGTGTTCTGAAAGCAGTCTTTGGAATATCATCTTCTTTCACCCGCATTTGATGATAGCCGGAACTTAAGTCAATCTTTGAATAAACAGACGAGCCTTGTAGTTGATCAAATAAGTCGTCGATACTCGGTAGTGGGTAGCGGTTCTTGATGGTAAGTTTGTTCAACTCTCGGTAGTCGATACACAACCTGAATGTACCATCTTTCTTCTTAACAAACAAAACAGGAGCTCCCCACGGTGATGTGCTTGGTCGAATGAAACCACGCTCTAAAAGTTCTTGTAATTGGATTTGCAGTTCTTTCATCTCGCTGGGTACGAGTCTGTAAGGAGCACGAGCTATTGGTGCAGCTCCTGGTACAAGATCTATTTGAAATTCAACGGATCGATGTGGGGGTAATCCCGGTAATTCTTTCAGAAATACATCGGGAAATTCTTTTGTGACGGGAACATCATTGATGCTCTTTTCTTCAGTTTGTACTTTCTCGACGTGTGCTAGAACAGCATAGCAACCTTTTCTTATTAGTTTTTGTGCCTTCAAATTACTAATAAGATGTAGCTTCGTGTTGCCCTTTTCTCCGTACACCATTAAGGGTTTTCCTTTTTCTCGTATAATGCGAATTACATTTTTGTAACAAACGATCTCTGCTTTCACTTCTTTCAACCAGTCCATACCGATTATCACATCAAAACTCCCTAACTCTACTGGTATCAAGTCAATCTTAAATGTTTCGCTAACCAGTTTAATTTCTCGATTCCGACATATATTATCTGCTGAAATTAATTTACCATTTGCTAATTCGAGTAAAAATTTACTATCCAAAGGCGTCAATGGACAACTTAATTTAGCACAAAAATCTCTACTCATATAGCTTCTATCCGCACCCGAATCAAATAAAACGTAAGAAGATTTATTGTCAATAAGAAACGTACCCATAACAAGCTCCGGGTCTTCCTGTGCCTCTGCCGCATTAATATTGAAAACTCTTCCGCAGCCTTGTCCATTCGTGTTCTCCTGGTTCGGGCAATTTCTAATAATGTGGCCTGGTTTTCCACATTTATAACAAACTACATTGGCATAACTTGCTCCGACACTACTTGCTCCGCCATTACTCGTTCCGACACCATTTGTTCCTTTCGTTCTATTAACCCCTGGTCCGTAGACCTCACACTTCGCCGCGCTATGACCATTTCTTTTACACTTGTTGCAAAATTTGGTGCAGAACCCCGAGTGATACTTTTCACACCTTTGGCATAGCTGCTTCTGATTGTTATTGTTGTTGCGGTTATTATTGTTGTTGGGATGATTGTTGTAGTTGCTGTTGTTGTTGTTGTTGTTGTTGTTGTTGTTGTTGGGCCGTTTGTTGTAGTTGCGATTGTTGGGATAATTGTTGCGATTATTGTTGTAATTGCTGTTATTGTTGTATTGGTGATTCTTATCACCGTTTTCCTCCCACTTTCTTTTGACTTACTTCACATTGGCCTCTTCAGCAGTCTGTTCTTTAATTCTTTCTTCAATCTGGTTCACTAGTTTGTGAGCCATTCTACATGCCTGTTGTATGGAGGCGGGCTCGTGTGAACTTATATCTTCTTGGATTCTTTCCGGTAATCCTTTCACAAACACGTCGATCTTCTCTTCCTCATCTTCGAATGCTCCCGGACACAATAGGCACAATTCTGTGAATCGTCTTTCGTACGTGGTAATATCTAATCCTTGGGTTCATAACCCTCTAAGTTCTGTCTTGAGCTTATTGACCTCGGTTCTGGGACGGTACTTCTCGTTCATCAAGTGCTTGAATGCTGACCACGGTAGTGCGTACGCATCGTCTTGTCCCACTTGCTCTAGATAGGTATTCCACCATGTTAACGCAGAACCTGTGAAGGTATGCGTAGCGTACTTTACTTTGTCCTCTTCAGTACACTTACTTATGGCAAACACCGATTCAACCTTCTCGGTCCACCGTTTCAATCCGATCGGTCCTTCGGTTCCATCAAATTCCAAAGGTTTGCAGGCAGTGAATTCTTTGTAGGTGCATCCTACACGATTTCCTGTACTGCTAGATCCAAGGTTATTGTTGGTATGTAGCGCAGCCTATACTGCGGCTACGTTTGAAGCTAGAAAATTACGGAATTCCTCTTCATTCATATTCACGGTGTGTCGAGTAGTCGGTGCCATTTCCTTCAGAATAGTCAAATGGAACAAGTTAATCATACAGAATATTAAGAGTAGTTAATAGTATTTCGTAGCATAATATGAACTCATTTATAAAAGCTTTTTCTTCATATTAGCATTTTATAAGTTTAAATTCGGGTAGTACCTACCTGTTAAGTTCATACTTAGTAGCTAATATACAATTCAACTACTACAATTCTATATGAAAAACTGATTATAATAATATTTCGCGTTCAAACTTTTATACAATATTTTACAAACTTACAATACCGCTTATTTTACATAAAGCATGAAATATAGCACACAATAACTTTGATACAAGATAGTTGTGAAGATAATTCTAGCTAGTACACAAGTCGTTCAGCAAAGGCAATAAAGACACGTAATTCATACGTCCAGAAACAAGTCATGCATTCTGGTTTTACTAGGACTGCTTCCCATCCTTGGTCTTGTGGAACATAACCATTATGGCCGTTGATAAGACAGCGTGTTGTAACGTCGTCAAAGGGACGAGGGTTACGTAATGTCCAACAGTCCCGTAACAATCTAAAAACCTCATTTCTTACCCCAATTACCGACTCCGTCACTTGTGGGAACGTTTTGTTTAATAGTTGTAGGCCGATGTTCTTGTTCTCACTTTGGTGAGAAGCGAACATTACTAATCCGTAAGCATAACATGCTTCTTTATGTTGCATGTTAGCCGCTTTTTCTAAATCACGAAGTCCAATATTCGGATATATTGAGTCAAAATAATTTCTTAACCCATTGCGTAAAATAACATTTGGGTTCCCCGAAATATATGCGTCAAAGTAAACACATCGTAACTTATGGATTTCCCAATGTGATATCCCCCATCTTTCGAACGAAAGCCTTTTATAAACCAAGGCATTCTTGGAACGTTCTTCGAATGTCTTACAAACTGATCTCGCCTTAAATAGTTGTGCCGAGGAATTCTGACCGACTCTAGACAAGATTTCATCAATCATGTCTTCGGGTAGGTCTCTTAAAATATTGGGTTGTCTATCCATTTTGTGTTTTTATACTGTAAAATAGACAAGAGTTAGATTCATAAAAAAATGCTTATTAATACAAGCCATTTTTACATATATCATAAAGCATAAGCACACTATATTACATATATTACACCACACGAATACAACTATCTTATTCCGACTAGCTCGTTTCTTCTTGTTCGGTTTTAGTTCGTTTTGCCAAGTTTCTAGGGATATATGATGTTCCCCTAATACGAGCCGTCGTTGTCCACATTGGTTTAGAAAAACCTGGTGGTTTAGAGGTTCCCGGGTCATTGTTACAACTTAAGGACTTCGGGGGTTGACGATACATATAAAGTTCATCGGGATTGGAATTAGATTTATCTATTTTTATGCCCTTTCCTTTATTATTTTCTTTTGCCTTTTTAAATTCAGTTGGGGTAATTTCTATAACATCATCGGAATTCTCGTCGGAATCCGATTCATCGGAGAATTGGTAATCCTCCCAATATTTTGCTTCCTTGGCGAAAACACCATTGACCATAATTAACCTTGGTCGGTTGGTTGAGGATTCTCTTTTACTTAACCGTTTTATTATTTCCCCCACCGGTTCTATTTCTTCTTCCGGTTCCGATTCTTCTTCCGGTTCCGATTCTTCTTCCGGTTCCGACTCTTCTTCCGGTTCCTCTTCGGGAACTTGTGAATCAGTCCACGAATCATTCCAATTTACATTTGACTCTTCATTATTATTAGGTGAGTCAATGGGACTTGTTCTATAGGTATACATCTATCACATAATATCAAACACGTTAAGAGATTAATATATCACATAATATTCATATGTTAAAAATATATAGTTTCCAACAAAAATGTTAAGCAATCATTTTTAAAGAAAACACGGTCGAAGTCCAGACTCACTAATGCATCCTAACAAACTCGATAAGACACACTAATGCAAATTTTCTGGTTCTCTAAGACCAACGCTCTGATACCAACTGAAATATCCCGTTCTTATTGATTAAAAATGTTCCATATTAATTGATTTCGTTGCGAGGTTTTGACCTCTATATGAGACGTTTTTCAAAGACTGCATTCATTTTTAAAACAAACCATAACCTTTAGTTCATAGATAAAGGTTTTAAAAAGCTTTACGTAGATTATCAAATAATGATAATCTAAAATATCCTATTTACACACGACCATTACATAATGGTTTACAATACAAATATGTTACAACTAAATAAGTTTCTTGAATGCATTTTTTACACAATATCATACAAGCATGGACTCCAAATCTCGTCCTTATTTAAGTATGCGACAGCGGAAGCTCTTAATAATCACCTGAGAATAAACATGCTTAAAACGTCAACAAAAATGTTGGTGAGTTATAGGTTTAACCTATATATATCAAATCATAATAATAGACCACAAGATTTCATATTTCAATACACATCCCATACATAGAGATAAAAATTATTCATATGGTGAACACCTGGTAATCGACATTAACAAGATGCATATATAAGAATATCCCCATCATTCCGGGATCCTCTTTCGGACATGATATAAATTTCGAAGTACTAAATCATCCGGTACTTTGGATGGGGCTTGTTGGGCCCAATAGATCTATCTTTAGGATTCGCGTCAATTAGGTTGTCTGTTCCCTAATTCTTAGATTACCAGACTTAATAAAAAGGGGCATATTCGATTTCGATAATTCAACCATAGAATGCAGTTTCACGTACTTGTGTCTATTTTGTAAATCATTTATAAAACCTGCATGTATTCTCATCCCAAAAATATTAGATTTTAAAAGTGGGACTATAACTCACTTTCACAGATTTTTACTTCATCGGGAAGTAAGCCTTGGCCACTGGTTGATTCACGAACCTATTACAATATATACATATATATCAAAGTATGTTTAAAATATATTTACAACACTTTTAATATATTTTGATGTTTTAAGTTTATTAAGTCAGCTGTCCTCGTTAGTAACCTACAACTAGTTGTCCACAGTTAGATGTACAGAAATAAATCGATAAATATTATCTTAATCAATCCACGACCCAGTGTATACGTATCTCAGTATTGATCACAACTCAAACTATATATATTTTGGAATCAACCTCAACCCTGTATAGCTAACTCCAACATTCACATATAGAGTGTCTATGGTTGTTCCGAAATATATATAGATGTGTCGACATGATAGGTCGAAACATTGTATACGTGTCTATGGTATCTCAAGATTACATGATATACAATACAAGTTGATTAAGTTATGGTTGGAATAGATTTGTTACCAATTTTCACGTAGCTAAAATGAGAAAAATTATCCAATCTTGTTTTACCCATAACTTCTTCATTTTAAATCCGTTTTGAGTGAATCAAATTGCTATGGTTGCATATTGAACTCTATTTTATGAATCTAAACAGAAAAGTATTGGTTTATAGTCGAAAAAATAAGTTACAAGTCATTTTTGTAAAGGTAGTCATTTCAGTCGAAAGAACGACGTCTAGATGACCATTTTAGAAAACATACTTCCACTTTGAGTTTAACCATAATTTTTGGATATAGTTTCATGTTCATAATAAAAATCATTTTCTCAGAATAACAACTTTAAATCAAAGTTTATCATAGTTTTTAATTAACTAACCCAAAACAGCCCGCGGTGTTACTACGACGGCGTAAATCCGGTTTTACGGTATTTTTCGTGTTTCCAGGTTTTAAATCATTAAGTTAGCATATAATATGGATATAGAACATGTGTGTAGTTAATTTTAAAAGTCAAGTTAGAAGGATTAACTTTTGATTGCGAACAAGTTTAGAATTAACTAAACTATGTTCTAGTGATTACGAGTTTAAACCTTCGAATAAGATAGTTTTATATATATGAATCCAATGATGTTATGAACATCATTACTACCTCAAGTTTAGTAGGTAAACCTACTGGAAGTGACAAGAAATGATCTAGCTTCAAAGGATCTTGGATGGCTTGAAAGTTCTTGAAGTAGGATCATGACATAAAAACAAGTTCAAGTAAGATTTTTACTCGAATTAAGATAGTTTATAGTTATAGAAATTGAATCAAAGTTTGAATATGAATATTACCTTGAATACGAAAGATAACCTACTATATATAACAAAGGTTTCTTGATCTTAGATGATTACTTGGAATGGATTAGAAAGCTTGGAAGTAAATTAGTAAACTTGAAGGGATTTTTGAAGTGTTCTTGAAGTGTTCTTCCTATGATGATTATAGCTTGATTCTTGAAGTGATTTTTGATGAAGATGATGATTAACTACTGGAAAAATACGTTCATAATAGTGTGTGTGTGTTGAGAGAGAATTAGAAAGAGAATTGGAAGTGAAATGGAGTGAATGATGAGTGGTAATTGGTGAGTGGTGAGTGGGGTTAAAAGGAGTTCTTGTTAGTTGACTAGCTCATGGTAGAAGTTAAAATTGATTAGTCATACATGATATAATCAAAAGTGGAATCCCATGCTAGTTCCTATTGGTATATACTTATAGTAAGTACGTTTTGAAGCTGTGTATAATACGGGTAAGAATACGACTAGAATTCTTGATGAAAGAAAAGAATGGAAAAGTAACTGTAACCATTTTCGTTAAGTATGAGTGTTTTGATATATGTCTTGAAGTCTTCCAAAAGTATTTTAATACATCTAAATACACTACTTGTATATACATTTTAACTGAGTCGTTAAGTCATCGTTAGTCGTTACATGTAAGTGTTGTTTTGAAACCTTTAAGTTAACGATCTCAATTAATGTTGTTAACCCATTGTTTATTATATCTAATGAGATGTTAAATTATTATATTATCATGATATTATGATATATTAATATATCTTAATATGATATATATACATTTAAATGTCGTTACAACGATAATCGTTACATATATGTCTCGTTTCGAAATCCTTAAGTTAGTAGTCTTGTTTATATGTATATAACTCATTGTTAATATACTTATGGAGATACTTACTTATCATAATCTCATGTTAACCATATATATATCCATATATATATGTCATCATATAGTTTTTACAAGTTTTAACGTTCGTGAATCACCGGTCAACTTGGGTGGTCAATTGTCTATATGAAACATATTTCAATTAATCAAGTCTTAACAAGTTTGATTGCTTAACATGTTGGAAACATTTAATCATGTAAATATCAATCTCAATTAATATATATAAACATGGAAAAGTTCCGGTCACTACAGGTCATCCTCAAGCGAACGGACAAGTAGAGGTTACCAACAAGGAAATCGTTGCTGGCATTTTAGCACGGTTGGGTCTGAGTCAAACTGGATGGGTGGATGAGCTGCCAAATGTATTGTGGGCACACCGGATGACGCCAAAGCAGAGCACGGGGGAAACACCTTTCAGTCTGGTGTATGGAACAGAGGCAGTGATACCGGCTGAAATATGTGTGCCAACACAACGCATTATGGCATTTGAGGTTGAGGCTAATTCTGAGGCGTTAAGAGAGAATCTCAACTTGTTGGAGGAAAGAAGGTTGATGGCCGCCATCTGGCAAGCAGATCACAAGCATAAAATGGCAAAATATTATAATAAAAAAGTACAGCATGTGCAGTTAGAAGTAGGTGATTTAGTACTACGTGATAATGAGGCAAGCAGGCAAATCAAATTTGGAAAGCTAGCCCCAAAATGGGAAGGACCTTATAAGGCCACGAAAGTAAATCAGAATGGATCATACATGCTTGCTGCGCCTTCCGGCGAGCAATATGAAAGAGCTTGGAATGCAATGAATTTAAAGAAATTTTATGCGTAGCACTATATGCATGGATAGCTTGATCAACTGTCAAATGCATGAGATATAGTCATAAATGTAAAAGTTTCTTTAAAAATATGAATAATAGCAATTATTCTTATGGCAATATTTTTCACAAATTTTATCCGGCCAAGGATTTTTTAGCCCAGGTGTCACATAGCTGTGTGTCATCCCTACTCGCAGAAAGAAAGAACGCCTTTCGGTGGTAGAAGTACAATCATACTCAAAATGGTTGTTATCCCTACTCACTAAAGCATCGAAGCAATGAAACGAATCTACAAAAAATGTCATGACACAACTTATATACACAAAATGCAGAGCACAACGGAAAATGGATCTTAGTGTCCAGCAAAATATATAAAGGCGAAAGTAATTCATAACTGTTCCTCATGAGTTTCATGACGGAAGGCGTATGAAGGAGAATATGATTTTGATATTCATAACTATAATGATTGCAAAGTACAATCTCAATGTCTCGAGCATTGTTCATTACAACAATCTTACTAAGTTACATCATATATTTCTAATATACATAACCAAGTGCAATATTAAGTATTATGTAAAAGCAGATGTCTAACAACATAGTGTTTCATTCATCCTGTGGAGTATAATTCAATACGTCATCTATTGTTACATCTGGCCTTTTACAAATATTTTCAAGATCAGAAAACCTCATATTTTCTATTAAGGCACCGGCTGCATCAGCTTCTAAATCGGCATTTTCATTAATCTTTGATGTGATTACCTCAGGCAGAGGATTTGGAAGTTCCGGTAGTTTTCTTTTCATAAAATTGAAAAACTTTAACCGTTCAACAGATTTGGCAAGGCGGACAAACTCACGGATTCTGTGAGATAGTGCCTGACAGTTAAAGATACGCTCTACAAGCGCAGAAATGCCAGTTATCATTCGTCTTTCGTTCTCCTCTTTGGCTTTAAGGTGTTTTTTCAACATGTTATTTTGCTCAAGCATTTTTTCGTTCTCCTTTACTGGTTCATCAATTTTGCCCAGATGCCGCTTTTCTCTAAAAGATAATTCTTTGACTTGCTCCTTATACTCCGCCCTCTGACTGTTGCAATTTTCATAGTGCCTCTTCATTGTCTCGTATTCCCTCTTTATTTCTGTGGCTATTCGTTCAGTCTTGGCTACTTTCTCATTTTCAGCAGAAAGCTCCTTATTTGTAGTGACTTCACTGTTTTGCAAGTTAGATAGGCGTTGAAGGTCATTCAAACCAGAAGCAATGTTCAGAATGATACTTTGTGCCTTAACCTTCTTGGCATCTGCATCAGATAAATTGCTAAAGAATTGGGCTAGTGAAGGACACACCATGGCATTCAAAAAAGTCACGAAATCTTCGTATGAGTGTGGTGGTCCTTTTAAAAGGGAGGAAAGCATGTTTGTGTCAAGATTGGGAAGTGTAATTTGTTGTTGAGAAGAACTAGGGCCAGCTCCTTGTTGAGCGGATGACGGAGGTATTTGACCAGTTCTTCTCCTCTCCTCGGAAGGCGGAAGAGTTGTTAATGTAGTATCTTGATGTGCTGCACTAGCTGTTGGAGATAAAGGAAAATTGTTATTTATAAAAGAGCTCCAATATGCTTCACAACATTTCAAAGGTGGCATAAAGTATAAGGAAGGGTTTGGATTATAAAATCCACCAGTACTGTGTATGCAAGAAAACAAGTACAGGTTTTGGTATGGAATTTTGCATAATTCAATGTTGTCATTTTCATTACCCGAGGTACGACGTTCTCTAGAGGCAACTCGATTCATACCTATGTCTTCTTCTTCTTCTTCTTCATTTTCATCCTCCCTCATTATATCTATTTTGGGGGTATCATCAATAATTTTCTCGGTGGTAAAGGTTAGTTGTGAGTACGTTGATGATCGCATGGCGGTAAGCAGAGTAATTTCTGCAAAAATTAAAAAGTCACTGTGATTAAATGGATAAATAAAGAAGAACATTTTATTTAAGCATATGTAGTAAAAGTAAATGCTTACTCTTTTTCCCAGCAAGAACACAGGCATAGCCTTGGGAGATATCCCAATCTTGGCTCATGGAAGTCAGCAAAAGCATGTGTTCCCCATATTTAATGTCATTGATTTCTTCAGCTTTAATCCTCTTAAACAAAAGGTTTTCTTTGGTGACGAGTTTTGGAAAAGTAACAGATACGGTATGCGAGTATTTGCGCCATACTCGAGTAGCTGCGTATTGTTTATGAATTGCATCTTCATTAATAAAGATAAACGAAGCATACCAGTTGTCGCCAGGATGATCAAGTGCGGGTTTCAGAAACCTATGAACTTTATTGAAAGTGAACCAACCATTTTCATGGCATGCTATACTTACCAAATGGAAAAATATCCGAATTGATGGTTCAATGCTCCTTGCGTGACAATACATTTCAAAAATTAAGATCTTTCGAATTGATGCTGGTTCAAATTGACCAACAGCAACACCGTAAAATTTACAAACTTCTAAGAAAAAGGGTGTAAATGGCAGACGTAAGAAAAATTTGAAGAATGAATGGCCATAAATAGCAACCTTGTCAGGGGGCGGTGAGCAGGCTCTGGCATTAGTTGCAGGAATCACTGGTTCAACCCCAGCTAATCTAGGAAAATGTTGCAGTAGCTCGCTTAAATATCTCTCATTTACTCTGCTAGGAATAGCTGCAACATCCTTTATGGCTGCCATTAATGTTCTAATGAAACAGGATGTAACAAAGGTATTGATGGAAGAAGATGAATACTGTAGAAGAAAGTTGTAAAAGTAAATGATCGGTTAGGGTTTATGGTGGTTAAAAAGCAAAAGATATAACAGCTGTAATCAGTGGTGATTTTGGGGGTTTTGTTTTCAGCCACACACGTGTAAGGACAAGATAAAAAGGTGAGTACATCGAAAAGTCTTTTTACTGCTAGAAGCGCGTGCGATATAAGCAATCATCATAATGTCAGTAAAATTCGCCTATCATTTAATGCCTGTGATGTGCTTCCCAATGAAAAAAGGAAATGTGAAGACTTGGTTGGCATGCGTTATTCTAAGTTTAACAACTTAATCAATTTTCAAATGCTTAAGTCATTAAACTGGGGGGGGACTTAATGGTGTATCCTATCGTATACATGTATAAAAGGCATAACGGTTGCATAAAAGTAGCATCAGGAAGGCTGGAAACAATAGTTTTGTGGAGTTAACCGTCTAGCGTTCTCCGCTGTACAGGCGGCTCCGTCATGCGCAAGCCCTGAAGGCCTCCTAGCGCGTAAGCCCTGGCCGGAGAACGCCACCTTCAGCGTAAATTTCGGATCATAAGTAACAGAACATATCATCATCTGACACGTGTCCCCAAGCAATCTGGTGGATCTGACACTATAAATAGACCCCTTGGGTCGTCATTTTACACAGTTCCGACATTCTGACAACTTTGAGAGCTGAGACTTCACTTCTCTTTCTCTCTCTACTTTCTCTCACTAGAATTCATCCGGCTAGCACTCTTACACTCTATGGACGACAGATTGATTAAGCCACCCCACAAATTTCTACACTTGTGAACCGGGTCTGCAGGGATTATTTCCTGAGGGTAAAAATCAATCGACAACACTCCGCCCTCCTAAAGCTAGATTACTTTTAGTATCTTGTTGACACACCAAGCCTTATCTCATAAGGAAATAGGTGTTAACAATACAATTAATTGCAATAATTTTAGTTTGATGATTTCTAGCCTAATTAGAGTTAAATTGTTAGTATATTATGCTTGTATAACCTAGATTGATGCTATTTGTCATGATTTGAAGCCTTAAACTTCAAAATTTTTAGAAATCTAGGGTTTGTGTTCTTGAGCAATTTAGGGCTTTTTGATATAAATAGGTTATTGCCGATTTTTGTTATGAATTATTGCTAAATTAAGTAGTGTAACATGTTTAGGTTGCTAAATGATCAAAACTTTGATCCTAAACATGATTTTTGAGCATCGAAGTGGACTTTTTAAGTCTAAAATTCATGAACTTGACTAATTTGATATGAATGCCATTTGAAACTTGTTTATTTGCTAATAATGATTATTTTGACATGTTATTTGAGTTAAATGCTTATGAACATTATGTACATTTTCATATATGCTTATTTGAAAAATTGTAGAATTGATAAAAATATGAAAATGTGTATAAGTTTAATATGAATTAAGCATGTTATTGAAATTGTGTTAATCTGTTATTTTGCTAACACTAATGCATATTTGAATGCACAATTTTGTGTTTAATTTGTTTTGTAGAGAAATACAGATACTGACGGTGCATCATCGTCTAGACAAGCTAATCAAGAGCCACAGCAAGAACCACGGCCAGAGATGCAACCGGAACCACAACAACAAGAACAACACCAACATTATGATCAACATTTACCTTATTATGAGCCGAAACCACTGTTTTACACTCATTATCGTCAATTTTAGCCTCATTCGAGAATTATGCACCTACTTATCAACGAACAACAATTACATCCCAACCTAAGATTCGATCATTGTTGGACATAATACCCAAAATTTCAGATGAACATGCACATCCTCTACCACAAAAATATTGAGATGCCTCGGGTAATCGATTGAGAGCCTTTGGAAGCGGTTAACCTAGCCGACTCGGTTATAGGTTTACTAGTTCAGAGGTATGGTAACTCTACATTTAACGATTGGATCCGTTTATTTACCACGCGTAGAACTATATATAGAGAATGGTGTGTTGAATTGCTTAGCACTATAGAGTTAAATAATCAGATTACTATGTTAGGAGATAAAAGTTTTATTAGATTTTTGTTAGGCGGTAGAATGTACAGGATGTCCATGTTGGACATGGCTAGAGCTTTATTAATCTACACCCCAGCTGAGATTAATACACCTGATTGTAATAGTTTAATTGCCGAAGGTGAGAGAGTAGATAGGAATTTTGACAATGATGCCATATGGAGGCGTATGTCAAGATTTAGGGAGTTTACGCAGGGTGGAAGACACTCCTATTTAGATATTCACAGGGCAGAACTCCGGGTAATACATAGATTTTTAGCAAACTCGATTACACAACTGGGTAGAAACAAGGAGAAAATGACCCAAAACGATTTATTCTATCTTAAGTGTATTTGAGACCCGAGGAGCTTTGTTAATATTTCTTATTGCGTTGGCCACTATTTGTCTAAAGTTGTTGAGGGTATGCAAGCAGGAAGTATTATAGGGGGAGGTATTTTTGTTACTCTCATTGGAGAGTACTTAGGTGTAGATAAAGAGCAAGGGGGTCCAATGGTAGAGATTGAGGAACAAGCCGAGAGAATAGGATTGCAATTTTATCAAGGTGCAAAGGTACTAACTCAGAGGCACAATATGCCAATACCATATCAAGGCGCCCATCCACAGGTAGAGAGGGGTTCGGATGAGGAAATGGAGGAAGCGGATGATATTAGGGATGTCATTAGGGATAGTTATACTGATGTCTTCCAGCATATAGATGTGGAGGAAATGAATAACCAAGCTAGGCATCGTCAGTATGAGCAGTGGAGAGCCGCAGATGAGTATAAGCAATCAAGGCGACGCCAACACGATAGCTGGCAAGTTCATCAGCACCAGATCATGAGCCAGCTGTCATATCAGGTACCTCATAACTACATTCCGACTTGACCTGCATACTATCCACCACATCAGCATGATATGCGACCACCCTTTAACCTGCACGACCCCAACAAAACCTATCAGAACACCGATCACCAGCCATGGAACCCGAGCGATGACATGAACTGGAATCCATATCCAGATTGATACAGTTCCATTGGTGATTTCTTATCTTTTTATCATTTTTTATCTATTTATGTTTAAACATATAATATTTTGATATTTTTATGTAATTTTTAACATTTTTATTATTTTGTTATTAATATTTCATATTTATAATTTGAAAGTGGGATATTAAGTCCCATTTCAAATTACCATGCATGTTTATATTTGTATTGTATGTATATTGTGAATTGTACACAACAGGGTAAAACAGCGCACTTTCAAAGACTGACATTAAGTTCAGCAAAAGCTATTAATTTTGACGACAAGACGAAAAACAAATGTGATATAACAACTGCAGGAATGAACAAATGATGTGCACCATTTATCATTCAAACAAAGAACAATATGTTTAGAAACTTTGGTAAATCTTAATCATCTTTTTACGCTAATCACCCTCAAAAATTTAAATTGATACTGGTTTCTTGCAAATGAGGGCATTGCAAGATCTTAAGTGTGGGAAGGGATTAAAGAGCGGGTTTTAAACATTTAACTTATACACTTGATTTAATAGCCACCGTTAAATTTTACTAGTAAAGCAGTAGTTGTATTAGAATCTAGTGCTCTCTGATAATAAAGAACATCCCTAGTCTTATATACTGACTACCCACTTCTAGTAAAAAATTTTAAAAAAATTTCAACTAAATGAACTCAAAATCATGTTTATACATATTTATGAACGATAAAACTATGTGTTAACACCGAAATTATTGTTGCCCCGAAAAGGACATAAATTGAGAAACAACCCAAAACGTTTGAATTCATTTAAAATGGAATAGAAGAGAATAAAAAGGCAAAGAAAGAAAAATAAAAGCCAAGTGTGGGAAAATTTACCAAGTTATTTAAATCACATATCACATATTTTTGTACAAATAATTGAAGGTACTTTTGTTTTGGACGATTTTAATCAGTTTTACCCGATTTCTTATAATATATTTGAAAGAAATGTGCCACTTGGTTTAAAAGGAAGTAAAGTCTTCCGAGAAAAAGACACGCGCTTCTTGATTTAGGTCAGGAAGTTGTCGTCCAGACCAGTTGTAGAGTCTACGAAAAACTTTGAAAAGTTTTCTCAAAAATCAGCTGGAAATCAACGGACCTCAGCATCAAACAGGTTCGCCAAGTGGTCAGAATTATCCTAACCATGAGAGGATCTGCCTCGTAAAATGGGGAGGGCGCCATGCAAATTAGCTTGATAAGACTAATGAATCAGACCCCCAGAAAGAATAATCTCCTTAAAGATTAAAAATCAGCTTTTAAGCCTGATATTACTCAATCCTTGAGATTGAACTTAAAGATTGAGAATTACAAACTCATAGAATTCGATGATATCTAAACTCAAGCTTGAACGAGAAAATATTTTGATCAAATTAAAACCGATTTGTTTTCTGAAAACCTATTTTCAATGCGTTCATTACCATTGAACGTAAAATCCTAAGAATTTACCGAAATTCATTAGGCCACCTGAACCAAATTGGGTGTCAACCGTAAGAACGGTGGTTACATAGCATGGTCGAAGACACGACCTTGTGCCAGACCAAAAAATTATAGGGTGGTCTTTACTATTGCTCCTACAAAGGATAGTAATTGCATCCGACACGATGTAGACCATAATCAAAAGTATGTCATTAGACATTGCCTTAACAATTGCTTGTTCAACGCTTTCCTTTATAACCAGACGGTAGTTTACCAAAAGGTAATATACGGAGCAAGTATACTGGATGTGTTGCTTTCCTAATACATGGTTAGCAAGTAGGTGACACAAAACCACAAGTTTTGAGCTTAAATTTTAAAATCTGAAACCCACAAAACCCACAAAAACATTTTGCAAACATTGGTAAAGGGTTATTCCGGAAAACTTATCTAGGGTAAAATCTAGATTGAATTTTCAAAAGATCAAATGTTTTCATAAAGATCCAATTTCCTAAAGAAACTAAATTTTTATAGTCATGTGGGACTATAAACCACATCATTACTATCATTGTTCATACTGTTGTATCAAAATCACTGCTGTACAAAGTGTGAAGAATAAAGAAGTGATTCTAGTAAAGTTTATATTCAAGTTCTATATTGCTTGAGGACAAGCAACGCTCAAGTGTGGGAATATTTGATAATGCTAAAAACGAACATATATTTCATAGCATTATCCTTCCAGAAAGACAAGCTTTTAGTTGCAATTCTTCTATTTACAAGTGATATTCGTTTAATTAATAAAAAGTGAAGATAAAAGACAGATTCGACGATTTGAAGATGCAAACGACCAAAACGCTAAAAAGTACAAAGTACAATCCAAGTGGTTCAATTTATTGATGAGAAACGTCTAAAAATTACAAGAGTACAAGTCGTGTAATGCAAAGTACAATATATTAAATTGTACGAAAGGACGTTCGAAAATCCTAAACCGAGACATAAACCGAGAAGAAATGTATGACTCAACGGAGCTAAAATTACAAGTCGACTATGATCATGAATATAATATAATATATATATAATTATATATAATTATATATATTATATTATATATTAATTTAATCGAGCAGACTACGTTTTGAAAAGCAAAATATCTGAATCCAGCTGGCCATGCGATCGCATGGCATGGAAACACAAAATCCATTAGATCGTATGGAGTACTGTAGATGGCCAAGTCCTATAAATTGCAACGAATTCGGCCGAATTATGTACACCTTCATCAATCAATTACTCTGGTCTCTCCCTCAATATATATATATTTATATTTTATAATTATAATTTTAATATTAAGTTAATAATAATAAGGTTATAGTAGCGAATGTTTTAAGTTTGTAAGTCGAAACTCTGTCCGTGTAACACTACGCGATTAATACTCATTGTAAGTTATGTTCAACCTTTTTAAATTAATGTCTCGTAGCTAAGTTATTATTATGCTTATTTAAGGCGAAGTAATCGTGATGTTAGACTAAATATTAAAGATGGGGTTATTGGGCTTTAGACCATAATTAGGGTTTGGACAAAATACCGACACTTGTGGAAATTGGGCTATGGGCTATTAATGGTCTTTATATTTAATTAGCTAAATGATATCTTGTTAATTTAATATAAAGGTTACAATTTGACGTATCTATATATAACCACATACGCTTGAATGGGTACAGTGGGCGGGATATTTATAAATACTGATAATTGTTCATTTGACCGGACACGGGGATGGATTAATAGTCAATGGACTCATTAAAATAGGGGTGGATTACATTCAAGGGTAATTGGTGTAATTGTTAACAAAGTATTAAAATCTTGGATTACACGCAGTCGATAACCTGGTATATTCATTAAACAAAGTATTAATACCTTGTTACAGTTTAAGTCCCCAATTAGTTAGAATATTTGACTTCGGGTATAAGGTTAATTTGGCGAAGACTCTCGCACTTTATAATTATGACCGATGGACTATTATGGATAAAACCAGATAGACATATCGAATAACCCAGGACAAAGGACAATTAATCCATGGTAATAAATTAAAATCAACATGTCAAACATCATGATTACGGAAGTTTAAATAAGCATAATTCTCTTAATTTATATCTCATTGTACTTTTATTTACTGTCATTTTATTTATCGTCATTTTATTTATCGTACTTTAAATTATAGCACTTTTATTTTATCGCATTTTTATTTATCGTCATTTACTTTACGCTTTAAAATAAGTAATTATTTTGCATTAGGACTTAAAATCGACAAACCGGTCATTAAACGGTAAAACCCCCTTTTATAATAATAATAGTACTACTTATATATATATATATATATATATATATATATATATATATATATATATATATATATATATATATATATATACAAATATAGTTTAAAATAAATATAGTGTTAAACTCAGCTAGATCCCTGTGGAATGAGACTTACTAAAAATTACACTACTCTACGATTAGTTAAACTGCCTATAAGTGTTGTAGCAAGGGTTAGGTATATCCATTCAATAAATAAATAAATAACTTGTGTTAAATTGTATCGTATTTTGTGACAACCCGGAAATTTCCAACCAAATTTAAACTTTAATCTTTATATGTTTCCGACACAATAAGCAATATTTGTTAAGTTAAATTTCAAGAATTTTAAACTATGTTCATACATTCATTCAACCTCGACCAAGTTCCAACGATTCACGAACCATTAAACAAATATGATTATATATGTATATGTGTATATATATTATAACTTGAAACGTAAATAAAATATTAGATTAAATACTTTATATGATTGTATCTGTTTCAAAATGTTTATCAATGGAATTAGAAGATAAGATCAAATGATTGAATTATCAGATATATTGAATTATGATTACAAGTCTCTATTGAAAGGCCCACATTGATTTGAGAAACCTTTCCATTTTAACAATATTCGAAAAATGGTAAAGTGATTTATAAATAAGAACAAATTGTCAATCATTGAGAACTAGACAAAGGATAGTGGAAGATTAAATTTTATAAAGACTCGATTGATCTATTTAGTTTCAAACGTACAAAAAACGTTTTTAGTTTAAAAAGAACTTTATTATTAAAACGTATATAACTTTTATAAATATCTAGAACCACTTTTGACAACTCATTACTTAACTAGTATGATAAAGATAACGATATTTATATTTTATTTTATTAAATATATATAACGATTTAAATTAATATTATATATATTTATACGCGTATTATACGTACATAGTTTTATACTTTTACTATACTTAAACTTTACCTTTACTTTATTTTTACTTTACTTTAACTTTAATAATTCACTTTAATAATTCATACTTTAATAATTCACTTTAATAATTCATACTTTAATAATTCACTTTAATAATTCACTTTAATAATTCAAAAATCTATTATAAATAGAATTCAATAGGTTTCATTATTTCATAGAAACTTGAAAATATTTTTCTCTAAACTCTCTCAATCGATATACATATATATATTTACTCCGTATTATTTCAAGATATTATTAGTATACATAAAATATTACTACGGAGTGCTGTCCAAGTGATTTCGAAATTGTTTTTCGAGTGGGATATGATTAAGGAAATTATGGGTTATAGCTATGGAGGTGATTGAGTATGGTTCATGGGTATGCTCGTGAGGTCAATATAGTGTTTATCATTTCCGTTGCGTCTACGTACCTTTCCTGCAATATTGAATCTCTATATTGATACGTGAGTACTCATAATTTAACTTTTACATACTAATAGTGTATCCCTGACTAGTGCTCAAGTATTTAGGATTATGCATGCTTGTACTTTTGATATTGCCCTTAGACAGATTAGGTTGAATCTTGAATTAGTTACACTTGCGGTTGAGATAAGGTATAAGATATGCATGTCCTTGGAAAGCTAGCGAAAAATTAAGAACTTTTCCTTTAGATATCGAATGGTTTCGATGAACGGATTAGAAGTTATAATCAATTGAATTTTCGATATTTTTATTAAAAATGATTATTATTATCGTCGTTTTTATCGTCGTTCTAGTTTTATCTTATTATTATCATTATTATTATCTTTATCAATAAAAGGGATTTATCATTAAAAATTGTTATTTTTTTATTATTACTATCGTTATTATCGTTAAAGTTATAATTAGTATTATTATTATTATCCAATTATTATTATTATTATTGGTATTATTATTATTATTATTATCATTATTAATATATATATCATTATTTAAAAATAGTTATTGTTATTGTTATTATTATTATTACTATATTATCATTAAGATAATTAATAGTATTATCGTTAATAATGTTATAGTAACTATCATTATTAATATTAGTGTAATTAAAACAAATATTTGTAACACCTAATTATTTTGATTACTATTATTATCATTATTATGAACACGATATAAAAGACGATTAAAAGCTATTAAACGAAACGATTAGGAAATAATGGGTAAGAGTATCATGAGGAAATTAAATATTATAAGATATTGATTTAGATAAAATTATCGTTCTTATTATCTTTATCATTACTATTATTATTAAAAGTATCGTTAGTATTAAAACTATCATTTTAACAAACATTATCATTTTAATTGACATGTCATTGTTACTATAAAATATCATTATTATTATTATTTTAAATAGAATTATTATTTTAAAGATAATATTAAAAATTATCATAAATATTAAAGTTATCATAATTAGAATTATCGTTTTATCATAATGTCATCTTAGTAATTATAAATATTGATATTTTTAAAATAATTATTATTATTACAAAATAATACAACTTTTACTTACTATCATTATAGATATTATTTTATCAAATAAATATGTGATACAAACATATTTTACTACGTGTAATAACTTACTTTAATAATACCTATCATATTATCTTTATAATATTAAATGAACCCTATAAATTTTATTACTTAATATATATAAAAGTATATTTTATTATATAAATTTAATATAAAATTTTATTTATTAATAAATAAATTATATTATTTACTCTAATAAATCTTTTAAAAATATTTAAAAATATAAAATGACGATATTTAAACTATATATTAATCATGTATAGATTTTTGGAAATTATTTTGAGTCAAATTTACTTTTGTTGACTTTTGCATATTAGTCTCGAGCATTAGGATTGTGGTACACTATGACTTGATCTAATTTGTTAGACAAATATTGACCAACACATAAATATATATAATTAATTTAGGTTCGTGAATCCGAGGCCAACCTTGCACTTGTTCAATGACGTTATATGTATTTTTACTACGAAATACAGTATGGTGAGTTTCATTTGCCTTTTTACCCTTTATATTTTTTGGACTGAGAATACGTGCGCTTTTATAAATGTTTGACGAAATAGACACAAGTAATTGAAACTACATTCTATGGTTGAATTATCGAAATCGAATATGCCCCTTTTTATTAAAGTCTGGTAATCTAAGAATTAGGGAACAGACACCCTAATTGACGTGAATCCTAAAGATAGATCTATTGGGCCTAAAAAACCCCATCCAAAGTACCGGATGCTTTAGTACTTCGAAATTTATATCATGTCCGAAGGAGGATCCTGGAATGATAGGGGATATTCTTATATGTATCTAGTTAATGTCAGTTACCAGGTGTTCACCATATGAATGATTATTTTTGTCTCTACTCATGGGACGTATATTTATGAGAACTGGAAATGAAATTCTTGTGGTCTATTAAAATGATGGAAATAAATGATTATGATAAACTAATGAACTCACCAACCTTTTGGTTGACACTTTAAAGCATGTTTATTCTCAGGTGTTAAAGAAATCTTCCACTGTGCATTTGCTCATTTTAAAGATATTACTTGGAGTCTTTCATAGCATATTTTGAAGAACGTTGCATTCGAGTCATTGAGTTCATCAAAGATTATTATTAAATCAATTTATAATTGGATAGTGGATATTATGAAATGGTATGCATGCCTGTCAATTTTCGATGTAAAGAAAGATTGTCTTTTAAAAACGAATGCAATGTTTGTAAAATGTATCATATAGAGGTCAAATACCTCGCAATGTAATCAACTATTGTGAATCGTTTATAATGTATATGAACGGGTCCTTTCAGTTGGTATCAGAGCGGTGGTCTTAGCGAACCAGGTCTACATTAATGTGTCTAACTGATAAGTCGATAGGATGCATTAGTGAGTCTGGACTTCGACCGTGTCTGCATGTCAAAAGTTTTGCTTATCATTTTGTGTCGAAAATTAACTACTTATCATCCTCAGGAAATTACCTGCTTATCATTTTTAGTCTAAGACACGTCTTGCTGCATTGATTGCATTAATAGTGTATAGACAAAAATTCATATCTTAGCATATCTGCTAAATCATATCTTATCGTATCTGTTACTTTAAACTTTACCTGACATATCCCGCAAAGTCCTCCGTAATCTAGGAAATCTTTTGATCTATATATATATATATATATATATATATATATATATATATATATATATATATATATATATATATATATATATAGAATACCATCCGTTAGCCAAAATCATTTCATATAAAAAAAAAATCCTTTATCCAATCGTACGAAATGGAATTCGTCATCAGTTCAAGTCACTCAGATTCCGAAATGGAATCCCATTCAAGCTTCGAAAGCAGTGTGACCGGAATAGATCAACCAATCATTCATCACCTATTCTGGATGAATTAGGGATGGGTTCGTAGCCTCCTCAATCATTGGAGACAAGAAGAAGGTGATCCCTTCCATCCACCACATTGCCCTCTTGACGAAGAACCTGAAGCACTTACCAGCGAACCTGTCCGAAATACCGTGTTCTCGCTCATTTCCAGAGTATCTCATCACGATTATATATTACATCAAATTTTAGATTTTATTTATCCGCTCGTCCGAACCGACAATCACCCCGGTGTAATAGAAGAAGTCAACGAGCTTCGCGCTCGGGTAGTGGCTTTGGAGAATATGGTGCAGAGATTACAAACACCAGCAGCACCATCAGCAGCATAACCAGTACCACCATCATCAACGCCGACAGTACCATTACCACCTCCAACCACAATCGCGTCATAAACCTCAACTTCACAATCTGTCCCACGAGCATCAACGTCATACGGACCATAGATACCAAGGAGTACCAACAACAATAACTGATGAAGTATTAATTCATAACTTCATTGGAGAAACATTCCGCGACGATTATGTAATCCCTAAAGTCTTGGAGATTATCTAATCTAGCCCTAACCATAAATCAGTTAAGCGTACCAAAAAGATAGAAGGAAGAGTAGAAACCCTGACAAAAATGGTGTGTGATTAACAAGCTAAACTTGCTTTACCAACAACATCAACAGTACCGTCAGCGTTACCAGCATCGTCAGTACAGTCAACATCCGAATCAACAACACCGATAACATCACAAACTCCGTCAGTTCAAGAATCACTGTGGACATCATTACGAATCAATAACGTGTATATTGTATCAACGAGTTATGAAGAATTAAGTCATTCCCTCTGAAGAAATTATATGTATATTATATATATATATATATATATATATATATATATATATATATATATATATATATATATATATATATATATATATATATATATATTTTGAAATAAATCTTTCTGTGCTAAGCTATTGTGTGTGAATCTTAACTTCTCGGTTAATTCATATTATAAATATGCAATAATGTACGTCCTTCGGCCGCAACTTAACCAGCGTTAACTACAATCTCTGTCGCAATTCAACAAATTCCAATTCATAATAAATCAAGTATATATTTGATTTTACACTTTCATCATCGATGTACCCTAAACTTTTCAGATAACATCATTCGTACTTTGCAAAATTCACAAGAATTCCACGAACCGAACATCATACATCAACAAATAACGAAGTATTGATTCATAATTTCAATGTCATTAAAGAAATACTGCGTAAAAGTTATGTACTTTTTAAAGCCTTTAGGGATTATTCAATTCTAGTTTCAACCGTAAATCAAATGAGTTTAATTTAACATTAACTCATTAAATCTATGTTACATCTGAAGAAAATATACATATATATATTTTCATAAAGACTGTAATAAAATTCTTTTGTACAAAATATTAATTGTGAAATTTTTTTTAACGGGTAGGTAATACCCGAGAGATATATAAATTCACAAATAATATGTTACATTATTCGAATCTGATTCAGCAAATCATCCATTATACTTCCTACATTCACAACAGTATACATTCTTTTATAGAAATCAAAACAACCATACTCATTCAAAATTTAATTACATATTCTGATCTTGAAATCTCAAAATTTAACTCGAGATATGACCAAAATCATCACTCTTAGATCCTTACATCTTTCACAAGCTATATTTTGACTTCAAAACTGTGTTAGAACATCAAATGTATGTTAACGATTACAATCTGTGTTCAAACCCTTCAAAAATTTCTGAAGATACTTCGAATGATGAGCAATCGAGATGAGGATCCAACCACATGTTACCCACAGTTATGTACCCGAAAAACTCTTGAAACCAAAGTAAAAGTTTAAACAACGTATCCGCGTCAGATTCTTTGGCATTTATTAGCAAAAATAACTTTGCGATTCCTATTCAAAGTAGCCAGTTTTGTCACAGCTCCAGCAAGTCAACTTCGAGTTTTCAGTCAGACTAACCTTATTATAACCTTGAGATATACACCATCGTTACCAGGGAACCTTTTATATTTCACCACATTATTAGCAGATGTACCAACAACTTCATTACTCTTTGACTTTAGCCTCTCCAAAAAGTCATTATAATTATTTATTGAAACCCCATCATTTACTCATTCGCATCTTGTAATGAGAATTGCCATACGAATCATTGGGAATTAGCAATCAGTATTTTGAAATCTCGCAGCATGTCTACGCCAACAGTTATATGTGTATATATAACATCTATCTTCTGGACTTAATTTGAATGTGAAGTTTCTGAAAAACACTCCAAACTACGAATTGGTTCTCCGAAAATGGAAAAAAAGAAAATACTGATGAAGCAGTAAAAACTATAAACGACTTTAAACGATAAAAGCTGGATGATAATAATGAAGTGTGCTGGCAAAGTTCAGAAAAAGAGAAGTTTTGGAACTGGAAAACGGATTGAGCAAAGTAGGAAGGAGGCTGTGGACAAATTACAAAGACTGAACCTGACTTCAAAGGATCCAAATGATTCAGTACCTGCTGAAGTCATTAACGAATACCTTGCTCCTGACTCTAAACCCCTGCGGACAATATTCTTCATCATCCTCTGATATTAGAAATTCTAAAATATCATCATATCTTTCATTATAAATATCCTCTATATTTCTGAAGATATTTTCTTAATTTTTCTTATTTGAAATCATTTACCTCTTCGCGCTATCTGTATTACATCGTAAAAGAAACTATTTTAGTTTCTAAATTCTGAAACATTCAAGTTTAAAATAGGAATATTTTGAAGTAGTGTTGGGAACTGAAGCATGAATTAGTATAATATAATGAAACTTGATCAACGTGATTATATTACAGTAAGTCATGCTGAGTTTCTAAATGGAACGTGATGATTCACAGATCATAACATCATCATGTGCCATGTTATACGACTCTTGTATTCTATTTGACCTCTAAAATATCAAGAAAGTATTTCTTGATGATTCGGCCTTTTCCAAGGTATTCTAGTAATTTGACAAGTCAAGATCGTGCCATCACAATTTTCTTCCTAGAACATTAACAATGTTCATTCTGAAATTCATATCTGTGAATTCTGGACCATTACAAGCGGTGCTTAATCGCAAGAAGAAGAAACGAAAGGACAAAACTCCGAAATAGAAATTGGGGTATAAATTGCAGCAAATAAAAGAGAGCATTAACTATGAATGATAATGATTATAGAAGACAGAAGCAGAGACTTTGAAATATAAGGGAACATATAAAGCCCAACGATAAACCAGAAATTATAAACCATATATATCGATGCATATAGCAATATAAAGACACGGGAGAACTAGAAACACTATAAACCCAAGAGTATAGTAGAAGTAAATAGATTCTTTCGGCGGTAGATGAAAAAGAAGAATGTCCGATATGAAAGTTAGAAGTATATCGAGAATCAGAACTGGATGGAGCATATTGATGAATACTTTAAAATATGAGTTGAGGGGGAAAGAATAGAAGGTGATGAAACATGACTTGGAACTTAGAAATCAACAGATTTAACTCACACAATGGCGGAATAAGTGAATCAAACCCTCTAGTGAATAGGTTAAGTTTTTTTTTTTATTAATTTAGTCAAACCACAACTAAATCAAGTGTGATTAGATCAACACATAGAGCTATTATTCACTACCTGGGTGATTTGGACTGAGAGAGAATCAGAGGAGCTCACTAGATCTGAGTGTGTGTAACAAATGAGAGGCTTAACCTAAAATGAAGAACATAAGACTTTATATACCCCTGCTGTTGACTCACCCATACGATTCATTCATCACACGTACGAGTTGACTTCATCAGCCTTACGGGTGATCACTCACTCGTGTCTTCTCATTTAGGTTGTAATTGTGACTTAGCTCAGCATCAACCGTGCGTATGAGCCTGTCATTTGTACTAGTGAGGCTTCACTCATACGTCTGTCTAAGTCTAATATAGTCAAACATCTAAATCTCGTTCCTGCAGTTCTTGTAACCACATACAAACACGGATAGGATAATAACGAGCAATCATGGTGGCCTGTAAACTGTTGTACCTGCAATGGACGTGGGTAGATGTCTAGGGACTTGCATAAAATGCATCAACGGAAGGTGTGAGTTGTAAGGAAACGAAGGAGGTGAATTTATAAGAAAATCTCCGACAGAACAATTAAAATGGACGATCGCATTTAAAGCGGATCCTAATTCCCTTGATTACCGGAGAGTCAAATCTTCTTAAGAAGATTTTCTTCAAATCCCTTGAAATCTGGGAATCAATCATATCTACGTCAAATGATAAGATGAATCTACACTTACTCATTTCACTCTTCTATGTTAGCTTGATTCGTACTCTTCATATAAATGGATTGTTTATCCAAATTATTCGCTGATGATAAAACTTTAATTTTCAGCCCGTATGCATCATGAAAACATATTTATTATCATTCACGACCTTTTCACTCAAATTTCGGGACGAAATTTCTTTAACGGGTAGGTACTGTGACAACCCGGAAATTTCCAACCAAATTTAAACTTTAATCTTTATATGTTTCCGACACAATAAGCAATATTTGTTAAGTTAAATTTCAAGAATTTTAAACTATGTTCATACATTCATTCAACCTCGACCAAGTTCCAACGATTCACGAACCATTAAACGAATATGATTATATATATATATATATATATATATATATATATATATATATATATATATATATATATATATATATATATATATATATATATATATATATATATATGTGTGTGTGTGTGTATATATATTATAACTTGAAACGTAAATAAAATATTAGATTAAATACTTTATATGATTGTATCTGTTTCAAAATGTTTATCAATGGAATTAGAAGATAAGATCAAATGATTGAATTATCAGATATATTGAATTATGATTACAAGTCTCTGTTGAAAGGCCCACGTTGATTTGAGAAATCTTTCCATTTTAACAATATTCGAAAAATGGTAAAGTGATTTATAAATAAGAATAAATTGTCAATCATTGAGAACTAGACAAAGGATAGTGGAAGATTGAATTTCATAAAGACTCGATTGATCTATTTAGTTTCAAACATACAAAAAACGTTTTTAGTTTAAAAAGAACTTTATTATTAAAACGTATATTAATTTTATAAATATCTAGAACCACTTTTGACAACTCATTACTTAACTAGTATGATAAAGATAACGATATTTATATTTTATTTTATTAAATATATATAACAATTTAAATTAATATTATATATATTTATACGCGTATTATACGTACATAGTTTTATACTTTTACTATACTTAAACTTTACCTTTACTTTATTTTTACTTTACTTTAACTTTAATAATTCACTTTAATAATTCATACTTTAATAATTCACTTTAATAATTCATACTTTAATAATTCACTTTAATAATTCATACTTTAATAATTCACTTTAATAATTCATACTTTAATAATTCACTTTAATAATTCAAAAATCTATTATAAATAGAATTCAATAGGTTTCATTATTTCATAGAAACTTGGAAATATTTTTCTCTAAACTCTCTCAATCGATATACATATATATATTTACTCCGTATTATTTCAAGATATTATTAGTATATATAAAATATTACTACGGAGTGCTGTCCGAGTTATTTCGAAATTGTTTTTCGAGTGGGATATGATTAAGGAAATTATGGGTTATAGCTATGGAGGTGATTGAGTATGGTTCATGGGTATGCTCGTGAGGTCAATATAGTGTTTATCATTTCCGTTGCGTCTACGTACCTTTCCTGCAATATTGAATCTCAATATTGATACGTGAGTACTCATAATTTAACTTTTACATACTAATAGTGTATCCCTAACTAGTGCTTGAGTATTTAGGATTATGCATGCTTGTACTTTTGATATTGCCCTTAGACAGATTAGGTTGAATCTTGTATTAGTTACACTTGTGGTTGAGATAAGGTATAAGATATGCATGTCCTTGGAAAGCTAGCGAAAAATTAAGAACTTTTCCTTTAGATATCGAATGGTTTCGATGAACGGATTAGAAGTTATAATCAATTGAATTTTCGATATTTTTATTAAAAATGATTATTATTATCGTCGTTTTTATCGTCGTTCTAGTTTTATCTTATTATTATCATTATTATTATCTTTATCAATAAAAGGGATTTATAATTAAAAATTGTTATTTTTTTATTATTACTATCGTTATTATCGTTAAAGTTATAATTAGTATTATTATTATTATCCAATTATTATTATTATTATTGGTATTATTATTATTATTATCATTATTAATATATATATCATTATTTAAAAATTGTTATTGTTATTGTTATTATTATTATTACTATATTATCATTAAGATAATTAATAGTATTATCGTTAATAATGTTATAGTAACTATCATTATTAATATTAGTGTAATTAAAACAAATATTTGTAACAACTAATTATTTTGATTACCATTATTATCATTATTATGAACATGATATAAAAGAATATTAAAAGCTATTAAACGAAACGATTAGGAAATAATGGGTAAGAGTATCATGATGAAATTAAATATTATAAGATATTGATTTAGATAAAATTATCGTTCTTATTATTTTTATCATTACTCTTATTATTAAAAGTATCGTTAGTATTAAAACTATCATTTTAACAAAAATTATCATTTTAATAGACATGTCATTGTTACTATAAAATATCATTATTATTATTATTTTAAATAGAATTATTATTTTAAAGATAATATTAAAAATTATCGTAAATATTAAAGTTATCATAATTAGAATTATCGTTTTATCATAATGTCATCTTAGTAATTATAAATATTGATATTTTTATAATAATTATTATTATTATAAAATAATATAACTTTTACTTACTATCATTATAGATATTATTTTATCAAATAAATATGTGATACAAACATATTTTACTACGTGTAATAACTTACTTTAATAATACCTATCATATTATCTTTATAATATTAAATGAACCCTATAAATTTTATTACTTAATATATATAAAAGTATATTTTATTATATAAATTTAATATAAAATTTTATTTATTAATAAATAAATTATATTATTTACTCTAATAAATCTTTTAAAAATATTTAAAAATATAAAATGACGATATTTAAACTATATATTAATCATGTATAGATTTTTGGAAATTATTTTGAGTCAATTTTACTTTTGTTGACTTTTGCATATTAGTCTCGAGCATTAGGATTGTGGTACACTATGACTTGACCTAATTTGTTAGACAAATATTGACCAACACATAAATATATATAATTAATTTAGGTTCGTGAATCCGAGGCCAACCTTGCACTTGTTCAATGACGTTATATGTATTTTTACTATGAAATACAGTATGGTGAGTTTCATTTGCCTTTTTACCCTTTATATTTTTGGGACTGAGAATACATGCGCTTTTATAAATGTTTGACGAAATAGACACAAGTAATTGAAACTACATTCTATGGTTGAATTATCGAAATCGAATATGCCCCTTTTTATTAAAGTCTGGTAATCTAAGAATTAGGGAACAGACACCCTAATTGACGCGAATCCTAAAGATAAATCTATTGGACCTAACAAACCCCATCCAAAGTACTAGATGCTTTAGTACTTCGAAATTTATATCATGTCCGAAGGAGGATCCCGGAATGATAGGGGATATTCTTATATGTATCTAGTTAATGTCGGTTACCAGGTGTTCACCATATGAATGATTATTTTTGTCTCTACGCATGGGACGTATATTTATGAGAACTGGAAATGAAATTCTTGTGGTCTATTAAAATGATGGAAATAAATGATTATGATAAACTATTGAACTCACCAACCTTTTGGTTGACACTTTAAAGCATGTTTATTCTCAGGTGTTAAAGAAATCTTCCGCTGTGCATTTGCTCATTTTAAAGATATTACTTGGAGTCTTTCATAGCATATTTCGAAGAACGTTGCATTCGAGTCATTGAGTTCATCAAAGATTATTATTAAATTAATTTATAATTGGATAGTGGATATTATGAAATGGTATGCATGCCTGTCAATTTTCGATGTAAAGAAAGATTGTCTTTTAAAAACGAATGCAATATTTGTAAAATGTATCATATAGAGGTCAAATACCTCGCAATGTAATCAACTATTGTGAATCGTTTATAATGTATATGAACGGGTCCTTTCATATTTAATAATATTTCATAGTAAAAATAATAGTATTTCGTACTACCCCTCGCACACATCAGAAACCTTACCTATAGTTACAAGATCAAGTTTGAAAAGGAAACATAATGAGTATGAAAAGAATAAGTGTGGGGAAAATAAGCCTAAGGAGTGATCCCGTTAGAAGAATGAGTCGCGCAACCAACTCTATAATGAAAACTACCTATCCCTATATGTGTTTATTAGGATTATGTTTTTTTCTAAGTGTTTTATTATTTTGATACTTGTTTAAATATGAATGTAAGAGTAATATAGCTCCTAAATGTTAAATTGTTTAAGTGATGAAAGTTATTAATAAAATATTATGTTTATGTTATACTTTGCATTATTTAATATCTTGTCAAGTTATTTATATTCAATTCAAAAAAAGTCCGCAAAAGTGCTCCGCAATCATTCTATGATCCTATAATCAAGTAACATCACTCTTTCCTTTATTCTCAATTATGTCTTTCATTTATTATTTTCTTTTATTATAAATTCAATGAGGATATTGCATAATCTAAGTGTGGGGAGGGAATTGATTACTCACTTAAAAAGATTAAAAGATACTATAATTTTCCCAAAATAGTTGAAAATTGGGTACAAATAATTTTTTTTAGAAAGTATAAATTCTTAGTCAAACTTATGCCTTTTTACTAACTTAATCTTAAAGGTAATAATAAAACTACTCTCAATTTCGAGATCGGATTACTTGTTTAAGATAAGAATTTAAAATCCAAAAATTGTGAAGCGATTGCAAGCTTATAGCCACTACCATATGGCATAATAAGCATGGACCATTGATGCAACAAAAGAGTCCAAACAAGGACCAATTTAGAAAAATTGCCAAGTGTAAAGCTAAATGTTGAACATGGAAGCAAAAGAAATGATAAATTTAAAAAGTGCCTAATGAAGGCCAACAAAAGAAAAAGAGTTCCAATAAGAACCATACACTTTTAAAATTTCTAGTTAGAAAATAAAAGAGTCCAATGATGACCAACTTGTATAAATTTGACTTAATAAACATAGGACTACTTGTAATCCTTGGTCTGTTTCAGACTAGTTCTTACGAATAATAAAAACTAACTTCTTATTAAGACATATTTTTAACTTTGCAATTTTACTTTTACTTTATACTCATTCAAAGTAATATGATTTATAAGGTTTACTTGAGGATAAGTAAATGTTTAAGTGTGGGGAATTTGATAACTCCTAAATTACACAGTTTTTTAATAATATTTTGAGGAGTTATCTTAGTACTTTAAGGTCATTTTAATCCTAAAACACACAAAAATGGGTAAAATGGGAAAAAATGTAATTCGAAAGATTTTATCAAAGTTATGTATCAAACAGGATCAAAAACAGAAAAAACTGGAGAAAAGGCTGTGAAGCCGTCGGCATGGGGTCAAGGAATCCGCCAGCCTGGGGTTGAATATGCCAGAATGTTCTAGAATTTATGTAGAATTGAAAGAACTTGTTGATCAAGTAAAAAGCAGATGAAGCCACCAGCTTCATCCTAAAGGCGCTAGCCTAATGAACACGGTTTCTTGACTTAACGACCAAGTTAAAGTAAAAGTGGAAACAAAATCAGAAATATTTTCCGGATCACTGAAGCCGCCGGCCTGTTACCAAGTCGCCGACTTAATTATGACGGTTACGCGTTTTGTGCTTACGAATTAAGTTAAACTTGCAGAAGGAGTCACCGACCTAAGGAAGGCCGCTGACTTCCCACTGAAGCCGCCGGCTTGGCCACCATTTCTGAATATTATAAATAGATGGCTCCAGTCTCAGTTTTAGGCGTGCAATTGAGTACAACTCAATACAGTTTAGTTTGGTTTCATTTTTCTTTTAGGATTTTCTCTAAAATGCTTAGATTAGATTTACTTTTCATTGTAACCAAGATCATTCAAGTTTTGATTCAAGTTTCTTACATCTACCTTGTTAAGGTATGATTCTATCTTTACTTTATTGTTTAGTCTATTTTATTTACTTTAATTGTTTCTGTTCGTCTTCTGCTATGAATTAAATGTTCATAGTGGTTACATGGACGAAAACTGAACTTTATTTGGGAATAAGATGAAGCCGCTGGCCTCACCTTCCAAGCCGTCGGCTTGGTGGGAACAAAGCCGTCTGCTTCGTGTGCTTTATCCGTACAATTTCTAGTTCTTTTCCAGATCTGTATGGTCGAGTTTCTGTAATAATGTTTGAATTGTTTTTGAATCTGTTTTGCTTAAATATACTTGTTTTCCATGCTTAATGATTAAATAACATGATTCTAGGACTGATTAGTACTTGATCCGATGATCTATTATTCAATTCATGCTACTTGTTTAGATCTAGTCCATCAAACTTGTTAATTTTAATTGCATGCAACTAGGTTAAACAGAATAATCGTGATAAACTTGTTTAATTAGAATTACTCTTATATAATAGAGTTTGATATTGTTAGGCTTAATCGAAGAACCTTTGTTTGGATTTGTTTAATTAATGATTGCATGAGAACTTAGTAGTAATTGACTTTCAGCTAGTAACTTAAGTTGATCTACTTGATGTTTAATAGCTTATATAATTTGTCAGTCTATTTGCGTGTTGATCCTCATCCCAAGATTGATATGTATCAAGTAATTGAATTAAATATGAAGAATTAAGATGTTGTTTATGCACATCACATATCTAGCATATGCTTTAAGTCCTACTTGTTGAATGATATGCAACACTTAGCTTAACCTACTCAGGGATAATAGTTGGTCTATGATTATTATTCTGCTTTGTGTTAATATAAGTTATGACACTTGCCTAATATGATTCCCGTATGAGTTATTAGTTCATGTAATTGCTTTTATTTTTTTACTATTTATTTTGAATCTTCAATTCCTTGTTTTATTTTATTGCTTTGTTTATCTTTAAAGCATCTCTTCCCTAAGAGATAAGAATCTATCCCATAAAAGTCATAAAAATATATCTTTAATTCTTTAATAAGAATTAAACTATTTAAATAAAATAACTCATATCCGCATCTACGCTCTCTTGGGACGATAACCTAAAATACTACATCTGATCGGGTTTTGTTGCTCGCTAGGGTGTTAAAGTGTAATAATAAAGGTTTTATAAATTTAAAAGTTGAAAGATAAGTTAAGCACTACTGCACACACTTTTGACACATCAGTGTTTTGGGTTTAGTCCCTGAACTCAAAACCCCAAATCCTAAACTCTAAACCGTTCATGTTAAAAACTCAATCCAAATCCTAAATCTAAACCATAAACCCTAAATTTCTAAACCCTAATATCTAAATCCTATAAACCCTAATATCTAAAACCTCAACATACGCTGGAAAAACACGATAATTGTTATATATTACTTTCTCCGAGCATTTTCCCGCCAAAATAAAAACATTTATCACAAAGTGTCATTATTAAATGTTCATATTTTCATCAATCTATAATGTTCGTGAACAAAGTTTTTTCAAAAAACGAAAAATTTTTTTGCTTCCCCCCGCTTCCCCCTTGATCCTACCACTATATATATATATATATATATATATATATATATATATATATATATATATATATATATATATATATATATATATATATATATATATATCATGTCTTAAATATAAAACGTATAAACTTATATTTCAAAATGTTAATATATATTTTACAACGTAAAAAAATATATCGTTAGAATATATTTAGATATTATATGCTTTAATATAAAACGTTTTGAATATATAAAGGAAAAAACAATATTCAATTTCTTGTAATATATATATATATATATATATATATATATATATATATATATATATATATATATATATATATATATATATATATATATATGGATTCAAAACAAATAAACTTATATTTTTTATATAAATAATGAAGGTTTGAAAATAATCTTAAAACTTCAAAGTTATTAAAGATATTATTACTTTTTATTTTTTTAAATTATAAACTTTATATATAACATTTTAAGTGTTATGTCTTCTTAAAAAATGTATATAATTTT
The DNA here is from genome assembly GCF_046630445.1 of Rutidosis leptorrhynchoides. Taxonomy (NCBI): domain Eukaryota; kingdom Viridiplantae; phylum Streptophyta; class Magnoliopsida; order Asterales; family Asteraceae; genus Rutidosis; species Rutidosis leptorrhynchoides. Next base: position 219,638,007 of record NC_092338.1, on the reverse strand, counting down.
TTATAAATATCCAGAACCACTTTTAACAGCTCGTTCTTAACTGTCATAATAAGAATAAAGATTTTAACGTTATCCTAAATTTTGGAAATTTTATAAAACTTTTTGAAATTTATTATTATTAATGAGACATCAAATATCGGCCCGTGAAAACACGGGGACAAAAATAAAACACAATGTCATGGATGAGTCTAAAGTGGCACATAACCTTTTTGATTACACACGTTTTTTATTTATTATTTTTGATTTTAATATATTTAAATTATTATATTTATTATTATGTTTATTATATAAAAAGAAAAAGATAATGATGGCTTTACTGTGATTCACGTGAATTGAAAGGACCCGTTCATATACACTATAAACGATTCACAATAGTTGATTACATTGCGAGGTATTTGACCTCAATATGACACATTTTACAAACATTGCATTCGTTTTTAAAAGACAAACTTTCTTTACATCGAAAATTGACAGGCATGCATACCATTTCATAATATCTACTATCCAACTATAAATTGATTTAATAATAATCTTTGATGAACTCAATGACTCGAATGCAACGTTCTTCGAAATATGCTATGAAAGACTCCAAGTAATATCTTTAAAATGAGCAAATGCACAGCGGAAGATTTCTTTAACACCTGAGAATAAACATGCTTTAAAGTGTCAACCAAAAGGTTGGTGAGTTCATTAGTTTATCATAATCATTTATTTCCATCATTTTAATAGACCACAAGAATTTCATTTACAGTTCTCATAAATATACGTCCCATGCATAGAGACAAAAATAATCATTCATATGGTGAACAACTGGTAACCGACATTAACTACATACATATAAGAATATCTCCTATCATTCCGGGATCCTCCTTCGGACATGATATAAATTTCGAAGTACTAAAGCATCCGGTACTTTGGATGGGGTTTGTTAGGCCCAATAGATCTATCTTTAGGATTCACGTCAATTAGGGTGTCTGTTCCCTAATTCTTAGATTACCAGACTTTAATAAAAAGGGGCATATTCGATTTCGATAATTCAATCATAGAATGTAGTTTCAATTACTTGTGTCTATTTCGTCAAACATTTATAAAAGCGCATGTATTCTCAGTCCCAAAAATATAAAGGGTAAAAAGGCAAATGAAACTCACCATACTGTATTTCGTAGTAAAAATACATATAACGTCATTGAACAAGTGCAAGGTTGGCCTCGAATTCATGAACCTATATTAATTATATATATTTATATGTTGGTCAATATTTGTCTAACAATTTAAGTCAAGTCATAGTGTACCACAATCCTAAAGCTCGAGACTAATATACCAAAGTTAACAAAAGTTAATTTGACTCAAAATGATTTCCAAAATTTGTACATGATTATTATATAGTTTAAATATCGTCGTTTATATTTTTAAATATTTTTAAAAGATTTATTACAGTAAATAATATAATTTATTTATAAATAAAACTTTATATATATAAAAATATACTTTTATATATCTTAGATAATAAAATTTATAAAGTTTATTGAATATCATAAAAATGTTATGATAGGTTTTATTAAGGTAATTATATTATTTATATTACATTTTTATTTAATAAAATAACCTTGATAATAATAATAAGTAAAAGTTGTATTATTTTGTATTGATAATTATTATTATTCTACTAATAATAATAATAATATTTATATTTACGAAATTGGTATTATAACAATATGATAATTCTTATTAATAATGAAATTTTATATTATCAATGATATTCCTATTAAAATGATAATTTTATCTAGATCAATATCTTTAATTTTCATCATGATACTCATACTCATTATTTCCTAATTAATTTGTTAATAGCTTTTAAATCGTCTTTTATATCGCGTTCATTTTAATGATAGTAATAGTAATCATAATACTTAAGTGTTACTAATATTAGTTTTAATAATACTAATAATAATATTATGATAAGGATAATACTAATAACTATTTTAATGATAATAATAATAATAATACTAATTAAAATTTTAATGATAATAACGAGGGTTATAATAATAATAATAATTTTTTTTATGATAATACTTTTATTGATGATGATGATAATAATAATAGTAATAGTAGTAGTAATTGGATAAAAGTTAGAACTACGATAATAACGACGATAATAATAATCATTTTTACAAAAATTCAATTGACGATAACTTCTAATCCATTCATCGAATCCATTCGATATCTAAAGGAAAAGTTCTTAATTTTTCGCTAGCTTTCCAAAGACATGCATATCTTATACCTTATCTCAACCGTAGGTGTAACTAATTCGAGATTCAACATAACCTATCTAAGGGCAATATTAAAAGTACAAGCATGCATAATCCTAAATACTCGAGCACTAGTCAGGGATACACTATTAATAAATAAAAGTTAAGTTATGAGTGCTCACGTATCAATATTTAGATTCAATATTGCAGGAAAGTACGTAGACGCAACGGAGATGACAGACACTTAAATTGACCTCACGAGCATACCCTCGAACATTACCCATAACCTCCATAGCTATAACCCATAATTTCCTTAGCCCTATCCTACTCGTAAAAATCGTTTTGTGATAACTTGCTCATGACCTCGTCGTAATATTTTATGTATAATACTACTAATATTAGTACCATAAGATTAATAATAAGAATATTTAATAATAATAATAATAATAATAATAATAATAATAATAATAATAATAATAATAATAATAATAATAATAATAATAATAATAATAATAATAATAATAATAATAATAATAATAATCTAATTAATATAGATAATACTCCCTAATATGAAAGAATATGAAATGAATTAGAATGATATGGATTTGATTTATAAAGTGTTATTAGCCACCAACCCCACTCATTTTCAGCTCCTGTTCGACAACTATGCTACCGACACTATTAATTATTATTATAATTAAATATATATTTAATCTTTTTAATTAATTATATATTATATTATATTTACATTCATGGTAGAAATGTAATTTTTACTAAAACGACTCGTACGTTGTCACTCGACTCATGTACCACTTTCGGTTTTTCGAGCGCACTTTCGTACGTTTAGAAAAACTAGCCTTTTACGTTACGCGACGTGTACCTTTATTAATAATTAGACTTAAATTAATGGAAAACTAACCCACATAAAATGTAACTTAATATTTTGAGTGTTTTGGCCATTTACTTCTAAGAATCAAAGTCTCGTTAGTTATCAAAGCATATTTAATAGTATTTATTTAAATCAAAACGCTTTTACCTGAGGGTTAATATTATTTTTTATCATTTTGTAAAAATATATAAGTATATAAATATTCATTTAGAAATATAACTTTATATATATTATAATTATTTATTGAATAATAATACCTTTAGTTTTTCAAATACTAGACACACTTCAAAGTATAATTTAAGATCTTCTATATAATTGAAAATATTATTTCATATGATGTTTATGCTTTTAAGAATATATTTCCTTTATGCGCCAACGTTTGTTTTAATATCCTTAGGCTTTCTAAATAATATATCTTGATATCAATCGAATCGAATGACAAGTGCTACTATCGTTTACATAACTAATTTGAAATAATAATATATATTTAATATACAAAACCACGTTGTAGACACACGTTGCACGTTATTTATATACTTGGCTTTACAATTACCATTTCAATCTATTGTATATACTCAATTTACGTTATTTAAATTAAACCTTTTAGATAACAATTTCTATTCTATCAAGAATGTTTTCGTTTAATAAAGTTAAGTCACCTAATGCATAAGTCATAATGGTTCCTAGTTTCTAGATTAAAGTTCGTAAGGTTAAGCCTCAAGGATAATCAAACGTATATAATTATTTTAATGTAACGTATCGAATGGGTTTATCTAGTCGACGAACCTTATCTCAATTATTTCTTCTATATGATCAAGCATTATGAAAGTTAAATAATTAACTTAATAATAAAACGCGGAAATTATTATAAGATACGTATTAGAGATCAAACAGAAATTTCCACTAACTTTTGTCCAACTCTCGTTATGTGACACCTTGTTCTTACTTGTAAATTACTTTACCATTTATTCCGAATACCGTTAAAAAAGAAAGGTTTCCTAGATCAAAGTGGACCTCATAACAGAGACTCGTAATCATAATTCAATGTATCTGATAATTCAATCACTTGATATTATCTTTTAATCTCGTCGATAAACTTACATCGAACAAATACGTTCATGTAAAGTATTATTCATTCAATACCTTGATAGCATTTCCAAGTTCATAAAATAGATCTCATAGCTTATATTCATATCAACTAATCCGTTCAATGTTTTATTAATATATATCTCAATTTAATAATCACACAAATGTATATGTATACATAATTGTTCGTGAATCTTTAGGCATGGTCAAAGGGTATTTGATTACATGACATAGTTTCAAAGCTTTCGAGACTCAACATAACAGATTTTTCTTATCATGTCCGATACATATAAAGATTAAAGTTTAAATTTGATCGGAAATTTCTGGGTCATCACATGAATTAGGATGTATTATCTTAAATCTCACTTTATGTCAGGCAGGTGTGATTATATAAGTATCACTTCTTCATTTGATCACATAAAAACACGCATACATATACTTTATATACATATCATATATCGAATTTTCAAACGGGTTAAAGCTAAGAAATTTACGGGTTATAACTAAGGAGGTTATGGGTATTGTTCGTGAATCAAAATCCAAACTTAAGTTTGTTATCATCATTGCTTCTGTATATTTTTCCTGCAATATTGAACCACAATATTGATACGTGAGTTCATAGATCCCTTTTTAAACGCTCTAAATATTTTTAGACTAAGAATACATGCACTTTATTTTATACGCAATGGACACAAGTACATACTTAATTCTACACTTGAACCAAAAATCCCTTAGCTTTGGTAACTATTAACTACCGGTTATAAGAACTGGTGGGCGCGAGTAGTTGTATATGGATCCATAGGGCTTGACATCCTCGTCCGTTCTAGGTATAGAGACCCTAGCCTGAACTATAAAATGGACATATGTATTTTACATGTTGGTTACATGCATGTCAAAACTGGGGTACTTATTATATATACGTTTAGTTATCAGGGTGCTTAATTTCGTAGAATATTTTGATAAACGTTTGGATGAAACAACTAAAATCTTGTGTTCCATCTTTATATACAGATTGTACGCAATATTAAAAACTATGAACTCACCAACCTTTGTTGATGCTTTAGCATGTTTATTCTCAGGTCCTTAAAAGTCTACTGCTGTTTTCTTATAAGTTATACAAGCTATGTGCATGGAGTCATACATGCTTTATTCGAGAAAACTTTGCATTCACAAAATCAACACCATGTATTGATTGTATTGTCAACGAATGTATTATTGTAAAGGTATTATTTACGGTGATTGTCTATACGTAGAAATTATCAGATGTCAAAAACCTTGGATTTTATATATTCATTTATGGTGTGTCTTTTAAAAGAATGCAATTTTTTACAAAACGCATCATATAGATGTAATGACCCGGAATTTTCCGACCAAATTATACTTATGAGATTAATATTTACATAAATTAAACCATACCAACATGATAAGCAATCCAAATTGTTGAGACTTGTGTTTTTGAAAAGAGTTTTACACAACGTTTGACCGTCCAATATGACCGATGATATCACGAACTATATACACATCAAATCAACATCCTAATCAACATTATTACTGCCCTAGATATGAGGTAACTAGGATTTGTTAAGTAGTATGAATTATTAGTAAGAAAACAAAATTAGGAATCCTTTTCTTTCTTTATAAACTAAAAACGTTTTTATAAATGAACACCATTTCTTCACTCCATTTTCTCATACCTACACCCTCATTTCTCTCTCAAAATACTCCTAACTTCATACTTGATCATCTCCAAGCATTTTCCCCATCATTTAGCTTCAATTACAAGCCTTAAACACCATAAGAAAACTCTTTCAAGAACATATAAAAATAACCACCCATTTGAAGAAGTTTACTTCCAACCTTTTGATCTAACTGCACCACTCTTTGATTCCAAGATTATTTCTTATCTTTTGCAGTAACTTTTTCCAAGTAACTTGAGGTAGTAACCTTGTTCATAATCTTATTCAATTCATATTCATATAGCTATCTTATTTTGTGGTATAAAATTTTAACAACAAGAACATAGTTTGAATGATTTCAAACTTGTTTGCAAACTAAATAGATCCTTCTAACTTGACTTTTAAAACACTTCAAGACCTGTAATATATCATAATGATATGCTAACCTATCAAGTTATAACTTGGTTTTACAAAGAACATCTTAAAAACTGAATCTACGTCGTCGGAGTGCAACCGGGGGCTGTTTTGGGTTGGATAATTAAAAACCATCTTGAACTTTGAATTGGAAGTTCATGTTCTGGAAAAATGATATTTCTTATGAATATGTTAACACATTAAAATTTCATGGTTTAACTCAAAGTGTAAGTATTTTTAGAAAAATGATCATTAAATGTTGTTTTTATGATGGAAAATGATCACTTTCATAAGTTTCACCAAAGTTTGACCTATAACCTATAATTTTGAATACAAACTAAGGTACTTTCAGTTCATATTCTTAAAATTTGACTCGATCCAAGGAAGTGGCAAGTTGAACCAACAAAAACGGAGTTGTAATGAAGAAACTACGACTAAAACAAGATTGGGTATCCGAAGCTAGTTTAGCTACGAAAATATTTGGAGAAAAAGTAAATTAATCATATCTTTTCTAATTAATATGATATTTTATATATAATTATTTATGATTTGATTTTATATATTTCAGGACCACCCGTAAACAACACGAGAAGATTAATCATAAGACCTCATGATTGTACGCAACACGTCATTTGACAACACGGTACTTTATGTACGCAACATGTCATTTGACAACATGGTACCATGGGTCGAGATTAATTCTGATCAATATGAATACGATGGGGTCTTTATTTATTTTATTTAAGCAACTAATTGTGGACCACTAACATCGGACTGCTAACTACGGACTAAGAAAATATTAAAAGTATTAAAAGTATATATATATACATACATATATATATATATATATATATATATATATATATATATATATATATATATATATATATATATATATATATATATATATATATAACGATTACTTAAAAAGAAAATATGTTGATATATTATATATATGGTTAGGTTCGTGGTATCTATCGGAGACCAAGTCGAATTAAATACCTTCAAGGCAAAAGTGAGTTTCATTTGCTCCCTTTTTAATTGCTTTTGCAATATATATTTTTGGGCTGAGAATACATGCGCTGCTTTTATAAATGTTTACAAAATAGACACAAGTACTTAAAAATATACTCTACGTTGAGTTGTACCACTGACATATTTCCCTGTAGCTTGGTAACTACTATTTACATGGGTATTGTAAACACGAATCATGTTGATAGATCTATCGGGCCTGATAACCCCAACCGGACTAGACGACCAGTATTCAACGGTTGCACAGTACTTCGTTTTGGTGACTACACTTGGTACGGTGTAGTGAGATTTCATAATAAAGGGAATATGAGACGTTGATTAAATGTTAAGTATGGTTACCAAGTGCTCAACCACTTAGAATGCTTTACATACACTTGCGAGTGTATTATGTTTATGATTATGAAATCTTGTGGTCTATTAACATATTGAAATGATTGTCATGATAAACCTATGAACTCACCAACCTTTTGGTTGACACTTTAAAGCATGTTTATTCTCAGGTACGAATTAAGTCTTCCGCTGTGCATTTGCTCAATATAAGGGCATTACTTGGAGCCGATCATCGCAATGGTACCAAATGTTGATGACTTCGTCCAGGTGGATTAGGACGGGTCCTTTCAGTTGGTATCAGAGCGGTGGTCGTAGCGAACCAGGTCTTGCATTAGTGTGTCTAACTAGTAGTTGTTAGGATGCATTAATGAGTCTGGACTTCGACCGTGTCTACATGTCAAAAGTTTTGCTTATCATTTCTAGTCGGAAATCATCTGCTTATCATCCTTAGGAAATTACCTGCTTATCATTCATAAGTCTAGACATGTTTTACTGCATTTACTGTATTGATAGTGTATAGACGAATTCTTATCTTAGCATATCTGTTATTGCGAACTTTGACTGATATCTTTTCAAAGATTCTCCGTAATTTACGAGATTTTGGTATTATATATACATATGTAAATTATGTATTGAAGAGTACCAAATCTAACTCCTATAATCTATTCCATACCAAAAATTCATTTTCCCCATTATACAAGATGGATTCCGCATCTAGTTCGAATTCTTCAGATTCCGACAGTTATGCCGATATGGATTTCCATTCGAGCTCCGAAAGCAGCTTCACCGGAATGGATCAACCAATTTCCCATCATCTATTTTGGATGAATTGGGGATGGGTTTGTATTATACTAAATCACTGGAGACAAGAAGAAGGTGATCCATTCCATCCACCAAATTGCCCTCTTGGCGATGAACCTGAAGCACTTACCGGCGAACCTATTCGAAATACCATTTTCTCTCTCATTTCTAGAGTATCTCATCACGATTATATACTATGCCATATTACAAATCTTGTTCATTCGCTCGCTCCAACCGCCAATCATCCCGGTGTACTAGCAGAAGTTAACGAACTTCGCGCTCGCGTGATGGCTTTGGAGAACATGGTGAGAAGGTTGCAAACACCAGCAGCAGCACCAACAGCATAATCAGCACCACCATCAATAACATCAACAATACCATCATCACCACTAACAAACAACATCCGCATCACACGTCTCGACATCATAATCTGTCCCATAAACATCAACATCATACACACCATTGATACCAAGGAGTACCAACAATAATGAACGATGAAGTATTGATCCATAACTTCATTGATATTCTGCGAAGAATATGTGGTTTCAAAAAGTTTTAGAGATTTCTTATTCTAGCTCAAACTGAAAAGCAAATGAGATTAATATCATATTAACTCATTAAATTCATGATTTCATCTGAAGAAAATATAAATGTATATATGTTTTCATAAAGATTGTAATTAAAAGTTATTTTGTACAAAATATTAATGGTGAAATTTTTTTTTAACGGGTAGGTAATAACCGAGGAATAATTAGATTTCATCTTAATAAGTTACATTGTACATTCGTCGAAGCTGATTCAACAGTCATTTACTATCCTACTTACAACCACCGATATACGTATCCGTTCACCGTAGAATAACCATTTTCATTCAATTTCATATTTAGATTTTGACTTCCCAGAATTCAACAAGTGGCATATGAAGAAAACATATGACAAAATAAAATCTGTTAGAAACAAACAAATTAACTATGAAAAATTTTGTTTAGAATCCACGCTAACTGTTCCAGCTAACTATTCCTAGCTAACTGATTACATTTTATTTATCGCAGTTTATTTATCGCAATTTAATTATCGCACTTTTATTTATCGTCATTTAATTTCCGTAATTATTTTACGCACTTTAAATATCGGGACACGTATACAATGTTTTGACATATCATATCGACGCATCTATATATATTATTTGAAATCACCATAGACACTCTATATGCAGTAATGATCGAGTTCTCTATACAGAGTTGAGGTTGATTCTACAATAATATATATAGTTTGATTTGTGATCGAGTCTGAGACGTATACGGGTCACGACACGTATTAATTAATTCGTATATTATATATTAAACTATATATGAATTATTTGACTGTTACTGTGGACAATCGACTGTGGACTAATGACATTGGACAATTAAAATGAATTAAAATATTGATTATAACATATGAAACTAAACATTTCTTCAAGATTGGCACTTGATTTCATCTAAAACCTCATTGTATCTCGAAGATTACAATCAGCATTCAAATCTATCATGATTCTTAAAAACACCTCAATCGAGAGGATAAACCAACCGCACTTCATCTACGGAAGAAAAGATTGATGCATATAGTTTTGCACCTGAAAAACCCTCGGAAACTGAGTAAACGTTTGACACGTATCTGTTCTAGTTCCTTTGACATTGTTATTACCGAAGATCGTTTTGCAATCCCTTTTCAAAGTAGCTAATTTTGTCACAGCTCCAGCAAGTCAACTCTGACTTTTCATCCGAAACAACTTTATTATAACCGCGATATATATGCGTACTCTTTATTGTTACTGGGGAACCTTTTATATTCCACAATATTACCATCCGCGATTAATCATTCTAAAAACACAATTCTCCCGAAACTACCTCGGTTTGATAACCGATGACCCATATCAGTTAACTTTGAAAATGCTGACGAAGCAGCATGTTGTAGATGATCTTAATGGCCAAAAGTTTGATGATAAAGAAAGGAGTGTTAGGAACGCTCGATAGAAAATTTAGTACCGAAAAGCGGATTATGCGAAACTATGAAGAAAGCCGTAGACAAATCACAAAGAATAAGTTTTCCTTCAAAGAATCCAAATGATTCTGTGCCTGCTGAAATCGTTAGCAAACATCTTATTTCTCATTCTAAACCTTCACAGACAAATCTTCTTCATCATCCATTGATATTAGAAATTCTAAGATATTCTCGTATGTTCTATTATAAATATCCTCCATATTTCTGGCAATATTTTCACAACTATTCTTATCTGAGATCATTTATCTCTCTGTAATATCTGCAACATAAAAGAAACTGTGTTAGTTTCTAAATTCTGAAACCTTCGAGCTTAAAATATGAATGTTTTGAAGTAGTGTTGGGAACTGAAGCATGGATTAGTATAATATAATGACACTTGATCAATGTCATTATATTACAGTAAGTCATGCTAAGTTTCTAATGAAGCATGATGATTCACAGTACCGTCATCATGTGCCATTTACACGACTCTTACATTCTATCTAATCTCTAAACATATCAAGAGAATATTTTTCTGGATGACTCGGTCTTCTCCAGGGTATTCTGGTAATTTAACAAATCAAAATCGTTCTATTACCATTTTCTTCTTAGAGCATTAGCTATGTTCATTCTGAATTTCATATCTATGAATTCCGGACCATTACTCGCTTGACTCGAAGTCGGGAAGAGAAAACGAAAGCATGAAGCTCCGAAAAATAATGAAGAATATAAACTCCGATAATAACCCCGAAATTACAAACCGTGTATATCGATGCAGATAGCAATATAGAGACACGGGAGAATTAGAAACACTATAAACACAAAAGTATAGTAGAAGTAAATAGATTCTTCTGGTGGTAGATGAAAAAGAAGAATGACAGATATAAAAGTTAGGAGTATATCAAGAATCAGGACTGGATGGAGCATATTGATGAATGCTTTAAAGTAAGAATCAAGGGAGAAAGAATAGAAGGTGTGAGTCGTGGAAAATAAGGAAACGAAGGGGTGAATTTATAGTGAAATATCCGACAGAGCAATCGAAATAGATTATTGCATATAATCAAAGAAGATCCTGATTTTCTTAATCACCAAAGAACCAAATCTTATTACGTAAGATTCTCTTTAAATCCCTTAAATCCCGGAAATCAATCATAACTACGTCATCGGTTAAGACGAATATATTTTACTCATCTCACTCTTTTATGATAGTCTCATTTATATTCTTCGCATAATCGAATTGTTTTATCTACATTACTCAATGATGATAAAACTCCATTATCACCTTATATTTGTCATGAAAACCTTCTTATTGTTATCCATAACAACCTCTATCAAATTTCGGGGACGAAATTTCTTTAATGGGTAGGTACTGTAATGACCCGGAATTTTCCGACCAAATTATACTTATGAGATTAATATTTAAATAAATTAAACCATACCAACATGATAAGAAATCCAAATTGTTGAGACTTGTGTTTTTGAAAAGAGTTTTACACAACGTTTGACCGTCCAATATGACCGATGATATCACGAACTATATACACATCAAATCAACATCCTAATAAACATTATTACTGCCCTAGATATGAGGTAACTAGGATTTGTTAAGTAGTATGAATTATTAGTAAGAAAACAAAATTAGGAATCCTTTTCTTTCTTTATAAACTAAAAACGTTTTTATAAATGAACACCATTTCTTCACTCCATTTTCTCATACCTACACCCTCATTTCTCTCTCAAAATACTCCTAACTTCATACTTGATCATCTCCAAGCATTTTTCCCATCATTTAGCTTCAATTACAAGCCTTAAACACCATAAGAAAACTCTTTCAAGAACATATCAAAATAACCACCCATTTGAAGAAGTTTACTTCCAACCTTTTGATCTAACTCCACCACTCTTTGATTCCAAGATTATTTCTTATATTTTGTAGTAACTTTGTCTAACTAACTTGAGGTAGTAACCTTGTTCATAATCTTATTCAATTCATATTCATATAGCTATCTTATTTTGTGGTATAAAATTTTAACAACAAGAACATAGTTTGAATGATTTCAAACTTGTTCGCAAAATAAATAGATCCTTCTAACTTGACTTTTAAAACACTTCAAGACCTGTAATATATCATAATGATATGCTAACCTAACAAGATATAACTTGGTTTTACAAAGAACATCTTAAAAACTGAATCTATGTCGTCGGAGTGCAACCGCGGGCTGTTTTGGGTTGGATAATTAAAAACCATCTTGAACTTTGAATTGGAAGTTCATGTTCTGGAAAAATGATATTTCTTATGAATATGTTAACACATTAAAATTTCATGGTTTAACTCAAAGTGTAAGTATTTTTAGAAAAATGATCATTAAATGTTGTTTTTATGATGGAAAATGATCACTTTCATAAGTTTCACCAAAGTTTGACCTATAACCTATGATTTTGAAGACAAACTAAGGTATTTTCAGTTCATATTCTTAAAATTTGACTCGATCCAAGGAAGTGGCAAGTTGAACCAACAAAAACGGAGTTGTAATGAAGAAACTACGACTAAAACAAGATTGGGTATCCGAAGCTAGTTTAGCTACGAAAATATTTGGAGAAAAAGTAAATTAATCATATCTTTTCTAATTAATATGATATTTTATATATAATTATTTATGATTTGATTTTATATATTTCAGGACCACCCGTAAACAACACGAGAAGATTAATCATAAGACCTCATGATTGTACGCAACACGTCATTTGACAACACGGTACTTTATGTACGCAACACGTCATTTGACAACATGGTACCATGGGTCGAGATTAATTCTGATCAATACGAATATGATGGGGTCTTTATTTATTTTATTTAAGCAACTAATTGTGGACTACTAACATCGGACTGCTAACTACGATTACTTAAAAAAAATATGTTGATAAATTATATATATGGTTAGGTTCGTGGTATCTATCGGAGACCAAGTCGAATTAAATACCTTCAAGGCAAAAGTGAGTTTCATTTGCTCCCTTTTTAATTGCTTTTGCAATATATATTTTTGGGCTGAGAATACATGCGCTGCTTTTATAAATGTTTACAAAATAGACACAAGTACTTAAAAATATATTCTACGTTGAGTTGTACCACTAGCATATTTTCCTGTAGCTTGGTAACTACTATTTACATGGGTATTGTAAACGCGAATCATGTTGATAGATCTATCGGGCCTGACAACCCCAATCGGACTGGACGACCAGTATTCAACGGTTGCACAGTACTTCGTTTTGGTGACTACACTTGGTACGGTGTAGTGAGATTTCATAATAAAGGGAATATGCGACGTTGATTAAATGTTAAGTATGGTTACCAAGTGCTCAACCACTTAGAATGCTTTACATACACTTGCGAGTGTATTATGTTTATGATTATGAAATCTTGTGGTCTATTAACATATTGAAATGATTGTCATGATAAACCTATGAACTCACCAACCTTTTGGTTGACACTTTAAAGCATGTTTATTCTCACGTACGAATTAAGTCTTCCGCTGTGCATTTGCTCAATATAAGGGCATTACTTGGAGCCGATCATCGCAATGGGACCAAATGTTGATGACTTCGTCCAATAGCAATTTTAGCGGGTCGTTACAGTTGGTATCAGAGCGTTGGTCTAAGCGAACCAGAATTTGCATTAGTGTGTCTAACGGGTCTTTGTTAGGATGCATTAGTGAGTCTGGACTTTGACTGTATCCGTTAAGTTATAAGTTTTGCTTATCATTCCTGGTCGGAAAATATATGCTTATCATTTCTAAGTCTAGATACATATCACTGCAATTATTGCTTAAATTGCGTAGAGACTAATCCTATCTTATCGTATCCACTATATTAGATTCTTTTCTGATATATTCCTTAATTCCCTCCAGAATTTATAGGATCCTATTAATATATATATTTGATGTGATGAGGATATCAATCAATATTAAACAATCATCTCACATAAAGAATCTTTCTTCTGTGATCGTGTAAGATGGATCCTGCACTTAGTTCTAGTTCCTACAGTTCCAATAGCGATTCTAAAAACTCTTATGGCAGTGTGGCAGAAGTCCCCCAACTGGTTAACTACACTTCTTTTTGGAGAAGATGGGGGTGGGTTCGAGACATTCTCACTTGATGGAGGAACGAAGAGGGTGAACCCTACAACGAACCAAATCTGCCTCCTAACATAGGAGAACTTGACACGCTCACTGGTCAACCTGTTCGCAATACCATTTTCAAACTTTTTGCCAAGATATTCCGCCTCAAAGAACGCATACATAGAATTATGTTAGTAATCTATCCCCTACTATTGACTACTAATCAAGTAGGATTAGTGGAAGAAGTCAGGGAGCTCCGTGCTAGATTGGAGGGTAGAATGGAAACCCTGGAGGGTACAGTGCACAATTTGTAGGCTAGGCTTATGCCTACTATGCAAGCACAACCAGCACCATCAGCACCGCAGGCATCGCAAGCACCACAAACATCAACATCGTACGCACCATAAATACCAAGGAGTACCAACAACAATAAACGATGAAGTATTGATTCATAACTTCATTGGAGAAATATTTAGCGGAGAATAGGTAATTTCTAAAAGTTTTAGAGGTTATTCATTCTAAGTTCCAACCGAAAATCAATTGAGTTTAATATTATACTAACTCATTAAATCCATGTTACATCTGAAGTAAATATACATATAAGTATATTTTCATAAAGATTGTAATAAAGTACTTTTGTGCAGACTATTAATTGTGAAGATTGTAATAAAATTCTTTTATACACAATGGACACAAGTACATACTTAATTCTATAGTGAGTTATAAGAACTGGTGGGCGCGAGTAGTTGTATATGAATCCATAGGGCTTGACATCCTTGTCCATTCCATGTATAGAGACCCTAGCCTGAACTATAAAACGAACGTATGCTATTTGAGTTTAGTACACGTTGATTTGCATGTATTGTACATGTTGGTTGCATGTATGTCAAAACATGGGTATTTATTATATACACGTTAAGTTTAGTTACCAGGGTGCTCAATTTCGTAGAATATTTTGATAAACATTTTGATGAAACAACTGAAATCTTGTGGTCCATCTTTATATACAGATTGTACGCAATATTAAAACTATAAACTCACCAACCTTTGTGTTGACACTTTAGCATATTTATTCTCAGGTCCCTAAAAGTCTTCCGCTGTTTGCTTATACGTTATACAAGCTATGTGCATGGAGTCATACATGCTTTATACTAGAAAACTTTGCATTCACAAAATCATCACCATGTATCTTATTTTGACCGTATTGTCAACGATTGTATTATTGTAAACTATTATTTACGGTGATTGTCTATACGTAGAAATCATCAAATGTCAAAAACCTTGGATTTTATATATTCATTTATGGTGTGTCTTTCAAAAGAATACAACGTTTACAAAGCGTATCATATAGAGGTCAAAACCTCGCAATGGGATCGAAAAATAACGTACCGTGCCAATAGAGATTTTGGCGGGTCGTTACAGATGCTAGTGATGAGTACTAGCAAGCGGTCCTACTTGTACAAGACAAAGATAATGTAAGGTCAATATGTGGCTACAAAAGTGGCACGTTCATTAAAAATGAACAACATTATCACCCCGTGTTCAAAGAAATCCTTGCAATCAAAAGAGGAATTAGAAGATTCTAATTCTATCTAATTGGTCATGAATTTGAAATAAAAATGAATGTCGTTTTTCACCGCATGCTACAGTTCAAGGGAAAGACACTTCCACAACCTCAACTGTTAAGGTGGGCCAATTAGTTTTCCCAATGGAAATTTACTACCAAACACATCAAAGGTATAGAAAATATCCTTGCAGATTTCTTATCAAGACCCAAGGACTATTTAAGAAGTTGCAAAGATCCAGTCATTCCAAAGCAAGTTTTTCTAACCAACTTTATCTCAGATGGTTTACACAATTGTTGAGAATTCTTCTAGCCACTGTTCCTCCCCCTCCAGTAACCCTCAACCGATGCTTAACCTAACTGAAGAAATAATGGAAACATGAAGATTTAACCCTTAAAGAAAGAGCTTTGCTTAACTATAAGAAATTATTCGTCGTTCTCTTAAGAAACCATTGCCTATCTATACAAAATTTCAAGTTCCACCCCGACTACCCATTTCTGAACATTTTTCACGTTTAAGATTTGGTTCGAAAAATTGTGTTTACTATGGTATCTCTTTGAGCTACACACCATTAGAATCACTTTTAACCTTGAAAAACTACAAATGTATATTCTGCAATGTCAATTTGATAGTACCCATCCAAATTCTAAAAACTTGTTCTCACTCCTCCAATGGTTTTTACCAGCTCATCAATAGACGAAATTTATGGCTTCATCTCAGAAACCTTTTGTTATGTTATTATTCAGACCACCAACCATGTTCTTTCCACTACCAACTCTCGGACCCGAAATAGATAAGGAATTGTCTACCATTCTCTTACATCAATGTTGCATGGCTTTTGTGACATTAATCATTTAAGCTGGACCGCAAAGATCTTTTTCCCAGCATGTATACAAAAGATTCGTACTGAGTTAGATGAAGCAAATATGGTTAATTCAAAGACTATCCCCAATGAAATTATGGTAGATATATGTCCATTGTTAGATGATCATCCTGTTTCTTCTAAGTGGATTGTAGCTCTAGAAAAATATTGGGAAACACGCCTATAAGCTCGTGCAGACACCTCAAATGACATTGAAATAGAAGAAGTTGAAGAAGATAACCAACAAAGTGATCTCCATGAAGACTTTCATCCCTATGAACATGACCAAATTTATCCAGACTCTCGTTGGAAATAGCTAAAAATAAAATACTGGCATTAAAAAGTATAAACATGATTCACTGGCGTTAAAAATAAATAAACCATGGTAAACAACAAATAAGAAGATATATTGAAGATCGGGTGATGTAAGCAATTATCTGATCATCCCTGGATAATTTCTAGTTCAATTATACAAGATTGATGTGTATTATTTCAATAATGTAAAATATGTGGTGTGTATTATTTTATCTTTATATGTATTGTATGGTTTTATTCAAGATGACATGTTTTCTTCACCTATAAAATGGGGTGCCATTTCCATTGTAAGATACATAAGTTTAAGAAATAAAAACATCTCTTAAACATTCTCTCACTTTCTCTCTAATTGTTTTGTAAGGTTCAAGTATTTTTTTTTCTTCTTATATATGTATTGGTCCCGATTTAACAACAGGCAGTTGGGGGGGGGGGGGGGGGGGGTGAATACAAATCTTTTTGTTAATTAAGTTTGACTAACAGCTTAGGTATATATTTAACAAGAAATTAAATCAGAGACACAAGTAATTTTCAACATTATTCTTTTATTGATATAATCTCAAAGAATCACGTATATCCTGTGGCAGAATAGATAACCGGTTCATACAGTTTACACCTAATAGCTTTCGAACAAACGAAGCTTTTATAGGTTTGGACCCTATTGATTTAATACCCACACCACTCATTTATACAATTGTGGTTTCAACTATTTATAGGAGCCCTAATAACCGTGTAATTAATCTATTATCCACTGGTCCAAAGGTTATTTGTACTTAACGGACAATTGTGGCAGGAAGCATGTGACTCCCCTTTCCTTCTTCGGTAGCTAATTGCAGGAACACCCCTTTGGACAATCGAATTAGTTAAACAAATAAAATATTGGGTTCCCTAGGAGTTGAAAAAGCATTAACCCTGAACTGCACATAGGTAAATCTACTGCATTCCTTCGTTGTCTTATAAGGTCACTTGTCAGCCTCTGACTCGTGTACTTCTCTGCTCAACTTCATCTTCGATGTCAATTTAATAGTGCCAATTGATGTAGACATCATAGGATACCATCATACTTGTAATGGAGCATGTTTTTTCTAAGTGTTGTGTGTTGCTTCAGCCTCTGCTGGTTCTTCAGTTACTAGTTCTTTATTAAATACTCATGTTGTTTCTGCATACATCCTATGTTGGTTAGAAGTAACCTTGATTCTTTAACTATCTTGTGCGGATAATGAAGGCAATACAATTAACACTGAAACACAACATACAATGATGTTTTATAAGTAAATAAGCTTATGCTGACCTGCACATTACAACTAGTGTTTATAATCATGTTTTAACATAATTAAATCCTTATTTCTGTAAGGGACTTAACAATCTCCCCCTATTTGATGATGACAAAACATATGACATGAAAATAAAAACACTAAGGCCCAGCTCTAAAGGACTTAAGAAAAATAAGCAGTACTTGTCCCTTAAGTTTATTTTTGATGGGATGTTTAAAAAGTTATTGATATCAGCGAAAAAGTAACGTTTTTACCTCCGATATTTAGTCCTAGGACACTAAAGATTTAAACTTTATCCCAGATTAAGTGTTTATTTGATTAATTTGATAGATCAAGTGATTAAAAGATGATGCGAGAAGAATCCACGAAAATGGGCTTAAAACTAAGAATCTAGAGCAAAAACGATGAAAGTCAAGTTACGACCCCGGAAACCAAGTTAAAATCCAATAAATCATCAAAAACGACCAAGGAAGCCTGGCCACATGGGCTGCCTACATGGGCTGTCCAATGATCACACGTTGCCCATGAAGACCAACACACGGCTGCCTCATGGCACCCACATGGGTTGATCACACAGCCAGGGCACACGACCTGCTCATTTGGCATGGCCGTGTACACGGCTTGCCCACCTGGGATTTTTGGCTATAAATAGGTCATTTGTAAACCATTTTCCACACGAACTTCCCAATTCACACTTCTTACTAAATACTTCACTTTATACACTTTCGAGGCCTTCTCACCTACGAGCGGGAAAATTAGTACCCGAAGGCGAACGTCGAAGATCGTAGTAGGACCTGTTTAGAGGTTGAAGTTGTAAATTTTGTACATTCGAAACTCGCTTAATCTACCCAAATTTTTATCCCTTTTTTGTATCTGTTATAATGATTTTTGTTCCTATGATGATTGATGATATTGTTGCCATGATTAGTGAGTAGTTATCTTTAAGTGCTTGTTACGATGTAGTTAGTTACGATGCTAAAATAATAACTGTATAAGCATGATATCGTTGAGATGTTTTTCGATTATGTTTTAAACTTAATCACTTTTCCAACTAATGGAACGTTGTTATTGGTTCTTGATATTGCTCTAAGTATACATGTTTTATCTCGCAATATCTCCCTCACTTCACTAGGTTTTTGATGATTATGGAGCCTATTTGATATGCTTATGAGCTAAATGACAATTTGGGGGCTAAAAGGTTGATTTGGTGTAAAATTGACCAAATCTTGATCAAAAGTGGCAAAGAAAATGGCAAGTGCAGAAATCAGCTCCAAAAGCGTCGCTCCTCATCTAAGAGCGCCGCTCCTAATGGGCAAAAGCGCCGTACCTCACAGAAAAGCGACGTTCTTGTACACGATTTGGCACCATTTTTCACCAGTAGCCAAAAGCGCCGTTCCTTAATACCAAAAGCGCCGCTCTTACTACAAAAACCCTACACTTCATCACAAAAGCGGTGCTCCTGTCGCTGTTCAGCCCAGAATTTTCAGCAGTATAAAACGAAAGAGATTAGGTCATTTTGAGAAGAGAGCTGATAGAGCTACAATTTTAAATCCGATTTTCACTTCTAAAACCCTAATTTCATGATCTATTGGAGTTTGAAGGTGAATTAAAGGAAGCAAGCTCAAGTTCCATCATAGTTTTAGCTCTAGATCTTCTTTTCTTTCAATTTGGATTGTAATCTCCACCTTTCTTACTCTATTTTGAATCAATTGCGTGTAATAACTTAAGATGATGTTTATTTATGTTTGAATGCTTATGATTAGTGCAATCTTAGCCATGATTGGCTAAATCCATTGTGTTTGCTTATCTATGAAAGCCATGATTGGCTAAATCCATTGTGTTTGCTTATCTATGAATCTCTAATGCAAAGATTTGTCCCTAAATCAATTGAATGAAGTTTTTTGAATGAAATACATGAGCAAGTGTTATTACGTTAGCTATGAGGTCCATTGCTATGATTTGTTTTAGGCTTTACCTTGATTACATAGATTGAGTAGCTCTCTTAGTAATTTGAGAAGTGAATCAATTTGTGCTTCAACACCTTAGGTGATCTAGACAACTAGATTAAGGATTTCAAGTGATTGTGTTCTTCATCTATGTTGGTTTTCAATTGGCCTTTAGTCAACATAGTGGTGTTCGATTATCTTAAGTGATTTTAATAGTTGAAGGGTTTTAAGTAATTTCAACCCAAGCATGATCTCAATAATCGTTCATGCTTAACTTGATCTTAGAATAATACAATGCTTATGTGAGTTTGCAAAATGTAATTCGATTAAGGTTTGGTAGTAATGCTAACAATTAATAGTTCAACAACTAGTGCGATAACAATTTGGGTAAAACGGGACAATCCAAGCATATAGAGGATTAGGTAAGTGAACACTCTTTAGTTAATTGAATCAGTTCTTAATATTTAGTTACTCGTTACTTGTTACTTGTTACTTGTTACTTGTCTTAATTGTTAAGTTTAAGTTTGATTACTTGCATACGTTTTAGTTTTTAATTAAAATCAATCAAAACCCCCCAATCAAACAAACCCTAGGACAATTAATAGTTTTAATTATTCTACTTACACTGCTCTCTTGGGACGAACTTGAAACAATTACTTACATTAAAGTGCTATAATAACCGGATTCTAATTGCTCATTAGTTGTGTGTTCTTATTTGTAGTGTTTGAATCTTGTATAAATTTAGAGGGTAAATGATGTATTATTCCACACGCATCACCAATTTCTTGGCGCCACTGCCGGGGAGCGGTTAGCTAGTGGGATATTTGGTTTTAACTTTTTATCGTCCAATCCTTTTGTAAGGGTTTACCCTTACAAAAGTTACTTTTCTTGTTTTTATATTTCTATTTTGTGTTTGGAAAACCATTTTGTGTTTGTGTTGTGATTGAAGGATAGGTACTTTGGTGTATGAAAACAAGATCCCAAAAGGATCAAGAGTTTACACATCCATTTTCTAATCCGGAGAAACACGTTCACGAGGTTTACAAGCGTAGAGAAGAAAGGGTATTAAGGAAATATTTTAAGGTTTTGCCATTTTGTTTAGACGATATGGACGGAGGTGAAGAAGGTAATCCGAATGTTCATGGTCTACCGGTTAATCAAGAGCAACAAAATGATCTAAATGACACTCCGATGAGGAACGCTATGTTGGTTGCACCTACTTTGGTGTCTCCCGCCATTACAAAACCACCAATTGGGGCCGATAATTGGAAGATCGAGGGTAACTTCTTCACAATAAACAAGGATATGCTATTTCATGGGTTAATAGAGAAAAATCTGAAGCGACCCGTTCTAATCCATAAGGACGAATACAATAACATATGGATACATCGCGAGGTTCTGACCTCTAAATGATAAATTTACAAACATTGCATTCGTTTTAAAAGACAAACTTTCATTACATCGAAAGTTGACAGATATGCATACCATTTCATAATATATCCAAACTTAAAATGACTTAATAATAAACTTTTTGAACTCAACGACTCGAATGCAACGACTTTTGAAATATGCCATGAATGACTCCCAGTAATATCTCTAAAATGAGCAAATGCACAGCGGAAGATTTCTTTAATACCTGAGAATAAACATTATTTAAAGTGTCAACCAAAAGGTTGGTGAGTTCATAAGTTTATCATATACCAATAAAATTCTGAAAGTTTGATAGACCACAAGATTTAAATTTTATAATCAACGTACAAGATTAACACATCTGTATACAAATCCATTCATACGAATAAACACCTGGTAACCGACATTAACAAAATGCATATAGGATATCCCCAAAGATACGCGATTAAAATATCTGTATACGTACAGGATTAACACATCTATACAAAAATCGAAGTACTAAAGCATCCAAACTCTCAGGATGGGGGTCGTTAGTGCCCATAGATCTATCTTTAGGATTCGCGTCAATTAGTGGCCAGTTCACTAATTCTTAGGTTACCAAGCAAAAAGGGGTGAAATCCGGTATAATAATTCAGTCGTAGAATGTTTTTAAGTACTTGTGTCTATTTCATCAAACATTTATAAAAGCATTTAAAAAGGGAGCAAATGAAACTCATGATACTGTATTTCGTAGCAATAATGCAAATCACGGCACTGAATAAGTGCAAGGTTGGCCTCGGATTCATGAACCTATATTAAGTATATATATTTATATGTTGGTCAATATATGTCTAACAATTAAGGTCGAGTCATAGTGTACCATAATCCTAATGCTCGAGACCGATATGCAAAAGTCATTAAAAATCACTTTGACCCAAAATAACCTCCAAAATCTATACATGTTTAATATATAATTTAAATATCGTCATTTTATATATTTAAATATATTTATCAAATTTTAGTAGAGTAATTAATACGAAACATTTATAAAAATTTATATTAAAATTTATATATGATAGAAATATACTTTTATATATCTCGAGTAATAAAATTTATATAGTTCACTCAAAATCATAAAAATATAATGGTATATGTTATTAATATAATTATATTACGTGTGGTAAAAAGAATATATTTGCAATACATATTTATAAAATAATGTTGATAATAATAATAATGAATAAAAGTTGTATTATTTTGCATTTATAATATTAATTATTTAAATAATAGTAATAATAAAAATATTTATATTTACTAATGATAATATTAATTTTGATAATAAATAATAATATTTTGTAATAATAATAATAATAATATCATTACTGATAATGATAAAAATATTATAATCATGTTAATGATAATAATATTGATAATAATATCGTTGTTATCAATAATACTAATAAAAATGATAATGAAAATATAAGTTTTAAGATTTAAAGTAATATTTTCTAACAAACATGATAATTTTAATAATAACAATTTTTAATATTAACGATAACAACAATAATAATAATATTTTAAAATAATACTTCTATGATAATTTTTTTTATAATAATAACAATACTAAAATGATAATAATGATATTTTTATTAAAAATTATAATTTTAATAAAAGTGATAATTTTAATATTTATGATACTTTTAATAATAATGATAAAAATAATAAAATGATAGTTTTTAATAAAAATGATAGTTTTTAATAATAACGATAATAATAATAATAATCATACTAAAATAATAATAATAATAATAATAATAATAATAATAATAATAATAATAATAATAATAATAATAATAATAATAATAATAATAATAATAGTAAGATAATAATAATAATGACGATAATAACGACGATAGTAATAAAAATAATCATTTTTAATAATATTATGAAAATTAATGATAATTCAGTTGGTCATATCTTTTAATCCGTTAATCAAAACCACACGACTTCTAAATGAAAAGTTATTAATTTTTCGACAGCTTTCCAACGACATGCATATCATATACCTTATATCAGTAATATATGTACTAAATTCGTGAATCATCATACACTATTTAACGACGAAACTAAATATACAAGCATGTATAATCAAATATTCTCGAGCACTAATAAGGGATACACTATTAATATATAAAAGGTAAGATACGAGTGCTCACGTATCAATATTGAGATTCAATATTGCAGGAAAGTACGTAGATGCAACGGAGATGATAAACACAAGGTTTGACTCAT
This sequence comes from Rutidosis leptorrhynchoides, assembly GCF_046630445.1. Lineage (NCBI taxonomy): Eukaryota > Viridiplantae > Streptophyta > Magnoliopsida > Asterales > Asteraceae > Rutidosis > Rutidosis leptorrhynchoides. The sequence continues at coordinate 219,613,753 of NC_092338.1, read as the reverse complement.
GAACAATACCCACGAACATTACCCATAACCTCCATAGCTATAACCCATAATTTCCTTAGCTTTATCCCGCTCGAAGAACCCATTTGAAATAATACGCTCATGACTTCGTCGTAGTATTTTATGTATAATACTACTAATAATAATACTCCTAACTATAAGATTTATAATAATATTATTCTCATTATAATAAATAATAAATATATGTATAAATATGCTTGAGAGATCGAGAGGTAGATTGAGAAGGTTTCAGCAGAAATGATTGAACCTTTATAGCCCCGATATGATCCCCATAGCTCTGTAATTGCAGAGTATGTGTGGGTATATGGTCCGCAATCGCGGAGGTCAATCCTCCAGCTCACTCTCAATCATTTAAGGCTGCCGACGGTTTCAATTATTATTTTATATATAATATTTTTAATTTATATAATTATATTTATATTATATTATATTCTCATGCATAGTTAATTTGTAATTTTAGTTCCGATAAATTGTACATTTACGCTCGGCTAATGTCCTGGTTTCGGTTTCTCAAAAGTATTTTCATATGCTAAGAAAACTTGTATTTTACGTTTCGCGACATGTACCTTTATTAATAACTAGACTTATTCCCCTAATAAATTATATTACCTGAAATATAACTTATACATTTGAGTGTTATGGTCATTTGCTTCTATAAACTATCGTCTCGTTAATTATCAAAGTATGTTTAATAATATTATTTTAAATCCAAAATGTTTTATGACTAAGTTAATATTATATTTTATCACTTTGTAAAATATAAATATATTTTCATTTAAAAATATAAACTTATATATTTTAGAAATATTTATTTACTAATATAATATTTAGTTTTTCGAAAACTAATTATATTTCAAGTTCTGTTTTATATCAGTTAACTCGTTTAAATAATAAAAGTCATTATATCAAATAATGTTTTTAATAATATAAAAACTAAATATTTAATTTATCAAGGGACACGAGGCAATTAATGTAAAGCACGCTTTTGAAAATTAAACAGGAATCTCCACTAACTTTTGACTAACTCTCGTTAATGACACTTTTGTTCTTATTGAAAATAAACTTTACCAATTATTTCGAATATCGTTAAAAAGAACAGATTTCTTAAATCATAGTGGACCTTACTACAGAGATCCGTAATCATAATACAATGTATCTGATAATTCATTCATTTGATATTATCTTTTAATTTCCGTCGATAAACATATATTGAAACAAATACGTTTCTGTAAAGTATTATTCATCAAATACTTTGTTAATGTTTTTAATTAATACAACTATATATTATATATACATATCTATATACACATAAATGTTCGTGAATCGTCGAGCACAGTCAAAGGGTGCTTGATTACATGAACACAGTTCAAAGTTTTTGAGATTACAGACTTGCTTATCATGTCGACACATATAAAGATTAAGTTTAAATTTGGTCGGAACTTTCCGGGTTGTCACAAAATCCGTTTGAACACATTCAACAATTTAATGATATTTTTGACATCTACAAGAACAAGGATGTTACCGATGGTGCTTTTAAGTTAAGGGCATTCCCCTTTACTCTTCAAGGTGATGCGAAGGTGTGGTTAAGGAACTTACCTTCCGATTCTATTAGGAGTTTTCAAGATTTAACCGAATCTTTCATCAATCACTTTTTCCCACCATCAAATGTGACGACCCGGAAATTTCTGACCAAATTTAAACTTAATCTTACTATAATTCCGACACGATAAGCAAAGTCTGTAAGATTAAGTCTCAAAAAGTTTAAACTGTTTCATATATTCAATTGACCTTCGACTGCTCTCGATGATTCATGAACAATTAATAGTAAATAGATATGTGTGTATGTATATATAAATAATAATTCGAAATAATATTTGAAGTATTAAATATTGTTGTTATTAAATATTTATAAAAATAAAAATAGGATATTATAATAATTATTATTTAAAATATATATATATATATATATATATATATATATATATATATATATATATATATATATATATATATATATATATATATATATATATATATATATATATATATATATATATATATATATATATAAAGTATAATAAAAAAATAAATATTAAATGATTGTAATACTCGTTTGATGTTTCGATGGATATTAAGCTAGTTAAATTCGAACTTATGTGATTTTAAAATAAACAGTTAGCCGAAAATGAGTTTTACAAACTATAGGCTTATTAAAAATGTATTTAGAAACTATTTGTTCAATTTTAAAACTTTTCATATTTTACTTGGGGTTAGGAGTGAATAATTAATGTAATTTTTATTTAATAATTAATGCTCGAATTTTATACCATAATGACCAAAATAAATAAATATAGTTAATTTAAAAATATGAAATTTTTCTGAACACTTTTATTCGCCACTAATTATCAACGGAGTACGAAATGATATCTGTGTTGAAGTGTCGGCAGAGTAAGGCTGATGATATATTCTTTTATTATTCTATGATTAATTGCACTGATTGATTTCCTTTTTGGCATCCCACGTTCTTATTATGAGTATTATTATAGTATTATTATTATTATTATTATTATTATTATTATTATTATTATATATATATATATATATATATATATATATATATATATATATATATATATATATATATATATATATTTATGCATACCCACAAGATCACTTACATATCCAACTATCTTAACCATTTAACCATCTCTCTATCCTTCTATATTTCTATCTTTGTGCTAACTGACCAACACAACCGAACCTCACCACCTTCATCTACTTGAATCGCCACCCCTTGAACCATCCATCGATCATTCCATTAAACCATCATCACACTTGTTTGCTTTCAGCTGCAACACATGTGAAAACCCATCCTAATCCATCTGGACGAAGTCACCAACATCTGGTTCCATTGCGGTGATCGATTTCAAATAATTCCTTTAAAATGAGCAAATGCACAGCGGAATGTTTCTTTCATACCTGAGAATAAACATGCTTTAAAGTGTCAACCAAAAGGTTGGTGAGTTCATTAGTTTAACATAAATAATCATTTCATATTTTTAATAGACCATAAGATTTCATATTTCCATTTCTTATAAACTTACGTCCCATGCATAGAGACAAAAATATCATTCATATGGATTGAACACCTGGTAACCGACATTCACAATTTGTATATAAGAATATCCCCATCATTCCGGGATCCTCCTTCGGACATGATATAAATTTCGAAGTACTAAAGCATCCGGTACTTTGGATGGGGCTTGTTGGGCCCGATAGATCTATCTTTAGAGTTCGCGTCAATTAGGGTGTCTGTTCCCTAATTCTTAGATTACCAGACTTAATAAAAAGGGGCATATTCGGTTTAATAATTCAACCATAGAATGTAGTTTCGATTACTTGTGTCTATTTCGTAAAACAGTTATAAAAGCAGCGCATATATTCTCAGTCCCAAAAATATATATTGCAAAAGCATTTAAAAAGGGAGTAATGAAACTCACCATACTGTATTTTGTAGTAAAAATACATATGACGACATTGAACAAGTGTAGGGTTGGCCTCGGATTCACGAACCTATATCAATTATATATATTAACACCTCTAATTAACATGTATTCGTAATAAAACCAGTTTATATATATTAATTATATAATATATTACTTATTTAAATAGTAATGTATTTATTATTCCAAATGTTATGTATATTTATATATGTTATAGTAACTTTAGATATACTTATGATATATGTAATATTTATATCTTTACATAATTATCTTTTGTTAGAATAATATTTATAATAAAAAATATGTTAATAATACTAATTAATATTTAAAAATAATATTAATAGTGATAATAATAATAATAATAGCTGTACTAATAATATTTATAATAATAATCTTTAGTAATGATAATGATTAGGTTTAATAATGAATATGATAATCATAGTTTTGATAATAATAATTTTTCTATTAATGATAATAATTATAAAAATGATACTTTAATAAAAAGCCAAGTTTTTAAATAAACATGATACTACCAATAATATTAATAATAATAATTATAATTATAATAATAAAAATGATAAGAATTACAAAATAATAATAATAATAATAATAATAATAATAATAATAATAATAATAATAATAATAATAATAATAATAAGTAGTGGATCTGATTTTTGGTTGGTGGCTCAACCAGATCGAGCAAAACAGATCGAGAGGAGGAGAAGAAAAAAAAACGCACGCAGGGAGAAAAACATAAACGATTCAAGGTTTCTTCAATTCGTAGATCAAACAACCGATTAAGCGGTAATCATCCAGGTTTAGTAATTTCTCGATTCGTCATTAACAGTTTTCATTATCATCGGTACTTGTCATCAATCAAACAGGTATTCGATCCATCAATTTAATCAATTAGGTAATCGATTCAGTGATCTCTTAATTTCATTAATACCTAATATCATCTTCTTTGTTATACCCATATATCATCATCGTCATCTATCATTATACATCATCATCGATTCCTAATTTTAACATCGTTATTCACAGGTTATCATCATCGTAGCATCATCAGCCATCGCAGGATTTTTTTTTATATTCCCTTTTTCAATCGGTAAATATAATTAAAGATCCATGTACCCAATTTGATTAATTTTTAATTTATTTGTATTTGAATTTTTTTTATGCTGAATCTTATATACATATTTACAATTTTGTTGTTTTTGTTAATTTATAAAATTGATTGCACTTTATGGAATAGATCGTTTTTGTGATTTTGGGTATCGATTAGGAAACAGTGAAATAAAAGTGTAACAGCTCACCGATGGTTGTTTACAGTTGGTTGTTGAGGTCACGAGAGAAAGCAATAGGCCTATCCTGGAGGGAAGCATATACTCAAACAGATGAATGGAATAAACAAGGCGGCAACATTCAGTGTGGTTAGGTTGAGAAGGATGGTGATGATTTAAACCGAACATCAGGTTAGTAAATAATGGTTGATGTAGGTCGTATGGGTGTCAAATGATAGCAAGGAGAAGACATAAACCTACTAACTGCAGTAGCAATAAGGAGGTATTCGAATACCCTGTTTGATACAGTAATAAGAGTAACTTGTTGATGGTAATTTGTGTGTGATGTTGGTCTAATCAAGATAGCAGCAATAGTATCGAGTTCGTAACAGTTTAAATAAGAAAACAGTCAGTTTTTGCAGGTTTGTTGATGGTGGTTTGCGGGCTGAACCAGGAGTAGAATAGCAGTTGCAGTTCACTAGAGGTTTGGTCTTCAAATCAAACAGAAAAACAGTCAGTAGGATAGCAGTGAACGATAGTTGATCAGGGTTCTTTTAATTGTGTTGTTTTGTGGATCTAACAGAAATAAGAAAGAAATATAGGAGTGTGTTGTAGGATTGGTATGGTGATCATGATTCAAGGAGGAAGGTGAATGAAGTGGGTGATGGAAAGTGAAGTGGTTTTCTAACTTCACAGACAATTCAATCAAGGTTATAGTCAAATTGATTTGGTAATTAATTCGAGCTGTATATTTTTCTGTTGAATTTATTAGATGTAAAATGTTTGGTTGTATTTGATATTGCTGAAAATGAATTGGACGTTCCCTCATATAGAATAATTCAATTGTTTTATAGCAAAAAAGTTTGTAGACATAAAGTATCAATCATACACAGAAAAGAGAAGAAAGGAAATAAAAAATATATATATATATAAAGAATGATCTTGCTTGTACTGGATTTTGGATTGTGGTGAGATTTGGATATGGACAGGTAACAGATTAAAGATCAAAACAAAAATCCCGTAAAGTTCAATTGATTATATGTTTAACGTCTTCAGAGATAGAAATAATTCTTGTTAATGTTTGATTATGACATACAACGGATTTTGATATACATCTCCTTATTTATAATTTGTATTAATACGTAAATAGTATATGTTAATCCTAATAATAATTATATAAGTAATAATAATAATATTAGTAAAGATACCAAATTAAATGTACTAAATTCCATATCTATATATATTTGTTGAAAATAATAATATAACTCATACAGGTATTGATATTAATATTAATAGCAACACTGAAAATAATAATGTTAGTATAACAATTATATTTTTAACTTATGGTTACGTTTATTATGTTAATATTATAATTATATGATAACATATATTAAATATTAAATATTTATACATTTTATATCTATTACATTTATATATATATATATATATATATATATATATATATATATATATATATATATATATATATTTATTTATTTATTTACAATAATTTATTCGTGAATCGTCAGTAATGGTCGAGGTCAAATGCATTCATGGAAATAGTTCAAACATTATGAGACTCAGTTTAATACACTTTTCTTATCGTATTGAAATCAAATAAGATTTAAGTTTAAATTTTGGTTGGAAATTCCCGGGTCATCACAGTACCTACCCGTTAAAGAAATTTCGTCCCGAAATTTGAGTGAGGTCGTCATGGCTAACAATAAATATGTTTTCCTGATGAATATGAGTTGATAAATAGAGTTTTATCATTATCGAATAACTTGGATAAAACGATTCGATTACTCGAAGCGTACGAGTGAAGCTATCACAAAAGATGGAGATAAGGTAATAGATATTCGTCTTTACTTTTAATGTAGTCATGGTTTAATTTGGAAGATATGGTGCGTCATAGCTTTTGACGTGGAGGGTTAAATTCTGGAATTCAAGGGATTTAGAGAAAATCTTCGAAATCTAAAAGATTTGATTCTTCGGCGAGTAAGGAAATTAAGATCTCTATAATTAAATACGGTGATCTGCCTCGATTACTCTGTCTGATATTTCCATTATAAATTAAGCTCTTCCGTTCCATTATTCTCGATATTCCCATACTCTCTTCCTTAGTTCATACATCCAAAAGATTGTGAAAATGCTTAATCCAGTTCTAATCCTTGTCCTTATCCTTACTATCGTAACAATTATTCTCCTTTTCCAACTTCCACCCGAGGAATCTGCTTACTTCTACTTTGCTCTTGGGGTTATAGTGCTTTTAATTCTCCCGTGTCATTATGTTGCGATAAACATTGATATACACGGTTTGTAATTCCTGTGTTTGTGATCGACTTTATATTTTCCTTTATTTTTTCGGAGTTCCATGTTCTTGTTTTCTCTTCCCGACTCCCAGTTAAGCGAACAATGATTCCAAAATTCGTAGATATAAAGTTTCAAATGATTATAATGTTCTAAGCATGGTGGAACGTGATAGCACGATTTGATTTTCAAATTTATCAAAATTAAAGAAGATAGAACTATCAAGAATATATTCTTCTTGATATGTTCGGAGGTTATGTAGAATGAAAGAGTTATGTAACATAACGCATGATGACGTTATGGTCTGTGAATCATCACGTTTCATTAGAAACTCAGCATGACTTACTGTAATATAATCACGTTGATCAAGTGTCATTATATTATACTAACTCACGCACCAGTTCCCAAAATTACTTCGATAACATTCATATTTTAAGCTCGAAAGTTTACAGAATATAGAAACTAACCGTTTCTATATGATGTAACACTGATATCATGATGAGATTAATAATTTCAGATAAGAATAGTTATGAAAATATCTTCAGAAATATGGAGGATATTTATAATGAAAGATACGATGGTATCTTGGAATTTCTAATATCGATGGATGATGAAGAAGATTTATCTGTAAGGGTTTAGATTCGGAAGCAAGGTATTCGTTAAAGATTTCATTTAAAACAGAATCATTTGGATTCTTTGAAGTCAAACTTATTCTTTGTGATTTGTCCACGGATTTCTTCATAGTTTCGCATAATCTACTTTTCGGTACTAAATTTTCTATTGAATATTTCCAATATAATGATACACAGGAAACACGAAGAGATATATAATTTCGGACGAGAATATTTATGAAAATATCCTCAGAAATATCGAAGATATTGATGATGATATTTTGGAATTTCTAAATTCTATGGTTGATGGAGAAAGATTTTCCGCAAGATTTTAACATGATCTCAGAGCAAGATATTCTCTAAATATTTCATCGGATCCAGAATTACCTGGATCCTTTGAATATAGGGTTTGGTCCTTGTATTTGTTCTTGGTCTCCTTCATGGTTAGCTCAATCCATTTTCCAGTTCCAACGTTTCTGAGCTTTTCCAACATACTATTCTTTATCAACAACTTCCGACGACTAAGGTCGTTTACGGTTGTCTACAGTTTTCTGCTGCTTCGTTCAGCTTTTTCAAAGTTCAATGTATTAATTCGTAGGCTGGGTGCTTTTCAAAATTTCAGAATGGAAGATCATTATTCTAAAAGATAAATGTTATACATATAACTGTTGATGTAGATATGCTGTGAGTTTTCAAATACTGATTGCCGATTCCTCTACATTTACTGCTACCATATCTGAATCATTAGTTATCGATCCAAGGTGATTTCAAGGGAATTTTGTTTTTAGATGATTAAACGCTGACGGTAATATGGTGGAATATAAAAGGTTCCCCGGTAACAATAAAAGAACATACATATAAGTCAAGGTGATAATAAGGTTGTTTCGAACGAAACGTCGAAGTTGATTTGTTGAAGCTGTGACAAAATTTGCTACCTTGAAAAGGGATCGCAAAGTTATTTTGCTAATAAATGTCAAAGGATCTGATGCGAATACGTGTTAAACTTTTACTCAGTTGCCGAGAGTTTCTCAGGTGCATAACTATATGCACAAATCTTTCCTTCCGTAGATGAAGTGCGGTTGATTCATCATATCGATTGAGGTGTTTTCAAGAATTATGAAAGTTTGAATGCAGATTGGAATCGTCAAGGTACAATTAAGGTTTAAGATGAAATCAAGTGGCAAATTTGAAGAATTGTTTAGTTTCATATATCATAATCAATATTTTTAATTCATTTTAATTGTCCAATGTTATTAGTCCACAGTCGATAGTCCACTGTTAACAATCTAATAATTTATATATAGTTTAATATCTAATATTTGAATTAATTACTAAATATCGTGACCCGTGTACATGTCTCAGACTCGATCACAACTCAAAGTATATATATTATTTGAGAATCAACCTCAACCCTGTATAGAGAACTCGATCATTAATGCATATAGAGTGTCTATGGTGATTCCAAATAATATATATAGATGCGTCGATATGATATGTCAAAACCTTGTATACGTGTCCCGATATTTAAAGTGCGTAAAATAAATAACAGAAATTAAATAACGATAAATAAAGTGCGTAAAGTAAATAACAGAAATTAAATGACGATAAATAAAATTGCGAGAATGTAAATTGTGATAATTAAATTGCGATAAATAAACTGCTATAAATAAAAATATAATCAGTTAGCTAGGAACAGTTAGCTAGGATCTTGTTAGCGTGGTTTCTTAACAAAATTTCATGTTGTTAATTAGTCTGTTTCTAATCAATTTTTATTGTGTTTATTATTTCTTCATTATGCCACTTGTTGGATTCTGATAAGTCAAAATCCAAATATGAAATTGAATTTGAATGGAAATGGTTATTCTGTGGTGAACGGATTCGTATATCGGTAGTTATAAGTAGGGTAGTAAATGACTATTGAATCAGATTCGAAGAATGTACACTGTAACTTATTAATGTGAAATCTAAATATTCCTCGGGTATTACCTACCCGTTAAAATATTTTCACCATTAACAGTTTGTACGAAAGAATTTTTAATTACAATCTTTATGAAAATATATCTACATATATATTTTCTTCAGATATAATCATGGATTTAATGAGTCAATATGATATTAAACTCATTTGATTTACCGTTAGAACAAGAATATATAATCTCTAAAACATTAGAGATTACATAATCGTCATGTCGAACGAAGATAAATGATATAGAATGTCATGTAGAACAATGATTATACTCGAGGTACAGAATGAGATGTTGAGGCATGGATTGTTGATAGTACTGGTGTTGTTACTGATGGTACTGTTGGTTCCGGTGATGTTGTTGAAGCTGATAAGTTTTGCACCATGTTCTCCAAATTGATTACTTGAGCGCGAAGTTTGTTGACTTCTTTGATTACTCCGGGGTGATTGTCGGTCGGAACGAGCGGATGAATAAGGTTTAGAATCTGAGTTATGATATAGTCGTGGCGAGATATTCAGGAAATGAGGGTGAAAGTGATGTTACGAACAGGTTCGCCGGTAAGTGCCTCAGGTTCTTCACCAAAAGGTGAATTCGATTAGTGGAAGGGATCTCCTTCTGCGCGTCTCCATTGATTAAATCGACTATGAATCCATCAGATGAATTGGGGATGGATGATTGGTTAATTCATTCTGGTGACGTTGCTTTCAGAGTTTAGATGACTATCCATTCGGAATAACTATCGGGATAACTATCAGAATAGCTATCGGAATCCGAGGGACTCAAACTGGTTGAGGGATTCATCTCGTACGATTAGATGAAGTATTTTTGATAAGAAATAGATTATAGGATGTAGATTAGTACCTGGCAATACATAATTTACATATGCATATATAATACTAAAATCCCATAAGTTACGGAGGAATCTACGGAAACTATCAGGCAAAGGTAACAATAACAGGTACGCTAAGATATGAATTTATCTATACACTGTCTATGCAATAGAGGCAGTAAGACGTGTCTAGACTAAGAATGATAAGTAGATAATTTCCTAAGGATGATAAGCAGATGATTTCTGACACGAAATGATAAGCAAAACTTTTGACATACAGACACGGTCGAAGTCCAGACTCACTAATGCATCCTAACGACTATCAGTTAGACACACTAATGCAAGACCCGGTTCGCTAAGACCACCGCTCTGATACCAACTATGAAAACCCGTCCTAATCCATCTGGACGAAGTCACCAACATCTGGTTCCATTGCGGTGATCGATTTCAAATAATGTCTTTAAAATGAGCAAATGCACAGCGGAATGTTTCTTTCATACCTGAGAATAAACATGCTTTAAAGTGTCAACCAAAAGGTTGGTGAGTTCATTAGTTTAACATAAATAATCATTTCATAATTTTAATAGACCACAAGATTTCATATTTCCATTTCTCATAAACTTACGTCCCATGCATAGAGACAAAAATATCATTCATATGGATTGAACACCTGGTAACCGACATTCACAATTTGTATATAAGAATATCCCCATCATTCCGGAATCCTCCTTCAGACATGATATAAATTTCGAAGTACTAAAGCATCCGGTACTTTGGATGGGGCTTGTTGGGCCCGATAGATCTATCTTTAGAGTTCGCGTCAATTAGGGTGTCTGTTCCCTAATTCTTAGATTACCAGACTTAATAAAAAGGGGCATATTCGGTTTAATAATTCAACCATAGAATGTAGTTTCGATTACTTGTGTCTATTTCGTAAAACAGTTATAAAAGCAGCGCATATATTCTCAGTCCCAAAAATATATATTGCAAAAGCATTTAAAAAGGGAGTAATGAAACTCACCATACTGTATTTTGTAGTAAAAATACATATGACGACATTGAACAAGTGTAGGGTTGGCCTCGGATTCACGAACCTATATCAATTATATATATTAACACCTCTAATTAACATGTATTCGTAATAAAACCAGTTTATATATATTAATTATATAATATATTACTTATTTAAATAGTAATGTATTTATTATTCCAAATGTTATGTATATTTATATATGTTATAGTAACTTTAGATATACTTATGATATATGTAATATTTATATCTTTACATAATTATCTTTTGTTCGAATAATATTTATAATAAAAAATATGTTAATAATACTAATTAATATTTAAAAATAATATTAATAGTGATAATAATAATAATAGCTGTACTAATAATATTTATAATAATAATCTTTAGTAATGATAATGATTAGGTTTAATAATGAATATGATAATAATAATTTTGATAATAATAATTTTTCTATTAATGATAATAATTATAAAAATGATACTTTAATAAAAAGCCTAGTTTTTAAATAAACATGATACTACCAATAATATTAATAATAATAATTATAATTATAATAATAAAAATGATAAGAATTACAAAATAATAATAATAATAATAATAATAATAATAATAATAATAATAATAATAATAATAATAATAATAATAATAATAATAATAATAATAAGTAGTGGATCTGATTTTTGGTTGGTGGCTCAACCAGATTGAGCAAAACAGATCGAGAGGAGAAGAAGAAAAAAAAACGCACGCAGGGAGAAAAACATAAACGATTCAAGGTTTCTTCAATTCATAGATCAAACAACCGATTAAGCGGTAATCATCCAGGTTTAGTAATTTCTCGATTCGTCATTAACAGTTTTCATTATCATCGGTACTTGTCATCAATCAAACAGGTATTCGATCCATCAATTTAATCAATTAGGTAATCGATTCAGTGATCTCTTAATTTCATTAATACCTAATATCATCTTCTTTGTTATACCCATATATCATCATCGTCATCAATCATTATACATCATCATCGATTCCTAATTTTAACATCGTTATTCACAGGTTATCATCATCGTAGCATCATCAGCCATCGCAGGATTTTTTTTTATATTCCCCTTTTCAATCGGTAAATATAATTAAAGATCCATGTACCCAATTTGATTAATTTTTAATTTATTTGTATTTGAATTTTTTTTTATGCTGAATCTTATATACATATTTACAATTTTGTTGTTTTTGTTAATTTATAAAATTGATTGCACTTTATGGAATAGATCGTTTTTGTGATTTTGGGTATCGATTAGGAAACAGTGAAATAAAAGTGTAACAGCTTACCGATGGTTGTTTGCAGTTGGTTGTTGAGGTCACGAGAGAAAGCAATAGGCCTATCCTGGAGGGAAGCATATACTCGAACAGATGAATGGAATAAACAAGGCGGCAGCATTCAGTGTGGTTAGGTTGAGAAGGATGGTGATGATTTAAACCGAATATCATGTTAGTAAATAATGGTTGATGTAGGTCGTATGGGTGTCAAATGATAGCAAGGAGAAGACATAAACCTACTAACTGCAGTAGCAATAAAGAGGTATTCGAATACCCTGTTTGATACAGTAATAAGAGTAACTTGTTGATGGTAATTTGTGTGTGATGTTGGTCTAATCAAGATAGCAGCAATAGTATCGAGTTCGTAACAGTTTAAATAAGAAAACAATCAGTTTTTGCAGGTTTGCTGATGGTGGTTTGCAGGCTGAACCAGGAGTAGAATAGCAGCTGCAGTTCACTAGAGGTTTGGTCTTCAAATCAAACAGAAAAACAGTCAGTAGGATAGTAGTGAATGATAGTTGATCAGGGTTCTTTTAATTGTGTTGTTTTGTGGATCTAACAAAAATAAGAAAGAAATATAAGAGTGTGTTGTAGGATTGGTATGGTGATCATGATTCAAGGAGGAAGGTGAATGAAGTGGGTGATGAAAAGTGAAGTGGTTTTCTAACTTCACAGACAATTCAATCAAGGTTATAGTCAAATTGATTTGGTAATTAATTCGAGCTGTATATTTTTCTGTTGGATTTATTAGATGTAAAATGTTTGGTTGTATTTGATATTGGTGAAAATGAATTGGACGTTCCCTCATATAGAATAATTCAATTGTTTTATAGCAAAAAATTTTGTAGACATAAAGTATCAATCATACACAGAAAAGAGAAGAAAGGAAATAAAAAAATACAAAATAAAAATATAAAGAATGATCTTGCTTGTACTGGATTTTGGATTGTGCTGAGATTTGGATATGGACAGGTAACAGATTAAAGATCAAAACAAAAATCCCATAAACTTCAATCGATTATATGTTTAACGTCTTCAGAGATAGAAATAATTCTTGTTAATGTTTGATTATGACATACAACGGATTTTGATATACATCTGCTTATTTATAATTTGTATTAATACGTAAATAGTATATGTTAATCCTAATAATAATTATATAAGTAATAATAATAATATTAGTAAAGATACCAAATTAAATGTACTAAATTCCATATCTATATATATTTGTTGAAAATAATAATATAACTCATACAGGTATTGATATTAATATTAATAGCAACACTGAAAATAATAATGTTAGTATAACAATTATATTTTTAACTTATGGTTACGTTTATTATGTTAATATTATAATTATATGATAACATATATTAAATATTAAATATTTATACATTTTATATCTATTACATTTATATATATATATATATATATATATATATATATATATATATTTATATTTATATTTATTTATTTATTTACAATAATTTATTCATGAATCGTCGGTAATGGTCGAGGTCAAATGCATTCATGGAAATAGTTCAAACATTATGAGACTCAGTTTAATACACTTTTCTTATCGTATTGAAATCAAATAAGATTTAAGTTTAAATTTTGGTTGGAAATTCCCGGGTCATCACAACACAAACCCACCTTGGTTTTGTGCATTCAAAGGACACCACAAAACAACTATCCAACACCAATCATCACCATCATAATACAACCCTCACATGATTTCTGTTTTGAATCAAAGACGCCATCACCACTTCATTTCCTTCGTTTCTTTTCTTGATACTGTTGTTGCACCATCATCGAACCCACATTAGTTTTCCTCTTCCTGTTGTGAGCATAACCTTATTACTATTAACCTGCAACTTGTTCATACTCGCTACTGTTACTGGTTGGTTATCAATCGAGAACCATCATTATTGTGAACTGCCATTTACATTTGTTTACTATACCTGTTCGGTCAACATGAAATCCATTTAAACAACCGCCACCCACCATCATGTTTTATCATTATTTTTTTCTTTTGGATCATGAACCCAAAACACCTTCAACCTTCCTTCCTATTTACTTCTGTTTCTACATTATTTTTAATGCTAGTTCAATTACAAAACACCACACTCGTACACACCTTCAATCACCTTCGATCAAGCCTTTAACGAAACCACTAATAACCGTCACCCTCGTTACACCTCTACGCCACCACACCATGAATAACCACTACAACAACAACCATCATCAACTTGCTTCTCATTTTCCTTGATCACCAACGATTGCAACCGCTATATTTTCTATTTCTATTCGAAGAACAACCCTTGAATTTTTTTCTGCTCAACATGATATACTATTACGCTGTTACTACCAATCCGTTTCTTTTTGTTTTGTCGACCCACCTGCTATTACAGCTTCTCTTTTATGTTGCTGTTAAACAGAAGTGACAATATAGTGACAATGATGATACTGCAGTAACGATGGCCAAAAGGTTTCGCGTTCCTATTTCTATTCCTTTTATGTTAGAACTACGATGATGATGGCGAGACTATAAAGAAGATGACGTGTAAAGATGATGCATAAACAAGATGTAATTAATTATCAAGAATGTGAAGAGGTGAGTGATTGAACTAAATACCCCACCTCTGTGTTCTTTATTCTTATTTTTAATCCACTTTCTAATCCACCGAAATCATTAGAGCTAACAGACTTTAGGAGAGTATTTATTAAATATCATTTTGGGCTTTACTTGAATCGTTGGGCTAAGATGAATTTTTGTTTTGGACCAAAATGATCCAGTCTATGGTTAGGCCATGGATTTAATGGCAATGAATATTAAAGTTAATGAAACCGTGTTTTGATTATGTTTATGTTATGCACTTACAAAAGATGATATATATGATGGTGTTTATGATGATCACGAATGATATAGATGAGGTGGTGATGAGTAATGATGATGACATGGTGAGTGACGATGAAGAAGAAATCGAAACAAGGATATACGGGTTAGTTATATTTGGGAAACAATTTAATCAGAAATGTAAGGAGTAGAGGAGTGGTTTGGAGTGTTTGTGGATTAATGAGAGGTCATGGGTTCGAATCTAGGATGGTGCAGTTATCCATTTTTTTTAGCTGCACAAGTGGGTCAAGTCAAATTGGGCTTTTAAACTATTGTTGGGTCGATGGTTTTAGCTTGGGCCGAGATAATCCGAATGATGGTTGGGCCGAGAGCCTGCTGTAGAAATGCTAAGGTATTAATGATGAATATGATTAAGAGATAGAATTATGATGAGATTATGAAACATATGGTTTAAAAGAAATCAACTACAAATTAAAACAGAAAGAAACAAGAGGAGTAATGGTTAGAAGTGTTGTAGTTGAGCGAGAGGTCGCGGGTTCGAGCCCGGTTTGGGGCATTTATTTTTAGAAAAGAGTTTAAGGTAGTAATACATCTCTTATTATTAATAATAATAATAATAATAATAATAATAATAATAATAATAACAATAATAATAATAATAATAATAATAATAATAATAATTATTATTATTATTATTATTATTATTATTATTATTATTATTATTATTATTATTATTATTATTATTATTATTATTATTATTAGTATTATTATTTTTATTTTTATTGTTATTATTATTAATTGTTATTGTTATTAAGTTAATTATTACTATCATTAATATTATCATTTTTTATCATTATAAGTATTATCATTTTTATTATCATTATTATTATAATAAATAAATATTTGTATATAAAGGTATACTTATTACATATACTAAATTAATACTACATAATTTTTTTATCTAAAATTTTATATATAATTAATTTACATATGGTATAAAGATATATTTTAACATAATCATATATATATAAATATTAATTTTGATACATTGTATAATATTTTAAGTATATATAAAAATTATGATAAATGAAATATATATATTTTAACTAAAATACTTTAATAAAAATTGGATATATACATAGTAAATTTGATCATAATATTTGTTTACTATTATTATATGTGTTAATATTACTTGATAAATAATTGATATATGTTCGTGAATCCGAGGCCAACCCTGCATTGTTCAATGTCGTCATATGTATTTTTACTACAAAATACAGTATCGTGAGTTTTATTTACCTTTTTAACCTTTATATTTTTGGGCTGAGAATACATGTGAAATTTTTATAAATATTTTATGAAATAGACACAAGTAATCGAAACTACATTATATGGTTGAATGATCAAAGCCGAATATGCCCCTTTTTGCTTGGTAGCCTAAGAATTAGGGAACATCACTAATTTTGAGAATTAGTGCTGGCCTAATTGACGCGAATCCTAAAGATAGATCTATTGGGTCTAACGAACCCCATCCAAAGTACCGATTGCTTTAGTACTTCGAATTCGTTTTATATCATGTCCGAAGGATTTTCCGGAATGATAGGGGATATTCTTATATGCATCTTGTTAATGTCAGTTACCAGGTGTTCACCATATGAATGATATTTTTGTCTCTATGCATGGGACGTATATTTATGAGAACCGAAAATGAAAATCTTGTGGTCTATTAAAATGATGGAAATGATTATTTATGTTAAACTAATGAACTCACCAACCTTTTGGTTGACACTTGAAAGCATGTTTATTCTCAGGTATGAAAGAAATTTTCCACTGTTCATTTGCTCATTTTAGAGATATTACTTGGAGTCCTTCATGACATATTTCAAAAGACGTTGCATTCGAGTCATTAAGTTCATCAAGATTATTATTAAGTCAATTATAGTTTGATATATTATGAAATGGTATGCATGCCGTCAACTTTCGATGAAACGAAAGTTTGTCTCTTTTTTAAAAATGAATGCAATGTTTGTAAAATGTATCATATAGAGGTCAAGTACCTTACGATGAAATCAACTATTGTGATTCGTTTATAATGTATATGAACGGGTCCTTTCAATTGGTACCAGAGCGGTGGTCTTAGCGAACCAGGTCTTGCATTAGTGTGTCTAACTGATAGTTGTTTAGATGCATTAGTGGGTCTGGACTTCGACCGTGTCTACATGTCAAAAGTTTTACTTATCATTTAGTGTCAAAAATTACCTGCTTATCATTCCTAAGTCTAGACACGTCCTACTGCCTTTATTGCATAGATAGTGTATAGAAAAATTCATATCTTACCGTATCTATTACGGTAGACTTTACCTTATATCTTCCGAAAATTTCTTCGTAATTTAAGGGAACCTGGTACTATATATATCTATGCATATTATGCATTGAGAATACCATCCAACTATCAATTGCTGTCACTAAACTCTTCATACCAAAAATCTTTTCTGAGATCGTGTAAGATGGCCTCTACGAATCGACCACGTTCCTCTGACTCCGAAGAAAGTGTGATAGGAGCACACCAACCAATCAACTACGGTGATTACTAGATAAAATGTGGTTGGGTTCGTGACATATTCACCCTATGGAGAAGGGAAGAAGGTACTCCATATCATGAACTGAATCTACCACCTAACCTTGGAGTACTCGACCCGCTCACCGGCGAACCTGTTCGCAACACCGTTTATACCCTTTTTGCAAGAATTTTTCATCTTGAGGCTACCATTAACGGAACTAGAGAAGATATCTGACCTCTACCTCACACTGATAACCAACCAGGGTTAGTAGAAGAAGTTAAAGAACTCCGAGTTTGAGTATTAACTTTAGAGAGCACGGTACACAATTTGCAAGCACCAACAGTATCACTAACACCAGTAACATCACCAGCCTCAGTACCAACGGTACCGGTACCACCAACAACCCAAGTTTCTGAAATGTCCCGTTCATATTGATTATAAACGTTCCATATTAAATGATTTCGTTGCGAGGTTTTGACCTCTATATGAGACGTTTTTCAAAGACTGCATTCATTTTTAAAATAACCATAACCTTTATTTTATCAATAAAGGTTTCAAAAGCATTACGTAGATTATCAAATAATGATAATCTAAAATATACTGTTTACACAAAGACCATTACATAATGGTTTACAATAGAAATATATTACATCGACATATGTTTCTTAAATGCAGTTTTTACACAATATCATACAAACATGGACTTCAAATCTTGTCCTTATTTTAGTATTTAACAGCGGAAGCTCTTAGTATTCACCTGAGAATAAACATGTTTTAAACGTAAATAAAAATGTTGGTGAGTTATAGGTTTAACCCATATATATCAAATCGTAACAATAGACCACAAGATTTCATATTTCAATACACATCCCATACATAGAGATAAAAATCATTCATATGGTGAACACCTGGTAACCGACATTAACAAGATGCATATATAAGAATATCCCCATCATTCCGGGATACCCTTCGGATATGATATAAATTTCTAAGTACTAAAGCATCCGGTACTTTGGATGGGGTTTGTTAGGCCCAATAGATCTATCTTTAGGATTCATGTCAATTAGGGTGTCTGTTCCCTAATTCTTAGATTACCAGACTTAATAAAAAGGGGCATATTCGATTTCGATAATTCAACCATAGATTGTAGTTTCACGTACTTGTGTCTATTTTGTAAATCATTTATAAAACATGCATGTATTCTCATCCAAAAAATATTAGATTTTAAAAGTGGGACTACAACTCACTTTCACAGATATTTCCTTCCTCGGAAATAAGACTTGGCCACGGATCGATTCACGAACCTATATAAATATGTACATATATATCAAAGTATGATCAAAATATAATTACAACCATTTTTAGTATGTTTTAAAGATTTGAGTGTATTAAGTCAGCTGTCCTCGTTAGTAACCTACAACTAGTTGTCCACAGTTAGATGTACAGAAATAAATCGATATATAATATCTTGAATCAATCCACGACCTAGTGTATACACATCTCAGGCTAGATCACAACTCAAAGTATATATATTTTTGGAATCAACCTCAACCCTGTATAGCTAACTTCAATATTACTGCATATAGAGTGTCTATGGTTGTTCCAAATAATATATATACATGGGTCGATATGATATGTCCAAACATTTGCATACGTGTCTATGGTATCCCAAGATTACATAATATATTAGAATACATGTATAATACAATATAAGTTAGCTAGGATATGATTTGTATAGATTTGTTAAACATTTCCCGTAGCTAAAAAGATCAAAAATATCCAATCTTGTTTTACGCATAACTTCTTCATTTTAAATCCGTTTTGAGTGAATCAAATTGCTATGGTTTCATATTGAACTCTAATTTAAGAATCAAAACAGAAAATGTATAGGTTTATAGTCTGAAATTTAAGTTACATGTCAATTACTAAAGAGGTAGTCATTTCCGTCGAAAGAACGACATCTTGATGACCATTTTGAAAAACGTACTTTCACTTTGAGTTTAACCAAGATTTTTGGATATAGTTTCATGTTCATATGAAAAATTATTTTTCCAGAATAACAACTTTTAAATCAAAGTTTATCATTGTTTTTAATTATCCAAACCAAAACAGCCCCCAGTTTCACTACGACGGCGTATATCCGATTTTATGGTGTTCATCGTGTTTCCAGGTTTTAAATCATTAAATTAGCATATCATATAGATATAGAACATGTGTTTAGTTGATTTTGAAAGTCAAGTTAGAAGGATTAACTTTTGTTTGCGAACAAGTTTAGAATTAACTAAACTATGTTCTAGTGATTACAAGTTTAAAACTTCGAATAAGATAGCTTTATATGTATGAATCGAATGATGTTATGAACATCATTACTACCTCAAGTTTTCTGGATAAAACTACTGGAAATGAGAAAAATGGATCTAGCTTCAAAGGATCCTTGGATGGCTTGAAAGTTCTTAAAGCAGAATCATGACACGAAAACAGTTCAAGTAAGATTTTCACTCGAAATAAGATTGTTATAGTTGTAGAAATTGAATCAAAGTTTGAATATGAATATTACCTTGAATTAGAAAGATAACCTACTGTAAATAACAAAGGTTCCTTGATCTTAGATGATTACTTGGAATGGATTAGAAAGATTGGAAGTAGACTTGCAAACTTGGAAGTATTCTTGATTTTTATGAAACTATACTTATGGAATTTATGAAGAACACTTAGAACTTGAAGATGGAACTTGAGAGAGATCAATTGAAAGGACCGCTCCTAATCCATTCGGATGAAATCCATATCGATTATAAACGAATCACAATAGTTGGTTACATTGCGAGGTACTTGACCTATATATGTTACATTTTACAAACGTTGCATTTGTTTTTAAAAGACAACCTTTCATTACATTAAAAGTTGGTAGGCATGCGTATCATTTTATAGTATCCAAATGACCTAATCTGTCATTTACTTAATAATAATCTCTAATGAACTTCAATGACTCGAATGCAACGTCTTTTTGAAATATGGCATGAATGGCCCCAAGTAATGTCCATAATATGAGCTATTGCACAGCGGAAGATTTCTTTAATTCCTGAGAATAACATGCTTTAAAACGTCAACATAAAGTTGGTGAGATATAGGTTTAATGCTAGCAGCGTTATAACTAAGGACCACAAGATTTCATATTCATAAACATAATACACTCTCAAATGTATGTAAAGCATTCTAAGTGGTTGAGCACTTGGTAACCATACTTAACATTTAATCAACGTCGCATATTCCCTTTATTATTAAATCTCCCTACACTGTACCAAGTGAAGTAACAAAACGAAGTACTGTGCAACCGTTGAATACTGGTCGTCCAGTCCGGTTGGGGTTGTCAGGCCCGATAGATCTATCAACAGGATTCGCGTTTACAATACCTATGTAAATATTAGTTACCAAGCTACAGGGAAATATGCCAGTGGTACAACTCAACGTAGAATGTATTTTTAATTACTTGTGTCCATAACGTAAATCATAAAATGCATGTATTCTAATCCCGAAATATTTAGTGTTTAAAAATGGGGCTATATACCCACCATACTGTATTTCGTAGTAGAAATACATATAACATCATTGAACAAGTGTAAGGGTTGGCCTCGGATTCACGAACCTATATCATTTATATATATTAACACATATATACTCGTAATCGAACGAATTTATATATCATTAGTGATATACTTATGAATTATATGTTTCATTAATAACTTAATTAGATATATTTATTTTATATACTTTAAATAAATAACTAATATTTATTATAAAAATATTAATATAGTTTGTTAAATATATTTTTATATAACTAATTTTTTTATTGTAATAATAATAATAGTACTATTAATAGTAATATTAATAGTAACATTAATAACAATAATAATATAGTTGTCATAAAAATAATAATAATAATAATAATAATAATAATAATAATAATAATAATAATAATAATAATAATAATAATAATAATAATAATTAAAATGATAGTAATAATAATAATGTTTAACATAATAATATTAATGTTAAAATAATAATAATAATAATAATAATAATGATAATGAAAATAATAATAATAAAAATAATAATAATTCTAATAATAATAATGATAGTTTTTATGATAATAAAATGATAATTTTAGTAAAAATAATAATTTTAATAATAATAATAACGATAATTTTAAAATGATAATAATAATAAGATAACAATAATAATAAATATGTAACTACCTTAACGAAGTAATCCTTAAAAGAATGCCCAAGTCCGGGTTTGAACCCGCGATGTCCCGTTAACCCGATAACTTAATTATAAACATATTTATCATAATCATCATTATAAACATAATCATAATCATAGTCTTATAAACCGTCATCACCATCTTTATGCATCATTATCAATATCTTAATCATACCCTAATTCTAAACATCATCATCATTCTTATAATCGAATACTATCACCAACTAATCATTACAACGACATGATATATCATTATCATCATAAACGTCATTTATCTTCATCTTATGTATCATCATTTTACCATCAAAATCACTGTCTTTTATCATCAACTATTCATTTCTATGAACAAATAATCGTCACCTTTCATACATCATCACCAATATCATCGTCTAACATCCTTATTATCGGATATTTATAATCATCTTCATCATAATATACTCGTGACCTCCATCACCGAACTCGTTCATCTTAATAATAATACCACGAAATACTAATACTTTAAAATGAAGTTGGGCTTGTTTCGGCCCAATATGTGAAAGAAAGCTCACGGCCCAAATAGCACGATCACATACGGCCCAATACCAATTCAAGGTTCACATCTCAATAGGAAATCAGTCCCTAAGCCCACTAAGATCACTCTAGTTTATTTAAGACTTAGTTGATATAGGAAGCCCAAAAAAAAATATGGAATATCGCTGGGAAAAAAGAAAATCGAATAGCAGTAAGTAAAAGAAATAATTCTTATTACATATCCTTTATAGCTCACTATCCATTTACCATTCTATATTATATAATTGAAGCTTTTAGTATCAACCATCTCTATCATTCATGTCTCACCTTCTTGCACATGAACTGAAACAGAAAATAGATATATAGCCGCAATAATAGGGTGGTTGTTATTGGTGGTTTAATGGCGACGGTGGTAATAGAAGCAGCAGACATGAACAGTTAACACGAGGATGGCAGTAGTAAATAAGCGGTTATGGTGGTGGTTCACGATTTACAACAGAAAAATATAACTTCAATAGTTTATGATTTATCATGAAATATATATAGAAGGTGGTGGTTGGGTGTCGGTTTATGGTGGGAAAAAAACAGTATCTCAGACGCACGAAATACAATGGTTTGAGCTGTCATCTGACATCGTAACAGTAGCAATAAAGTAACATAGCAGTAACAGGTCTTTAATGGAGGGTCGTGATGGTTTTTGGTTCGAAAGAAGACAGGAACAGATGGTGGTTGTGGCCGCTTTGGTGGTGGTAGTTATGTTGTCGTCGAGCAGTCGAGGCAATTAATAGAAAAATATAGTCGATGATGTTTTTAAGTGGTGAGAGTGGTGGTTTCATGATGGTTCACTCTGTTTGTGGATTCGGTGATAGTTAAAGGTGTTTCTCGGGTGTTCATTGTCGAACAAAAATGAAGTTAAAACAATTGGGTTTTCGAAAATCATAGTAATAACAGTGAAGTGATCGAGGGTTATAGTTGTATGGTTGAAGTGGTGTCAATGGTGGTTAAGATGGCGGTGATGATTGATTCGATGGGTAGAATAGCGGTGGTTGATCAAGGTGGCAGTGAAGTAGGGGTATAAGGTCACGAAGAAGTTGTATAGGTGTGAAGTGGTTTATGTTAGTTTTTAATATGCACATGTAATGTAATGTATATATATAATATGATACTTTGTAATATAACTTGCAAGAAGTCAAACCGAACACAGTATTTACTAAATGATAATTCATTAGATCACGGGTGTGCAGTATCATAATTGGATTTTTATGATTAAGTGGATTAGAAAGAAACAATAGAATAGAGGTGGGTTAGTTTTTCTTATGTGTATATTTCTAATTTCTATAATTATATATATGCAGATGCATATGAGTTTGAAACCAAAAACAAACATCCAAAAGTAATCAACTTTAATAATTTAAACAGCTAATCATCCATGTTAATTTGGTTTATCATGGTTAGTGTTTGGGTTCTACTTGAAACAGAAATGAAATAACTTAGCATCAAGTGGGTTTTAAAAAAAAATAGAAGGTGGAAACAATTAACATGTGTGTTGAACTTCATATGCATATGTAATACAATATAACAATTGATTAAGTCAAAAGAACCAAATTAATAACAATTTAATTATATCGTATGTTATTATTTTAAGTTATTATATATATACATATATTTATATTTATTTTTATATTTATACACCTTTATTTACAAATAATTGTTCGTGAATCGTCAGGTATGGTCAAAAGGTATTTGATTACATGAATATAGATTTCAAAGCTTTTGAGACTTAACATTACGGATTTTGCTTATCGTGTCTAGAACATATATAGATTAAGGTTTAAATTTGATCGGAAATTTTCGGGTCATTAAAGTACCTACCCGTTAAAGAAATTTCGACCCCGAAATTTGATAGAGGTCGTCATGGCTAACAATAAAAATTTTTCATGACGAATATGAGTTGATGAATAGAGTTTTATCATTTTGATTAATATAAATAAATCAATTTGATTACTCGAAGAGTACGAATGAAGCTATCACTAAATAGTGAAATGAGAGGGACAAGTTTCATCATAACTTTTGATTAGTCATGGTTGAATTCCGGAATTCAAGGGATTTAGAGAAAATCTTCGTAATAAGATTTGGTTTTTTTCCAACGATTAAGGAAATCAGGATCTTCTTTAATTAAATGCAATAATCTGTTTCGATTGCTCTGTCGGATTTTTCACTATAAATTCACTTCCTTCGTTTTCCTTATTTCCACAGCTCACCCCTTCCATTCTTTCTTCCACCGTTCATATTTTTAAAGAACTTGTCAATATGCTTCATCCAGTTTAGATTCTTGATATACTCTTAACTTTCATATCTGTCATTCTTCGTTTTCATCTGCCGCCAGAAGAATCTATTCATTTCTATTATTTCCTTGGAATTATAATATTTTTAATTCTCCCGTGTCTTTACATTGCAATACGTATTGATATACACGGTTTGTAATTTATGTGTTATTGTTGAGCTTTATATTTTCTTTTATATTCAAGAATTATATACTCTTGTATCCTCTTCCTGACTTCGAGTCAAGCGAATAATGGTCCGGAATTCGTAGGTATGGATTTTGAATTGAACATAGTTAATGTTCTAAGGAGGGAATCGTAATGGCACGATCTTGATTTGTCAAATTACCAGTATATCCGGAGAGATAGAACTATCAAAATGATATGTTCTTAATATGTTTGGAGATTGGGTAGAATGTAAGAGTCGTGTAATATGGCACATGATGATGGTAATGTGAATCATCATATTTCATTAGAAACTCAACATGACTTACTGTAATATAATGACGTTGATCAAGTGTCATTATATTATACTAACTCATGCTTCAGTTCCCAACACTACTTCAAACATTCATATTCGAATTTTTCAGAATTTAGAAACTAACACAGTTTCTTTTATGTTGCAGATATTACGGAGAGATAAATGATCTCATATAAGATTAGTTGTGAAAATATCTCCAGAAATATAGAGAATATTTATAATGAAAGATACGAAGATATCTTATAATATCTAAGATAAAATGATGATGAAGAATATCATCTGGAAAGGTTTAGAATAAGGCGTAATGTGTTTGCTAACTATTTCAGCAGACACTGAATCATTTGGATCCTTTGAAGATGGGTTTAATCTTCGTGATTTGTCCACGGCTTCCTTCATAGTTTTGCATAATCCGCTTTTCGGTATTAAATTTTCTATTGAGTGTTTCCAACCTTCCATTCCTTTTTATCAACTCTTGGCCATTTAGACCATCTATAATTTTTACTGTTTCCTCTGCATTTAATGCTACCATAACTGAATCGTCGGTTATCAATCCGAGGTGGTTTCAAGAGAATTGTGTTTTTAGATGATTAAACGCTAATGGTAATATGGTGGAATATAAAAGGTTCTCCGGTAACAATAAAAGAGCATACATATATATCAAGGTTATAATAAGGTGGATTTGAATGAAAAGTCGAAGTTGTCTTGCTGGAGCTGTGACAAAATTGGCAACTTTGAAAAAGAATTGTAAGGTTGTTTTTGCTAATAAATGATAAAGAATTCGACGCGGCACGTGTTAAACTATGACTTTGGTTTCGAGAGTTTTTCAGGTGCATAACTATATGCATAAATCTTTTCTTCCGTAGATGAAGTGCGGTTGGTTCAACCTCTCGATTGAGGTGTTTTCAAGAATCATGAAAGGTTTGAACGCAGATTGTATTTGTCAAGATACAAATGAGGTTAAGATGAAATCAAGTGGCAAACTTGAAGAATTGTTTAGTTTCATAGGTTATAATCAATATTTTAAATTTATTTTTAATTGTCCAATGTTGATAGTCCAATAATCGATTTATATATATAATCTTAGAATTATCCCACGACGTATTGTATACGTATTGTCTTTGCATCAACCCAGAGATGTATTGTAGACGTATTGTCTTAGAAATAACTAAGACGTATTGTGTACGTATTGTCTTAGGATTTATCAAAATGTATTGTATACTTATTGTGTTAGGATGTACCAAATATTCGAATTAATAAATACGTATCATGACCCGTGTACAACTTATTGTCTCAGAATTAATCCGACGTATTGTGTACATGTGTCCCAATTTATCCAACGATATGTAAAGTGCGTAAAATAAATAACAGAAATTAAATGACGATAAATAAAATTACGATAAATAAATTGTGAATAATAAAATGTAATCAATTAGCTAGGAACAGTTAGCGTGGATTCTTAACAAAATTTCAATTAGTTAATTCGGTTATTTCTAACAAATTTTATTTTGTCCAATGTTTTCTTCATTATGCCACTTGTTGGATTCTGATAGGTCAAAATCCAAATATGAAATTGAATAAAAATGATTATTCTGTGGTGATCGGATTTGTATCTTTGTGGATGTAAGTACGATAGTAAATGACTGTTGAATCGGATTTGAAGAATGAACAGTGTAACTTATTAATGTGAAACCCAAATATTCCTCGGGTATTACATACCCGTTAAAATATTTTCATCATTAACAGTTGGTACAAAAGAATTTTTAATTACAATCTTTATGAAAATATACATACATATATATTTTCTTCAGATGTAATCATGGATTTAATGAGTTAATATGATATTAAACTCATTTGATTTACCGTTAGAACCAGAATATTTAATCTCTAAAACATTAGAGATTACATAATCGTCATGTCGAACAAAGATAAATGATGTATAACATCATGTAGAACGATGATAAAGTAGATAGAACGATACGTAGAACGATGATTATGCTCGAGGTACAGGATGAGATGTTGAGGCGTGTGATGTTGAAACCTGGGTTGTTGGTGGTACTGTTGGTGCCGGTGATGTTGCTGAAGCTGGTAGGTTCTGCACCATATTTTCCAAAGCTACAACTCGAGAGCGAAATTCGTTGACTTCTTCTATTATTCCGGGATGATTTGGCGGTTTGAACAAGGGGATGGATAAGGTTTAGAATTTGAGATATTATATAATCGTTGCGAGATATTCTGGAAATGAGAGTGAAGATGGTGTTTCGAACTGGTTCGTCGGTAAGTGCTTCAGGTTTTTCGCCAAGAGGTGAATTCGGTTGGTGGAAGGAAAGGATCGCCTTCTTCTCGTCTCCATTGATTAAGTCAACTACGAACACATCAGATGAATTGGGGATGGATGACTGGGTGATTCATTATGGTGACGCTGCTTTCGGAGCTTAGGTGAAACTCCATATCGGCATCCGAGGGACTTGAACTAGTGGTGAGTTCCATTTCGTACGATTAGATAAAGGGTTTTCGATATGAAATGATTTTTGGATATCGGATGATATTCTAATTATATAGAATACCTATACATATTACAGGAGATCCTGTAGATTACGGAGGGAATTAAAGAAACGTGTCAGACAAGACTTAATGTGATGGGATGTGAATTTGTCTGTACACCGTCTATGCAATAATTGCAATAAGACGCGTCGAGACTGAAAATGACAAGTAGATATTTTTTGACAAATGGTGGTAAGCAAACACTTTTAACATGCAGACCAGGTTCAAGTCTAGACTCATTAACATAACCTAACAACTACTAGGTCGAAGTCCAGACTCATTAATGCATCCTAACAACTACTAGTTAGACACACTAATGCAAGACCTGGTTCGCTACGACCACCGCTCTGATACCAACTGAAAGGACCGCTCCTAATCCATCCGGACGAAGTCCATATCGATTATGAACGAATCACAATAGTTGGTTACATTGCGAGGTACTTGACCTATTTATGTTACATTTTACAAACGTTGCATTTGTTTTTAAAAGACAACCTTTCATTACATCAAAAGTTGGCAGGCATGCTTATTATTTTATAGTATCCAAATGACCTAATCTGTCATTTACTTAATAATAATCTCTAATGAACTTTAATGACTCGAATGCAACGTCTTTTCGAAATATGGCATGAATGGCCCCAAGTAATGTCCATAATATGAGCTAATGCACAGCGGAAGATTTCTTTAATTCCTGAGAATAACATGCTTTAAAACGTCAACATAAAGTTGGTGAGATATAGGTTTAATGCTAGCAGCGTTATAACTAAGGACCACAAGATTTCATATTCATAAACATAATAAACTCGCAAATGTATGTAAAGCATTCTAAGTGGTTGAGCACTTGGTAACCATACTTAACATTTAATCAACGTTGCATATTCCCTTTATTATTAAATCCCCCTACACTGTACCAAGTGTAGTAACAAAACGAAGTACTGTGCAACCGTTGAATACTGGTCGTCCAGTCCGGTTGGGGTTGTCAGGCCCGATAGATCTATCAACAGGATTCGCGTTTACAATACCCATGTAAATATTAGTTACCAAGCTACAGGGAAATATGCCAGTGGTACAACTCAACGTAGAATGTATTTTTAATTACTTGTGTCCATAACGTAAATAATAAAATGCATGTATTCTAATCCCGAAATATTTAGAGTTTAAAAATGGGACTATATACTCACCATACTGTATTTCGTAGTAGAAATACATATAACATCATTGAACAAGTGTAAGGGTTGGCCTCGGATTCACGAACCTATATCATTTATATATATTAACACACATATACTCGTAATCGAACGAATTTATATATCATTAGTGATATACTTATGAATTATATGTTTCATTAATAACTTAATTAGATATATTTATTTTATATACTTTAAATAAATAACTAATATTTATTATAAAAATGTTAATATAGTTTGTTAAATATATTTTTATATAACTAATTTTTTTATTGTAATAATAATAATAATACTACTATTAATAGTAATATTAATAGTAACATTAATAACAATAATAATATAGTTGTCATAAAAATAATAATAATAATAATAATAATAATAATAATTAAAATAATAGTAATAATAATAATGTTTAACATAATAATATTAATGTTAAAATAATAATAATAATAATAATGATAATGAAAATAATAATAATAAAAATAATAATAATTCTAATAATAATAATGATAGTTTTTATGATAATAAAATGATAATTTTAGTAAAAATAATAATTTTAATAATAATAATAATAACGATAATTTTAAAATGATAATAATAATAAGATAACAATAATAATAAATATGTAACTACCTTAACGAAGTAATCCTTAAAAGAATGCCCAAGTCCGGGTTTGAACCCGCGATATCCCGCTAACCCGATATCATTCTTAACCATATTTATCATGATCATCATTATAAACATAATCATAATCATACTCTTATAAACCGTCATCACCATCTTTATGCATCATTATCAATATCTTAATCATACCCTAATTCTAAACATCATCATCATTCTTATAATCGAATACTATCACCAACTAATCATTACAACGACATGATATATCATTATCATCATAAACGTCATTTATCGTCATCTTATGTATCATCATTTTACCATCAAAATCACTGTCTTTTATCATCATCTATTCATTTCTATGAACAAATAATCGTCACCTTTCATACATCATCACCAATATCATCGTCTAACATCCTTATTATCGGATATCATAATCATCTTCATCATAATATTCTCGTGACCTCCATCACCGAACTCGTTCATCTTAATAATAATACCACGAAATACTAATACTTTCAAACGAAGTTGGGCTTGTTTCGGCCCAATATGTGAAAGAAAGCTCACGGCCCAAATAGCACGATCACATACGGCCCAATACCAATTCAAGGTTCACGTCTCAATAGGAAATCAGTCCCTAAGCCCACTAATATCACTCTAGTTTATTTAAGACTTAGTTGATATAGGAAGCCCAAAAAAAAAATATGGAATATCGCTGGGAAAAAAGAAAATCGAATAGCAGTAAGTAAAAGAAATAATGCTTATTACATATCCTTTACAGCTCACTATCCATTTACCATTCTATATTATATAATTGAAGCTTTTAGTATCAACCATCTCTATCATTCATGTCTCACCTTCTTGCACATGAACCAAAACAGAAAATAGATATATAGCCGCAATAATAGGGTGGTTGTTATTGGTGGTTTAATGGCGACGGTGGTAATAGAAGCAGCAGACATGAACAGTTAACACGAGGATGGCAGTAGTAAACAAGCGATTATGGTGGTGGTTCACGATTTACAATAGAAAAATATAACTTCAATAGTTTATGATTTATCATGAAATGTATATAGAAGGTGGTGGTTGGGTGTCGGTTTATGGTGGGGAAAAAAAACAGTATCTCAGAAGCACAAAATACAGTCATTTGAGCTATCATCTGACATCGTAACAGTAGCAACAAAGTAACATAGCAGTAACAGGTCTTTAATAGAGGGTCGTGATGGTTGTTGGTTCGAAAGAAGACAGGGACAGATGGTGGTTGTGTCCGCTTTGGTGGTGGTAGTTATGTTGTCGTCGAGCAGTCGAGGCAATTAATAGAAAAATATAGTCGATGATGTTTTTAAGTGGTGAGAGTGGTGGTTTCATGCTGGTTCACTATGTTTGTGGATTCGGTGATAGTTAAAGGTGTTTCTAGGGTGTTCATTGTCGAACAAAAATGAAGTTAAAACAATTGGGTTTTCGAAAATCATAATAATAACAGTGAAGTGATCGAGGGTTATAGTTGTATGGTTGAAGTGGTGTCACTGGTGGTTAAGATGGCGGCGATGATTGATTCGATGGGTAGAATAGCGGTGGTTGATCAAGGTGGCAGTGAAGTGGGGGTATAAGGTCACGAAGAAGTTGCATAGGTGTGAAGTGGTTTATGTTAGTTTTTAATATGCACATGTAATGTAATGTATATATATAATATGATACTTTGTAATATAACTTGCAAGAAGTCAAACCGAACACAGTATTTACTAAATGATAATTCATTAGATCACGGGTGTGTAGTATCATAATTGGATTTTTATGATTAAGTGGATTAGAAAGAAACAATAGAATAGAGGTGGGTTAGTTTTTCTTATGTGTATATTTCTAATATCTATAATTATATATATGCAGATGCATATGAGTTTGAAACCAAAAACAAACATCCAAAAGTAATCAACTTTAATAATTTAAACAGCTAATCATCCATGTTAATTTGGTTTATCACGGTTAGTGTTTGGGTTCTACTTGAAACAGAAATGAAATAACTTAGCATCAAGTGGGTTTAAAAAAAAATAGAAGTGGAAACAATTAACATGTGTGTTGAACTTCATATGCATATGTAATACAATAAAACAATTGATTAAGTCAAAAGAACCAAATTAATAACAATTTAATTATATCGTATGTTATTATTTTAAGTTATTATATATATACATATATTTATATTTATTTTTATATGTATACACCTTTATTTACAAATAATTGTTCGTGAATCGTCAGGTATGGTCAAAAGGTATTTGATTACATGAATATAGATTTCAAAGCTTTCGAGACTTAACATTACGGATTTTGCTTATCGTGTCTAGAACATATATAGATTAAGGTTTAAATTTGATCGGAAATTTCCGGGTCATTATATCAATTAGATGAAGAAAATTGAAGAATGAAAGTGTTTGTAGGTGTTTTTAGTCGTTGGTATATGGATTAGATATAAAGGATATGTAATTTTGTTTTCATGTAAATAAGTCATGAATGATTACTAATATTTTTGTAATTTTATGAGATATTTCATGCTAGTTGCTAAATGATGGTTCCCACATGTGTTAGGTGACTCACATGGGCTGCTAAGAGCTAATCATTGGAGTGTATATACCAATAGTACATACATCTAAAAGCTGTGTATTGTACGAGTACGAATACGGGTGCATACGAGTAGAATTGTTGATGAAACTGAACGAGGATGTAATTGTAAGCATTTTTGTTAAGTAGAAGTACTTTGATATGTGTCTTGAAGTCTTTCAAAAGTGTAAGAATACATATCAAAACACAACATGTATATACATTCTAATGGAGTCGTTAAGTCTTCGTTAGTCGTTACATGTAAGTGTTGTTTTGAAACCTTTAAGTTAACGATCTCAATTAATGTTGTTAACCCAATGTTTATTATATCAAATGAGATGTTAAATTATTATATTATCATGATATTATGATGTATGAATATCTCTTAATATGATATATACATTAAAATATCGTTACAACGATAATCGTTACATATAAGTCTCGTTTCGTAATTCTTGAGTTAGTAGTCTTGTTTTTACATATGTAGTTCATTGTTAACACACTTAATGATATATTTAAATATCATTTTATGATGGTAAATATAGTGTATCAATATCTTAATATGATACATATGTATTTAGTAGACGTTATCATAACGATAATCGTTATATATATCATTTCGAGTTTCTTAACTTAGTAATCTCATTTCTTATGTATATCACACATTGTTAATATACTTAGTGAGATACTTACTCATCATAATCTCATGTCAACCATATATATATGTCTATATATACCACAACATGTAGTTTTTACAAATTTGTAACGTTCGTGAATCGCCCGTCAACTTGGGTGATCAATTGTCTATATGAAACTTATTTCATTTATTCAAGTCTTAACAAGTTTGATTGCTTAACATATTGGAAACATTTAGTCAAGTAAATATCAATCTCAATTATTATATATATAAACATGGAAAAGTTCGGGTCACTACAGTTTCAACAATCCATGCCTCAACATCTCATTCTGTACCTCGAGTATAATCATCGTTCTACGTATCGTTCTACATCATTTATCTTCATTCGACATGGCGATTATGTAAT
The DNA here is from genome assembly GCF_046630445.1 of Rutidosis leptorrhynchoides. Classification (NCBI taxonomy): domain Eukaryota; kingdom Viridiplantae; phylum Streptophyta; class Magnoliopsida; order Asterales; family Asteraceae; genus Rutidosis; species Rutidosis leptorrhynchoides. The sequence continues at coordinate 219,579,917 of NC_092338.1, read as the reverse complement.
CTCTAATGTTTTAGAGATTATATATTCTTGTTCTAACGGTATATCAAATAAGTTTAATATTATATTGACTCATTAAATCCATGATTACATCTGAAGAAAATATATATGTATATATGTTTTCATAAAGATTGTAATTAAAAATTCTTTTGTTCAAACTGTTAATGGTGAAAATATTTTAACGGGTAGGTAATACCCGAGGAATATTTAGATTTCACATTAATAAGTTACACTATACATTCTTCGAATCTGATTCAATGGTCATTTACTATCCTATTTACATCCACAGATATACGAATCCGTTCACCACAGAATAACCATTGTCATTCAATTTCATATTTGGATTTTGACTTATCAGAATCCAACAAGTGGCATAATGAAGAAAAACATTGGACAAAATAAAATTTGTTAGAAACAAACAAATTAACTATGAGAAATTTTGTTAAGAATCCACGCTAACAAAATCCTAGCTAACTGTTCCTAGCTAACTGTTGATTCATTATTACATTTTATTTATCGCAATTTAATTATCGTAATTTTAATTCTCGCAAATTTATTGATCGTCATTTAATTTCTGTTATTTATTTTACGCACTTTATTTATCGTCATTTAAAAACTATTATTTAAGCATTTAAATATCGGGACACGTATACAAGGTTTTGATATATCATATCGACGCATCTATATATATTATTTGGAATAACCATAGACACTCTATATGCAGTAATGCTGGAGTAAGCTATACAGGGTTGAGGTTGATTCTATAATAATATATATACTTTGAGTTGTGATCGAGTCTTAGACATGTACACGGGTCACGATACGTATTAATTAATTCGAATATTATATATTAAACTATATATGAATTATTGGACTGTCAAATGTGGACTTTCGACTGTAGACTAATAACATTGGACAATTAAAATGAATTAAAATATTGATTATAACATATGAAACTAAACAATTCTTCAAGTTTTCCACTTGATTTCATCTTAAACCTCATTTGTATCTTGACAATTACAATCTGTGTTCAAACCTTTCGTAATTCTTGAAAACACCTCAATTGAGAGGATGAACCAACCGCACTTCATCTACATAAGAAGAGATTGATGCATATTGTTATACACTTGAAAACTCTCGGAACCTAAGTGGAAAATTTTGTCACAGCTCCAGCAAGTCAACTTCGACTTTTCGTTCGAAACAACCTTATTATAACCTTGATATGTATGCGTGCTATTTTATTGTTACCGGGGAACCTTTTATATTCCACCAAATTACCCTCAGCTTTTAATCATCTAAAAACACAATTCTCTTGAAACCACCTCGGATTAATAACCGATGATTCAGATATGGTAGCATTAAATGCAGAGGAAACAGCAAAATTGTAGATGGTCTAAACGGCCAAAAGTTTGATAATAAAGAATGGGATGTTAGGAACGGCCAATAGAAAATTTAATACTGAAAAATGAATTGAGCAAATCATGAAGGAGACTCTAAACAAATTATAAGGACTAAACTTGTACATAAAGGATTCAGATGATTCTATTTCTGATGAAATCTTTAGCGAATACCTTGCTCCTTAATCGCTCTAAATCATCGTGAATAAATTTCATCACAATTTGATTCTAAAATTCTAAGATATTATCGTATCTTTCATTATTAATATCCTCAATATTTCTGAAGATATCTTCATAAATATTCTTATCCGATATTAGTTATCTCTCCGCTCTATCTGTGTTATATCATAAAAGAAACTGTTTTAGTTTCTAAAATTCTGAAAAATTCGAATTTGAATTATGTATGATTTTGAAGTAGTGATGGAAATTGATGAATGAGTTAGTATAATATAATGATACTTGATCAACGTGATTATATTACAGTAAGTCATACTGAGTTTCTAATGGAACGTAATGATTCACACATCATAATGTCATCATGTGCCATGTTACACGACTCTTGTATTCTATTTAGCCTCAAAAATATCAAGAAAATATTTTCTTGATGATTCAGTCTTTTCCGGATATTCTGGTAATTTGACAAATCAAATCGTGCCGCTACCTTTCCTTTCCACCTTATATATTATGATAATTCAAAACTATATACCTACAAATTCTAGAACATTACTTGCGAAAAGAAAACAAAAGCATGAAGCTCCGAAATAGAAAGGGGGTATAAATCACAGCAAATAAGAGAAAACATTAACTGTGGATGACAATGATTATAGAAGATGGAAACAGGTTGTTCGAAATATAAGGGAGAATATAAAGCCTGATAACAACACCTAAATTACAAACCGTGTATATCAATGTTTATCGCAACATAAAGACATAGGAGAATTAAAAACACTATAAGCCAAAGGCGAAGTAGAAGAAAATAGATTCCTCCAGGGAAAGTTGGAAAAGGAGAATGATTGTTGTGACAGTAAGGATAATGACAAGTATTAGAACTGGATTAAGCATTTTCAAATCTTTTGGATGTATGAACTAAAAAAGAAAGTATAGGAATGGTGAGAATAATGGAAGGGAAGAGTTTAATTTATAATGGGAATATCAGACAGAGTAATTGAGGCAGATCACCGTATTTAATTATAGAGATCCTAATTTCTTTATTCGCCGAAGAATCAAATCTTTTAGATTTCGAGAATTTTCATTAAATCCCTTGAATTCCGGAACTCAACCAAGACAACTTCACTCGTACACCTCGCATAAACAAATTATTTTATCTATATTACTCGCTGATGATAAAACTCTAAATTATCCACTCGTATGTGTCATGAAAATATTTTTATTGTTAGCCATGACAACCTCACTCAAATTTAGGGACGAAATTTCTTTAACGGGTAGGTATTGTGACGACCCAGAAATTTCCGACCAAATTTAAACTTAATCTTATTATAATTCCGACACGATAAGCAAAGTCTGTAAGATTAAGTCTCAAAAAGTTTGAACTGTTTCATATATTCAATTGACCTTCGACTTGTAGAGACCCGTCCTAATCCATCCGGACGAAGTCCATATTGATTATAAACGGTTCACAACAGTTGATTACATCGCGAGGTACTTGACCTCTATATGATACATTTTACAAACATTGCATTCGTTTTTGATAAGAAAATCTTTCATTACATCGAAAGTTGACGGCAGGCATACCATATCATAATATATCTAACTATAATTGACTTAATAATAATCTTGATGAACGCAACGACTCGAATGCAACGTATTTTGAAATATGTCATGAATGACTCCAAGTAATATCTTTAAGATGAGCAAATGCATAGCGGAAGATTTCTTTCATACCTGAGATTAAACATGCTTTCAAGTGTCAACCAAAATGTTGGTGAGTTCATAGGTTTATCATAAAACAATTAAATTCATCATTTTGATAGACCACAAGATTTAAATGTTGCATGGTACAAATGGGCCCGAATCCTATACCCACCTATAATGTACATGCGATATCTTTTAAATACAGTATACCTTTCTCGTGTATGAAATCATCTTTCATAAATCTTAGTAACTGTACACATATCTCGTGCACAAAAATAACATACACATAACCTGTGTATAAAATAATTCTCTCGATACATAACACTCACTTTTCATTGCTTTCATAGCTTGGCTTGGTAACCAATCTTAACATATAATGCGCATAATAATATCCTCAAAACAGAACATCTCGTCTGTATAATAATCATATAAACTTCGAAGTACTAAACACCACGTCCACTAGCCCTTCCGTCTAGTGAACATTCTGGGTGGGGGTGTTAAACCCAGTAGCTACCTTTAGGATTCACGTCAATTAGGCGTGCACTAATTCTCAAAATTAGTGATGTTCCCTAATTCTTAGGTTACCAAGCTAACAAGGGGCATATTCGATTTCGATAATCCAACCATAGAATGTAGTTTCAATTACTTGTGTCTATTTCATAAAATATTTATAAAAGCAGTGCACGTATTCTCAGTTCCAAAAATATATATATTACAAAAGCATTTAAAAAGGGAGCAAATGAAATTCACCATACTGTATTTTGTAGTAAAAATACATATGACAATAATGAATAATGCAGGGTTGGCTTCGGATTCACGAACCTATATCATTTGTGTATCTATTAAAATATATAATAGAAATTACATAATTTCATTTATTAATATATATATATTATTTATATATTTGTAGTTATATAGAATTTATATTAAATTCTATTAAAAACATATATTTATATTATATCTTAAATTATAGATTATATATTTATTTTGTATATATATTTAAAATGATTAATATCTATACATTTAGATGTATTAATATATATTTAAAAATCAATAGTTTTGTTAGATGTAAGTATTTATATGAAAAAGGTTAATATTCTTGATATATAGTTATATGAAATATTAATAGAATTATAGTATATGAAATGAGTATATTTTATGTACAAAATATTTCTCTATTTAACAGTGATGGTTTTGAATATAATGATCTAATAATAATAATAATAACTTTATTAATAATGATAATATTAATAAAAATTATATTAATGATACTAGTAGTCATATTAATAATATTAGCATAATAATAATAATAATACTTTTATTAACATTAGTAGTAATAATAATACTAAGTGATAATAATAATTAGTTATGATAGTAATATTATTAATAACAATATTAATAATAATTATAATTACTATATTCATAATAATAAAAACAAGTGATAAATAATAATAATAATAATTTTTTGTAATCAAATATACCTTCCAAAGCTTTCTAAAAAAAATGCCCCATATCGGACTCGAATCCGCAACCTTCCGTATACCCATCAACACATGAAACCAGCTGGGCTATTGCCCATTATCCGAAATTATACAGAACTCAATGTATATATCCCGTATTTCACGTATTCCAATTTCTTCATCTTCACACAATCGACCCAATAATAATACGAGGTCTTTCAAGGCCAAACTAAGGATTACTTAGCCCAACAAATACCTAATAAAATTTGGCCCAATTGAGAATATCGGCCCAACTGCACAACTAAGTCCAATAAAGATGTGGGATTCGTGAGTCCAGCCCAGCAGCAAAACTGATTAACTTAATGGGTTTGGTTCATTGGGAAAAATAACAGAAAAATACGCTACAGTAGCAACAAATAACCAACAGCATCATCAATTAAATTATTTAATTACTTTCATCATCATCGTAAAAGAAAAATCTCACCATCATCATCGTTGTCGCTCAACCTCATCATCATTATTCATCTTCTAGCAACAACAATAATAGTTGCAGGTTTTCAAGTAGCACAGCTAGGGTTTCTAATCTCTGGGTTTCGTTTCTTCCTGGTCACATACGATCATCATCCAACATCATATCATCATCAGTCATCTTCATCATCTAATTATTCTCATCATCGTAACTCACCTCTATATTATCCCCATGATGATTTTATCATCATCTTCTCAACATCACGATCATCATTATCACTCGATATCATCATCATAGTATCCTCTTCCGTCGACTCATCATAATTCGATTGTCATCATCTACCTTCATGACCATCAACATCACGATTACCATCGTTCATTAACAGAACCCAGACAATATCATATAGTAACAGTTGTAGTCGATGGTTGGTGGTTTACAGTTGTAACAACATCCACAAAGTGGTGTTGATCGTTGATAGAAGAAGGATTAGCAGCAGCAAATAAACACGCGAGCAAATAGCTAGAGAAATAGTTGTTTACGTTTATGAATTGTAGAGAGAGAAAGACTTAATTTTAGTCTGGAGAGAGATGATGGTGTATGGTGGTGATAATGGTGGTTGTGGTGTCCGTATGATGGTCGTTGGATGGTCTTGTTTGACGGTTTAATGGTGGTGATAGCACGGTAGTGGTAATGATTTCTTCGAGCAAGAAATAATAAAAAAATAATAGAGAGAGGGCGAGAGGGAGAGATGATGACTAGCGGTGATGGGCGATGGTGAAGGTAGCTGTACGGTGGTGATAAGATGGAGCATGTGGTGACAGCCGGTGATGGTGCCAAGGGTAGGATCATGGAGGTCGATGGTTTAGGTGAAGATGGTTGTACTAGTTATCTATCTCTTTATATGTATCTATATATTAAGATTCATATATAACGTATAGATAATTATTATAATTATAATACAATATAATAATAAAACTATAAATCAACTTTAAATCAACGTGCAAATGATTGAGTACAGTTTAGCCGCCGGATACTATGTCATTTACGGACTGGATTTCGTGCCCCGTTGTTAATCAGTGGCGGATAAAAAGGTTTCAGAAAAATTCCAAACTTTTAAATTAAATATATTTATTTATTTTAGTCATTATGGTATAAAATTTGATCCTTAATTTGTTAAATAAAAATTACATCAACTGTCCCTCTCAATTCTGGGTAAAATAAAAAAAAATGTTAAAATTTGATAACTAGATCCTAAATACAATTTTACTAAGTCTAAAATTTGTAGAACTCATTTTCGGATCACCGTTTATTTTAAAATAATAATAGTTCGAATTAAACTTCTCTAAATAATAATTGAAAAGTCCAACGAGTATTCCAGTCATTAAATATTTATTTTAATATACTTTTATTTATATATATAGATATGTTTTAAACAATAATTATTATATTTTGTTTTATTTTACATAGATAAATTTTGGTAACAACAAAATACAATATTTAAAATTATATTTCTAATTATTATTTATATATATATATATACACATAACAAGTTACAATTAATTGTTCGTGAATCGTCAGAATTGGTCGAAGGTCAAATGAATCCATGAAAATAGTTCACAGTTTTTGATAATTCAATATTACAGAATTTGCTTATCGTGTCGAAATCATTCAAAGATTAAGTTTAAATTTGGTCAGAAATTTTCGGGTTGTCACACGACTGCTCTCGATGATTCATGAACAATTAATTGTAAATAGTTATGTGTGTATGTATATATAAATAATAATTTGGAATAATATTTGAAGTATTAAATATTGTTGTTAATAAAAATTTATAAAATTAAAAATAGGATATTATAATAATTATTATTTAAAATATATCTCTCTATATATATATATATATATATATATATATAAAGTATAATAAAAAAATAAATATTAAATGATTGTAATACTCGTTTGATGTTTCGATGGATATTAAGCTAGTTAAATTCGAACTTATGTGATTTTAAAATAAACAGTTAGCCAAAAATGGGTTTTACAAACTATAGGATTATTAAAAATGTATTTAGAAACTATTTGTTAAATTTTAATACTTTTCATATTTTACTTGGGGTTAGGAGTGAATAATTAATGTAATTTTTATTTAATAATTAATGCTCGAATTTTATATCATAATGACCAAAATAAATAAATATAGTTAATTTAAAAATATGAAATTTTTCTGAACACTTTTATTCGCCACTAATTATCAATAGAGTACGAAATGATATTCATGTTGAAGTGTCGGCAGAGTAAGGCTGATGATATATTCTTTTAATTCTATGATTAATTGCACTGATTCATTTCCTTTTTGGCATCCCACGTTCTTATTATGAGTATTATTATAGTATTATATATATATATATATATATATATATATATATATATATATATATATATATATATATATATATATTTATATTTATGCATACCCACAAGATCACTTACATATCCAACTATCTTAACCATTTAACCATCTCTCTATGCTTCTATATTTCTATCTTTGTGCTAACTGATCAACACAACCGAACCTCACCACCTTCGTCTACTTGAATCGTCACCCCTTGAACCATCCATCGATCATTCCATTAAACCATCATCACACTTGTTTGCTTTCAGTTGCAACACAAACCCACCTTGGTTTTGTGCATTCAAAGGACACCACAAAACAGCTATCCAACACCAATCATCATCATCATAATACAACCCTCACATGATTTCTGTTTTGAATCAAAGACGCCATCACCACTTCATTTCCTTCGTTTCTTTTCTTGATACTGTTGTTGCACCATCATCAAACCCACATTAGTTTTCCTCTTCCTGTTGTGAGCATAACCTTATTACTATTAACCTGCAACTTGTTCATACTCGCTATTGTTACTGGTTGGTTATCAATCGAGAACCATCATCATTGTGAACTACCATTTACATTTGATTACTATACCTGTTCGGTCAACATGAAATCCATTTAAACAACCACCACCACCATCATGTTTTATCATGTTTTTCTTTTGGATCATGAACCCAAAACACCATCAACCTTCCTTCCTATTTACTTCTGTTTCTACATTCTTTTTAATGCTAGTTCAATTACAAAAACACCACACTCGTACACACCTTCAATCACCTTCGATCAAGCCTTTAATGAAACCACTAATAACCGTCACCCTAGTTACACCTCTACGCCACCACACCATGAATAACCACTACAACAACAACCATCATCAACTTGCTTCTCGTTTTCCTTGATCACCAACGATTGCAACCGCTATGTTTTCTATTTCTATTCGAAGAACAACCCTTGAATTTTTTTCTGCTCAACATGATATACTATTACGCTGTTCCTACCAATCCGTTTATTTTTGTTTTGTCGACCCACCTGCTATTATAGCTTCTCTTTTATGTTGCTGTTAAACAGAAGTGACAATATAGCGACAATGATGATACTGCAGTAACGAAGGCCATAAGGTTTCGCGTTCCTATTTCTGTTCCTTTTCTGTTAGAACTACGATGATGATGGTGAGACTATAAAGAAGATGATGTGTAAAGATGATGCATAAACAAATATGTAATTAATTATCATGAATGTGAAGAGGTGAGTGATTGAACCAAATACCCCACCTCTGTGTTCTTTATTCTTATTTTTAATCCACTTTCTAATCCATCGAAATCATTAGAGCTAACGGAATTTAGGAGAGTATTTATTAAATATCCTTTTGGGCTTCACTTGAATCGTTGGGCCAAGATGAATTTTTGTTTTGGACCAAAATGATCCAGTCTACGGTTAGGCCATGGATTTAATGGCAATGAATATTAAAGTTAATGAAACGGTGTTTTGATTATGTTTATCTTATGCGCGTACAAAAGATGATATATATGATGGTGTTTATGATGATCACGAATGATATAGATGAGGTGGTGATGAGTAATGATGATGACATGGTGAGTGACGATGAAGAAGAAATCGAAACAAGGATATACGGGTTAGTTATATTTAGGAAACAATTTAATAAAAAATGTAAGGAGTAGAGGAGTGGTTTGGAGTGTTTGTGGATTAATGAGAGGTCATGGGTTCGAATCTAGGATGGTGCAGTTATACATTTTTTTTAGCTACACAAGTGGGTCAAGTCAAATTGGGCTTTTAAACTATTGTTGGGCCGATGGTTTTAGCTTGGGCCAAGATAATCCGAATGATGGTTGGGCCGAGAGCCTGCTGTAAAAATGCTAAGGTATTAATGATGACTATGATTAAGAGATAGATTTATGATGAGATTATGAAACAGATGGTTTAAAAGAAATTAATTACAAATTAAAACAGAAAGAAACAAAGAGGAGTAATGGTTAGGAGTGATGTAGTTGAGCGAGAGGTCACGAGTTAGAGCCCGGTTTGGGGCATTTATTTTTGGAAAAGCTTTTAAGGTAGTAATACATCTCTTATTATTTATTATTATTATTATTATTATTATTATTATTATTATTATTATTATTATTATTATTATTATTATTATTATTATTATTAGTAGTAGTAGTATTATTATTTTTATTTTTATTGTTATTATTATTAATTGTTATTGTTATTAAGTTAATTATTACTATCATTAATATTATCATTTTTTATCATTATAAGTATTATCATTTTTATTATCATTATTATTATAATAAATAAATATTTGTATATAAAGGTATACTTATTACATATACTAAATTAATACTAGATAATTTTTTTTATCTAAAATTTTATATATAATTAATTTACATACGGTATAAAGATATATTTTAACATAATCATATATCTATATATAAATATTAATTTTGATACATTGTATAATATTTTAAGTATATATAAAAATTATGATAAATGATATATATAAATATATATATATATATATATATATATATATATATATATATATATATATATATATATATATATATATATATATATATATATATATATATATATATATATTAATTAAAATACTTTAATAAAAATTGGATATATACATACTAAATATGATCATAATATTTGTTTACTATTATTATATGTGGTAATATTACTTGATAAATAATTGATATAGGTTCGTGAATCCGAGGCCAACCCTGCATTATTCAATGTCGTCATATGTATTTTTACTACAAAATACAGTATCGTGAGTTTCATTTGCCTTTTTACCCTTTATATTTTTGGGCTGAGAATACATGCGAAATTTTTATAAATGTTTTATGAAATAGACACAAGTAATCGAAACAACATTATATGGTTGAATGATCAAAGCCGAATATGCCCCTTTTTGCTTGGTAGCCTAAGAATTAGGGAACATCACTAAGTTTGAGAATTAGTGCTCGCCTAATTGACGCGAATCCTAAAAATAGATCTATTGGGCCTAACGAACCCCATCCAAAGTACCGGATGCTTTAGTACTTCGAATTCGTTTTATATCATGTCCGAAGGATTTCCCGGAATGATAGAGGATATTCTTATATGCATCTTGTTAATGTCGGTTACCAGGTGTTCACCATATGAATAATATTTTTGTCTCTATGCATGGGACGTATATTTATGAGAAATGAAAATGAAAATCTTGTGGTCTATTAAAATGATGGAAATGATTATTTATGTTAAACTAATGAACTCACCAACCTTTTGGTTGACAGTTGAAAGCATGTTTATTCTCAGGTATGAAAGAAATCTTCCGCTGTGCATTTGCTCATTTTAGAGATATTACTTGGAGTCCTTCATGACATATTTCAAAAGACGTTGAATTCGAGTCGTTGAGTTCATCAAGATTATTATTAAGTCAATTATAGTTTGATATATATTATGAAATGGTATGCATGCCGTCAACTTTCAATGAAATGAAAGTTTGTCTCTTTTTAAAAACGAATGCAATGTTTGTAAAATGTATCATATAGAGGTCAAGTACCTCGCGATGAAATCAACTATTGTGAATCGTTTATAATGTATATGAACGGATCCTTTCATCAAAGGCGGAGCGCCTTAGAATGGAGATTAATGGATTCACTCAAAGGAATGATGAGTCCTTGTATGATGCATGGATATGCTTCAATAAAATGCTAAGAGCTTGACCACCGCATGGTTTGACTAAGAAAGAATATATTGTAGTGACCCGAACTTTTCCATGTTTATATATATTAATTGAGATTGATATTTACATGATTAAATTTTTCCAACATGTTAAGCAATCAAACTTGTTAAGACTTGATTAATTGAAATATGTTTCATATAGACAATTGACCACCCAAGTTGACCGGTGATTCACGAACGTTAAAACTTGTAAAAACTATATGATGACATATATATGGATATATATATAGTTAACATGATACTATGATAAGTAAATATATCATTAAGTATATTAACAATGAACTACATATGTAAAAACAAGACTACTAACTTAATAATTTTTAAACGAGACATATATGTAACGATTATCGTTGTAAAGACATCTAATGTATATATATCATATTAAGAGATATTCATACATGATAATATCATGATAATATAATAATTTAAAATCTCATTTTATATTATAAACATTGGATTAACAACATTTAACAAGATCGTTAACCTAAAGGTTTCAAAACAACACTTACATGTAACGACTAACGATGACTTAACGACTCAGTTAAAATGTATATACATGTAGTGTTTTAATATGTATTTATACACTTTTGAAAGACTTCAATACACTTATCAAAATACTTCTACTTAACAAAAATGCTTACAATTACATCCTCGTTCAGTTTCATCAACAATTCTACTCGTATGCACCCGTATTCGTACTCGTACAATACACAGCTTTTAGATGTATGTACTATTGGTATATACACTCCAATGATCAGCTCTTAGCAGCCCATGTGAGTCACCTAACACATGTGGGAACCATCATTTGGCAACTAGCATGAAATATCTCATAAAATTACAAAAATATGAGTAATCATTCATGACTTATTTACAAGAAAACAAAATTACATATCCTTTATATCTAATTCATACACCAACGACCAAAAACACCTACAAAAACTTTCATTCTTCAATTTTCTTCATCTAATTTATCTCTCTCAAGTTCTATCTTCAAGTTCTAAGTGTTCTTCATAAATTCCAAAAGTTCTAGTTTCATAAAATCAAGAATACTTTCAAGTTTGCTAGCTCACTTCCAATCTTGTAAGGTGATCATCCAACCTCAAGAAATCTTTATTTCTTACAGTAGGTTATCATTCTAATACAAGGTAATAATCATATTCAAACTTTGGTTCAATTTCTATAACTATAACAATCTTATTTCAAGTGATGATGTTACTTGAACTTGTTTTCGTGTCATGATTCTGCTTCAAGAACTTCGAGCCATCCAAGGATCCGTTGAAGCTAGATCCATTTTTCTCTTTTCCAGTAGGTTTATCCAAGGAATTTAAGGTAGTAATGGTGTTCATAACATCATTCGATTCATACATATAAAGCTATCTTATTCGAAGGTTTAAACTTGTAATCACTAGAACATAGTTTAGTTAATTCTAAACTTGTTCGCAAACAAAAGTTAATCCTTCTAACTTGACTCTTAAAATCAACTAAACACATGTTCTATATCTATATGATATGCTAACTTAATGATTTAAAACCTGGAAACACGAAAAACACCGTAAAACCGGATTTACGCCGTCGTAGTAACACCGCGGGCTGTTTTGGGTTAGTTAATTAAAAACTATGATAAACTTTGATTTAAAAGTTGTTATTCTGAGAAAATGATTTTTATTATGAACATGAAACTATATCCAAAAATTATGGTTAAACTCAAAGTGGAAGTATGTTTTCTAAAATGGTCATCTAGACGTCGTTCTTTCGACTGAAATGACTACCTTTACAAAAATGACTTGTAGCTTATTTTTACGACTATAAACCTATAATTTTTCTGTTTAGATTCATAAAATAGAGTTCAATATGAAACCATAGAAATTTGATTCACTCAAAACGGATTTAAAATGAAGAAGTTATGGGTAAAACAAGATTGGATAATTTTTCTCATTTTAGCTACGTGAAAATTGGTAACAAATCTATTCCAACCATAACTTAATCAACTTGTATTGTATATTATATAATCTTGAGATACCATAGACACGTATACAATGTTTCGACCTATCATGTCGACACATCTATATATATTTCGGAACAACCATAGACACTCTATATGTGAATGTTGGAGTTAGCTATACAGGGTTGAGGTTGATTCCAAAATATATATAGTTTGAGTTGTGATCAATACTGAGATACGTATACACTGGGTCGTGGATTGATTCAAGATAATATTTATCGATTTATTTCTGTACATCTAACTGTGGACAACTAGTTGTAGGTTACTAACGAGGACAGCTGACTTAATAAACTTAAAACATCAAAATATATTAAAAGTGTTGTAAATATATTTTGAACATACTTTGATATATATGTATATATTGTTATAGGTTCGTGAATCAACCAGTGGCCAAGTCTTACTTCCCGACGAAGTAAAAATCTGTGAAAGTGAGTTATAGTCCCACTTTTAAAATCTAATATTTTTGGGATGAGAATACATGCAGGTTTTATAAATGATTTACAAAATAGACACAAGTACGTGAAACTACATTCTATGGTTGAATTATCGAAATCGAATATGCCCCTTTTTATTAAGTCTGGTAATCTAAGAATTAGGGAACAGACACCCTAATTGACGCGAATCCTAAAGATAGATCTATTGGGCCTAACAAACCCCATCCAAAGTACCGGATGCTTTAGTACTTCGAAATTTATATCATATCCGAAGGGTGTCCCGGAATGATGGGGATATTCTTATATATGCATCTTGTTAATGTCGGTTACCAGGTGTTCACCATATGAATGATTTTTATCTCTAAGTATGGGATGTGTATTGAAATATGAAATCTTGTGGTCTATTGTTACGATTTGATATATATAGGTTAAACCTATAACTCACCAATATTTTTGTTGACGTTTAAAGCATGTTTATTCTCAGGTGAATATTAAGAGCTTCCGCTGTTGCATACTAAAATAAGGACAAGATTTGGAGTCCATGTTTGTATGATATTGTGTAAAAACTGCATTCAAGAAACTGATTTCGATGTAACATATTTGTATTGTAAACTATTATGTAATGGTCGTGTGTAAACAGGATATTTTAGATTATCATTATTTGATAATCTACGTAAAGCTTTTTAAACCTTTATTTATGAAATAAAGGTTATGGTTTGTTTTAAAAATGAATGCAGTCTTTGAAAAACGTCTCATATAGAGGTCAAAACCTCGCAACAAAATCAATTAATATAGAATGTTTTTAATCAATAAGAACGGGACATTTCATATATCAACACATTCTACCGGGGTACTAGTGCTTTGACAAGACAAACTCTCGATGCATCTTCGGGAGGAGTTTTTATGTATAAGTCACGTAATGCGGCTGAAACCATTTTAGAGGATATGTCGATCAACACTTACGAATGGAACCCCTCACCACGAGATTTATCAAGGAAAAGTGTAGCCTAAGTGGAGAGTGACAATGGTCAAGTCACTCTTGCAAGCTTAAATAATCAATTTCAAATGTATGGGAAAGAGTTGAAAAATCTACAACAATCGGTTATTGCAATGCAAGTATGTTGTCAAAGGTGCGAAGGACCACATCTCACCAAGAATTGTCCCCAAATTAATCAATACAACCATGTTGATTTGGATGAAATTCCCATGAATTCGGATGCTCATGTCAACTACGTGAGTAATCAAAACTATCAACGGGGTGGAACATCAAACCAAAGCTACTACAATACTAATCAAAAGCAAGTCTCATTCAACAATCAAACCAATACACCACCCAAATTTACAAACCAAAACCAACACCGAAACCAAAGTTACAACAACAACTATAACCAAAACCGAAGCAACAATTTTCAATAGCAAAACCAACAACCTTGTAACAATCAACCTTACATCAATCAACCTTATAACAACCAACCCAATCCGAATTATAAAAACAACCAAGGTTATAGTCAACCACAAAATAACCAAGGTTACAATCAACAACCTCAACAAAACACTCAACAATCTCAACCTTCAAAGAGTTTAGAGGAGATGATGCAAAATTATATCAAGAAGGTAGAATCAACCGAAGCATTTTTAACAAAAGAGAATGAGTTCTTGAAACAACAAATACTAAACCAACAAGCCTCATTCCAAAATCTTGAGAGCACCGTTGGAAGACTTTCAAACCAATTTGCCAAAAGACTGCAAGGAACTCTACCTCCTAACACTCAAGTTAACCAAAACAACAATTACAACAATAACCGAAACAACCAACAATCTTAACAACACCAACAAAACTAAAACCATAATAACAAGAGAGTTATTCCTATTGAGAGCAACACTCCCAACCAACACAACAACCAAGCAAGTTCATCAAATCCCAATAATAATTATGCTCAAGTGAATTCGATTGCCTCAATTGAAGAGGAGTATCAAACAGATTGTCCTCATGTTTTTGCGCTCGATGTTGATGAGTAAAAGCTTGATTGGGATGGTGCATTGGAAATCGATACAATGGATTATGGGGTATTCACATTTTCAGATGATTCGAAAGAGGCAAAGTTCACTCCTTATAAAGTTAAAAGTGTAATGTCCATGGAGGCTACCGAGTCAACATGCAAGGAATTAGTGAGTGATTTTGAGAAAATCAAATTGGCAAAGGTAGAAAAGGTCTGAAATTCAAAGGAACAAGATAACGAGGTCAAGGTTTTTGCTACATCAACTAAGGAAAAAAATGAGACACCGGTCTCACATCCTCAACCATTACCTCCTTCACATCAAAAGAATGTGAATTGTAAGTCAACTCTAACCGATAACAAAAACATTTATGTTAAACTCCCCTTGGAGGAGGTGCTTGAGAATATGCCCAATTATGGGAAATTTTTGAAGACATCCATGGCCAAAAAGGGAGATGTTGAGCGAGCATACACCGCTTTCTTGAAAAAGGAGTGTGATATAATTTTAAAGAAGTGTAACCTACCAACAAAAATGGGTGATCCCGGACCTTTCCTTATCTTTTGCAATGTGAACGGGTCGGAGATGTTTACATCCTTAGCCGACTCGGGGGAAAGTATCAACTTCATGCCCTACTTCATTTATAAAAGGTTAGGCTTAAGTGACCTTTCACCCACTACAATGGGAGTTAAGTTAATTGACCAATCCATTAGCTCTAGTGTGGGGATCGTCGAGAACCTAATAGTCAAAGTAGGGGACATGGAATTTCTAATTGATTTTGTCATTGTCGATATTAAGGAAGACCCGGTTGTACCCCTTATTTTGGGAAGGAAATTCTTGGCAACCGCGGGTTCTTTCTTTAACTTTAGAACTGGGAAATTAACACTTAGAGATAAGGGAAAATGTATGAGCATACGAAGCAAATGTGTTAAATTGTCACCAACACCCTTGACCACACCGCAATTTGGTGCTAGTGTGCAATGCATCACAAGTACAAAATAAGTTGGGTCACCAACTAAAGTGGCAGGGGATTGACAAAAGGAACCCTAAGTAAGGCCAAAGACTAAATTGACGTTATTGATAAATCCATGAGAAAATTGTTTGGGCGGGTACATCGAGCTTCATCCAAAAAGGATGAACATTTGAGAAAACGCCTAGTTTCGAACTTGTCAAAACATGAAAAAGTCAAACTCAAGGAGTTAATTAATGAAGCTAAAGTAACAAACGATTAGTTAGTTTTGATGCTTGATGATGGTCATCATGAAAATGTTTCCCTTAGTTCAAAGGGAGGGGAGGATTACCACCCCGGTATTAGTTGAAATTTCAAGAGGATGAGAGTCGGGTGATAGACTCGTTAAAAACTTTCAGCAATTGTGTACATAGTATCAATTATTTGCATTTCATTTAGGATTGTATGATATTCCTTTTGTTAGTTGCATTTGCATGTAGTTGCATTTCATGCATATGGGTAAACAAGAAAATACCAAAAGAATAGTTTTTGAACGGGTCAAAATGGACTTAAAAATGAAAAACTACATTCAGGTACAAAAGCGGCGCTTTTGATCTAGAAGCGGCACTTTTGGTCTAAAAAGCGGCGCTTTTGTTTCATAAAGCGACGTTTTTTCTTGTGATTTGGGACCAAAAATGGGCAGTGGGTAAAAGTGACGCTTTTGTTAACAAAAGCGGCGCTTTTGTTTGCCATGTACGGTGCTTTTGTTTCAAAATAGACGCTCCTGGACCTGATTAGTTAAACATTCAGCAAGCCCAAACACCTCACTTTTTCACCCACAACTCATCTTTTCTCTCTATAGCGGCGTTCTTACAATCCTAATCGACCCAAACACCTCACTACACAATGACGCCTCTCACTGCTAGTCTCGATCGATCAATACTTCTCACTGCTTGTCATTACTAGTTACTACTTAATGCTACCAATTGCTACTACCACTACTGAGTACTACTCATCACTACTAGCACCTCTACGATTCACAACAAGCTATTATGCACCACGACTCATTTATGATATATCTTTAGAGGATGGAGTCCCTGTACCGCTCACGCAATTCGTAGTAGATATTGTCTACTTGACTTCTAATTTACCAATCATTTAACCATCCGTAGTTTTGTAGTGACCCGTCCTAATCCATCTGGATGAAGTCTTCAACAGTTGGTCCCATTGCGAGGTTCTGACCTCTATATGCCATGAACGACTCCATGTAATATGAGCAAATGCACAGCGGAAGATTTCTTTCATACCTGAGAATAAACATGCTTTAAAGTGTCAACCAAAAGGTTGGTGAGTTCATAAGTTTATCATAAAACAATAAAATTCATCATTTTGATAGACCACAAGATTTAAATGCTGCATGGTATAAATGGGCCCGAATCCTATACCCACATGTAATGTACATGCGATATCTTTTAAATATAGTACACCTTTCTCGTGTACGAAATCATCTTTCATAAATCTTAGTAACCGTACACATATTTCGTGCACAAAATAACATACACATAACCTGTGTATAAAATCATTCTCTCGATACATAACATTCACTTTTCATTACTTTCATAGCTTGGCTTGGTAACCGACCTTAACATATAATGCGCATAATAATATCCCCAAAACAGAACATCTCGCCTGTATAATAATCATATAAACTTCGAAGTACTAAACACCACGTCTACTAGCTCTTCCGTCTAGTGAACATTCTGGGTGGGGGTGTTAAACCCGGTAGATACCTTTAGGATTCGCGTCAATTAGGCGTGCACTAATTCTCAAAATTAGTGATGTTCCCTAATTCTTAGGTTACCAAGCAATAATAATCAGGGGAAAAATATTCATATCAATTGTGGCAATTATCACGTCCACATAATTCAATGGTGGTAATTATCATGTCTACATAATTCATTCGAGGAATGTTTTACTAATGTCTATCTCGTCAAACATTTATAAAAGCATTTCATGTATTCGCAGTTCAAAATGTATTTCAAAAGCATTTAATAAAGCAGTTGTAAAAAGAGCGCATGTATTCTCAGTCTCAAAAATTTAAAGAGTAAAAGGGAGCAAATGAACTCACGCATATAAATATTGTAAAACAGTTAATAAAGCATTTGCATGTATTCTCAGCCCAAAAATGTAATGAGTAAAAAGGGAATAAATGAACTCACGATACTATATTTTGTAGTAAAAATACATATGACGACACTGAACAAGTGCAGGGTGGGCCTCGGATTCACGAACCTATATCAGGTATATATATTAATACACATAATTGTAATCGAACAAATTTATTCTTAATTTATATATCTTATATATTTAATTTGTAATAATGTATTCTTATTTAAAAATATTCATTTGTTATAATAATAATAATATTGTTAATATGAAAGTAATAATAATAATATTTTGTTATATTAATATAGATGTTAATAACCAATCATAATAATAATAATATTAGTAATGATAATAATAATAATAATAATACTTAATAATTCATTTAAATCATATCTTAATTATTTCTCATTTTAATACTTGTATTTATACTTTTTATTTTTATGTTTATAGCCTTATTAACAATCCTACATTCATAATTTTAAATATATTACTAATGATAATATTCATAAAATCAATATTAATATTAGTGTAATAATAATAATAATAATAATAATAATAATAATAATAATAATAATAATAATAATAATAATAATAATAATAATAATAATAATAATAATAATAATAAAATGATAATAATTTTACTACCTTATGGTAACAAGTTTCTAAAAAATAATGTCACTGCCCAGGCTCGAACCCACGACCTTTTGCTTAAGCCCCAACACCCTTAACCATCTCTCTGTCTGAGTCTTTTCTGAATTACTACCCAATCTACTTAATATAACTTGTTTTCTGTTTCTCCTTCTTCAATTAAACTTAAACACCCGATTATCATCACATAACCATTATCATCATATTGGAATTGGGTTTGTGTCTCAGCCCAACTAGAAAATAGAGCACAGTGGCCCAACCTTTAACTAAGCCCGATTAAATAGAAGCTCATGGATACCTTTTTTTTATTAAAAAAAGAGACCTAATATATAGGAAGTAGGTTTAACGTGCAGCAGGAAATCAGATTAGATTCGTAGGTCTAAAAACACAAGGTAATCATAGCAGTAACTTTAATATAACTGTATGATCATCATCTCTATCGAATCATCAATATCATCACTGTACGTCTATCATCTTCATCATCTATACCCGCTATGATATAGTCATCTTCATCCTTAATCATCATGCTTCGTGATCATTATCATCATCTTATTGTAATCACGTTATCAACATCATTAATATTACCATCGACACTATCATCATCATCAATATCGTCATCATCAAGCACACACGACAAATCTTTAACAAGCTAGAAGCAGAAAAAAAATGTTGCTAAGGATATTCCCTCGACTGAATAAAATAAGGGGAGCAGATGCACTAGTGGCTTCGATACAAGCCTAGTTATAGGCAGGTCCAACTACAGACGGGCCCAACTAGCTCTAGTATGTATCTGGCCCAACAAGTAATTGGATTCTCTTGGCCCAATGGAAGTAGTTAAAGGGTTTGAGTATTTGAGTAACGTGGATTCTCGAACAGCAATTCCAATAAATAAATAAAAAATATTCGATCAGTGCTACCATCTGGATTCCATCGATCAATACCCCACAACTTTAACAACAACCTTTTTTTTCTAGTATTGTATATCATTAATTAAATAATAAAAAGAAAACAGCAATTTTCACATAGTGGGTTTGGTGTTATAGTTGTTGATCCAAAAAGAAAAAGTAGCATTATATATGATTATATATCATGATTAAAGAAAAACAACTTTGAGAAAATAAAAACGAACGAGGGTTTCTAGCTCCCTGGTTTTGGGGTGTTCGTTCGACAAAGAAAACAAGTCGCAGGAGATAAAGGTGTTCGATGGTTATTTGGTTTAAGATAGTGAAGTGGGTCTTAAAAATCATGGTAGCATTTACAGTTCGAAGATTATGGGGATTTTAAATTAAAAAGAAAACAGAGAATCACACCTGTAAACTTAAGAATTGAAACGTGTGATAATGGTTGTTCACGATTAATTGTAGCAGCAAGCAACAAAAAAATAATAATAAATGGCTTAACAAATGTGATTAACAAACGGTGGTATTTGGGTTTTCAATGAAGATGATCGATTGTACAAGAAAAGAAGAAAGAAGATATCAAGAAAGGTACGAACAACAATTAAGTTGGTGAGTTTGTGTTGTTTTTAAGTTTGTTTCCCTTTACATCTATAATTGTATATGTAATAATATAGATAAGTTGCAATGTTTCATGATGGTATTGTTGAGGTGGGTGGTGATGGAGCGGCGGACATGGTAATGTTGGAGTAGTTTAACATCAAAGGTTTGTAGAGAGAGATATAGGAAGATATGTTGGTGTCCGGTTATGATGATTATAAAGAAAGTGGATCAGATGGTTTTCTTGAGTTTTCTGTTTAAACTCATCATCGTGGGTTCATTGAAATTGATAAAGATGATAGACAATAGAATGATCGTGTGAGTACAGCAATCATTCCTTTGTTTAAAGTCAAAGGTCGTCGACATTTTATGTTTCATCATGTACGAATGAAGAATAAAAAATTGAAAGCAGATGTCTACCTTTAACCGATTTTGTTTGATACTGAGACAAGGGAATCGATTAGTAGATGTAAAACAGATTATGGCACAGTTTAATAGCTATTTGTAATTGATTCTGGATTCTAAAATCATGCATATTTATCAGTATTTAAAAGTGTATAACAATATTTATACATAATTATATCTATATATATATTTATATATATACAATCGTATCTTATATATATACATATGTGCTTGTTTATATTTTTGTATTCATATAATCGATTATATATATATGAAATCTATAGATTTTTATATTTACAAACATAATTATATTACATCTATTAATAATACACATTTATAATATAATAGTAATAATAATAATATTATTACTAATGATGATAACAATTACTATAATATTTATAACAATATTATTATTAATAGTAATATTACTAACCATAATGCTATATCAATTTATACATATATGAATTTTTATATTTATTAATTACACTAGTATTGATATTAATATTAAAAATAAATACAATTTTACAACAACTATATTTAATATAATGGTATTACTTATAATATATCTACATAATACATAATATATAATAATGAGTATATAATATCTGATGATAATGAAAATATAACAAATTACATGTTTCTATTTTTATATAATACTATTAATAATATTGAATTTAATATTAATATTACTAGTTATAATAATGTTGAAGGTAACGATAATTATATTCAAACTTGTAATTAGATTTAATATATTATAATTTATTACTGTTTATCAATTATACAATATATTGAATCTTTAATATTTATTATCTATGTATATATATTACGACATATAATATTACAATTTATAATTCCAATTACCATGTTTATATATATATATACACACATATCTAGTTACAATTAATTGTTCGTGAATCGTCGAGAACAGTCGATGGTCAAAGGGTAAATGCATTCATGTAATCCGCTCCAAAGTTTTCGAGACTTAACATTACAGACTTTGCTTATCATGTCAGAACCATATAAAAAAATTAAGTTTAAATTTGGTCAGAAATTCCCGGGTCGTCACAGTACCTACCCGTTAAAGAAATTTCGTCTTGAAATTTGAGTGTGGTCATCATGGCTAACAATAAGAATGTTTTTCTGACAAATAAGAGCTGATAAATAGAGTTTTATCATCATTGATTAATATGGATAAAACAATTCGATTATTCGAAGAGTACGAATGAAGATATCATAAAAGATTGAGATAGAGATTTAACTTTTGACGTAGATAGAATTGATTTCTGGATTTCAAGGGATTTAGACAAAATCGTCGAGATCTGAAAGATTTGATTCTTTGGTGAATAAAATCTCTTTAATTAAATGCGATTATCTACCTCAATCTCTGTATCAGATATTTCACTATAAATTAACTTCTTTCGTTTCATTTTTTTTTCACTCCTATACTTAATTTTCAAATTCAAAAGATTGTGAAAATGCTTAATCCAGTTCTGATCCTTGTCCTTATCCTTACTATCGCAACAATCATTCTCCTTTTCCAACTTCCACCGGAGGAATCTGTTTTCTTCTACTTCGCCCTTGGGAGTAATTAATATGTAAATTAAATTTCTGACTATAAACCTATACTTTTTCTGTTCGGATTCTTAAATTACAGTTCAATATGAAACCATAGCAATTTGATTCACTCAAAACGGATTTAAAATGAAGAAGTTATGGGTAAAACAAGATTGGATATTTTTGATCTTTTTAGCTACGGGAAATGTTTAACAAATCTATACAAATCATATCCTAGCTAACTTATATTGTATTATACATGTATTCTAATATATTATGTAATCTTGGGATACCATAGACACGTATGCAAATGTTTTGACATATCATATCGACCCATGTATATATATTATTTGGAACAACCATAGACACTCTATATGCAGTAATGTTGGAGTTACCTATACAGGGTTGAGGTTGATTCCAAAAATATATATACTTTGAGTTGTGATCTAGCCTGAGACGTGTATACACTGGGTCGTGGATTGATTCAAGATAATATATATCTATTTATTTCTGTATATCTAATTATGGACAACTAGTTGTAGGTTACTAACAAGGACAGCTGACTTAATAAACTTAAAACAGTAAAATGTATTAAAAATGGTTGTAATTATATTTTGATCATACTTTGATATATATGTACATATTTGTATAGGTTCGTGAATCGATCCGTGGCCAAGTCTTATTTCCGAGGAAGGAAATATCTGTGAAAGTGAGTTATAGTCCCACTTTTAAAATCTAATATTTTTGGGATGAGAATACATGCAGGTTTTATAAATGATTTACAAAATAGACACAAGTACGTGAAACTACATTCTATGGTTGAATTATCGAAATCGAATATGCCCCTTTTTATTAAGTCTGGTAATCTAAGAATTAGGGAACAGACACCCTAATTGACGCGAATCCTAAAGATAGATCTATTGGGCCTAACAAACCCCATCTAAAGTACCAGATGCTTTAGTACTTTGAAATTTATATCATATTCGAAGGGTGTCCCGGAATGATGGGGATATTCTTATATATGCATCTTGTTAATGTCGGTTATTGGGTGTTCACCATATGAATGATTTTTATCTCTATGTATGGGATGTGTATTGAAATATGAAATCTTGTGGTCTATTGTTACGATTTGATATATATAGGTTAAACCTATAACTCACCAACATTTTTGTTGACGTTTAAAGCATGTTTATTCTCAGGTGAATACTAAGAGCTTCCGCTGTTGCATACTAAAATAAGGACATGATTTGAAGTCCATATTTGTATGATATTGTGTAAAAACTGCATTCAAGAAACATATGTCGATGTAATATATTTCTATTGTAAACCATTATTTAATGGTCATGTGTAAACAGTATATTTTAGATTATCATTATTTGATAATCTACGTAATGCTTTTAAAACTTTTATTGATAAAATAAAGGTTATGGTTATTTTAAAAATGAATGCAGTCTTTGAAAAACGTCTCATATAGAGGTCAAAACCTCGCAACTAAATCAATTAATATAGAACGTTTATAATCGATATGAATAGGACATTTCAGTTGGTATCAGAGCGTTGGTCTTAGAGAACCAGAAATTTGCATTAGTGTGTCTTATCGAGTTTGTTAGGATACATTAGTGAGTCTGGACTTCGACGATGTTTTCTTTAAAAACGATTGCTTAATACTTTTGTTGGAAACTATATATTATTAACATGTAAATATTATGTGATATATTAATCTCTTACCGTATTTGATATTGTGTAATAGATGTCTACCTCTAGTATAAATCCCATTGATTCACCTAATAATAATGAAGAGTCGAATATATTTTGGAAAGATTCACAAATTCCCGAGGAGGAACCGGAAGAAGAGGAAACGGAACCGGAAGAAGAGGAACCGGAAGAAGAGGAATCAGAAGAAGAGGAACCGGAAGAAGAAGATGTTCCGGAGGGGGGAATAGTAGGAACCACAGAAAACCAGTCAAATAAAAGAAAATCCTCAACCAATGGACCAAAGTTAATAATGGTCAATGGTGTTTCCGCTAAGGAAGCAAAATATTAGGAAAATTACCAATTTTCTGATGAATCGGATCCTGATGAGGATTCCGATGATGTTATAGAAATTACCCCGACCAAATTTAATGAGGCAAAAGAAAATAATAAGGGAAAAGGCATAAAAATAGAGAAATCTGATTCCGACCCCGATGAACTTTATATGTACCGTCAACACCCGTATTTTCAATATCGTGACAATAACCAAAGAACCTCTAAACCACCAGGTTTTTCTAAACCAATGTGGAAAACGAAGGCTCGTATTAGAGGAACATCATATATCCCTAGAAAATTAGAAAAAAGAACCAAGTCCGAAGAAGAAAAAAAACCAGTGATTCAGATTAGAGGGGTGTGAGCATGTTGTGTAATAAATGTATTGTAGTGTGCTTGTACTTTTATGTTCTATGTAAAAATTGCTTGTATTGTTTGTTATTACGAATCTAATCCTTGTCTATTTTACAGTATAAAAACAAAATAGACGTTAAGGGTAGACAACTGAATATTTTAGAAGACCTACCAGAGGATATGATTGAGGAAATCTTGTCTAGAGTCGGTCAGAATTCATCAGCACATTTAGTTATGGCGAAATTAACTTGTCAAACATTTGAAAGACTTTCCAGAAATGCCTTAGTTTATAAAAGGTTTTCCTTTAATAGGTGGGGTATATCACATTGGGGAGACCGTAAGTTACGCCGTGCTTTCTTTAAAGCGTTAAATGCGGGGAACCCAAATGCAATTTTATGCTACGGGTTAAGAACCTATTTTGACTCAACATATCCCAACATAGGATTTCGTGAATTAGAAAGAGCTTCTAACATGCAACATAAAGAAGCATGTTATGTTTACGGGTTAGTGATGTTCGCTTCTTACCAAAGTGAGAAAAAGAACATCGGATTGCAGCTTTTAAATAAAACTTTCCCACAAGTGACGGATTCAGTAGTTGGGGTGAGAAACAAGGTTTTTAGATTATTACAGGGCTGTTGGACATTACGAAACCCTCTTCTTTTTGACGACATTACAATATGCTACCTAGCCAATGGTCATAACGGTTATTTTCCACAAGACCAAGGATGAGAATTCGTCTTAGTAAAACCAGAATGCATGACTTGTTTCTGGACTTATGAATTACGTGTCTTTATTTCCTTTGCTGAAAAACTTGCGTATTAACTAGAGTTATCTTCAAAACTGTCCTGTATCATAGTGTACTATATTTCATGTTATATGTAATATAGAGAAGTTGTAAGTTTGAAGAATATTTGTATGTGATATATTATTATAATCAGTTTTTCATAATGAATTGTAGTAGTTGAAATGTATATTAACTACTAAGTATGAACTTAACGGGTAGGTAGTACCCGAATTTAATCTTATAAAACGCTAATATGAAGAAAAAGCTTTTATAAATGAGTTCATATTATGCTACGAAAAACTATTGACTACTCTTAATATTTTGTATGATTAACTCGATTCAGTTGGCTATTTTGAAGGAAATGGTACCGACTACTTGACACACCATGAATATGAGCGAAGAGGAATTTCGTACCTTTCTTGCTGCAAACATAGCCGCAGTACAGGCTGTGCTACATACCAACAATAACTCTGAATCTAGCAATGAAGCTAACTGTATAAGAAATCGTGTAGGATACTCCTACAAAGAATTCACTGCCTACAAACCTTTGGAATTTGATGGAACCGAAGGACCAATTGGATTGAAACGGTGGACCGAGAAACTCGAATCGGTATTTTCCATAAGTAAGTGTACTGAAGAGGACAAAGTTAAGTACGCTACGCATACCTTCACAGGTACTGCGTTAACGTGGTGGAACACCTATCTTGAACAGGTAGGACAAAATGCTGCTTACGCACTGCCGTGGTCGGCATTCAAGCAATTGATGAACGAGCAGTACCGTCCTAGAAACGAAGTCAATAAACTCAAGGCAGAACTTAGAGAGTTACGAACACAAGGGTTCGACGTTACCACATATGAACGACAATTCACAGAGTTGTGCCTATTGTGTCCGGGAGCATTTGAAGATAAAGAAGAGAAGATCGACGCGTTTGTAAAAGGGTTACTGTAACGACCCGGAAATTTCTGACCAAATTTAAACTCTAATCTCTATATGGTTCCGACACGATAAGCAAAAACCCTAAAGTTGACCCGCACTTTTTCGATCGTTCTATACTTATAAGATTAATATTTACATAAATTAAACCTTACCAACATGATAAGCAATCCAAATTGTTGAGACTTATGTTTTCGAAAAGAGTTTTACACAACGTTTGACCGTCTAGTTTGACCGATGATATCACGAACTATATAACATATGATAATTATACGTTTGTGTATATATATGTATATATACATATTTAACATGGTTTATGGATGTTTTAATATCTCATTTTGTATTAATAACAATAAGTTAAAAGTATATTTTGAAACTACTAACTTAAGTTTTCAAAACAAT
Organism: Rutidosis leptorrhynchoides; assembly: GCF_046630445.1. Lineage (NCBI taxonomy): Eukaryota > Viridiplantae > Streptophyta > Magnoliopsida > Asterales > Asteraceae > Rutidosis > Rutidosis leptorrhynchoides. The sequence goes on along the minus strand of NC_092338.1, from coordinate 219,552,429 downwards.
AACCATACATAACGTTATTTGATATAAATACTTATGACTTATAATGTTTATACATATAACGTATAAGTAATGTATTTAATCACTTTCAAGGACTTAAATACATAAAACAATATAAGTATATTCACAAAAGATAGCTATATTTGAATCCTCGTTCCGTTTTCTCAAAGATTTCTACACGTATATTTAGGGTATATGTACCCGTATCATACGCAGCTTCTAGATGTATTTACTATTGGTATATATCAATAAAAATCTGCTCCTTAGCAGCCTTAAATGATTAAGAAACATGTGGAACCAACCATTTGTCAAGTAGCATGAATTATTTAGCAAGAAAACAAAGTTAGGTATCATTTTTTTTCTTTATATACTAAAAACGTTTTTATGCATGCACACCATTTCTTCACCCCATTTTCTCATACTTACACTCCCATTTCTCTCTCAAAATACTCTTAACTTCATACTTGATCATCTACAAGCATTTTCCCCATCATTTAGCTTCAAAAACCTTACTTAATCACCATAAGAAAACCATACAAAAACACTTCAAGAAATCCTTCCAAGAACACAAACTTACTTCCAATCTTTCATCCACTTCCATCACCCTTTTGGTTCTAGGTTCTTACTCCTCTTTTACAGCAACCTTGTCCAAGGAACTTGAGGTAGTAACTATGTTCATAACCTTATTCGATTCATATATATATAGCTATCTTATTTTGTGGTATAAAATTTTAACAACAAGAACATAGTTTGAAAGTTTTCAAACTTGTTTGCAAACTAAATAGATCCTTCTAACTTAACTTTTAAAATACTTCAAGACCTGTAATATAACTTAAATATATGCTAATTTAACAAGGTAAAACTTGGTTTTTCAAAGAATACCTTAAAAACTGTTTTTACGACGTCGGAGTGCAACCGGGGACTGTTTTGGGTTGGATAATTAAAAACCATCTTAAACTTTGAATTGGAGGTTTATTTTCTGGAAAAATGATTTTTACTATAAATATGTTAACACATAAAAATTTCATGATTTAATTCAAAGTATAGGTATTTTTAGAAAAATGGTCATTAAATGATATTTTTGTAACAAAAATGTTTAACTTCATAAGTTTCACTAAAGTTTCACCTATGCCGTATGATTTTGAATACAAACTAAGGTATTTACAGTTCATAGTCTTAAAGAGGGACTCGATCCAAGGAGATGGCAAGTTGAATCAACAAAAACGGAGTTGTAACGAAGAAACTATGACCGAAACAAAATCGGATATCCAAGACTAGTTTAGCCACGAAAATAATTGGGAGAAATTAAATAAATCACATCTTTCTAAGATAACATGATATTTTATATATATGTACTCATAATTCAATTTTATATGGTTCAGGATCACCCGTAAACAATACGAGAAGATTAATCATAAGATCCCATGATTGTACGCAACACGTCATTTGACAACACCGGTACTTTATGTACGCAACACGTCATTTGACAACACCGGTACCGTGGGTCAAGATTAATCTCGACCAATACATATACGATGGGGTTTTATTTATTTCGTTGGGGGTTTTATTTATTTCATTGCGGGTATATTAAACATCTAAATATGAACCATTAAAATTGAATTACTAACAACGAACTGCTAACTACGGACTAAGGAATTATTCAAAGTATTAAAAGTATAAACAAGTATATATATGTGACGTTTGTTTAAAAAGAAAAGGTATTGATATATTATATATGGATAGGTTCGTGATATCAATCGGAGACCGAGTCAAATTACATATCTTCAAGACAACAGTGAGTATATAGTCCCTTTTAAACTCTAAATATTTTTGGGCTGAGAATACATGCGCTGTTTTTATAAATGATTTACGTTATGGACACAAGTAACTGAAAAATATATTCTACGTTGAGTTGTACCACTGGCATACTTCCCTGTAGCTTGGTAACTAATATTTACAGCGGTATTGTAAACGCGAATCCTGTTGATAGATCTATCGGGCCTGACAACCCCAACCGGACTGGACGACCAGTATTCAACGGTTGCACAGTACTTCGTTTCGTGACTACACTTGGTACAGTGTAGTAAGATTTCATATTAAAGGGAATATGCGACGTGATTAATTGTTAAGTATGGTTACCAAGTGCTCAACCACTTAGAATATTTTTATTAAACTGTTTATATACGAAATCTTGTGGTCTATATATATATTGCTGCCGGCATTAAACCTATATCTCACCAACTTTATGTTGACATTTTAAAGCATGTTATTCTCAGGTATGAATTAAGTCTTCCGCTGTGCATTAGCTCGTACTAAGGATACTACTTGAGGCCAATAAGGACTTATATCATAAGGCGTTGCATTCGAGTCATTGAAGTTCATAGAGACTATTATTAAGTAAATGGCGGTTTAGGTCATTTGAATATTATGAAATGTCAGGCGAATATGTCAATTCTGGATGTAACTATTGATTGCCTTTTAAGAATAAATGCAACGTTTGTAAGATGTATCAAATAGAGGGCAAGTACCTCGCAATGTTATCAACTATTGTAATTCGTTTGTAATCAATATGGACAACGTCCGGATGATTAGTTTCGGATCCTTTCAGTTGGTATCAGAGCGTTGGTCTTAGCGAACCAGGCCTTGCATTAGTGTGTCTAACTAGTAGTTGTTAGGATACATTAAGTGAGTCTGGACTTTGACCGTGTCTGCCTGTCAAAAGTTTTGCTTATCAATCCTAGTCGGAAATCATCTACTTATCATCCTTAGGGAACTGCCTGCTTATCATTCTTAAGTCTAGACACGTCTTATTGCATTTAGTGCATCGATAGTGTATAGACAAAATTCATATCCTAGCGTATCTGTTACTATAGACATTGCCTGACGTATTTCAAAGATTCTCCGTAATTCATGGGATTTTGATATTATATATACATATGTAAATTATGTATTGAAGAGTACCAAAACCAACTCCTATAATCTATTCCAAACCAAAAATTCATTTCTCTGACCATACAAGATGGATTCTTCATCCAGCTCAAATTCCTCCGACTTCAATAGCTTCGCCGATATGGATTTCCATTCGAGCTCCGAGAACAGCGTTACCGGAATAGATCAACCAATTTCCCATCATCTATTCTGGATGAATTGGGGATGGGTTCGTAATATACTAAATTTCTGGAGGCAAGAAGAAGGTGATCCATTCCATCCACCAAATTGTCCTCTTAACGATGAACCTGAAGCACTTACCGGCGAACCTATTCGAAACACCATTTTCTCGCTCATTTCTAGAGTATCTCGTCATGATTACATACTATCCCATATTTCAAATCTTGTTCATTCGCTCGTTCCAACCGTCAATCATCCCGGTATAGTAGAAGAAGTCAACGAACTCCGTGCTCGGGTAGTGGTTTTGGAGAATATGGTGCGAAGGTTACAACCACCAACAGCAGCACCAGCAGCATAATCCGTACTACCATCGTCAACGCCGACAGTACCTTTATCACCCCAATCACAACCGCGCTTTAAATCTCAACATCACAATCTGTATCTCGAATATCAACATCACACGACTCAATATCTGTACTTCGAGTATGATCTTCATTCTATATATCGTTCTACATCGATTATCTTCGCTTTACGTATCGTATGACGATTATGTAATTTCTAAAGTCTTAGAGATTATGTAATCTAGAATTAACGATAAATCAAATGAGTTTAATATCTTATTGACTCATTAAATCTATGATTATCTCTGAAGAAAATATATATATGCAAGTATATTTTCATAAAGATAGTAATTAAAAATTCCTTCGTACAAACTATTAATGATGAAAATATTTTAACGGGTGGGTAGTACCCGAGGAATATTTAGAATTCACATTAATAAGTTATATTGTACATTCTTGAATCTGATTCAACGGTTATCTATTATCTTACTTACAACCACCGATATTCGTATCCGCTCACCCCAGAATAACCATTTTCAATCAAATTTCATATTCGGATTTTGACCTACCAGAATCCAACAAATGGCATAAAGAAGAAAACATTGGACAATTAAAATGAATTAAAATGTTGATTGTAACATATGAAACTAAACAATTCTTCAAGCTTGCCACTTGATTTTACCTTAAACCTCATTCGTAACTTGACGATTACAATTCGCATTCAAATCCTTTCATGATTCCTGAAAATACCTCGACCGAGAAATTGAACCAGCCGCACCTCGTCTATGGAAGAAAGATTCCTGCATACAATTATGCACTTGAGAAACCTTCGAAACCAAAGTTATAAACTTATCCGCGTTGAATTCCTTATCATTCCTTGGTAAAAACAATCATACGATTCCTTTTCAATTATCTAATTTTGTCACAGCTCCACTTTGACTTCTTAATGAGACTACTCCTATTATAACCTCGATATTTATACCTTGTCCTTTTGACGTTGTTACCAGAAAATCCTTCATATTTCACGACATCATCAGCAAATGTACCAGCAGATCGTTCACCCTTTGGCGAAATCCGCAATTAGCATTTTGAAAATTTTGCAGAACTTCCCCAGTTATACCTATAACATTTATTCCTAAGAAATTTCATAATTCGAATGTGAAGTTTCTGAAAACACCCTGAACTATGAAGTAGCTCTTGAAATGCTGATGAAGCAGCAAAAACTGTAAACGACTTTAACAATCAAAAGATTGATGATAAAGAATGGTATGGTGGTAAAGCTGAGAAAAAGAGAAGGTTTGGAACTGGAAAACGGATTGAGCAAAGTATGAAGGAGGCCGTGAACAAATCATGAAAACAGAACCTGCCTTCAAAGTATCCAAATGATCCAGTGCCTGCTGAAACTGTTAGTAAGAACACTGCTCCTTATTCTAAACTTTTCAAGATGATATTCTTCACCATCATTTTATCTTAGATATTATAAGATATCTTCATTCGTTATACATATTTTTCATATTTCTGGAGATATTTTTACAACTATTCCTATCTGCGATCATTTAACTCTCCGTAACATCTGCGCTACAATATAAAAGAAACTGTGTTAGTTTCTAAATTCTGAAATCTCTAAGTTTAAAAATATGAATGTTTTGAAGTAGTGTTGGGAACTGATACATGAATTAGTATAATATAATGAAACTTGATCAACTTCATTATATTACAGTAAGTCATGTTAAGTTTCTAATGGAATGTGATGATTCACAGTACCGTCATCATGTGCCATGTTACACGGCTCTTACCTTCTATCAAGTCTCCAAACATATTAGAACGTATCACCTTGATAGTTCTATTTTTTCGGAATATTCGAGTAATTTAACGAATCAAGATCGTGCCATTACAATTTCATTCTAAAACCAATAGCTAGGTTCATTCCAAATTTCCTACCTACGAATTTCGGACCATTGTTCGCTTGGCTCGAGGACGGGAAGAAGAAATGAAGGGACAAAACCTCAGAATAGAAATAGGAACATAAACCACAGCAAATAAGAGAGAGCATTAACTATGGATGACAATGATTTTAAGGGACGGGAGTAGGAACATCGAAATATAAGGGAAGGTATAAAACCTAACAACAACCCCGATACTACAAACCGTGCATATCAATACGTATTGCAACGTAAAGGCACGGGAGAATTAAAAACATTATAATTCCAAGGAAAGGATAAAAGAGAATAGATTCTTCTGGTGATAGATGAAAAAGAAGAATGAAAGATATGAAAGTTAGAAATATAACAAGGGTTAGAATGGGATGGAGCATATTAGCGAATGTCTTAAAGTAAGAACTAAAGAGAAAGAATAGAAGATGTGGGAAGAAAGAAAGGGAAGGAGGTAAATTTATAGTGAAATATTCGACAAAGAAATCAAAACAGATTGCCGCGTTAAATCAAAGAAGATCCTGATCGCCGCAAAACTAAATCTTATTACATAAGATTTTCTTTAAAACCCTTAAATCCCGGAAATCGATCATAATCACGTCATCGGTTACAACAATTCTATATTTACTCATTTCACTCTTTTGTGATAGCTTCGCTCGTGCGTCTCACATAACCAAATCGTTTTATCTAAATCTTTCAATAATGACAAAATTTCATTATTACCTCATATTCGTCATGAAAACATTCCTATTGTTATTTATGACAACCTCTACCAAATTTCGAGGACGAAATTTCTTTAACGGATGGGTACTGTAACGACCCGGAAATTTCTGACCAAATTTAAACTCTAATCTCTATATGGTTCCGACACGATAAGCAAAAACCCTAAAGTTGACCCGCACTTTTTCGATCGTTCTATACTTATAAGATTAATATTTACATAAATTAAACCTTACCAACATGATAAGCAATCCAAATTGTTGAGACTTATGTTTTCGAAAAGAGTTTTACACAACGTTTGACCGTCTAGTTTGACCGATGATATCACGAACTATATAACATATGATAATTATACGTTTGTGTATATATATGTATATATACATATTTAACATGGTTTATGGATGTTTTAATATCTCATTTTGTATTAATAACAATAAGTTAAAAGTATATTTTGAAACTACTAACTTAAGTTTTCAAAACAATAACCATACATAACGTTATTTGATATAAATACTTATGACTTATAATGTTTATACATATAACGTATAAGTAATGTATTTAATCACTTTCAAGGACTTAAATACATAAAACAATATAAGTATATTCACAAAAGATAGCTATATTTGAATCCTCGTTCCGTTTTCTCAAAGATTTCTACACGTATATTTAGGGTATATGTACCCGTATCATACGCAGCTTCTAGATGTATTTACTATTGGTATATACCAATAAAAATCTGCTCCTTAGCAGCCTTAAATGATTAAGAAACATGTGGAACCAACCATTTGTCAAGTAGCATGAATTATTTAGCAAGAAAACAAAGTTAGGTATCATTTTTTTTCTTTATATACTAAAAACGTTTTTATGCATGCACACCATTTCTTCACCCCATTTTCTCATACTTACACTCCCATTTCTCTCTCAAAATACTCTTAACTTCATACTTGATCATCTACAAGCATTTTCCCCATCATTTAGCTTCAAAAACCTTACTTAATCACCATAAGAAAACCATACAAAAACACTTCAAGAAATCCTTCCAAGAACACAAACTTACTTCCAATCTTTCATCCACTTCCATCACCCTTTTGGTTCTAGGTTCTTACTCCTCTTTTACAGCAACCTTGTCCAAGGAACTTGAGGTAGTAACTATGTTCATAACCTTATTCGATTCATATATATATAGCTATCTTATTTTGTGGTATAAAATTTTAACAACAAGAACATAGTTTGAAAGTTTTCAAACTTGTTTGCAAACTAAATAGATCCTTCTAACTTAACTTTTAAAATACTTCAAGACCTGTAATATAACTTAAATATATGCTAATTTAACAAGGTAAAACTTGGTTTTTCAAAGAATACCTTAAAAACTGTTTTTACGACGTCGGAGTGCAACCGGGGACTGTTTTGGGTTGGATAATTAAAAACCATCTTAAACTTTGAATTGGAGGTTTATTTTCTGGAAAAATGATTTTTACTATAAATATGTTAACACATAAAAATTTCATGATTTAATTCAAAGTATAGGTATTTTTAGAAAAATGGTCATTAAATGATATTTTTGTAACAAAAATGTTTAACTTCATAAGTTTCACTAAAGTTTCACCTATGCCGTATGATTTTGAATACAAACTAAGGTATTTACAGTTCATAGTCTTAAAGAGGGACTCGATCCAAGGAGATGGCAAGTTGAATCAACAAAAACGGAGTTGTAACGAAGAAACTATGACCGAAACAAAATCGGATATCCAAGACTAGTTTAGCCACGAAAATAATTGGGAGAAATTAAATAAATCACATCTTTCTAAGATAACATGATATTTTATATATATGTACTCATAATTCAATTTTATATGGTTCAGGATCACCCGTAAACAATACGAGAAGATTAATCATAAGATCCCATGATTGTACGCAACACGTCATTTGACAACACCGGTACTTTATGTACGCAACACGTCATTTGACAACACCGGTACCGTGGGTCAAGATTAATCTCGACCAATACATATACGATGGGGTTTTATTTATTTCGTTGGGGGTTTTATTTATTTCATTGCGGGTATATTAAACATCTAAATATGAACCATTAAAATTGAATTACTAACAACGAACTGCTAACTACGGACTAAGGAATTATTCAAAGTATTAAAAGTATAAACAAGTATATATATGTGACGTTTGTTTAAAAAGAAAAGGTATTGATATATTATATATGGATAGGTTCGTGATATCAATCGGAGACCGAGTCAAATTACATATCTTCAAGACAACAGTGAGTATATAGTCCCTTTTAAACTCTAAATATTTTTGGGCTGAGAATACATGCGCTGTTTTTATAAATGATTTACGTTATGGACACAAGTAACTGAAAAATATATTCTACGTTGAGTTGTACCACTGGCATACTTCCCTGTAGCTTGGTAACTAATATTTACAGCGGTATTGTAAACGCGAATCCTGTTGATAGATCTATCGGGCCTGACAACCCCAACCGGACTGGACGACCAGTATTCAACGGTTGCACAGTACTTCGTTTCGTGACTACACTTGGTACAGTGTAGTAAGATTTCATATTAAAGGGAATATGCGACGTGATTAATTGTTAAGTATGGTTACCAAGTGCTCAACCACTTAGAATATTTTTATTAAACTGTTTATATACGAAATCTTGTGGTCTATATATATATTGCTGCCGGCATTAAACCTATATCTCACCAACTTTATGTTGACATTTTAAAGCATGTTATTCTCAGGTATGAATTAAGTCTTCCGCTGTGCATTAGCTCGTACTAAGGATACTACTTGAGGCCAATAAGGACTTATATCATAAGGCGTTGCATTCGAGTCATTGAAGTTCATAGAGACTATTATTAAGTAAATGGCGGTTTAGGTCATTTGAATATTATGAAATGTCAGGCGAATATGTCAATTCTGGATGTAACTATTGATTGCCTTTTAAGAATAAATGCAACGTTTGTAAGATGTATCAAATAGAGGGCAAGTACCTCGCAATGTTATCAACTATTGTAATTCGTTTGTAATCAATATGGACAACGTCCGGATGATTAGTTTCGGATCCTTTCAGTTACCAGTAAGGATTCAAGAAGATGTGAGTTCACACGAGCCCGCTTCTATACATAAGGCAAGTCGAATGGCTCATAAACTCATAAATCAGATTGAGGGAAGAATTAAAGAGTAGGCGGCCGAAGAAGCCAACACGAAACAACCCAAGAGGAAGTGGGAGGAAAACGGTGATAAGGGTCACCAGTACAACAACAACAACAACAATTACAACCACAATCGCAACAACTATCCCAACAACCGCAACAACAATCGCAACAATAACCACAATCCTAACAATAACTATAACAAACATCCCAACAACAACAACAACAACTACAACAACCGTTTCAACAATAAAAACAATCCCAACAATAACCTCAATAACAACAACGGCAACAAAAACCAAAAACAGCCATGTCATAGGTGTGAAGAAAATCATCAGGGATTTTGCATGACATTTTACAACAGGTGTAAAAGAAATGGTCATAGCGCGACAAAGTGTGAGGTCTACGGACCAAAGTTTAACAGAACTAAAGGAATAAATAATGTCGGAATAAGTAATGCCGAAACGAATAGTGTCGGAGCAAGTAATACCAACGCTGTTTGTTATAAATGTGGAAAACTGGGCCACATTATTAGAAATTGCCCGAATCAGGGGAATACTAATGGGCAGGGCCGTGGAAGAGTTTTCAATATTAATGCGGCAGAAGCACAGGAAGACCCGGAGCTTGTTACGGGTATGTTTCTTATTGACGATAAATCTACTTATGTTTTATTTGATTCGGATGTGAATAGAAGCTATATGAGTAGAGAATTTTGTTCTAAATTAAGTTGCCCATTGACGCCTTTGGATAATAAATTTTTACTCGAATTAGCGAATGGTAAATTAATTTCAGCAGATAATATATGTCGGGAGAGAGAAATTAAATTGGGGGATGAAACGTTTAAAATTGATTTAATACCAGTCGATTTAGGGAGTTTTGAAGTAATAATTGGCATGGACTGGTTGAAAAAGGTGAGAGCAGAGGTCGTTTGTTACAAAAATGCGATTCGCATTATCCGTGAAAAAGGAAAACCTTTAATGCTGTACGGAGAAAAGAACAACGTGAAATTAAATCTTATTAGTAGTTTGAAGGCGCAAAAACTAATAATAAAAGGTTGTTACATCATTCTGGCACACATCGAGGAAGTTAAACCTGAAGAAAAGAACATCAGTGATGTTCCCGTCGCAAAATAATTTCCCGATGTATTTCCGAAAGAATTACCGGGATTACCCCCACATCGATCCGTTAAATTTCAAATAGACCTTGTACCAGGAGCTGCACCAATAGCTCGTACTCCATACAGACTCACACCCAGCAAAATGAAAGAATTACAAAGTCAGTTACAGGAACTTTTAGAGCGTGGTTTCATTCGACCAAGCACATCACCATGGGGAGCTCCTATTTTGTTTGTCAAGAAGAAAGATGGTACATTCAGGTTGTTTATCGACTACCGAGAGTTAAACAAACTTACCATCAAGAACTGCTACCCACTACTGAGAATCAACGACTTATTTGATCAACTACAAGGCTCGTCTGTTTATTCGAAGATTGATTTACGTTCTGGGTATCATCAAATGCGGGTGAAGGAGGATGATATTCCAAAGACTGCATTTAGGACGTGTTACGGTCATTACGAGTTTATGGTTATGCCGTTTGGGTTGAATAACGCACCAGCTGTGTTCATGGACCTCATGAACCGAGTGTGTGGACCATACCTTGACAAGTTTGTGATTGTTTTCATCGATGACATACTTATTTACTCAAAGAATGACAAAGAGCATGAAGAACACATGAGAAAAGTGCTAGAGTTGTTAAGGAAAGAAAAACTGTACGCTAAGTTTTCAAAGTGTGCATTTTGGTTAGAAGAAGTTCAATTCCTCGGTCACATAGTGAACAAAGAAGGTATTCAGGTGGATCCAGCAAAGATTGGAACCGTTGAAAAGTGGGAAACCCCGAAAACTCCGAAACACATACGCCAATTTTTAGGGCTAGCTAGTTATTACAGGAGATTCATCCAAGATTTTTCTAAAATAGCAAAACCCTTGACTGCATTAACGCATAAAGGGAGGAAATTTGAATGGAAGGATGAACAAAAAAAAGCGTTTCAATTGTTGAAGAAAAAGTTAACTACAGCACCTATATTGTCATTACCTGAAGGGAATGATGATTTTGTGATATATTGTGACGCCTCAAAGCAAGGTCTCGGTTGTGTATTAATGCAACGAACGAAAGTAATTGCTTAAGCATCTAGACAATTGAAGATTCACGAGCAGAATTATACGACGCATGATTTGGAATTAGGCGCGGTTGTTTTTGCATTAAAGACTTGGAGGCACTTCTTATATGGGGTCAAAAGTATTATATATATGCTGTTATGCGAGGTGTATATGAAATAGCTTTATTTTTACAACGAAAAACTATTAAATACGATACAATTTTACACAAAATATTTATTTATTTATAGAATGGATATACTTAAACCTTGCTACAACACGATAGGTGTAGTGACCCGAATTTTTCCATGTTTATATATATTAATTGAGATTGATATTTACATGATTAAATGTTTCCAACATGTTAAGCAATCAAACTTGTTAAGACTTGATTAATTGAAATATGTTTCATATAGACAATTGACCACCCAAGTTGACCGGTGATTCACGAACGTTAAAACTTGTAAAAACTATATGATGACATATATATGGATATATATATAGTTAACATGATACTATGATAAGTAAACATATCATTAAGTATATTAGTAATGAACTACATATGTAAAAACAAGACTACTAACTTAATGATTTTTAAACGAGACATATATGTAACGATTATCGTTGTAAAGACATTTAATGTATATATATCATATTAAGAGATATTCATACATGATAATATCATGATAATATAATAATTTAAAATCTCATTTGATATTATAAACATTGGGTTAACAACATTTAACAAGATCGTTAACCTAAAGGTTTCAAAACAACACTTACATGTAACGACTAACGATGACATAACGAATCAGTTAAAATGTATATACATGTAGTGTTTTAATATGTATTTATACACTTTTGAAAGACTTCAATACACTTATCAAAATACTTCTACTTAACAAAAATGCTTACAATTACATCCTCGTTCAGTTTCATCAACAATTCTACTCGTATGCACCCGTATTCGTACTCGTACAATACACAGCTTTTAGATGTATGTAATATTGGTATATACACTCCAATGATCAGCTCTTAGCAGCCTATGTGAGTCACCTAACACATGTGGGAACCATTATTTGGCAACTAGCATGAAATATCTCATAAAATTACAAAAATATGAGTAATCATTCATGACTTATTTACATGAAAACAAAATTACATATCCTTTATATCTAATCCATATACCAACGACCAAAAACACCTACAAACACTTTCATTCTTCAATTTTATTCATCTAATTGATCTCTCTCAAGTTCTATCTTATTCTAAACTTGTTCGCAAACAAAAGTTATCTTATTCTAAAGCTATCTTATTCTAAACTTTCATTCGATTCATACATATAAGCTATCTTATTCTAAACTTGTTCGCAAACAAAAGTTAATCCTTCTAACTTGACTTTTAAAATCAACTAAACACATGTTCTATATCTATATGATATGCTAACTTAATGATTTAAAACCTGGAAACACGAAAAACACCGTAAAACCGGATTTACGCCGTCGTAGTAACACCGAGGGCTGTTTTGGGTTAGTTAATTAAAAACTATGATAAACTTTGATTTAAAAGTTGTTATTCTGAGAAAATGATTTTTATTATGAACATAAAACTATATCCAAAAATTATGGTTAAACTCAAAGTGGAAGTATGTTTTCTAAAATGGTCATCTAGACGTCGTTCTTTCGACTGAAATGACTACCTTTACAAAAACGACTTGTAACTTATTTTTTCGACTATAAACCTATACTTTTTCTGTTTAGATTCATAAAATAGAGTTCAATATGAAACCATAGCAATATGATTCACTCAAAACGGATTTAAAATGAAGAAGTTATGGCTAAAACAAGATTGGATAATTTTTCTCATTTTAGCTACGTGAAAATTGGTAACAAATCTATTCCAACCATAACTTAATCAACTTGTATTGTATATTATGTAATCTTGAGATACCATAGACACGTATACAATGTTTCAACCTATCATGTCGACACATCTATATATATTTCGGAACAACCATAGACACTCTATATGTGAATGTTGGAGTTAGCTATACAGGGTTGAGGTTGATTCCAAAATATATATAGTTTGAGTTGTGATCAATACTGAGATACGTATACACTGGGTCGTGGATTGATTCAAGATAATATTTATCGAATTATTTCTGTGCATCTAACTGTGGACAATTAGTTGTAGGTTACTAACGAGGACAGCTGACTTAATAAACTAAAAACATCAAAATATATTAAAAGTGTTGTAAATATATTTTGAACATACTTTGGTATATATGTATATATTGTTATAGGTTCGTGAATCAACCAGTGGCCAAGTCTTACTTCCCGACGAAGTAAAAATCTGTGAAAGTGAGTTATAGTCCCACTTTTAAAATCTAATATTTTTGGGATGAGAATACATGCAGGTTTTATAAATGATTTACAAAATAGACACAAGTACGTGAAACTAGCTTCTATGGTTGAATTATCGAAATTGAATATGCCCCTTTTTATTAAGTCTGGTAATCTAAGAATTAGGGAACAGACACCCTAATTGACGCGAATCCTAAAGATAGATCTATTGGGCCTAACAAACCCCATCCAAAGTACCGGATGCTTTAGTACTTCGAAATTTATATCATATCCGAAGGGTGTCCCGGAATGATGGGGATATTCTTATATATGCATCTTGTTAATGTCGGTTACCAGGTGTTCACCATATGAATGATTTTTATCTCTATGTATGGGATGTGTATTGAAATATGAAATCTTGTGGTCTATTATTATGATTTGATATATATAGGTTAAACCTATAACTCACCAACATTTTTGTTGACGTTTTAAGCATGTTTATTCTCAGGTGATTATTAAGAGCTTCCGCTGTCGCATACTTAAATAAGGACGAGATTTGGAGTCCATGCTTGTATGATATTGTGTAAAAACTGCATTCAAGAAACTTATTTTGTTGTAACATATTTGTATTGTAAACCATTATGTAATGGTCGTGTGTAAACAGGATATTTTAGATTATCATTATTTGATAATCTACGTAAAGCTTTTTAAACCTTTATTGATGAAATAAAGGTTATGGTTTGTTTTAAAATGAATGCAGTCTTTGAAAAACGTCTCATATAGAGGTCAAAACCTCGCAACGAAATCAATTAATATGGAACGTTTTTAATCAATAAGAACGGGACATTTCAATAGGCAGTGTACCTAATCGTAGAGTAGTATAGTTTTTAGTAAGTTCGGTTCGTTCCACAGGGAGCGGGCTTATTGCACACTATATTTTTAAACAACTATATTTGTACAAAATATATATAATTATATATAATAATATATAAAAGGGGGTTTACCGTTTAATGACCGGTTTGTCGATTTATATTTTAAGCGAAGCGTATAGTAAATGACGATATTTAAATAACAATATAAAATAAATAACAATAATTAAAATGACAATAAATAAAAGTACGAGGAAATATGAAATAAAATATATTATGCTTATTTAAACTTCCGTAACCATGATGTTTGACGTTTTGATTTTAATTTATTGTCCTGGGTTAATTGTCCTTTGTCCTGGATGTATTTGAAACCTATCTGGTTTTTGTCCATAATAGTTCATCGGTCATAATTATAAAATGCTCGGCAAATTTAACCTTATACCCGAAGTCAAATATTCCAACTAACTGGGGATTCGAACTGTAACAAGGTCTTAATACTTTGCTTAATGAATACACCAGGTTATCGACTGTGTGTAAACCAAGGTTTTAATACTTTGTTAACAATTACACCAATTACCCTTGAATGTAATCCACCCCTGTTTTAATAAGTCCATTGACTATTAATCCATCCCCGTGTCCGGTCAAATGAACAATAATTCGTACTTATAAATATCCCGCCCATCGTGTCCAATTAAGCGTATGTGGTTATATATAGATACGTCAAATCATAACCTTTAAATTAAATTAATGAGGTATCATTAATTTAATATAAAGCCCATTAATAGCCCATAGTCTAATTTCCACAAGTGTCGTTCTTTTGTCCAAACCCCAATTATGGTACAAAGCCCAATTACCACGTCTTTAATATTTAGTCCAACATCATGATTACTTTGGCTCAAATAAGCATAATAATAACTTAAGTACGAGACATTAATTTAAAAAGGAGAACATAACTTACATTGAGTATTTATTGCGTAGTGTTACACGGACAGAATTTCGACTTCAAAAACCCGTAAAATAACCTTTACATAACCCGAACTAATCTAATATAACACTAATCTATACTATATATATATATATATATATATATATATATATATATATATATATATATATATATATATATATATATATATATATATATATATATATATATATATTTATTTATTATCTTACGGAGTATATTATTATTATTTATATTTTTATCGAACGAATGCATGGCCTTTTATAGGCGTTTTGATTTCTGACAGCTCCGCGAGTCATGGAGTTTTTGGCCTTCAAACTCCGCGAGTCGTGGAGTTTGATTTTCCAGGTCACATCATTTTGGATCTTTGCTTGTCGACGTTATTAAATAATAATATAATATATATAATTTTTAAGAATTATTTATATATTATATTTTATTTATGTACATAGTTGACTTGTAATTTTTGGTCCGTTGCGTCGGGCGTTGATAGTTGGCTCAGGTCCCGTTTTCGGATTTTCGAACGTCCTTGCGTACAATTTAATATCTTGTACTTTGCGTTTTGTAACTTGTACTCTTGTCATTTTTAGACGTTTTTCATCAATAAATTGAACCTTTTGAATTGTATCTTGAACATTTGAGCTTTTTGGACGTTTGTGTCTTCAAATCTTCGTTTTCGCCTTTTGTCTTCGCACTTATTTATTTAAACAATTACAATGAAAATATAATACTATTACATATGAAAACCTATTATTTAGGAGGGATATTGCTATGAAATACTTGTTCCTTTTTAGCCTTATCAAACATCCCCACACTTAAACGTTACTTGTCCTCAAGCAATACATAACTTGAAATAAAAACATACATGAATCACTTTTTTATTCATCACACTTTGTACATCAGTAATTTTGATATGGTGATATAAACAATGATAGTAACGATAGAACCATGGTTAAAGGTGGGTGTGTCATCCACAGTTGCCTCGGGTTTAGGTCAACGACACTTGCAATCAAATAGCCGATTTACTTTCGGTTTCCAAAGCAAAGTGCACATTTGAAAGGTGGTTTACAATCCCACATGACTATGAAAATTTAGATCCGTTAGGAAATTGGATCTTTATGAAAACATTTGATCTTTTGAAAATTCAAGCTAGATTTTACCCTAGACAAGTATTCCTGAATAACGCTTCACCGGTGTTTGCAAAATATTTTTGTGGGTTTTGTGGGTTTCAGATTTAAAATTTTAGCTCAAAACTTGCGGTTTTGTGTCACCCACTTGCTAACCTTGTATTTAGGAAAGCATACATCCAGTATACTTGCTCCGTATATTACCTTTCGGTAAACTACCGTCCGGTTGTAAAGGAAAGCGTTGAACAAGCAACTGTTAAGGCAATGTCCCCTGACATACTTTTAATTATGGTCTATAACGTGTCGGACGCAATTACTATCCTTTGTAGGAGCAATAGTAAAGCTCACCCTTATAATTTTCCGGTCAGGCACAAGGTCCTGTCTTTGACCATGCTATGCAACCACTGTTCTTACGGTTGACACCCGATTTGGTTCAGGTGACCTAATGAATTCTAGGTGAATTCCTAGGATTTTATATTCAATAGTAATGAACGCATTGAAAATAGGTTTTCAGAAAACAAATCGGTTTGTATTTTTGATCAAAATATTTTCTCGTTCAAGCTCGAGTTTAGATATCATTGAATTCCATGAGTTTGTAATTCTCGATCTTTAAGGTCAATCTCAAGGATTGAGTAATATCAGGCTTAAAAGCTGATTTTTAATCTTTAAGGAGATTATCCTTTCTGGGGATCTGATTCATTAGTCTTATCAAGCTAATTTGCATGGCGTCCTCCCCATTTTACAAGACAGATCCTCTCATGGTTAGGATAAGTGTGACCACTTGCGACCCTGTTTGATGCTGAGGTCCGTGGATTTCCTGCTGATTTTAGTGATGATTTTTCTAGATTTTTCGTCAACCTACATGAAAGGATCCGAAACTAATCATCCGGACGTTGTCCATATTGATTACAAACGAATTACAATAGTTGATAACATTGCGAGGTACTTGCCCTCTATATGATACATCTTACAAACGTTGCATTTATTCTTATAAGGCAATCTATAGTTACATCCATAATTGACATATTCGCCTGACATTTCATAATATTCAAATGACCTAAACCGCCATTTACTTAATAATAGTCTCTATGAACTTCAATGACTCGAATGCAACGCCTTATGATATAAGTCCTTAATGGCCTCAAGTAGTATCCTTAGTACGAGATAATGCACAGCGGAAGACTTAATTCATACCTGAGAATAACATGCTTTAAAATGTCAACATAAAGTTGGTGAGATATAGGTTTAATGTTGACAGCGATATAAATATAGACCACAAGATTTCATATATAAACATTTTAATAAAAATATTCTAAGTGGTTGAGCACTTGGTAACCATATTTAACAATTAATCACGTCGCATATTCCCTTTAATATGAAATCTTACTACACTGTACCAAGTGTAGTCACGAAACGAAGTACTGTGCAACCGTTGAATACTGGTCGTCCAGTCCGGTTGGGGTTGTCAGGCTCGATAGATCTATCAACAGGATTCGCGTTTACAATACCGCTGTAAATATTAGTTACCAAGCTACAGGGAAGTATGCCAGTGGTAGAACTCAACGTAGAATATATTTTTCAGTTACTTGTGTCCATAACGTAAAACATAAAATACATGTATTCTCATCCCGAAATATTTAGAGTTTAAAAGTGGGACTATATACTCACTTTCGTCTTGAAGATATATATAATTTGACTTGGTCTCCGGTTGATATCACGAACCTATCCATATATAATATATCAATACCTTTTCTTTTTAAACAAACGTCACATATATATACTTGTTATACTTTTAATACTTTGAATAATTCCTTAGTCCGTAGTTAGCAGCTCGTTGTTAGTAATTCAATTTTAATGGTTCATTTTTAGATGTTTAATATACCCGCAATGAAATAAATAAAACCCCCAACGAAATAAATAAAACCCCATCGTATATGTATTGGTCGAGATTAATCTTGACCCACGGTACCGGTGTTGTCAAATGACGTGTTGCGTACATAAAGTACCGGTGTTGTCAAATGACGTGTTGCGTACAAACATGGGATCTTATGATTAATCTTCTCGTGTTGTTTACGGGTGATCCTGAACCATATAAAATTGAATTATAAGTACATATATATAAAATATCATGTTATCTTAGAAATATGTGATTTATTTAATTTTTCCCAATTAATCCCGAAGTTAAACAAGTCTAGGATAACCAATTTTGTTTCGGTCATAGTTTCTTCGTTACAAATCCGTTTTTGTTGATTCAACTTGCCATCTCCTTGGATCGAGTCCCTCTTTAAGACTATGAACTGAAAATACCTTGGTTTGTATTCAAAATCACACGGCATAGGTGAAACTTTAGTGAAACTTATGAAGTTAAACATTTTTGTTACAAAAAAATAACACTTAATGACCATTTTTCTAAAAATACTTATACTTTGAATTAAATCATGAAATTTTTATGTGTTAACATATTTATAGTAAAAATCATTTTTCCAGAACATAAACCTCCAATTAAAAGTTTAAGATAGTTTTTAATTATCCAACCCAAAACAGTCCCCGGTTACACTCCGACGTCGTAAAAACAGTTTTTAAGATATTCTTTGAAAAACCAAGTTATACCTTGTTAAGTTAGCATATATTTAAGTTATATTACAGGTATTGAAGTATTTTAAAAGTTAAGTTAGAAGGATCTATTTAGTTTGCAAACAAGTTTGAAAACTTTCAAACTATGTTCTTGTTGTTAAAATTGTATACCACAAAATATGATAGCTATATATATATGAATCGAATAAGGTTATGAACATAGATACTACCTCAAGTTCCTTGGACAAGTTTGTTGTAAAAGAGGAGTAAAAAGCTAGAACCAAAAGGGTGATGGAATTGGATGAAAGATTGGAAGTAAGTTTGTGTTCTTGGAAGGATTTCTTGAAGTGTTTTTGTATGGTTTTCTTATGGTGTTTAAGTAAGGTTTTTGAAGCTAAATGATGGGGAAAATGCTTGGAGATGATCAAGTATGAAGTTAAGAGTATTTTGAGAGAGAAATGGAAGTGTAAGTATGAGAAAATGGGGTGAAGAAATGGTGTGCATGCATAAAAACGTTTTTAGGTTATAAAGGAAAAAAAGATACCTAACTTTGTTTTCTTGCTAAATAATTCATGCTACTTGACAAATGGTTGGTTCCACATGTTTCTTAATCATTTAAGGCTGCTAAGGAGCAGATTTTTATTGGTATATACCAATAGTAAATACATCTAGAAGCTGCGTATGATACGGGTACATATACCCTAAATATACGTGTAGAAATCTTTGAGAAAACGGAACGAGGATTCAAATATAGCTATCTTTTGTGAATATACTTATATTGTTTTATGTATTTAAGTCCTTAAAAGTGATTAAATACATTACTTATACGTTATATGTATAAACATTATAAGTCATAAGTATTTATATCAAATAACGTTATGTATGGTTATTGTTTTGAAAACTTAAGTTAGTAGTTTCAAAATATACTTATAACTTATTGTTATTAATACAAAATGAGATATTAAAACATCCATAAACCATGTTAAATATGTATATATACATATATATACACAAACGTATAATTATCATATGTTATATAGTTCGTGATATCATCGGTCAAACTAGACGGTCAAACGTTGTGTAAAACTCTTTTCGAAAACATAAGTCTCAACAATTTGGATTGCTTATCATGTTGGTAAGGTTTAATTTATGTAAATATTAATCTTATAAGTATAGAACGATCGAAAAAGTGCGGGTCAACTTTAGGGTTTTTGCTTATCGTGTCGGAACCATATAGAGATTAAAGTTTAAATTTGGTCGGAAATTTCCGGGTCGTTACAGTACCCACCCGTTAAAGAAATTTCGTCCTCGAAATTTGGTAGAGGTTGTCATAAATAACAATAGGAATGTTTTCATGACGAATATGAGGTAATAATGAAATTTTATCATTATTGAAAGATTTAGATAAAACGATTCGGTTATGTGAGACGCACGAGCGAAGCTATCACAAAAGAGTGAAATGAGTAAATATAGAATTGTTGTAACCGATGACGTGATTATGATCGATTTCCGGGATTTAAGGGTTTTAAAGAAAATCTTATGTAATAAGATTTAGTTTTGCGGCGATCAGGATCTTCTTTGATTTAACGCGGCAATCTGTTTTGATTTCTTTGTCGAATATTTCACTATAAATTTACCTCCTTCCCTTTCTTTCTTCCCACATCTTCTATTCTTTCTCTTTAGTTCCTACTTTAAGACATTCGCTAATATGCTCCATCCCATTCTAATCCTTGTTATATTTCTAACTTTCATATCTTTCATTCTTCTTTTTCATCTATCACCAGAAGAATCTATTCTCTTTTATCCTTTCCTTGGAATTATAATGTTTTTAATTCTCCCGTGCCTTTACGTTGCAATACGTATTGATATGCACGGTTTGTAGTTTCGGGGTTGTTGTTAGGTTTTATACCTTCCCTTATATTTCGATGTTCCTACTCCCGTCCCTTAAAATCATTGTCATCCACAGTTAATGCTCTCTCTTATTTGCTGTGGTTTATGTTCCTATTTCTATTCTGAGGTTTTGTCCCTTCGTTTCTTCTTCCCGTCCTCGAGCCAAGCGAACAATGGTCCGAAATTCGTAGGTAGGAAATTTGGAATGAACCTAGCTATTGGTTTTAGAATGAAATTGTAATGGCACGATCTTGATTCGTTAAATTACTCGAATATTCCGGAAAAATAGAACTATCAAGGTGATACGTTCTAATATGTTTGGAGACTTGATAGAATGTAAGAGCCGTGTAACATGGCACATGATGACGGTACTGTGAATCATCACATTCCATTAGAAACTTAACATGACTTACTGTAATATAATGAAGTTGATCAAGTTTCATTATATTATACTAATTCATGCATCAGTTCCCAACACTACTTCAAATCATTTATATTTTAATCTCGGAGGTTTCAGAATTTAGAAATTAACACAGTTTCTTTTATATTGTAACGCAGATGTTACGGAGAGATAAATGATCGCAGATAGGAATAGTTGTAAAAATATCTCTAGAAATATGAAAAATATGTATAACGAATGATATGAAGATATCTTATAATATCTAAGATAAGATGATGATGAAAAATATCATCCGGGCAAGGTTTTGAATAAAGAGTAGGGTTCTTACTGACGGTTTCAGCAGGTACGGAATCGTTTGTATTCTTTGAGAGCAGGTTCAGTCCCTGTGATTTATCCACAGCCTCTTTCATACTTTGCTTCATCCGTTTTCTAGTTCCAAACTCTCTTTTTTTTTTTTTTTTTTCAGCTTTACCACCTTACTATTCTTTGTCATCAAACTTTTGACCGTTAAAGTCGTTTACAGTTTTTGCTGCTTCGTTAGCATTTCAAGAACTATTTCATAGTCCCGGGTGTTTTTCAGAAACTTCACGTTCAGATCATGAAATTCTTAGGGATAGACATTATAGATATGATGGAAGAAGTTCCGCGAGATTTTCAAAATACTGATTGTTGATTTCGCCAAAAGGATAACGATCTGCTGGTGCACCTGTTGATGTTGTCGAGGGATATAAAAGGTTTTCCGGTAATGACGGCGAAAGGACAAGGTATAAATATCATGATTATAATAGAAATAATCTCACTGAAAAGTCGAAGTGGAGCTGTGACAAAATTAGCTTCTTGAAAAGGAATTGTAGGGTTGTTCTTGATAATAAATGGCAAAGGATTCAATACGTTATGTGTTAAATTATGAATTTGGGTTCGAGAGTTCTTCAGGTGTATAACTGTATGTATAAATCTTCATTCCGTAGGCGAGGTGCGGCGGGTTCAACTTCTCGGTCGAGGTGTTTTCAGGAATCATGAAAGGATTTGAATGCGAATTGTAATCGTCAAGTTACGAATGAGGTTTAAGATAAAATCAAGTGGCAAGCTTGAAGAATTGTTTAGCTTCATATGTTACAATCAACATTTTAATTCATTTTAATTGTCCAGAGTTAGCCGGAACAGTTAGCGTGGAATCCTTAATAGATTTTTAATTAGTTAAATCGTGTGTTTCTAACAATTTTTTTTTTTGTCCAATGTTTTCTTCTTTATGCCACTTGTTGGATTCTGGTAGGTCAAAATCCGAATATGAAATTTGATTGAAAATGGTTATTCTGGGGTGAGCGGATACGAATATCGGTGGTTGTAAGTAAGATAATAGATAACCGTTGAATCAGATTCAAGAATGTACAATATAACTTATTAATGTGAATTCTAAATATTCCTCGGGTACTACCCACCCGTTAAAATATTTTCATCATTAATAGTTTGTACGAAGGAATTTTTAATTACTATCTTTATGAAAATATACTTGCATATATATTTTCTTCAGAGATAATCATAGATTTAATGAGTCAATAAGATATTAAACTCATTTGATTTATCGTTAATTCTAGATTACATAATCTCTAAGACTTTAGAAATTACATAATCGTCATACGATACGTAAAGCGAAGATAATCGATGTAGAACGATATATAGAACGAAGATCATACTCGAAGTACAGATATTGAGTCGTGTGATGTTGATATTCGAGATACAGATTGTGATGTTAAGATTTAAGGCGCGGTTGTGATTGGGGTGATAAAGGTACTGTCGGCGTTGACGATGGTAGTACGGATTATGCTGCTGGTGCTGCTGTTGGTGTTTGTAACCTTCGCACCATATTCTCCAAAACCACTACCCGAGTACGGAGTTCGTTGACTTCTTCTATTATACCGGGATGATTGACGGTTGGAACGAGCGAATGAACAAGATTTGAAATATGGGATAGTATGTAATCATGACGAGATACTCTAGAAATGAGCGAGAAAATGGTGTTTCGAATAGGTTCGTCGGTAAGTGCTTCAGGTTCATCGTTAAGAGGACAATTTGGTGGATGGAATGGATCACCTTCTTCTTGCCTCCAGAAATTTAGTATATTACGAACCCATCCCCACTTCATCCAGAATAGATGATGGGAAATTGGTTGATCCATTCCGGTAACGCTGTTCTCGGAGCTCGAATGGAAATCCATATCGGCGAAGCTATCGAAGTCGGAGGAATTTGAGCTGGATGAAGAATCCATCTTGTATGGTCGGAGAAATGAATTTTTGGTTTGGAATAGATTATAGGAGTTGGGTGTGATGACCCGGGAATTTCCGATCAAATTTAAACTTTAATCTTTATATGTATCCGACACGAGAAGCAAAATATGTAATGTTGAGTCTCAAAAGCTTTGAAACTTTATTCATGTAATCAGTTACCCTTTTACCATGCCTGACGATTCACGAACAATTATGTGTAATCAAATATTTATACATATACATATGTGTGATTTTTTTTTTTAAAAGTAAGATATATATTAATAAGACATTGAACGGGTTAGTTGAAATGAATATAGGTTATGAGATCTATGTTATGAACTGAGAAAGGTTATTAAGGTACTGAATGGATAAAACTTTACGTAAACTTATTTGTTCGATGTAAGTTTATCCACATGATTAAAAGATAATATCAAATGATTGAATTATCAGATACATTGAATTATGATTATGAGTCTCTGTTATGAGGTCCACTTTGAATTAGGAAACCCTTACTTTTTAACGGTATTCGGAATAAATGGTAAAGTGATTTACATGTAAGAACAAAGTATCACTTATTGGGAGTTAGACAAAAGTTAGTGGAGAATCGAATTTCATAATACTCTATTTATCATATAGAAGGAATAATTGGGATAAGATTCGTTGACTAGATAAACCCAATTGATATGTTATATTAAGATATATTATTTAGAAAGTTAAGGAAATTAAACTAATCATTTACGCATAAAAGAATGAAATCAAATTAAGTTTTAAAGCATAAACGTTATAGAATTTTTGATTTTGTAAAGGATCTTAAATTATATAATTAGTTTTGAAAGGATAACTAGTATGTTATTAGTTAAATATTTCAAAAATATGTATAAGATTATAAATTTTAATTTAATTTAGTCATAAAACGTTTTGATATTAAACTAATATTAATAAATAGGCTTTGATAAATAATAAGATTATGAATTATAAAAGTAAATGACCAAAACACTCAAAAGATTAAGTTACACTTTGAGTGGGTTAGTTTTTAATTAATTTAAGTCTAGTTATTAATAAAGGTACGTGTCACAAAATGTTTAATTTAAAATAAAATATTTTGACAAACAAAGAGACTTTAATTTATGGAAGTAAATGACCACAATACTCAATTTTATAAGTTATATTTTTATAAAGGTAATTTATTTATGAGTAAGTCTAATTTTTGTAAAAGGTACACGTCGCGTAACGTAAAAGGCTAGTTTTCTAAATGTACGAAAGTGCGCCCGAAAAACCGAAAGTGGTACATGAGTCGTGAGACCACGACCGTGTCATTTTTGTAAAAATTATATTTTTACCATCAACGTAAATATAATATAATATATAAGTAATTATATAAATTAAATATAATAAATATATAATAATAATAAAAATATGATGATACATGTTCATTCACGTGAACACCATTTACACGTTTTATTATTATTTTTTTAATTATATTATTATATATTAAAAATGTGTAGTAGGTAGGCTTAACATTGCCTTATATATTGAACAAGCTCTTTTCTAATTCATTCCATCATTCATTTGTTCGCAAGGGATAGAAAAATATATATATACATTATTAATATTAATATTATTATTAATATTAAGATTATTAATATTAATCTTATTATTATTA
This sequence comes from Rutidosis leptorrhynchoides, assembly GCF_046630445.1. Lineage (NCBI taxonomy): Eukaryota > Viridiplantae > Streptophyta > Magnoliopsida > Asterales > Asteraceae > Rutidosis > Rutidosis leptorrhynchoides. Next base: position 219,526,916 of record NC_092338.1, on the reverse strand, counting down.
GTATTAGTATTATTGGGAGCAATACTATTAGTATATTACATAAAATACTATGACGAGGTCATGAGCGGGTCATTTCAAGACAAGTTTTGCGAGTAGGATAGGGCTAAGGAAATTATGAGTTATGGCTATGGAGGTGATGGGTATGGTTCATGGGTATGTCGTGAGGTCAATTTGGTAGTTATCATCTCCGTTGCGTTTGCGTATCTTTCCTGCAATATTGAATCTCAATATTGATACGTGAGTACTCATAATTTAATTTTTTACATACTAATAGTGTATCCCTGACTAGTGCTCGAGAAAATAGAATTATGCATGCTTGTACATTTGATATTGCCCTTAGATAGGTTATGTTGAATCTTAAAGGTTGTTATACTAGGGATGAAATAAGGTATAAGATATGCATGTCCTTGGAAAGCTAGCGAAAAATTAAGAACTTTTCATTTAGATATCAAATGGATTCGATGAACGGTTAGAAAGTTATGAAATAAACAAATTGCATAATTAATTTCGTAATTAAAATTGCTAATGATAATTAGTGAACTAATTTTCTGGGTAATAAAAAGTGGTTATTTGGATTCTACTCGTCGAGTAGATGAATTTTCATATAAAGCACGTCTCGTTTCGTTGAACGGTTGTCAAGTTATGGATAAAAGAAGTTTTATAAATTTTGATGAAATGTCGATACGGAAACTGAAATTCTCGCTGATCTGCGTTGTTTCAGATTAAAACAAAAATACCACTGAATTCTTTGTTGTAAGGTCTAACAAACGACTCTGGCCGTTTGTCAATTCGAGTCTCGACGATTTTTCTAAAAATCGTCAAAGTTGACTGTTTGGTCACATTTTAAAAATTCTAAAAAGAGTTGAAACTTTTTTATTAAAAATGTCAGTTTTGTATCAGTTGTCATGGTCGGCCTGATGTGTGTTTACTTTTGCCAAAAATCATGTTATATCTTTGTGGTAACGAGAATTTGAAGGCTGTGACCGTTTATCAATCGGAGTTCCGATAATTTTTCTAAAAATCGCTGAAGTGGCCGTTTAGTCATGTTTGACCGAAAAATCATTTTGTTGTATAAGTTATTGTATTTTTGCATGCGACCTCGTTTTTACTTTAACCATTGACTTTTGACCTTGAACTTTGACTTTTCCCGTTAACTGTTCAGTTAATTTTTTTTTTTTGTGTTGACTTTCTCTAAATACTAAAATACTATTTTATGATTATGAAACCATTTGTGTTACGTTGTTTCACACGTCACCTTTTACTAGAATTTTAACTGAGCATGGGTAATATAACATGTTACTATACTGTTGAGTCAGACTCGAGCATTAGGATTGTAATACACTATGACTTGGCCTAAATTGTTAGACAAATATTGACCGTCATATAAATATATATAATTAATATAGGTTCGTGAATCCGAGGTCAACCCTACACTTGTTCAATGATGTTATATGTATTTTTACTACAAAATACAGTATGGTGAGTTTCATTTGCCTTTTTTACCCTTTATATTTTTGGGCTGAGAATACATGCGCAACTTTTATAAATGTTTTACGAAATAGACACAAGTACGTGAAACTACATTCTATGGTTGAATTATCGAAATCGAATATGCCCCATTTTATTAAGTCTGGTAATCTAAGAATTAGGGAACAGACACCCTAATTGACGCGAATCCTAAAGATAGATCTATTGGGCCTAACAAACCCCATCCAAAGTACCGGATGCTTTAGTACTTCGAAATTTATATCATGTCCGAAGGAGGATCCCGGAATGATAGGGGATATTCTTATATGTATCTAGTTAATGTCGGTTACCAGGTGTTCACCATATGAATGATTATTTTTTGTCTCTATGCATGGGACGTATATTTATGAGAACTGGAAATGAAATTCTTGTGGTCTATTAAAATGATGGAAATAAATGATTATGATAAACTAATGAACTCACCAACCTTTTGGTTGACACTTTAAAGCATGTTTATTCTCAGGTGTTAAAGAAATCTTCCGCTGTGCATTTGCTCATTTTAAAGATATTACTTGGAGTCTTTCATAGCATATTTCGAAGAACGTTGCATTCGAGTCATTGAGTTCATCAAAGATTATTATTAAATCAATTTATAGTTGGATAGTGGATATTATGAAATGGTATGCATGCCTATCAATTTTTGATGTAAAGAAAGATTGTCTTTTAAAAACGAATGCAATGTTTGTAAAATGTATCATATAGAAGTCAAATACCTCGCAATGTAATCAACTATTGTGAATCGTTTATAATGTATATGAACGGGTCCTTTCAGTTGGTATCAGAGCGGTGGTCTAAGCGAACCAGGTCTGCATTAGTGTGTCTAACTGATAAGTCGTTAGGATGCATTAGTGAGTCTGGACTTCGACCGTGTCTGCATGTCAAAAGTTTTGCTTATCATTTCTAGTCGGAAATCATCTGCTTATCATCCATAGGAAATTACCTGCTTATTATTATTAGTCTAGACACGTCTTGCTACATTAATTGCATGAGTAGTGTATAGACAAACTTCATATCTTAGCGTATCTGCTAAATCATATCTTATCGTATCTGTTACTTTAAACCTTACCTGACATACCCCGCAAATTCCTCCGTAATCTATGAAATCTTTTGATCTCTATATATAGATATCCTATGTAAATAGAATACCACCCGATAGCCGAAAAATCATTTTTATATCGAAAATCCTTTATCCAATCGTACGAAATGGAATTTTTCATCAGTTCAAGTCACTCGGATTCCGAAATGGAATCTCACTCAAGCTCCGAAAGCAGTGGGACATGAATGGATCAACCAATCAGTCATCACCTATTCTGGATGAATTGGGGATGGGTTCGTAGCCTCCTCAATCATTGGAAACAAGAAGAAGGCGATCCTTTCCATCCACCACATTGCCCTCTTGGCGAAGAACCTGAAGCACTTACCGGCGAACCTGTTCGAGACACCATTTTCTCTCTCATTTCCAGGGTATCTCGTCACGATTATATACTACATCAAATTCTATATTTTATTTATCCGCTCGTTCCGATCGACAATCATCCTGGAATAATAGAAGAAGTCAACGAACTTCGCGCTCGGGTAGTGGCTTTAGAGAATATGGTGCAGAGATTACAAACACCAGCAGCAGCACCAGCAGCATAACCAGTACCACCATCATCAACGCCAACAGTACCATTACCACCTCCAACCACAACCGCGTTGTAAACCTCAACTTCACAATCTGTCCCACGAGCATCAACGTCATACGCACCATAGATACCAAGGAGTACCAACAACAATAACTGACAAAGTATTAATTCATAACTTCATTGGAGAAACATTCCACGGTGATTATATAATCTCTAAAGTCTTAGAGATTATCTAATCTAGCCCTAACCATAAATCAGTTAAGCGAACCAAAATGATAGAAGGAAGAGTAGAAACCCTGACAAAAATGGTGTGTGATTAACAAGTTAAACTTGTTTTACCAACAGCATCAACAGTACCGTCAACGTCACCAGCATCGTCAGTACAGTCAACATCAGAATCAACAACACCTATAACATCACAAACTCCGTCAGTTCAAGAATCACTGTGGACATCATTACGAATCAATAACGTGTATATTGTATCAACAAGTTATGAAGAATTAACTCATTCCCTCTGAAGAAATTATATATATATTATATATATATATATATATATTTTGAAATAAAAAAAAAATAAATCTTTCCGTGCTAAGCTATTGTGTATGAATCTTAACTACTCAGTTAATTCATATTACAAATATGCAATAATGTACGTCCCTCACCCGCGACTTAACCATCGTTAACTACAATCTCTGTCTCAATTCAACAAATTCCAATTCCTAATAAATCAAGTATATATTTGATTTTACACTTCATCATTGATGTAACCGAAACTTTTCAGATAACATCATTCGTACTTTGCGAAGTTCACAAGAATTTAACGAAAACCAACATCACATCTCAACAAATAACGAAGTATTGATTCATAATTTCAATATTATTGAAGAAATACTTATGTAACCTCTAAACCTTCAAGGAATTATTCAATTCTAGTTCCAACCGTAAATCAAATGAGTTTAATTTAGTATTAACTCATTAAAATCTATGTTACATCTGAGGAGAATATATACATATATATTTTCATAAAGACTGTAATAAAATTCTTATGTACAAAATATTAATTGTGAAATTTTTTTAACGGGTAGGTAATACCCGAGAGATATATATAAATTCACAATTAATATGTTACATTCTTCGAATCAGATTAAGCAAATTATCAATTATACTTCCTACTTTCACAATAATATACATTCTTTCATAGAAATCAAAACAACCATACTCATTCAAACTCAATTACGTATTCTGATTTTAAAATCTCAGAATTCAATTCGAGATATAACCGGTACCATTACTTTTAGATTCCTACATCTTTCAAAGCTATACTTTGACTTCAAAAGTGTGTTAGAACATCAAATGTATACAAACGATTACAATCTATGTTCAAACCCTTCGAAAATCTCTGAAGACACTTCAAATAATGAGCAATCGAGATGATGATCCAACCACATATTACCCACAGTTATGTACTTAAAAAGCTCTCGAAACCAAAGTCATAATTCAACACATATCTGTGTCAGATCTTTTGGCATTTATTAGTAAAAATAACCTTGCAATTCCTTTACAAAGTAGTAAATTATATCACAGCTTCAGCAAGACAACTTCGATTTTTTCATTTGGAGTAGCCTTATCATAATTTTGATATATGTGATTACCCTTTTGTTACCGGAGAACCTTTCATATTCCACCACATTAGCAATAAACTTACCAACAACTTCACTGATCTTGGGCATTCCGAAGAATCTTTATATTTATCGAAACCTCATCATTTACTCATCTGACTCTTGTAACGAGAATTGTCATACGAATCATTGGGAGTTAGCAATCAGTATTTTGAAATCTCACAGCGTGTTGACGCCAACAGTTATACGTAACGTCTATTTCCAAGGCTTACATACTTCGAATGTGAAGTTTCTGAAAAACACTCTGAACCACGAACTAGTTCTCGAAATGCTGATGAAGCAACAAAAACTGTAAACGACCTTAGCAGTAAAAATTTTGATGATAAAGATTAGTGTATTAACAAAGCTTAGAAATAGAGAAGTTTTGGAACTGGAAAACGGATTGAGCAAAGTATGAAGGAGGCTGTGGAAAAATCACAAAGACTGAACCTGCCTTCAAAGAATCCAAATGATTCAGTGCCTGCTGAAGTCATTAACGAATACCTTGCTCCTGACACTAAACCCTTACAGACAATATTCTTCATCATCCTTTGATATTAGAAATTCTAAGATATCATCGTATCTTTCATTATAAATATCCTCCATATTTCTGAAGATATTTCCATAACTATTCTTATCTGGAATCATTTATCTCTTTGCGCTATCTGTATTACATCAAAAAGGAAACTGTTTAGTTCCTATACTCTGTAAACCTTTGAGTTTAAAATATGAATGTTTTTGAAGTAGTGTTGAAAATTGAAGCATGAGTTAGTATAATATAATGACACTTGATCAACGTGATTATATTACAGTAATTCATGCTGAGTTTCTAAATGGAACGTGATGATTCACAGATCATAACATCATCATGTGCCATGTTATACGACTCCTGTATTCTATTTAACCTCTAAAATATCAAGAAAATATTTCTTGATGATTCGGCCTTTTCTAAGGTATTCTGGTAATTTAACAAATCAGGATTTACCATTGCCCTTTCCTTCTTAGAACAATTACTATATTCCTTCTGAAATCCATACATACGGATTCCGGACCATTACGAGAGCTATTTAATCGCATGAAGAAGAAACGAAAGGACAAAGCTCCGAAATAGAAATTCGGGGTATAAACCGCAGCAAATAGAAGAGAGCATTAACTATGGATGACGATGACTATAGAAGACAGAAGCAGGGACATCGAAATATAAGGGAAGGTGTAAAAATCTAACAACAACCCGGAAATTACAACCCGTATATATCGATGCATATAGCAATGTAAAGACATGGGAGAACTAGAAACACTATAAACCCTAGGGTATAGTAGAAGTAAATAGATTCTTCCGGTGGCAGATTAAAAAGAAGAATGACAGATATGAAAGTTAGGAGTATATCAAGGATCAGAATGGGATGGAGCATATTGATGAATACTTTAAAGTATGAACTGAGGGAGAAAGAATGGAAGGTGTGAGTTGTAAAGAAACAAAATGGGTGGATTTATAGACAGAGCAATCGAAACAGATTATCGCGTATAACCAAAGAGGATCCTAATCTCCTTAATTACCGACGAATCAAATCTTATTACGGAGATCTTCTTCTAAATTCCTTAAATTCCGGAAATCAATCTTGACTACACCGCCGGTTAAGTCAAACCTGCATTTATTCATTTCATTCCTATGTGATAGCTTCATTCGTAATCTTCACATAAATGAATTGTTTTATCCATATTACTCCATGATGATAAAACTCTATTTATCAACTCATATTCATCATGAAAACATTCTTATAGTTATCCATGATGACCTCGATCAAATTTCGGGACGAAATTTCTTTTAACGGGTTGGTACTGTGATGACCCGGGAATTTCCGATCAAATTTAAACTTTAATCTTTATATGTATCCGACACGAGAAGCAAAATATGTAATGTTGAGTCTCAAAAGCTTTGAAACTTTATTCATGTAATCAGTTACCCTTTTACCATGCCTGACGATTCACGAACAATTATGTGTAATCAAATATTTATACATATACATATGTGTGATTTTTTTTTTAAAAGTAAGATATATATTAATAAGACATTGAACGGGTTAGTTGAAATGAATATAGGTTATGAGATCTATGTTATGAACTGAGAAAGGTTATTAAGGTACTGAATGGATAAAACTTTACGTAAACTTATTTGTTCGATGTAAGTTTATCCACATGATTAAAAGATAATATCAAATGATTGAATTATCAGATACATTGAATTATGATTATGAGTCTCTGTTATGAGGTCCACTTTGAATTAGGAAACCCTTACTTTTTAACGGTATTCGGAATAAATGGTAAAGTGATTTACATGTAAGAACAAAGTATCACTTATTGGGAGTTAGACAAAAGTTAGTGGAGAATCGAATTTCATAATACTCTATTTATCATATAGAAGGAATAATTGGGATAAGATTCGTTGACTAGATAAACCCAATTGATATGTTATATTAAGATATATTATTTAGAAAGTTAAGGAAATTAAACTAATCATTTACGCATAAAAGAATGAAATCAAATTAAGTTTTAAAGCATAAACGTTATAGAATTTTTGATTTTGTAAAGGATCTTAAATTATATAATTAGTTTTGAAAGGATAACTAGTATGTTATTAGTTAAATATTTCAAAAATATGTATAAGATTATAAATTTTAATTTAATTTAGTCATAAAACGTTTTGATATTAAACTAATATTAATAAATAGGCTTTGATAAATAATAAGATTATGAATTATAAAAGTAAATGACCAAAACACTCAAAAGATTAAGTTACACTTTGAGTGGGTTAGTTTTTAATTAATTTAAGTCTAGTTATTAATAAAGGTACGTGTCACAAAATGTTTAATTTAAAATAAAATATTTTGACAAACAAAGAGACTTTAATTTATGGAAGTAAATGACCACAATACTCAATTTTATAAGTTATATTTTTATAAAGGTAATTTATTGATGAGTAAGTCTAATTTTTGTAAAAGGTACACGTCGCGTAACGTAAAAGGCTAGTTTTCTAAATGTACGAAAGTGCGCCCGAAAAACCGAAAGTGGTACATGAGTCGTGAGACCACGACCGTGTCATTTTTGTAAAAATTATATTTTTACCATCAACGTAAATATAATATAATATATAAGTAATTATATAAATTAAATATAATAAATATATAATAATAATAAAAATATGATGATACATGTTCATTCACGTGAACACCATTTACAAGTTTTATTATTATTTTTTTAATTATGTTATTATATATTAAAAATGTGTAGTAGGTAGGCTTAACATTGCCTTATATATTGAACAAGCTCTTTTCTAATTCATTCCATCATTCATTTGTTCGCAAGGGATAGAAAAATATATATATACATTATTAATATTAATATTATTATTAATATTAAGATTATTAATATTAATCTTATTATTATTAGTATTAGTATTATTGGGAGCAATACTATTAGTATATTACATAAAATACTATGACGAGGTCATGAGCGGGTCATTTCAAGACAAGTTTTGCGAGTAGGATAGGGCTAAGGAAATTATGAGTTATGGCTATGGAGGTGATGGGTATGGTTCATGGGTATGTCGTGAGGTCAATTTGGTAGTTATCATCTCCGTTGCGTTTGCGTATCTTTCCTGCAATATTGAATCTCAATATTGATACGTGAGTACTCATAATTTAATTTTTTACATACTAATAGTGTATCCCTGACTAGTGCTCGAGAAAATAGAATTATGCATGCTTGTACATTTGATATTGCCCTTAGATAGGTTATGTTGAATCTTAAAGGTTGTTATACTAGGGATGAAATAAGGTATAAGATATGCATGTCCTTGGAAAGCTAGCGAAAAATTAAGAACTTTTCATTTAGATATCAAATGGATTCGATGAACGGTTAGAAAGTTATGAAATAAACAAATTGCATAATTAATTTCGTAATTAAAATTGCTAATGATAATTAGTGAACTAATTTTCTGGGTAATAAAAAGTGGTTATTTGGATTCTACTCGTCGAGTAGATGAATTTTCATATAAAGCACGTCTCGTTTCGTTGAACGGTTGTCAAGTTATGGATAAAAGAAGTTTTATAAATTTTGATGAAACGTCGATACGGAAACTGAAATTCTCGCTGATCTGCGTTGTTTCAGATTAAAACAAAAATACCACTGAATTCTTTGTTGTAAGGTCTAACAAACGACTCTGGCCGTTTGTCAATTCGAGTCTCGACGATTTTTCTAAAAATCGTCAAAGTTGACTGTTTGGTCACATTTTAAAAATTCTAAAAAGAGTTGAAACTTTTTTATTAAAAATGTCAGTTTTGTATCAGTTGTCATGGTCGGCCTGATGTGTGTTTACTTTTGCCAAAAATCATGTTATATCTTTGTGGTAACGAGAATTTGAAGGCTGTGACCGTTTATCAATCGGAGTTCCGATAATTTTTCTAAAAATCGCTGAAGTGGCCGTTTAGTCATGTTTGACCGAAAAATCATTTTGTTGTATAAGTTATTGTATTTTTGCATGCGACCTCGTTTTTACTTTAACCATTGACTTTTGACCTTGAACTTTGACTTTTCCCGTTAACTGTTCAGTTAATTTTTTTTTTTTGTGTTGACTTTCTCTAAATACTAAAATACTATTTTATGATTATGAAACCATTTGTGTTACGTTGTTTCACACGTCACCTTTTACTAGAATTTTAACTGAGCATGGGTAATATAACATGTTACTATACTGTTGAGTCAGACTCGAGCATTAGGATTGTGATACACTATGACTTGGCCTAAATTGTTAGACAAATATTGACCGTCATATAAATATATATAATTAATATAGGTTCGTGAATCCGAGGTCAACCCTACACTTGTTCAATGATGTTATATGTATTTTTACTACAAAATACAGTATGGTGAGTTTCATTTGCCTTTTTTACCCTTTATATTTTTGGGCTGAGAATACATGCGCAACTTTTATAAATGTTTTACGAAATAGACACAAGTACGTGAAACTACATTCTATGGTTGAATTATCGAAATCGAATATGCCCCATTTTATTAAGTCTGGTAATCTAAGAATTAGGGAACAGACACCCTAATTGACGCGAATCCTAAAGATAGATCTATTGGGCCTAACAAACCCCATCCAAAGTACCGGATGCTTTAGTACTTCGAAATTTATATCATGTCCGAAGGAGGATCCCGGAATGATAGGGGATATTCTTATATGTATCTAGTTAATGTCGGTTACCAGGTGTTCACCATATGAATGATTATTTTTTGTCTCTATGCATGGGACGTATATTTATGAGAACTGGAAATGAAATTCTTGTGGTCTATTAAAATGATGGAAATAAATGATTATGATAAACTAATGAACTCACCAACCTTTTGGTTGACACTTTAAAGCATGTTTATTCTCAGGTGTTAAAGAAATCTTCCGCTGTGCATTTGCTCATTTTAAAGATATTACTTGGAGTCTTTCATAGCATATTTCGAAGAACGTTGCATTCGAGTCATTGAGTTCATCAAAGATTATTATTAAATCAATTTATAGTTGGATAGTGGATATTATGAAATGGTATGCATGCCTATCAATTTTTGATGTAAAGAAAGATTGTCTTTTAAAAACGAATGCAATGTTTGTAAAATGTATCATATAGAAGTCAAATACCTCGCAATGTAATCAACTATTGTGAATCGTTTATAATGTATATGAACGGGTCCTTTCATTGGGTTTGGTACTCTTCAATACATAATTTACATATGTATATATAATATCAAAATCCCATGAATTACGGAGAATCTTTGAAATACGTCAGGCAATGTCTATCGTAACAGATACGCTAGGATATGAATTTTATCTATACACTATCGATGCACTAAATGAAGTAAGACGTGTCTAGACTTAAGAATGATAAGCAGGCAGTTCCCTAAGAATGATAAGCAGATGATTTCCGACTAGGATTGATAAGCAAAACTTTTGACAGGCAGACACGGTCAAAGTCCAGACTCACTTAATGTATCCTAACAACTACTAGTTAGACACACTAATGCAAGGCCTGGTTCGCTAAGACCAACGCTCTGATACCAACTGAAAGGATCCGAAACTAATCATCCGGACGTTGTCCATATTGATTACAAACGAATTACAATAGTTGATAACATTGCGAGGTACTTGCCCTCTATATGATACATCTTACAAACGTTGCATTTATTCTTATAAGGCAATCTATAGTTACATCCATAATTGACATATTCGCCTGACATTTCATAATATTCAAATGACCTAAACCGCCATTTACTTAATAATAGTCTCTATGAACTTCAATGACTCAAATGCAACGCCTTATGATATAAGTCCTTAATGGCCTCAAGTAGTATCCTTAGTACGAGATAATGCACAGCGGAAGACTTAATTCATACCTGAGAATAACATGCTTTAAAATGTCAACATAAAGTTGGTGAGATATAGGTTTAATGTCGACAGCGATATAAATATAGACCACAAGATTTCATATATAAACATTTTAATAAAAATATTCTAAGTGGTTGAGCACTTGGTAACCATATTTAACAATTAATCACGTCGCATATTCCCTTTAATATGAAATCTTACTACACTGTACCAAGTGTAGTCACGAAACGAAGTACTGTGCAACCGTTGAATACTGGTCGTCCAGTCCGGTTGGGGTTGTCAGGCCCGATAGATCTATCAACAGGATTCGCGTTTACAATACCGCTGTAAATATTAGTTACCAAGCTACAGGGAAGTATGCCAGTGGTACAACTCAACTAGAATATATTTTTCAGTTACTTGTGTCCATAACGTAAAACATAAAATACATGTATTCTCATCCCGAAATATTTAGAGTTTAAAAGTGGGACTATATACTCACTTTCGTCTTGAAGATATATATAATTTGACTTGGTCTCCGGTTGATATCACGAACCTATCCATATATAATATATCAATACCTTTTCTTTTTAAACAAACGTCACATATATATACTTGTTATACTTTTAATACTTTGAATAATTCCTTAGTCCGTAGTTAGCAGCTCGTTGTTAGTAATTCAATTTTAATGGTTCATTTTTAGATGTTTAATATACCCGCAATGAAATAAATAAAACCCCCAACGAAATAAATAAAACCCCATCGTATATGTATTGGTCGAGATTAATCTTGACCCACGGTACCGGTGTTGTCAAATGACGTGTTGCGTACATAAAGTACCGGTGTTGTCAAATGACGTGTTGCGTACAAACATGGGATCTTATGATTAATCTTCTCGTGTTGTTTACGGGTGATCCTGAACCATATAAAATTGAATTATAAGTACATATATATAAAATATCATGTTATCTTAGAAATATGTGATTTATTTAATTTTTCCCAATTAATCCCGAAGTTAAACAAGTCTAGGATAACCAATTTTGTTTCGGTCATAGTTTCTTCGTTACAAATCCGTTTTCGTTGATTCAACTTGCCATCTCCTTGGATCGAGTCCCTCTTTAAGACTATGAACTGAAAATACCTTGGTTTGTATTCAAAATCACACGGCATAGGTGAAACTTTAGTGAAACTTATGAAGTTAAACATTTTTGTTACAAAAAAATAACACTTAATGACCATTTTTCTAAAAATACTTATACTTTGAATTAAATCATGAAATTTTTATGTGTTAACATATTTATAGTAAAAATCATTTTTCCAGAACATAAACCTCCAATTCAAAGTTTAAGATAGTTTTTAATTATCCAACCCAAAACAGTCCCCGGTTACACTCCGACGTCGTAAAAACAGTTTTTAAGATATTCTTTGAAAAACCAAGTTATACCTTGTTAAGTTAGCATATATTTAAGTTATATTACAGGTCTTGAAGTATTTTAAAAGTTAAGTTAGAAGGATCTATTTAGTTTGCAAACAAGTTTGAAAACTTTCAAACTATGTTCTTGTTGTTAAAATTGTATACCACAAAATATGATAGCTATATATATATGAATCGAATAAGGTTATGAACATAGATACTACCTCAAGTTCCTTGGACAAGGTTTCTGTAAAAGAGGAGTAAAAAGCTAGAACCAAAAGGGTGATGGAATTGGATGAAAGATTGGAAGTAAGTTTGTGTTCTTGGAAGGATTTCTTGAAGTGTTTTTGTATGGTTTTCTTATGGTGTTTAAGTAAGGTTTTTGAAGCTAAATGATGGGGAAAATGCTTGGAGATGATCAAGTATGAAGTTAAGAGTATTTTGAGAGAGAAATGGAAGTGTAAGTATGAGAAAATGGGGTGAAGAAATGGTGTGCATGCATAAAAACGTTTTTAGGTTATAAAGGAAAAAAAAGATACCTAACTTTGTTTTCTTGCTAAATAATTCATGCTACTTGACAAATGGTTGGTTCCACATGTTTCTTAATCATTTAAGGCTGCTAAGGAGCAGATTTTTATTGGTATATACCAATAGTAAATACATCTAGAAGCTACGTATGATACGGGTACATATACCCTAAATATACGTGTAGAAATCTTTGAGAAAACGGAACGAGGATTCAAATATAGCTATCTTTCGTGAATATACTTATATTGTTTTATGTATTTAAGTCCTTAAAAGTGATTAAATACATTACTTATACGTTATATGTATAAACATTATAAGTCATAAGTATTTATATCAAATAACGTTATGTATGGTTATTGTTTTGAAAACTTAAGTTAGTAGTTTCAAAATATACTTATAACTTATTGTTATTAATACAAAATGAGATATTAAAACATCCATAAACCATGTTAAATATGTATATATACATATATATACACAAACGTATAATTATCATATGTTATATAGTTCGTGATATCATCGGTCAAACTAGACGGTCAAACGTTGTGTAAAACTCTTTTCGAAAACATAAGTCTCAACAATTTGGATTGCTTATCATGTTGGTAAGGTTTAATTTATGTAAATATTAATCTTATAAGTATAGAACGATCGAAAAAGTGCGGGTCAACTTTAGGGTTTTTGCTTATCGTGTCGGAACCATATAGAGATTAAAGTTTAAATTTGGTCGGAAATTTCTGGGTCGTTACACTACAGCTGGTCTGGACGACAACTTCTTGACCTAAATCAAGAAGCGCGTGTCTTTTTCGGAAGACTTTACTTCCTTTTAATGATGGAATTGATTCATCGTGTAGATCCATCTTTCATTACAGTAAATCGGGTAAAACAGTTAATTTAGTCCAAAACAAAAGCACCTGCAATAACTTTACGGAAACATGTGATAGATAGTTTTTAATTGAATAACTTGGTACATTCTCCCCACACTAGGCTTTTTTTCATGCTTCTTTTTATATCCTAATAAATAAATTCAAGCGTTTTAGTTGTTTCTCAATTTATGTCCTTTTCGAGGTAACGATAATTTTCGGCATTAACACCTAGTTTTATCGTTCATAAATATGTATAAACATGATTTTGAATTCATTTAGTTTAAAATTTTTCAAATTTTCATAAAATTTAGAAAATAAGCCAAGTATAAACCCGAGAGAATTGATAACCCTTCCCCGCACTTGAGATCATCCAATGCCCTCATTAGCATGAAATCAGACTATAATTATAAATTCATGAGGGTGATTAGTGTAGAAAAGTGATAAAAAAAAATACCCATTTTGTAATTACAAAGCTCATCGAATGATAGATGGCGCGCCTCATCGTTCATTCCTTCTTGTTTTATCACACATGCTTTTTTTTTCAAAAATGGCTGATTTTCTGAACTGTTTACTAATATTTGAAAAAGCTGAAGGTATTTCGTATGCCCGAGAGACATATTAAATTAATGTGGCTAATATGTTTTGATCCAAGTCGGGTCATACCCAATAACAAACTTACCGACACCTTATATGTATTTAATCCTAACGATTGGATCGTTAAATAAATACGCGACACTTGAACTTTAGAAAATCGGTTTTCTAAATTATAATCAATTGAGATAAATTATTTGGATAATTTATATATGATGTGGATTTAATTATTTATAGGTTTAAATAATTATGATGTGTTATATTTTATAAAATTGGTTTATAAAATAAGTGACTTAACAAATGCATACTTTATATAATAAGTTTTATATAAATTACAAATATTTTATAACAAGTTTTTATAAAATATAAACATTATTATATAATTGAAAGTGTGCAGAATTTTGGAGTCTCCTAGGAGACACCCATGCCTTGTTTTATCATTTTAAGAAAGCACAACTACTAAGGCACATGCTTAAGGTGTTTACCAAGGCTTGACTTAAGAAATACTTGGAGAAAAACACACATATAGACATCAAAAAAAAAAACCTGCAAAACAGTTTGCTGCTGCTGACTTTTGCCGTGACCAAAAGAGGGAGGAAAGGGCCTCTTCAATTGATTTTGCAAGTTCTAATTAAGTGTCAAATAAATCCTAACTAAAAGCTAGGGTGTTGGTGCAAAGTTTGGGGTATTATCTCTTGAGGTTTCATGGTTTTGAAGCTTGCATTCTCATCATCATTCTAGCTACTGCTGTCCAGTTTTTCAAGTGCAATCAAAGGGGTTTTGAGCTTGGTTAATTAGTTAGTTAAGTGTCTAAATCTTAACTAATTTAAAGGGTGGTGTTGGTGCTTCAAAGGTTTAGGGTTTTACACTCTTGTTCATCATCTTCATCATCATTTTAACCTCTTAACTTGGAGAAGGTATATCCTCTCTAAACACCCTTTTAATGTAAGCATACTTCACAACTTGATCCTTATTGGGATTCAACTTTAATTGGTTAAAGATTAACAAGTTTAAATGGTAATTACAACATGCTTCCGCTTTAATTTGACACATAAAAGGATTTATGTATTATGAAACTTGTTAAATCCCAACAATGGTATCTAGAGCCGAAGTTGTTGAAATATGCTTCGTGATGATTTTTTAAACCCACTATATTTGCAATCTATGAACATGCATGAATGTAGATTGCAAAAATCAATGGGTTTGGGTGGGTTTATGTGTTAGGCCGAATTGTTTGGGTTCCAAAAGTGGGTTTTGGGCTCTTTCATTTGGTCATATTTGGTTGCATGTTCATGTTCACAATCATAGCCTTGACCTTGTGTTGAATGCATGTTATGGTTGTATGTTTAGTTAATTTGTAATATTCATTTGGTATGTAATATTAATTCATTCAATTGAATGTAATATTTATTTTGGCTATGTAATTTGTTTTACATTTGGTATGTAAAATAGAATAGGTTGTATTTTCATTTTCTAGATAAAAATGTATTAGGATACATATTTTGTAAAATGAAGATACAAGATGATGAAGACTTGAAGAACACAAGGAACATATGGATGCAAGGTTAAGTGGGAGATTTGAAATCTCCTACTTTGCATTATTACCCCTTAACCCGGTGACATTTGTTTTCGGCTAAACAAATGTCCACCAAAATGGCTAGATTGTGAACATACTTGTTTTGCATGTGTGGTTGTTTGTTTGTTTATTGTATTGTATGTTTGGTTGATACAATTAATCACAAGATAACAACAAGCAAAACGATAATTTAATTGGTTAAATTAGACGTATTAATAACATGCAAGACGACAATTTAATTGGTTAAATTAAAAGCAACTAAAGACCTTAATAAATGGTTATTAAGAACAAGAAAAGGATCACATATATATAAAATGGTTTATATCAAGTAATTGTCAAATTACAAGACTTGAAAATGGATTTCAAATGAACCATACACTAAATGCATGTTGGTGTATGGCATAAATGTTTTCTTAAACTAGAATTAACGAAAACTTAAAATCACTTAATCGACAAGGTAAACAAGTTTAACGCCATCCTTTTGTGGGACACTTAAACATAGTAGGGAACTCATAATGGGATAAAGGTCACCTAACCGTTATGAGCTAACTAATATGGTTAAGGTAAAATTCGCATGCTTGTGGGATAAAGGTCACCTAACCACTTGTATGTTAATTTTACATGTTTACACAAGTAGGACGACTTGATTTGGGAATCATGAACTTAGGGTCACCGAAGCATGAGGAACAAATAGGCGTTGATGGGATAAATATGCCATGCAGCATGATCCCATAATTTAGAAGTTGCAAAAGGATTGCAATTGTCATATAAATGACTACCAAGCTAAATCAAATAACGGGATAAAGGTCACCTAACCGAAATTTGATTTACCGTTGGATTCTAATATTTAATAAAACAATTATATATAAAAGGGTATTATTTATTAAATTTAAAATCGATACTTAAATGAACTTTGTTAATTTTGTAGATGGCCGCAAATAACAACAACATGCAAAATGCACCACTTAACCTAAACAACCTATCATTAAGGTCTCTCCTCGAGAAAGACAAACTCAACCATACAAACTTTATGGATTGGTTCCGTAATCTTAGAATTGTCCTCAAACTTGAGGATAAAGCGTATGTGTTGGAGGACCCTATTCCCGACCAACCGGATGAGGAAGATCTAGAGGGCATGACTTATTATGACAAGTATTGCGCCGATTCGATGCAAGTCGCTTGCCTAATGCTTGGGACTATGATACCCGAACTCCAAAAGGATTTCGAACATCATAGTGCATATGACATGATTACGCAATTGAAGGAGATGTTCCTTCAACAAGCACGTGTCGAGCGCTTCGAAACGGTTCGAGCGTTACATGCATGTCGTATGGATGACACCCAATCTGTATCCTCTTATGTCCTCAAAATGAAAAGCCTTATTGATCGCGTAAACCGTCTTAATCTCAACATATCTAATGAGCTAGCCACTGATCTTATCCTAAACTCCCTGTCAAAGAGGTTTGACCAATTTGTAATTAATTACAATATGAATGGGATGGATAAGACTATTGGTTAACTTCATGGCATGTTAAGGACGGCCGAAACTAGCATGGGTAAGAGGGCTTCACCCGTGCTAATGATCAATGATGGTGGGTCCAAAGGTAACAACACCTCTAAGCCAAAGGCGGCTAAGAGGAAAGGACCCGCCCATCAAGGCAAGGGAAAGGGGAGGATGGTTACCCCAACCAAAAACAAGAACAAGAAGCAA
The DNA here is from genome assembly GCF_046630445.1 of Rutidosis leptorrhynchoides. NCBI lineage: Eukaryota > Viridiplantae > Streptophyta > Magnoliopsida > Asterales > Asteraceae > Rutidosis > Rutidosis leptorrhynchoides. The sequence continues at coordinate 219,509,014 of NC_092338.1, read as the reverse complement.
AAGGTTGCCGGACAAGCAAACCCCAAGGAAGACCCGTGCTTCGGTTGCGGTGAAATGGGTCACTGGAAACGCAATTGCCCGGTCTACCTTAAGGAGTTGAAGGAAAAGAGGGATGCGGGGCAATCCTCATGTAACATATATATGGAATATATAGAGCTTAGTATTACTTCTTCTAATACATGGGTATTAGACACTGGATGTGGAACTCACATTTGCAATTCTTTGCAGGGGTTCAAAAGAAGTAGCAAGCAAACGGGAACATCAAGTCTCTTTATGGGTAATGGAGCCAAAGTGCAAGTGAAGGCTCAAGGAGACTTTGTATTAAAACTTCCAAGTGGTTTAGAACTTATTTTGAACAATGTTTTGTATGCACCGGATTTATGTCGAAACATTATTTCAGTTTCCCGTTTAAAACAATGTGGTTTTTATCTTAATTTTGTTAATGATGATATCCACGTTTATTTAGATAATGTATTTTATTTTAAGGCTTCGCCTTCAAATGGAATTTATGAATTGGTTCATGATGACACATCATCTAGTAGCTCAATATACCATACTAGCACCAAGAAACTCAAAAGGGATTTGAGTGATTCCTACTTATGGCATTGTCGCCTTGGTCACATAAACAAGAATCGAATGCATACACTCCAAAAGAATGGCCTTTTGAAATCAAATGAACTAGACTCGTTTGATGTATGTGAATCTTGTTTACAAGGTAAAATGACTAAAGCACCTTTCAAAGGGACCTACGAAAGGGCTAAGGACTTATTAGGATTAATACATTCGAATGTATGTGGACCCTTTAAGCCCATAGCTAGGAATGGTGAAAGATACTTCGTTACTTTCATTGATGACTTCAGTCGTTTCGGATATGTCTACTTGTTAAGACATAAGGACGAAACTTTTGAAGCATTCAAAGAGTATCAAAACGAAGTACAAAATCAACTCAATAAGACAATTAAGGTACTTCGAACCGATAGAGGAGGTGAATACCTAAGCGATGCCTTCCAAGATCATCTTAGAAGTTGTGGGATTATCTCGCAACTTACTCCACCCGGGACACCACAGCTTAATGGTGTGTCCGAAAGGAGGAACCGAACCCTAATGGATATGGTTCGATCTATGATGGCTAGAAGCTTGTTACCTCTATCATTCTGGGGTTATTGTCTATGCTCAGCGGCTCGTATTTTAAATATGGCCCCAACCAAGAAAGTGGAACGAACACCTCATGAGATGTGGTTTGGAAAACCACCATCTCTATCATACTTAAAGGTATGGGGTTGCGAAGCTTACCCTAAGCGTTACGTCCCTAATAAGTTGAATGCTCGATCCACGAAGTGTATCTTCATAGGATATCCCAAGGATGATATGGGATACTATTTCTATGATCCTTCCGAGCAGAATGTATTTGTTGCTCGGAAGGCTGAATTCCTTGAAACTAAGTTCCTAATGGAAGGCAAAAGTGAAAGGAAGATAGATCTTGAAGAGGTTCAAGATCAAGTAGATGATACACAATTGGCTGACACTAGCACTCAACATGAAAATGTTGAGAGTGATCAGATGGATGATCAAAATACACAAGACGTTCGCAGATCTGGTAGGATTAGTAATCCTCCTGAGAGATATGGGTTTCTCATGGATGGTTGCTATATGGTTGATTTGGATGAACCAATAAACTACCAAGATGCTTTATCAAGGATTGATAAAGATAAATGGCAGGAAGCCATGAACGCTGAGATACAATCCATGTATGACAACCAAGTGTGGGAACTTGTTGCGCAACCTCCTGGCTCTAGGCTAGTTGATTGTAAATGGCTGTTCAAAATGAAAACCGACATACATGGAAACTTGGATACATATAAAGCTAGACTTGTAGCAAAAGGTTTCACCCAAACTCAAGGGGTTGACTATGATGAAACTTTTTCGCCTGTGGCGATGCTAAAGTCTATTAGGATATTACTTGCCATTGCTGCTCATTATGATTATGAAATATGGCAGATGGATGTCAAGACCGCTTTCCTAAATGGACATCTTGAGGAAGATGTCTATATGGTTCAGCCTGAGGGTTTTGTTGATCCGAAATATCCTAAAAAGGTATGCAAGTTAAAGAAGTCAATCTACGGATTGAAACAAGCATCTAGAATGTGGAATCATCGTTTTAATGAGGAGGCCAAGAAATTTGGCTTCATTAAAAATGGTGATGAAGCTTGTGTATACAAGAAAGCTAGTGGGAGCACTATCATGTTCCTTGTACTATATGTGGATGATATATTGTTATTTGGAAATGATATTCCGGCAATGCAAGGTGTTAAAACTTGGTTAAGCAAATGCTTCTCCATTAAGGATCTTGGAGAAGCACAATACGTTTTGGGGATTGGGATCTACAGGGATAGATCCAAGAAACTGATAGGTTTAAATCAAAGTGCATACATTGAAAAGATCTTGAAAAGGTTCAAGATGGAGAACTCTAAGAAAGGTTTGGTACCTATTCAAAAGGGAACACTTCTCAGTTCATCTCAGTGCCCCACCACGAAAGATGAACAGGAGAGAATGAAGAAAGTCCCATATGCTTCTGCCATTGGGTCAATCATGTATGCAATGATATGCACTAGACCGGATGTGTCATGCGCTCTTAGCCTGACAAGTAGATACTAGAATAACCCAGGAAATAGTCATTGGATTGCTGTTAAAAGTATATTGAAATACCTTAGGAGGACTAAGGATATGTTTCTGATATATAGGTCTGGTGAGGAGGAACTCGCTGTAAAAGGTTACGTGGACGCGAGTTTCCAAACTGATCGAGATGATTCTCGATCACAATCCGGTTATGTCTTCACATTAAATGGAGGTGCGGTCTCTTGGAAGAGTTCAAAACAGGATGTTGTTGCATTATCCACTACAGAGTCAGAGTACATTGCCGCCTCATTGGCAGCTCAGGAAGCTGCATGGATGAAGAAATTCATCGACGACTTAGGAGTGGTCCCTACCATTCAAGACCCTCTTGATATCTTTTGTGACAACGAAGGTGCGATTGCTCAAATCAAGGAACCTCGTGCTCACCAAAAGACCCGTCACATTGAGCGGAGATTCAACTACATAAGGGATGAAGTTGAAAAAGGAAAGATATGTATTCGCAAAGTTCACACAGATCTAAATATAGCGGATCCACTCACGAAGCTCTTACATGGTGCAAAACATCAAGGGCATGTTAGTGCATTAGGACTTCGATATTCTAGTGATTGGTCATGATCTGTTTTAAGTATTGTAATGGAATGAAATTGTTCAAACTCATTAATATAATTATGGTATTAATTTATTTTGAGTTATGTTCCTATTTTGCATATTTTATCCATGAATAAGTAATTATTCTAAATTCCGTAGTCGATCACGTTTGTGGGAGCAAATGTGAGGTTTAGACTATTATGAACTCGGATTGGTATACATTCACGGGATGAATGTGGTGCAAGGTTGCAACCAAGGTTCATAGATATTTGTGGGATACAAATATTGGAAGACCCGCCCTCAAGACTTACTAAATGGAGCCTTTGTGGTTGATCACAAGTAATCTTGAGTAAAGGCAAATATCATTGTATCCTTTGACCTGAGATACATATTGGGTTCGGACATTCACTAAGTATTTTGCCTTGATTCTTTCCTTCACTACTCTGAAATATGGTAGTTCATAAGGAAGAGCTCAGGTATAATGCATAGTGTATGTCTAGGACATATGTAGTCAAGATGGAATTTGTCCCTCTTATTCGTTGAGAGTCAGATGTCTAAGGCCTGATAAAGTTAAATCTAGAAGAGAGTGATCACTCTATGTCTCTTGGATTTAACATGACATCTAGGACGAAAGGATATAATGAAAAGATTCACCTAATCATATTCGAGACGGGAACTCGAAAGGGATGATGTTATTGAATGGCACACAGTCATAACATATTGGGGGTGATGGACGGTCGTTAGGTGGTATCCATCACTTGCATTAATTTCTTATGTTTCTCGTGCAAGTGGGAGATTGAAGGTATTTCTTATGCCCGAGAGACATATTAAATTAATGTGGCTAATATATTTTGATCCAAGTCGGGTCATACCCAATAACAAACTTACCGACACCTTATATGTATTTAATCCTAACGATTGGATCGTTAAATAAATACGCGACACTTGAACTTTAGAAAATCGGTTTTCTAAATTATAATCAATTGAGATAAATTATTTGGATAATTTATATATGATGTGGATTTAATTATTTATAGGTTTAAATAATTATGTTGTGTTATATTTTATAAAATTGGTTTATAAAATAAGTGACTTAACAAATGCATACTTTATATAATAAGTTTTATATAAATTACAAATATTTTATAAAAAGTTTTTATAAAATATAAACATTATTATATAATTGAAAGTGTGCAAAATTTTGGAGTCTCCTAGGAGACACCCATGCCTTGTTTTATCATTTTAAGAAAGCACAACTACTAAGGCACATGCTTAAGGTGTTTACCAAGGCTTGACTTAAGAAATACTTGGAGAAAAACACACATATAGACATCAAAAAAAAACCTGCAAAACAGTTTGCTGCTGCTGCCTTTTGCCGTGACCAAAAGAGGGAGGAAAGGGCCTCTTCAATTGATTTTGCAAGTTCTAATTAAGTGTTAAATAAATCCTAACTAAAAGCTAGGGTGTTGGTGCAAAGTTTTGGGTATTATCTCTTGAGGTTTCATGGTTTTGAAGCTTGCATTCTCATCATCATTCTAGCTACTGCTGTCCAGTTTTTCAAGTGCAATCAAAGGGGTTTTGAGCTTGGTTAATTAGTTAGTTAAGTGTCTAAATCTTAACTAATTTAAAGGGTGGTGTTGGTGCTTCAAAGGTTTAGGGTTTTACACTCTTGTTCATCATCTTCATCATCATTTTAACCTCCTAACTTGGAGAAGGTATATCCTCTCTAAACACCCTTTTATTGTAAGCATACTTCACAACTTGATCCTTATTGGGATTCAACTTTAATTGGTTAAAGATTAACAAGTTTAAACGGTAATTACAACATGCTTCCGCTTTAATTTGACACATAAAAGGATTTATGTATTATGAAACTTGTTAAATCCCAACAAAAGCGTCTTTTACCCTAATTCATCATGCATTTTTATTAACGAGTTATGCACTAACCCGAACCCCTAATTTAACGTTAAGTGGGGTTAGACTTCTCCACACTTAGCTGACGATATGTGAAGTCGGTAGAATAAGTTCCACGAATTTAAATAGTGAGCCAGTTATTTACATCTGGTGGTATAAAATATATCAATGGGTTTAAAGTTTAGACCTACCCGAATATCACTACTTAATTCTTTTTTAAGTGTAGCCTTTAGTAAATGGATATGTCTCTTTTCTGGTTCTTGGTCAAATGGATCGATATACACCGACATACATATTTCTATAGGGTGGACAATTCCTAACACTTCCTTTCGTTCATTCTCGGAATCAAAGTTTTCACCTCTATTACCCAATTGGGTGAAATTAGAGGTGTCAATATCTATTACAGCTTGTAGTTCATCTTTGGTAGATGTCTCGTCTATTGAGAATATTGGGTTGGAAGGTTGTGGCTGGATTGAAGCAAATTCTTCTTCATTAACGGTACTTATCGGTCCCACTATTTTGGTCTCGGGGGTAAAATTTTCAATGTTATCGTTTTCCCAAGAGTACCAATTTGTCATCCTTACTTCTTCTTCATCTATAGATGGATCGATGATTTCGTCGGTTGAGGCTAATGTGTCGATATGTTGTGAAATTGCTAAAGCTGAATAAAAAGTATCATCGGGATAATTGGTGATTTCGGAGCTCTCGAATTCATCAAAATTTGATGATATGAGATTTTCTTGCACACGACTCCTCAGATCAACAGGTGTGTAATCTGATAGAGCTTCAGCTTGCCGATTTACAAACTCTCTCATTTGTTCATTTTGAGCATCAAGTTCTTCGAGTTTGATTTTCATATAATCTAAAGAATTTTCAGGCACATAATTTCCCTCGTCTTCTGGTTGTTGAGTTTGGATATATTCTTGGAAATAATCCCAATTAGAATTGTATTCCTCATAATCGTTCCATTCAGGTTCCATGGGTGCATAATTTTCCATAGGAACGTAATAATAACATTCCCATGTTGAGTGATAATCTCCACAGATTTCACAACCAGTTATTGTCTCGTCATTCGTGATCCAAGATTGACCGAATGAATTGTCATCAACACCCGTTTGAGAGTATTGATTAAATTGATTTCGGATGTCATAAAGAGTTTCCAAGGCCTTGTTTTCAAAATTTTCCATTTTATTGCAATGGCCAAATTTTAGCTACAATATGGTGCATTCACTAATTATCCTATTAGTTATAAAAAGATAAAAATTATTTAAAGTTATCAAATTAATAGACTTTTCTGCTTTTGCCCACGTTTCGAATAACCAAAAGATGTAGCAGGGAGCCAGAACCCTTTAAATCGGAAGCTCACAACTCAGCCACTAACAAATCCAACTATTACTACGAAGCAGAAAATTTGGATGTCTATCAATTTAACCGCTTAAAATAATTTTTCGTTTTGAATTATTAGAGAAGAAGTAGAGAAAATTTCTAAGTCCTAAAACTAGCGTGGCGAGAAATAAGAAAGAAAAAGAGTGCGCGTCGAAAAACGTAGAAAAATAAAAATAAGAAAAAAAAAACGTCGAAACTTAAAAGTCAAAAAATTAAATCTAAAAGTTACGCCTAAAGGTATTAAAGCTTACAGGAATTCTATATCCAAAATGGCAATAACTTAAAAGGCACTAAAATTTAAAACGGCGTCGTAAAATTCTAAAGCGCCTAAATCTTAATCTAAAGAAAAAGCACTTAAGGGATTTTACGGCAAAGCCTAAAAATCTAGAAATAAAAATAAGCTACAGCAAAATACTAAATTTAAAACTAGCTACGAACAATAAAAATACAAATATTATGCTAAAAACAAATAAAAATAAACAAAAAAAATAAAAATAAACTGAAAGTTGTAAAAAGTACAATTTTTATAAAAATATTATTTTTATATTTTTATTTTATAAAAGTATTAATTTTTATATATAATAAAACTAATTAAAAGTAATTATTACAAATTTAATTAAAACTAAAAATTAAATATTAAATTAATTAAACCTAATTAGGGTTTTAAAATAATAATAATTAATAATATTCCGTAATAAATGCGAAGTAGGGTTCCTGGGTGCGCCTGTCAGGGCGGCTCCATGAGTCGCGGTGCCACGTAGTAGAAAATCTCCGCAAGTCGCGGAGTTTGCAAGACGTTTTTTTTTTTTTAAATTTTATATTGTTTTTCTAAAATGATATATAAATATATTTATACAAAAATAAATTAAAAATATAGCGTTTCGCCGAAGTCCCCGGCAGCGGTGCCAAAAACTTGCTGTCGTAGCGTGGGGGTACGAAATAGTTTATATTTTTACTAGGAAAAACTATTAAATATGATACAATTTTACACAAGATATTTATTTATTTATAGAATGGATATACATAAACCTTGCTACAACACTATAGGCAATGTACCTAATCGTAGAGTAGTATAGTTTTTAGTAAGTCCGGTTCATTCCACAGGGAGCGGGTTTATTGCACACTATATTTTTAAACAACTATATTTGTACAAAATATATATAATTATATATAATAATATATAAAAGGGGGTTTACCGTTTAATGACCGATTTGTCGATTTATATTTTAAGCGAAGCGTATAGTAAATTACGATATTTAAATAACAATATAAATAAATAACAATAATTAAAATGACAATAAATAAAAGTATGAGGAAATATGAAATAAAATATATTATGCTTATTTAAACTTCCGTAACCATGATGTTTGACGTTTTGATTTTAATTTATTGTCCTGGGTTAATTGTCCTTTGTCCTGGATGTATTTGAAACCTATCTAGTTTTTGTCCATAATAGTTCATCGGTCATAATTATAAACTGCTCGGCAAATTTAACCTTATACCCGAAGTCAAATATTCCAACTAACTGGGGATTCGAACTGTAACAAGGTCTTAATACTTTGCTTATTGAATACACCAGGTTATCGACTGTGTGTAAACCAAGGTTTTAATACTTTGTTAACAATTACAACAATTACCCTTGAATGTAATCCACCCCTGTTTTAATGAGTCCATTGACTATTAATCCATCCCCGTGTCCGGTCAAATGAACAATAATTCGTACTTATAAATATCCCGCCCATCGTGTCCGATTAAGCGTATGTGGTTATATATAGATACGTCAAATCATAACCTTTATATTAAATTAATGAGGTATCGTTAATTTAATATAAAGCCCATTAATAGCCCATAGTCTAATTTCCACAAGTGTCGTTCTTTTGTCCAAACCCCAATTATGGTACAAAGCCCAATTACCCCGTCTTTAATATTTAGTCCAACATCATGATTATTTTGGCTCAAATAAGCATAATAATAACTTAAGTACGAGACATTAATTTAAAAAGGAGAACATAACTTACATTGAGTATTTATCGCGTAGTGTTACACGGACAGAATTTCGACTTCAAAAACCCGTAAAATAACCTTTACGTAACCCGAACTAATCTAATATAACAATAATCTATACTATATATATATATATATATATATATATATATATATATATATATATATATATATATATATATTATATTTATTTATTTATTTATTTATTATCTTACGGAGTATATTATTATTATTTATATTTTTATCGAACGAATGCATGGCCTTTTATAGGCGTTTTGATTTCTGACAGCTCCGCGAGTCGTGGAGTTTTTGGCCTTCAAACTCCGCAAGTCGTGGAGTTTGATTTTCCAGCTCACATCATTTTGGATCATTGCTTGTCGACGTTATTAAATAATAATATAATATATATATAATTTTGAAGAATTATTTATATATTATATTTTATTTATGTGCATAGTTGACTTGTAATTTTTGGTCCGTTGCATCGGGCGTTGATAGTTGGCTCAGGTCCCGGTTCCGGATTTTCGAACGTCCTTGCGTACAATTTAATATCTTGTACTTTGTGTTTTGTAACTTGTACTCTTGTCATTTTTAGACGTTTTTCATCAATAAATTGAACCTTTTGAATTGTATCTTGAACATTTGAGCTTTTTGGACGTTTGTGTCTTCAAATCTTCGTTTTCACCTTTTGTCTTCGCACTTATTTATTTAAACAATTACGATGAAAATATAATACAATTACATATGAAATATGAAAACCTATTATTTAGGAGGGATATTGCTATGAAATATATGTTCCTTTTTAGCCTTATCAATATACCGACCACAAAAGTCTTCAACACATATTTAATCAGAAACAACTGAACATGAGGCAGTGCAGATGGATTGAATGGTTAAATGATTATGAATTTGAGATTCGTTACCACCCAGGGAAGGTAAATGGGGTAGCCGACGCCTTGAGCAGAAAGGAAAGAGAACCCATTCGTGTAAAATCTATGAATATAATGATTCACACTACCCTTACTACTCAAATAAAGGAGGCGCAACAAGGAGTTTTAAAAGAGGGAAACTTAAAGGATGAAATACCCAAAGGATTGGAGAAGCATCTTAATATTCGGGAAGACGGAACCCGGTATAGGGCTGAAAGAATTTGGGTACCAAAATTTGAAGATATGAGAGAAATGGTACTTAGAAAAGCTCATAAAACCAGATACTCAATACATCTTGGAACGGGGAAGATGTACAAGGATCTCAAGAAACATTTTTGGTGGCCAGGTATGAAAGCCAATGTTACTAAATACGTAGGGGAATGTTTGACTCTGTTTGTAGGAAGTTTCGGCCCTCCTCAAGGATACCCGCAATGATTGGGTGTTCTAAGGTCAAAGCAGAGCATCAAAAACCATCAGGTCTACTTCAACAACCCGAAATCTCGAAATGGAAATGGGAAAACATTACCATGGATTTCATCACTAAATTGCCAAGGACTGCAAGTGGTTTTGATACTATTTGGGTAATAGTTGATAGTCTCACCAAATCAGCACACTTCCTGCCAATGAGAGAAGATGACAAAATGGAGAAGTTGGCGCGATTGTATTTGAAGGAAGTTATCTCCAGACATGGAATACCAATCTCTATTATCTCTGATAGGGATGGCAGATTTATTTCAAGGTTCTGGCAGACGTTGCAACAAGCATTGGGTTCTCGTCTAGACATGAGTACTGCCTATCATCCACAAACTGATGGGCAGAGCAAAAGGACGTTACAAATGCTTGAATACATACTACGAGCATGTGTTATTGATTTCGGAAATAGTTGGAATCGACACCTACCGTTAGCAGAATTTTCCTACAACAACAGTTATCATTCTAGTATTGAGATGGCGCCGTTTGAGGCACTTTATGGTAGAAAATGCAGGTCTCCAATTTGTTGGAATGAAGTGGGGGATAGACAGATTACGGGTCCGGAGATAATACAAGAAACTACCGAGAAAATCATCCAAATTCAACAACGATTGAAAACCGCCCAGAGTCGACAAAAGAGCTACGCGGACAGTAAAAGAAAAGATATAGAGTTTGAAATTGGAGAAATGGTCATGCTTAAGGTTTCACCTTGGAAAGGCGTTGTTCTATTTGGTAAACGGGGGAAACAAAATCCAAGGTACGTTGGACCATTCAAGATTATTGATCGTTTCGGACCAGTAGCTTACCAACTAGAGCTACCTCAACAACTCGCGGCTGTACATAACACTTTCCACGTCTCGAATTTGAAGAAATGTTTTGCTAAAGAAGATCTCACTATTCTGTTGGACGAAATCCAAATCAATGAAAAACTTCAATTCATTGAAGAACCCGTCGAAATAATGGATCGTGAGGTTAAGAGACTTAAGCAAAACAAGATACTGATTGTTAAGGTTCGATGGAATTCTCGTAGAGGACCTGAGTTCACCTGGGAGCATGAAGATTAGATGAAGAAGAAATACCCGCATCTATTTCCAGAAGATTCGTTAACACTTTCAACAGCTTAAAATTTCGGGACGAAATTTATTTAACGGGTAGGTACTGTAGTGACCCGAACTTTTCCATGTTTATATATATTAATTGAGATTGATATTTATATGACTAAATGTTTCTAACATGTTAAGCAATCAAACTTGTTAAGACTTGATTAATTGAAATAGGTTTCATATAGACAATTGACCACCCAAGTTAACTGGTGATTCACGAACGTTAAAACTTGTAAAAACTATATGATGACATATATATGATTATATATATAGTTAACAAGATATTATGATAAATAAGTATCTCATTAGGTATTTTAACAATGAGTTATAAATATAAAATTGTGTTTATTGAATTACGAAACTCGAAATGATATATATAACTATTATCGTTATAAAAACGTCTTACTAATTACATATGAATCATATTAAGATATTGTTACACTATGTTTAATCATGATAAATGATAAGTAAACATGTCATTATGTATATTAACAATGAACTACATATGTAAAAACAAGACTACTAACTTAAGGATTTCGAAACGAGACATATATGTCACGATTATCGTTGTAACGACATTTAAATGTATATATATCATATTAAGATATATTAATATATCATAATATCATGATAATATAATAATTTAACATCTCATTAGATATAATAAACATTGGGTTAACAACATTTAACCAGATCGTTAACTTAAAGGTTTCAAAACAACACTTACATGTAACGACTAACGAAGACTTAACGACTCCATTAGAATGTATATACATGTTGTGTTTTGATATGTATTCTTACACTTTTGAAAGACTTCAAGACACATATCAAAGTACTTATACTTAACAAAAATGCTTACAATTACATCCTCGTTCAGTTTCATCAACAATTCTACTCGTATGCACCCGTATTCGTACTCGTACAATACACAGCTTTTAGATGTATGTACTATTGGTATATACACTCCAATGATCAGCTCTTAGTAGCCCATGTGAGTCACCTAACATATGTGGGAACCATCATTTGGCAACTAGCATGAAATATCTCATAAAATTATAAAAATATTAGTAATCATTCATGACTTATTTACTTGAAAACAAAATTACATATCCTTTATATCTAATCCATATAACAATGACCAAAAACACCTACAAACACTTTCATTCTTCAATTGTTTTCATCTAATTGATCTTTCTCAAGTTCCATCTTCAAGTTCTAAGTGTTCTTAATAAATTCCATAAGTATAGTTTCATAAAAATCAAGAATACTTCCAAGTTTGCAAGTCTACTTCCAAGCTTTCTAATCCATTCCAAGTAATCATCTAAGATCAAGGAACCTTTTTTATTTACAGTAGGTTATCTTTCTAATTCAAGGTAATATTCATATTCAAACTTTGATTCAATTTCTACAACTATAACAATCTTATTTCGAGTTAAAATCTTACTTGAACTGTTTTCGTGTCATGATTCTGCTTCAAGAACTTTCAAGCCATCCAAGGATCCTTTGAAGCTAGATCCATTTTTCTCATTTCCAGTAGTTTTATCTAAAAAACTTGAGGTAGTAATGATGTTCATAACATCATTCGATTCATACATATAAAGCTATCTTATTCGAAGGTTTAAACTTGTAAACACTAGAATATAGTTTAGTTAATTCTAAACTTGTTCGCAAACAAAAGTTAATCCTTCTAACTTGACTTTTAAAATCAACTAAACAAATGTTCTGTATCTATATGATATGCTAACTTAATGATTTAAAACCTGGAAACACGATGAACACCATAAAATCGGATATATGCCGTCGTAGTGAAACCAGGGGCTATTTTGGTTTGGATAATTAAAAACTATGATAAACTTTGATTTAAAAGTTGTTCTTCTAGGAAAATGATTTTTCATATGAATATGAAACTATATCCAAAAATCTTGGTTAAACTCAAAGTGAAAGTATGTTTTTCAAAATGGTCATCAAGATGTCGTTCTTTCGACGGAAATGACTACCTCTTTAGTAATTGACATGTAACTTAAATTTCTGACTATAAACCTATACTTTTTCTATCTGGATTCTTAAATTAGAGTTCAATATGAAACCATAGCAATTTGATTCACTCAAAACGGATTTAAAATGAAGAAGTTATGATTAAAACAAGATTGGATATTTTTGATCTTTTTAGCTACGGGAAATGTTTAACAAATCTATACAAATCATATCCTAGCTAACTTATATTGTATTATACATGTATTCTAATATATTATGTAATCTTGGGACACTATAGACACGTATGCAAATGTTTTGACATATCATATCGACCCATGTATATATATTATTTGGAACAACCATAGACACTCTATATGCAGTAATATTGGATTTAGCTATACAGGGTTGAGGTTGATTCCAAAAATATATATACTTTAAGTTGTGATCTAGCCTGTGACGTGTATACACTGGGTCGTGGATTGATTCAATATAATATATATTGATTTATTGCTGTACATCTAATTATGGACAACTAGTTGTAGGTTACTAACAAGGACAACTGACTTAATAAACTTAAAATAGTAAAATGTATTAAAAATGGTTGTAATTATATTTTGATCATACTTTGATATATATGTACATATTTGTATAGGTTCGTGAATCGATCCGTGGCCAAGTCTTATTTCCGAGGAAGGAAATATATGTGAAAGTGAGTTATAGTCTCACTTTTAAAATCTAATATTTTTGGGATGAGAATACATCCAGGTTTTATAAATGATTTACAAAATAGACACAAGTACGTGAAACTACATTCTATGGTTGAATTATCGAAATCGAATATGCCCCTTTTTATTAAGTCTGGTAATCTAAGAATTAGGGAACAGACACCCTAATTGGCGCGAATCCTAAAGATAGATCTATTGGGCCTAACAAACCCCATCTAAAGTACCAGATGCTTTAGTACTTTGAAATTTATATCATATTCGAAGGGTGTCCCGGAATGATGGGGATATTCTTATATATACATCTTGTTAATGTCGGTTACCAGGTGTTCAACATATGAATGATTTTTATCTCTATGTATGGGATGTGTATTGAAATAAGAAATCTTGTAGTCTATTGTTACGATTTGATATATATAGGTTAAAACTATAACTCACCAACATTTTTGTTGACGTTTAAAGCATGTTTATTCTCAAGTGAATACTAAGAGCTTCTACTGTTGCATACTAAAATAAGGATAAGATTTGGAGTCCATGTTTGTATGATATTGTGTAAAAACTGCATTCAAGAAACATATGTCGATGTAATATATTTCTATTGTAAACCATTATGTAATGGTCATGTGTAAACAGTATATTTTAGATTATCATTATTTGATAATCTACGTAATGCTTTTAAAACCTTTATTGATAAAATAAAGGTTATGGTGGTTTTAAAAATGAATGCAGTCTTTAAAAATGTCTCATATAGAGGTCAAAACCTCGCAACGAAATCAATTAATATGGAACGTTTATAATCAATATGAACGGGACATTTCACGCTCAACTTTATGTTGACCCATTTTACATGTTTTATCTCAGGTATTAGTTGCTTCTGCTGTAGAACTTTACTGTTAAATTGAAGTCAAGCCAAGCACTAGAACCAGAATTAACATTTCGTTAATGGATTTTGACGGGGTTTTATAATTGGTATCAGAGCTTTGGCTATAGGGAACTAGGATGCATTAGTGTGTCTAACCGTAGGGCGCATTAGTGAGTCTAGTCTATATCCGTATACCTTGGATTACTTTTTATGCACCATGCTTGCACTGTTTGCTTCACTATGCTGCATGTAGGGCTACACATTACATCACGTACATATACACCCTATACCCATATGATATGGACTTGGGCTAAACACTATATCACGAATCGCATACGTACAAACGACTCAAGACTTAATTGAATTAAGTTGATTATGCTATCTTGAACTTATGGAGTAATGTCGAATGGAAATGTAAGATAGCGTAATGTAATGACTGGGATTACATTACGGTAACTCATATAGAAGTTTCGACATCTCAAAATAAGGAATTAGGAGCGAGTCAAGTAGGTTACTTGGAGCATGTAAGAAGCATGTAATCACGTCACTACGCATCACTACTCGACACTGTCTGTCACCACCGATCACTACTTGGCACTACGAAGACACTTATTGGAACATACTCATCATCTCATACCACTACTCCTTACTACTTATCGTTGCTAACTACTACACAACGCCGCCTCTCACTGCTAGTCTCGATCGAACACTACTTCTCACTGCTTGTCATTACTAGTTACTAGTTAATGCTACTGATTGCTACTACCACTACTGAGTACTACTAATCACTACTAGCACTTCTACAATTCACTACTAGCTATTATGCATCACGACTCATTTCTGCTATATCTGTAGAGTATGGAGTCCCTATAACAGCTCACTCAATCTGTAGTATATATTATCTACTTGACTTTCGATTTACCTATCATTCAGCCATCCGCAGTTTAACGATTTTTCTTTCCTATACGAGTCTATCGGAAGAAGTAATCACACCCTCCCTCATAAAAGGTATTCCGTCCCCCCCCCCACCCCCCCCCCCCCACCGATGTGGGACAAATCTGATAACTCACCCTGCTTTCAACATTAACTTCAATGAAGTTCGTCACGAGTTTATTCTTACTCAACAATCATAATGCTTATATCCTACTGACACCGGTGCCGATAGAAACTTTATCGCTAGAGAATTCTGTCACAACATTTGGAATCCAATATCTGCCTTAGACAACGTGAACCCTATAAAACTATCAACTGGGAATAAAACATATCATGATTGATGTCATTTTAGTTTAAGGAGGTCTAATTTTAAGGAGGTTGATCGTACACTCCCATCGTAAACGTCTCTCACCCGAAACTCACCCCTAACTTTAATCGACGATTGCTCCAAATCCTTTGCAAATTAGAAGCTAAGACCCATACCGTTATGCTCATAACAACTTTCTGGACCGAACAGTACTTTTTCTGATGATTGGGGAGCCATTACAATAGAAATCTACTTGAGTGATGTTTGGAGTTAAATTATTTTACTTGGACTACCATATTTCTTTTAATTGACCTTGTGGTTGGAGTGGACTGGTTATCTAACGACAAAACCGAAGTTGTTGCAGCCAGAAGGCTATTCGAATTCCATTTGACCGGAGGCGAATCAATGATGGTGTACGGAGGAAAGATCAGTAAACCGTTGTGTTACATAAAATGCTCGAAGGTCCAGAAGTACATGAGATAAGGATGTCTCACAATTCTGGCACATGTGGGCAACGTGGAATCAGCAGTTAAGAGGCCCAAGGATGTCCCAATCATTAGAAATTTTTCCTTTAGGTCCTTCCGAGAGAATTACCATATCTTCCACCGCATAGAGACGTAGAATTTTAAATTGACTTAATGCTGGGAGCGGCGCCTATAGCACGCGTACCGTAGATACTCGCACCTTCTGAGTTACCAGAATTATCTAGCTAGTACAAGAGCTTTTAGACAAGGGATTCATTTGACCGAGTTTTTCACCATGGAGAGCACCTGTGCTCTTTGTTAGGAAGAAGGATGGATCTATGAGACTTTTAATTGATTACAGGAAACTGAATAAGCTGACTATAAAGAATAGATATCCGTTACTGAGGATCGATAATTTGTTTGATCAGTTGCAAGGATCAGGATGTCACTATAAGATTGATCTGAGGTCAGGTTACCATCAGATGAGAGTAAAGGAGACAGATATACGGAAGACAGCATTTAGAACATGCTATGGACATCATGAATTTACCGTAATTTCGTTTGGATTGACGAACTCACCAGCTGTGTTAATAGATCTCATGAACTGTGTGTGTAAGCCATATCTTGACAAGTTTGTTATTGTATTTATTGGTGATATTCTGATATATTCTAAGAACGAGGAAGAACATGAACAACATCTCCGTTTTCTACTTGAGGTACTCAGGAACGAGCAGTTGTATGCGAAATTTTCGAAGTGTGACTTCTGGTTGTAGGAAGTTAAATTTTTGGGTCATATCGTAGGTGTCAATGGTATTCAATTTGATCCTTCGAAAATAGAAACTGTCAAGAAATGGGAGACGCCTTAGTAGCCAAAGCAGATTCAGAAAATCTTAGGTCTCGCCGGTTATTACAGGAGACTCATTGAGGGATTTTCTTCTATTGCCCGATCGTTAACAGCATTGACACACAAGGGTAAGAAATACGAGTGGACAGAGTAACATGAGTCCGCATTTCAGTTGTTAAAAATAAAAATTGACTGCTGCTCCGATTTTTGTCTTTACCTAAAGGGAATAAAGACTTCGTGATTAACTGTGATGCTTCACGACAGGGTTTTGGTTGCATGTTGATGCAACTGAATAAAGTGATTGCCTATGGATAACGACAATTGAAGATACATGAACAGAATTACACGACACATGATTTGGAACTTGGTGATGTGGTCTTTGCACTGAAGATGTGGAGACACTACTTGTATGGTACTAAGTTTACTGTTTCCACCGATCACAGGAGCTTGCAACATATTTTCGATCAGAAACAACTCCACATGAGGCAGAGACGTTGGGTAGAACTTTTATACTACTACGACTGCTAGACCCGCTATCATCCTGACAAGGCTAATGTTGTTGCGGATGCCTTGAGTTGGCTAGAGAAGGCTAAACCCCTCCGAGTTAGAACGCTGAACATGACTGTCCGAACGAACCTTACTTCTCATATATGCGATGCATAACTTGAGGCATTAAAGGAAGGGAACATTGTTGCTTAGTCACTCAGAGGACTGGATAAGAAATTTGCCATTTAAGAAGATGGAACCCGATACTTCGTAGACAGAATTTGGGCACCAAGGTTTGGTGGATTAAGGGAACTAGTGCTAGATGAGGCACGTAAAACAAGATATTATATTCACCCTGGATCTAATAAGATGTATCAAGCTCTTAAGGCACTATACTGGTGGCCTAATATGAGAGCCGATATTGCTACCTATGTTAGTAAGTGCTCGACATGTGCTAAAGTCAAGGCAGAACATCAAAAACCGTCAGGATTACTAACACAGCCAGAGATTCCCAGTGGAAATGGGAATGCGTTGCTATCGATTTCATTACTAAGTTACCCAAGACTGTGGGAGGTTACGACACCATTTGGGTTATTGTTGATCGTCTCACAAAATCAGCTCATTTTCTACCAATTGAGGAGACAGATAAGATGGAAAGGTTGGCATAGGTTTACCTAAAGGAAGTGGTTTCCAGACGTGGTGTGCCTATATATATTATCTCCGAACGCGATAGCAGATTTACGTCTTGATCTTGGCAAACATTGCAAAAGGCAATAGGAACCCGACTTGATATGAGTACAACATATCATCCACAGACAGATGTCCAAAGCGATACAACCATCCAAACTTTGAAGGACATGTTGAGAACATGTGTTATTAACTTTGGAAATGGATGGGATAAACATCCACCATTGGTAAAAGTTTCATACATCAATAGTTATCATACGAGCATAAAGGTCGCGCCTTTCAAGATGCTATACAGGAGAAAGTGTAGTACGTTTCAGAAACAATGCAAATTGAGTCCAAGGTACGTTGGACCATTCGAGATCACTGAACGGGTTGGATCCGTAGCTTATAGACTGAATCTACCTTAAGAGCTTAGCGAGATTCATGATACGTTTCACGTATCGAACTTGAAGAAGAGCTTGACTGACGAGAATTTGGAAATCCCTTGGAAGAAATACAAGTTGATAGTAGACTTCATTTCATGAAGGAACCTGTTGAAAGTATGGACCGTAAGGTCAAACGCTTAAAGCGGAACAACACACCGATTGTTAAAGTTCGGAGGAACGCAAGCAGAGGACCAGAATTCACGTAGGAACTTGAAGGCCTAATGAAACAAAAGTATTCGCAAATGATTTCAGACAAAGCAACTCCAGCCGACATGCACTAAATTTTGGGACAAAATTTCACTAACGGGGGGATAATATAACAACCCTGCTATTTCCGTTAAGCTTCATTAATTGCCCGTTAAAATATTTAACAGAACTTACTAGAATTTTGTGTATTTAATCTAATTAAATGCATACTTGAGTTTATGAAGAACTACTAAGTTTAATATATGATTATATTAGCCGAAAAACCTATTTCATGTTTTGAAATACCGAGAAAACGATACGGTTTTGAAAACTACAACAGAGGTCCCATGAGACTGTGAAGCGTTCGATTTTTGATAAAATAATTATTTTTAATAATTATTAACGTTAAGAAAAACATAATTAATTTATTATATATTTAATGATTAAACTTGGTGGGATACGTTTTAACGATCGGTTAACGTTCCGGGAACTCGGTACGGTTACGGCAACTAGAAACGAACCACACTTTGTGAACAAGCAAGCTAAAACATAATATAATTCACTTTTAATAATTATATTATATAATTATTGTGTTTTTAAAATACTTTGAATTTATTGGAACTTTTATAGATTAAAAATGCTAGAAATTAACGTTTAAAGATTCGGTTTGCGTTTTCGACTAACGACACTTATTGAGCACACTAAAGAAACTCTCCTAGCAAGTTTTTGAGCCCAAGGAGCCCCTTTTTCTAGCCTTGGTCGAATTTACAAGGGGGAGGCCCTTCTTTGATTTATCTTGGGCTTATGGACTACTAGTACATGTAATTAGGCCCTAAAGGTAACCCTTAAAACCCCTAATTGGAAAAATACACCCATTTACTCCCTCCTAACCCTAAATCACAATATTTTTAGCTCCTCCCTCCTCCTCTCATTGTCATTCATCAAAACCACATAAACACCATCAATTTTGATTATTTGCTTAAACCTTCAACAAGAAAGTGATGGCTTTGATCGTCCTCTACATGCTAGTATCAAATGATTGTATTTTTGAGGTATAAAATCACTAAACCTAAACTTCTTAGATCTGATTTTGATCAATTATATAGTGCACAAGGGATAGTGCTCAATTGATTGTGATTGTATACGTTATTATCGTTATTTTACGCGATTGATGTCGTTTGATTGAATTACGAATTTAATTGCTATGAATATGATTATATGAGTTTATTTAATGATCTTGTAATGTATATATATGGATAGATCTCGAAAAATTAATAAATTTGGACTTTGGATTTGCGTATTTTCGTTACCGTATGCGTAAGTTATGATCAATCGAAGTTTTCGTTAGGGTTTTGCATGCTATACAAATTTTCTGGAATATATGCTTTATGAATTGGTCATTGAAATGATAACCATTTAATTTCTTGTTAAAAATTACTCAAGTTGGACTCAAGAATCGTGTCAACAGGTTTTGTATTGCTCTCGGTATGACTAAATGAAAAATTGGCGTTTCGTATTGAGCTGAAACTGTTTTCGTAAATAGAAATTGTTTGAGACACTGATCTTCTGGTATGTTGTTACTTATATGTTTTTAAGGATATTTCATTTGCATGCTAGCTTCTTAAAATGTTGTTTGCTATAGGTTATATGCAGCACCAAATGACATGTCTGATTGTTGTTCCGAAACTGAAGGTCTGAATTTAATGAATTAACTATACAAGTTAGCTACATGGATTGCTTTGGTTATTCTATCATTGAAAATTTGGAGTGTCTATCATCTCCAGTTGGCCGTTCGTTAGTTGCTATTTTCTAAATTAAATGAGAATTTTTCTAAAACTGTTGCGCGAGCAGAAACTGATTTGGTAAACCTTAACTAGACCCTTTCTGAAACCTAACTTGTAGACATCGTATGAGGGCCGGGTTAGGCTTTTTGGAAACATTTTTGAGTCTAGTTATGATCTGGAGTTTTCCATATTGTCATGATTTATGTGCTATGAATTGTGCTCGTTGTTTGTAAGATGTGCCTATATTCGATGCCATGCAATAAACTGTGTACGTGTATTTGACAAACTGTCTACTTATTCATTGACTTGAGTTAACCACTTTGACCGAGTTGACTTTTGGTTTGACTTTGGTTGACTTTTGTTGACTTACGTGGACTAGTTGACTTTTGCTTGCTTATTGAGTCAGTCTGAGCACTAGGACTATGCGTACACTATTGGTTGACATATTGTGACCTACTTATTTACTTAAGGAAACCTATTTGACTAGGTTGCGTTTTTCAGTCGTGATCGTCCGATTACCGTACGGTTTTACTAAGAGTTAAAGTGCATTTTCAAGGTGAGTCTACAGTCCCATTTTCTTTAACATTTTTGGGATGAGATACATGCTGCTTTTGAAACTGTTTCTTAAACTGTTTCTACAGTTGTTTTATATATTAGGCACGAGTAATTTAAACGAATATACATATTAGTTCAAATCAAAAATCCCTTAGCTTGATTATATTAATTACTTTACGTAAGCTCGACTTATATGGACGGTACCGTTAGGTTTGACAAACCTCGCCTCAATATACGAGGTGCTTATTCTGCTGTAACTTGTACACCTAATCAGTGTATGCTTAGAAAGGGTAAAAGGAAGACGCTTAGCGACTTAGCTATCCATAGGGTTAAAGTCTTATAATCAAGTGCTCATGATAAATGTATACTTTTACGAAGTTGTTCAGAAATCTCGTGGCCTAACTTATGATGAATGTTACTTAAACTTTGTATTTACAAACTTGAAACTAGACATGGTAATATCTACAAGCAGTTGAAACAAAAAGAGCTTTTTGATGTCCTACCCAGTTGAAACTTGACATCGCTGATTACAAATAGTTTAATACTTAGCATTTGCTGTATGCAAACTTTTGACATTAAACCTTGGTGGTTTTATACTGATAAATGTTTACTAATTTTCTGAATACTGATTTTCGGATACTGATTACTGATAAACGATTTTGAGAACTGATTTTCGATAAATGATTTATGGAAACTATTTTATGAAACATATAATGAACTATTACTTAAACCTGTAGATTCACTTAACTTTAGGTTGACCCGTTTTGAATGTTTAATCTCAGGTATTAGTTGCTACCGCGGTAGAACTTTACTGTTATATAGAAGTCAAGCCAAGCACTAGAACCAGAATTAACATTCTGTTAATGGATTTTGATGGGGTTTTATAATTGGTATCAGAGCTTTGGCTATAGGGAACTAGGATGCATTAGTGTGTCTAACCGTAGGGCGCATTAGTGAGTCTAGTCTATACCTGAATACTTTAGATGACTTTCTATGCACAACTTCTCGGGCCTCCCAGTGGTATCACAATGGCAAGTCCATTGTGATCAACTAAACTGCTCGGATCCGAACGCCCCGATGCCATTTGCCTCTGTCTATAACCCATATGATTACGAGCACCCACAGAGCCAACCACTAATCGACTATGACCAAAACGAAGCTTTGAGGAGAGCTCGAGAGTTTGAGCATTTTGAGAGGTTGAGACAACAACAACAAGATCAAGATGCATAGAATAGACCACCTAACTACGAAGATTCTCTGAACTCGAAACAATCTGAAAGTTCCTACTATGGTGGGTATAAATGGTGGTAACTCTATTTGTTGAGCTCTCACTCTTCTTATTGGTTATCCATTCAAAGTTATGATTTATTGATTTGTGAAACTTGTTTTAAAACAATTGGTTTGTAATAATGGCAGGCGGATGGTTTGGAAAGTTAAAACAAATTGATGATGGTTGTGTTAATTTGGTTGAATCATGAAATGATTTAGGTTGTGGTTATTCATGGTTGATGGATGGTAGTTATTTATGTCCGGAGGTTATGTAATTCCCGGATAAAACAATGATGAATGTGAACTTCGCTTGTAATAATTTGACAATTGCTAGGATCGTAATGTTTATATTTATTCTTGTTACGCGTATGTTGTTGATGAATAGGTTGATTAATTCATTGGTTGTGCATTTTTTGTTGATGATCATTACTATCTTATGCTTGTTTGTTAAAGCATAAAGACTATCATTTGTGTGTGATTTTTTTTAATTTGATTGTTTGGTTGAGTTCGTCATTATACCTATGGATGTTTGAATTATTTTTGTGATGACGTTAGAACTTTTTGATTCTTTTTGTGGGTGCACATACTTCCCCGAGTATTGCCCCACACATTTTGTACCTTGTGAGCATATTTAAAATTGTAGGGAATGCCATATGCTTTTGGCTCCTTCTTTTGACTCAGCAAATGGTATAACAACATGCAAGCGACTTTGGTGACTACATGTAATGAGGGCTCAGCAAATGGTATAACAATATGCAAGCGACTTTGGTGACTGCATGTAATGGTATAACATCAATTGATGTAATCCAATTTTTATTTTCTCTTCTCTAATCTATTCTATTTTCAAAATGTCCCTCATTTTTTACTTATTCTATCGTTTCAATGTAATGAGGGCATTGCATCAAACTAAATGTAAGGGGAGAGTTAAAATATCGGGTCATTTTGAACTTTTTCGGGTAAACTTGTCACATACACTACAAAGATTAAAACTTGCAATATTGATCAAATTTTTGGAATAAGTTTGTAACCATTACATTAACTTATATCATAATCACTAAAATGGTTAAAACTTGTAAAGTTTTTAAAATTTTGGAAAAGTAAAGTCTTTTCCTTGCTTTTGCATGGAAGTAAAATTTTTGAAGCATTATGCTTTAACACTTCCAGATGAGTCAAGTCCATCCATGATAGGGAGTCAAGTCTCCTGAATGTCGTTTTACTTGGTGTGGGAGACTTTCTAATCCACACCATTTTATATTGACATTGGTTGTCACATCCTTTCACGATGTTTGAACCGATGTATCATACCGAGGGAAGAGGAGCCATCGAGCTTCACCGTGTGCTATCTTCTTGATGAAGAGAAATGGCTTCGTGCTAGTGGTGCTAGACAACACACGACATAGCCAAACGCTATGGCACCCTTATGATATATCAATTAATGGAAAGGTAGTAACTACTTCCTACCTTTTCTCAATATAAGCATAAAAGCTTGTTTTGTGGGAAGTAGCCAAGTGAATAAAAGCTTTAAGCTTTGACACTCCCGGGAGAGTCGAGTCCTCCCCATGTTTCAATTTGGAAGTAAAGTCTTCCAAGTTTTATTGTGTTCCAAGCTTGGGAATAAAGTCTTCCAAGTTAAGTTTGATCTCAAAAAGACCCAAGCTTGGAAGTAAAGTCTTCCATATTGCTAAAGGTTTCATCTTTAGTGCTTCAGAGTGATTTCCAACCACTCATAAAGGAAGTTAAGTCTTCCAAACTATGGAATTTATGGACCTCTTATTTAGCCACGTAGGGCCCTAATTTCACGAACCTCCGTCAATGCTTTCGCCCTACTATGAGAGAAACCATAGAGTTGTGATAGAAAGCTTGATGAGTGCCGGTCATCCCGAGCCCGGGTTGACCAATAAAGATAGGGGTAGCTAGTACCCTAGCTTTGGCACACCTACCTTAACCTAAATTTGGAATTGACGATAATATTTGGAATTGACGATCATTGGTGTTTAGGGGGCATGGAGGTGGAAGAGGGACAACCATCGCGGGTTGATTAGGTGAGCATACTTTTTGGAGGTGTACACTTTATTCACAATAGACTTCTTGGTGGATGGTAATTTTTATGATATTCATGGTCCTTATTCATTTGGGGTGCATTCGGGATCATTTTGGGTACATTTTGGGATTTTCATGGTGAGTTGGACTTATGGTCTACATTTAGGGACATATTGAGTTTATTTGGGTGAGTTTTAGAAGATTGTGGATGATTTTAAGATTTCATTTTACTGTTATTTTGGTGAGTTAATGGCTATCCTGCGGATCCTACATATTTGGTCAAAGTCAAGGATGTCAAAGTTTAAATTTGTGATGATTTGATGCTTGGTGATTGATGTTTGATGGCCTTCTAGAAGATAGAGTTGACCTTGACCGGGGGAATGGTTGATTTGGGTAGATTTAGGCTTGAAGTGTGATTGTGTTAGTGTTTGTGGATTGAAGACGTGAAGATGTGCTAGTTGAAGAAATTGTTTGAAGCGTTGCATTGAGTTTGTGTTAGAAGAAGAAAAAAATATGATGTTTGTGCTTGGTCCTAAGCAAATACAAGTGCTTCGAGCTCATTCTAGCCATCAAGGTGCATATCCATGGAAGGTATCAATTGTTGCCAAAACATTTTACACTTTGACTTTGATCACCTAATTGTTCTTTATCTCTAAGGCTTGTTTTGTTGATTTGCTTGCTTGAGGAAAAGCAAGGTTCAAATGTAGAGGGTTTGATATTGCTCTAATTATACATTATTTATCTCGCAATGTCTCCCTCACTTCACTCGGTTTTTGTTGATTATGGAGCCTATTTGATATGCTTATGAGCTAAATGGCAATTTGGGGGCTAAAAGCTTGATTTGGTGTAAAATTGACCAAGTCTTGATCAAAAGTGGCAAAGAAAATGGCAAGTACAGAAATCAGCTCCAAAAGCGTCGCTCCTCATCTAAGAGCGTCGCTCCTAATGGGCAAAAGCGACGCACCTCACAGAAAAGCGACGTTCTTGTACACGATTTGGCACCATGTTCTACCAGTAGTCAAAAGCAGCGTTCCTTAATGCCAAAACTGCCGCTCTTACCACAAAAGCGCCGTACTTATTCACCAAAGCAGCGCTCCTGAAGAATACCAAAAGCGCCGCTTCTGAGCCAAAAGCAGCGCTCCTGTTGCTGTTCAGCCCAGAATTTTCAGCACTAAAAAAGGAAAGAGATTAGGTCCTTTTGAGAAGAGAGCTGATAGAGCTACAATTTTAAGTTGGATTTTCACATCCAAACCCCTAATTTCATGATCTATTGGAGTGTGAAGGTGAATTGAAGGAAGCAAGCTCAAGTTCCATCATAGTTTTAGCTCTAGATCTTGTTTTCTTTCAATTTGGGTTGTAATCTCCAATTTTCTTAATCTGTTTTGAATCAATTGCTTGTAATAACTTAAGAAGATGTTTATTTGTGTTTCAATTCTTATGATTAGTGTAATCTTAGCCATGATTGGCTAAATCCATTGTGTTTGCTTATATATGAATCTCTAATGCAAAGTTTTTCCCCCAAATGAATTGAATGAAGTTGTTTGAATGAAATACATGAGCAAGTGTTATTGTGTTAGCTATGAGGTCCATTGCTATGATTTTTTTTAGGCTTTACTTTGATTACATAGATTGAGTAGCTCTCTTAGTGATTTGAGAAGTGAATCAATTTGTGCTTCAACACCTTAAGTGATCTAGACAACTAGATTAAGGATTTCAAGTGATTGTGTTCTTCATCTATATTGGTTTTCAATTGGCCTTTAGTCAACATAGTGGTGTTCGATTATTTTAAGTGATTTTGATAGTTGAAGGGTTTTAAGTTATTTCAACCCAAGCATAATCTCAATAACCGTTCATGCGTAACTTGATCTTAGAATATAATGCTTATGTGAGTTTGCAAAGTGTAATTCGATTAAAGTTTGGTAGTAATGCTAAACAATTAATAGTTCAACAACTAGTGCGATAACAATTTGGGTAAAACGGGGCAATTCAAGCATAGAGAGGATTAGTTAAGTGAACACTCTTTAGTTAATTGAATTAGTTCTTAATATTTAGTTACTCGTTACTTGTTACTTGTCTTAATTGTTAAGTTTAAGTTTGTTTACTTGCATACGTTTTAGTTGTTAATTAAAATCAATCAACCCCCTCCCCCCCAAATCAAATAAACCGTAGGACAATTATTCTATTTACACCGCTCTCTTGTGAAATGACCCGTCCTAATCCATCTGGACGAAGTCCATATCGATTATAAACGACTCACAATAGTTGGTTACATCGCGAGGTTCATGACCTCTATATGATACATTTTGCAAACATTGCATTCGTTTTTAAAAGACAAACTTTCTTTACATTGAAAGTTAATGGAAAGCATACCATTTCATAATACCTCCAACTATAATTGACTTAATAATAATCTTGATGAAGTCGACGACTCGAATGCAACATCTTTTGAAATATGTCATGAATGACTCCAAGTAATATCTCTAATATGAGCAAATGCACAGCAGAAGATTTCTTTCATACCTGAGAATAAACATGCTTTCAAATGTCAACCAAAAGGTTGGTGAGTTCATAGGTTTATCATAAAACAATAAAATTCATTATTTTGATAGACCATAAGATTTAAATCCTGCATGGTACAAATGGGCCCGAATCCTATACCCACCTGTAATGTACATGCGATATCTTTTAAATACAGTACACCTTTCTCGTGTACAAAATCATCTTTCATAATTCTTAGTAACCGTACACATATCTTGTGCACAAAAATAACATACACATAACCTGTGTATAAAATCATTCACTTTTCATTGCTTTCATAGCTTGGCTTGGTAACCGACCTTAACATATAATGCCCATAATAATATCCCCAAAACAGAACATCTCATCTGTATAATAATCATATAAACTTCGAAGTACTAAACACCACGCTCACTAGCCCTTCCGTCTAGTGAACATTCTGGGTGGGGGTGTTAAACCCGGTAGCTACCTTTAGGATTCGTGTAAATTAGGGCCATACCCGAATCTAATTCTTAGGTTACCAAGCAATAATAATCAGGGGAAAAATATTCATAACAATTAGTGGCAATTATCAAGTCCACATAATTCAATAATAATCCACAGAACTTTTGTCTGCATAATAATTCATTCGAGGAATGTTTTGCTTGTGTCTATCTCGTCAAACATTTATAAAAGCATTTCATGTATTCTCAGTTCAAAATATATTTCAAAAGCATTTAATAAAACAGTTGTAAAAATAGCGCATGTATTCTCAGTTGTGAAGACCCGTCCTAATCCATCCGGACGAAGTCCATATCGATTATAAACAATTCACAACAGTTGGTTACATCGCGAGGTATTTGACCTCTATATGATATATTTTACAAACATTGCATTCAATTTTAAAAGACAATCTTTCTTTACAACGAAAATTGACGGCATGCATACCATTTCAGTATATATCCAACTATAATTGACTTAATAATAATCTTGATGAACTCGACAACTTGAATGCAACATCTTTTAAAATATGCCATGAATGACTCCAAGTAATGTTTCTAAAATGAGCAAATGCACAGCGGAAGATTTCTTTCGTACCTGAGAATAAACATGCTTTAAAGTGTCAACCAAAAGGTTGGTGAGTTCATTAGTTTAACATAAATAATCATTTCATAATTTTAATAGACCACAAGATTTCATATTTCCATTTCTCATAAACATACGTCCCATACATAGAGACAAAAATATCATTCATATGGATTGAACACCTGGTAATCGACATTCACAATATACATATAAGAATATCCCCATCATTCCGGGATCCTCCTTCGGACATGATATAAATTTCGAAGTACTAAAGCATCCGGTACTTTGGATGGGGCTTGTTGGGCCCGATAGATCTATCTTTAGAGTTCGCGTCAATTAGGGTGTCTGTTTCCTAACTCTTAGATTACCAGACTTAATAAAAAGGGGCATATTCGATTTCGATCATTCAACCATATAATGTAGTTTCGATTACTTGTGTCTATTTTGTAAAACATTTATAAAAGCGCATGCATTCTCAGTCTCAAAAATATATATTGCAAAAGCATTTAAAAAGAGAGTGATGAAACTCACCTAATTTATTTTGTAGTAAAAATACATATGACTATATTGAACAACTGAACAATGCAGGGTTGGCCTCGGATTCACGAACCTATATCAATTATATATATTATAACATATTATAACATTTAAACAAGTTTTTATATATATTATTATTATTTATTAATAAATAATTTAATTATATCCATTTATATATTCTAAATAAATACTTAATATTTATAAATATTAGATTTTTATTAAAGTGTTTAATATAATGTATGTCACTTATGATAATAATGATAATAAGTTTAATAAAATTAATGATAGTAAAGATGTTACCTTTAATAATTCTATTAGTTTTAACAAAAACGACAGGTTTGAAAATAATGTTACTTTTAGTAATAATGGTATTGCTAATAATACCAACACTGATAATAATAATAATAACAATAATGATAAGTGTAATAATAATAATAATCATAATAATATTAAAAAATACTTGAATGATAAAATTAATAAGAATAAATATATTAGTAATACTTTTAAGGCTAATAATAATAATAATGGTTATA
This sequence comes from Rutidosis leptorrhynchoides, assembly GCF_046630445.1. Classification (NCBI taxonomy): domain Eukaryota; kingdom Viridiplantae; phylum Streptophyta; class Magnoliopsida; order Asterales; family Asteraceae; genus Rutidosis; species Rutidosis leptorrhynchoides. The sequence goes on along the minus strand of NC_092338.1, from coordinate 219,479,795 downwards.
ATACTTATAATTATGATAATACTAATAATAATACTTATAATACCAATAATAATAATAACCTTCATAATAACAATATTGATTGTAATCATAATCATAATAATAATAGTAATCATAATAATAATAATAATAATAATAATAATAATAATAATAATAATAATAATAATAATAATAATAATAATAATAATAATAATAATAATAATAATAATAATGTTAATAGAATTTGAAAACTACCTTCACTAAAATGAATTCCAAAAAAAAACATGCAGCCCCTGGACTCGAACCCGTGACCATATGCTAACCCGACACACCCTTAAACCATTCCTCCATGCTTACTTATCTGTTTTAAACCCAAAATGAAAATCTTAAATCCCGTTTTTCTCGTTTCCATCTTCTTCTTCCATCTTAAAATCGATCAGACCTCAAAATCAAGTAACAACGATTTCTACTAATTAGTTTTAAGTTTTAAACTTATACAGAAACAATTTGGAAGTGGTTGAATTGATTATAACTAAAAAAAATAATTAAAATAAGACTGAAACAGAAAATCAAGAACATACATAAACTTTAAATCGAATTCGACATTTTAGGCTGTTATTGGCCATGATTACTAAATGAAAAAGATTTTAAATCATCTTTATAAACTTTTTGGGTCATCGATTGTACTAAAATCGATCTCCAAAACATCAATTTGATTGAAGAACACTTGTTTGACTTTTTCAATCAGGAACTTTGACTCCAAAATTAACAATCGTTAGGAAAAACTGGAAGCTGAGATTTTGAAGATTGATTGACTAGTTGATTCCTAACCGGACTGTATTAACATAATTTGAAACAAATTTCGAATTCAAGGGTTTGCGAATTGAGTTTATAAACAGAGATAGCGAACAGAAAAATAAAAAAAAAATGTTTTGCTTCGTGGAGTGAACTGGTACCCGTTGTCACTGAATATTGGCGATATAAGTTAAATGAGTTCTCCTCCAAACACAAACTAATCGACTCCTATAATTGGCAATCACTCGACAGATTGTACAATCATAAACAGAAAATAAATAAAAAATTAAAAGTGGATTATGAGTTCTCACAGATTTTTGTTTTTAATTGATTGTCTTAAAGTATTAAGATTCGATTTTACAGATAAGAAACAAGAATCAACTGCAGATTGATAGACACAGGTAACAGATTGTACCATTTCCCATTTTTATATATAATTTATATTTTTATTATTAATAATTAATATTAATAATTATAATTATATTAATAATAATAATAATAATAATAATTATATTAATAATAATTTTGAATAATAATGATACCAATAAATAATAAAAATGATAATAATCATATTATTAATGTTAGTAAAAATAAAATGTATTATTTTCTAATAATAACAACATTAATATTAATAATAATAATAATAATAATAATATAAGTAATACTATTAAGGATAATGATATCATAATAATAATACTAATAATAATAATAAGAAAAATAGTTTAATTAATAAAGATAATGATAATGATAATTTTTGTAATCGGTATAATAGTAATAATTTTTAATAATCTTAATAATAATTAAATTTACAATTTTTCTAATAACAATGATACTAATAATGTTATTATTAGTATTTATTTTTGAAAGTAATAATGACAATATTAATAACTATATTTTAACTTGTAATTATTTATACAATTTATTAATTGTATCAACTTTCGCATTTATGTAATTTACATCATAAAAATGACAACACTCATATAATAATAATAGTGGTAATAATAATATTTGTAAAGATAACAATTTAAATTCATTAACTTTCATATCTATATAATACCATTAATAATATATTAATGATATTAAAAATAAAAATAATATTACTATAATAACTATATTTTAATTTGTTAATAATATATTACTACTTATATAATATTCAATAATCATATAACATTATCTAAATACTTTTATTGAATCTTATCATTTATACATTATAAATATATTACATTATTATTTAATCATACATAAAATATCTATAGTTCCATTTCTAATAACAACTTTTTATCTTGTATAATATTTTACATACTTAAGTCAATTGGTTAAGTTGTATTATATTATTTAGATTTATCATATAAACTGATATTTGTATATATATATATATAATTATATATCTAATTACAACATTCGTTCGTGAATCGTCGGAAATAGTCAAAAGGGTAATTGAGTACATGAACCTAATTTCAAAGTTTTTGAGACTCAACATTATAGACTTTGCTTATCGTGTCAAGATTAAATAAGAATTAAGTTTAAATTTGGTCGGAAATCTCCGGTTCGTCACAGTACCTACCCGTTAAAGAAATTTCGTCCTAAAATTTGGGTGAGGTGGTCATGGTTAACAATAAAAATGTTTTCATGACGAATATGAGTTGATATATAGAGTTTTATCATCATTGAGTAATATGGATAAAAATAACTCGATTATTCGAAGAGTACAAATGAATCTATCACCAAAGAGTGAAATAGGAAAGTAAAGATTCATATTAACTTTTGACAGAGTCAGGGTTGAATTCCAGAATTCAAGGGATTCAAAGAAAATCTTCGAAATCTAAAAGATTTGATTCTTCGGCGAATAAGGAAATTTAAGATCTCTATAATTACATACGGTGATCTGCCTCGATTACTCTGTCTAATATTTCCATTATAAATTTACCTTTCCCGTTCCATTAGTTTCCACCACTTCTATACCTTCTTTCACAGTTCATATATCCAAAAGATTATCATAATGCTTAATCCGGTTCTAATCCTTGTTCTTATTCTGACTATCGCAATGATCATTCTTCTTTTCCAACTCTCACCGGAAGAATCTATTTATTTCTACTATGCTCTAGGGATTATTGTATTTATAATCTTCCCGTGTCTTTATATTGCTATACGCACTGATATCCACAGTTTGTAATTTTGGTGTTGTTGTTGGGCTTTATATTTTCCCTTATATATCGGAGCTTCATGCTCTTGTTTTCTCTTCCCGACTTTAATCAAGCGAATAATGGTCCAGAATTCGTAGGTTATGAAGTTTTAAATGAACATGACTAATGTTCTAAGAGTGAAATTGTAATAGCACGATCTTAATTGGTTAAATTACCAAAGTTCAAGAGAAAAGATAGAACTATCAAGATAATATGTTATTGATATGTTCAGAAGTTAAGCAGAATGAAAGAGTTATGTAACATGGCACATGATGATGTTATAATCTGTGAATCATCACGTTTCATTAGAAACTCAGCATGACTTACTGTAATATAATCAAGTTGATCAAGTGTCATTATATTATACTAACTCATGCATCAGTTCCCAACACTACTTTAAAAACATTCATATTTTAAATTCGAAAGTTACAGAATATAGAAACTAACAGTTTCTATATGATGTAACACTGATAGGACAAAGAGATTAATGATTTCAGATAAGAATAGTTACGAAAATATCATCAGAAATATGGAGGATATTTATAATGAAAGATACGATGATATCTTGGAATTTCTAAGATCAGAGGATGATGAAAAATATTTTCCGCAAGGGTTTAGAGTAAGGAGCAAGATATTTACTAAAGACTTTAGCAGACATTGAATCATTTGGATTCTTTGAAGTCAAACTTATTCTTTGTGATTTATCCACGGCTTTCTTCATAGTTTCGCATAAATTGCTTTTCGGTACTAAATTTTCTCTTGAATGTTTCTAATATAATGATACACAGGAAGCACGGAGAGGTATATAATTTCGGACGAGAATATTTATGAAAATATCCTCAGAAATATCGATGATACTGATGATGATATTTTGTAATTTCTAAGTTCGATGGTTGATGGAGAAAAATTTTCCGCGAGATTTTAACATGACTTCGGAGCAAGATATTCTCTAAAGATTTCAACGGATCCAGAATTATCTGAATTCTTTGAATATAGGGTATGGTCCTTGTATTTGTCCTTGGTCTCCTTCATGGTTAACTCTATCCGTTTTCCAGTTCCAACGTTTCTGAGCTTTTCTAACATATTATTTTTTATCATCAAACTTCCGACAACTAAGGTCGTTTACGGTTGCCTACAGTTTCTGCTACTTCATTCAGATTTTTCAAAGTTCAATGTATTGGTTCGTAAGCTGGGTGCCTTTTCAAAATTTCAGAATTGAAGATTGTAATTCTAGAAGATAATTGTTATATGTATACATATAACTATTGATGTAAACATGCTGCAATATTTCAAAATACTGATTGCTAATTCCCGATGGTTGGTATAGTAATTCTTGTTATAAGATGTAAATGAGTAAATGATAGGGTTTCACTTGATATAGTGATTTTTTTTTTTGAAAAGTCAGAGATCAACGGAGTTGTTGGTAAATTTACTGCTAATGTGGTGAGATATAAACGGTTTTCCGGTATCAATGACGAAAGACAACTTATATATCAGGGTTATAATAAGCTAATCCGAGTGAAAAGTCGAAGTTGACTTGTTGAATCTGTGACAAAATTGTCTAATTTGAAAAAGAGTTGTAATGTTATTTTCGATAATAATAATGCCAAAGGAGCTAACACAGACACGTGTTAAACTTTTACTTAAGGTCCAGGAGTTTTCAGGTGCATAACTATATGCGTCAATCTTTTCTTTCATAGATGAAGTGCGGTTGGTTCATCCTTTCAATTGAGGTGTTTTTAAGAATCATGAAAGGTTTGAACGCAGATTAGAATTGTCAAGATACAAATGAGGTTTAAGATGAAATCAAATGGCAAACTTGAAGAATTGTTTAGTTTCATATATTATAATCAATATTTTAATTCATTTTAATTGTCCAATGTTATTAGTCCACAGTCGATAGTCCACAGTTAACAGTCTAACAATTTATATATAGTTTAATATATAATATTCGAATTAATTAATAAATATCGTGACCTGTGTACATGTCTCAGACTCGATCACAACTCAAAGTATATATATTATTTGAGAATCAACCTCAACCCTGTATAGAGAACTCGATCATTACTGCATATAGAGTGTCTATGGTGATTCCAAAATAATATATATAGATGCGTCGATATGATATGTCAAAACCTTGTATACGTGTCCCGATATTTAAAGTGCGTAAAATAAATATCAGAAATTAAATGACGATAAATAAAGTGCGTAAAGTAAATAACAGAAATTCAATGACGATAAATAAAATTGCGAGAATGTAAATTGCGATAAATAAACTGCGATAAATAAAATGTAATCAGTTAGCTAGGAACAGTTAGCTGAAACAATTAGCGTGGATTCTTAACAAAATTTTTCGTAGTTAATTTGTTTGTTTCTATCAAATTTTTATTTCGTCAAATGTTTTCTTCATTATGCCACTTGTTGGATTCTAATAAGTAAAAATCCAATTATGAAATTGAATGAAAATGGTTATTCTGTAGTGAACGGATTCGTATAGCTGTGGATGTAAGTAGGATGGTAATTGACCGTTGAATTAGATTCGAATAATGTACAGTGTAACTTATTAATGTGAAATCTGAATATTCCTCGGGTATTACCTACCCGTTAAAATATTTTTACCATTAACAGTTTGTACAAAAGAATTTTTAATTACAATCTTTATGAAAACATATATACGTATATATTTTCTTCAGATGCAATCATGGATTTAATGAGTCAATATGATATTAATCTCATTTGATTTATTGTTTGATCTAGAGTACATAATCTCTAAAACATTAGAGATTACATAATCACCATGAGGAACGAAGGTAATTGATGTAGAACGATACGTAGAACGATGATTATACTCGAGGTACATAATGAGATGTCGAGGCATGAATTGTTGATGGTACTGGTGCTGTTACTGATGGTACTGTTAGTGTCGGTGATGTTGCTGAAGCTGGTAAATTTTGCACCATATTCTCAAAATTGATTATTCGAGCGCGAAGTTCGTTGACTTCTTCTATTATTCCGGGATGATTGTCGGTCGGAACGAGTGGATGAATAAAGTTTAGAATTTTAGATAGAATACAATCGTGACGAGATACTCTGAAAATGAGTGTGAAAATGGTGTTTTGGATAGGTTCGCCGGTAAGTACTTCAGGTTTTTTTTTTTTTTTTTTTTTTGATAAGAGGTGAATTCGGATGATGGAAAGGATCACCTTCTTCTTATCTCCAATGATTAAGTAGATTACAAACTCATCAGATGAATTGGAGATGGCTGATTGATTGATTCATTCTGGTGACACCGCTTTCGGAGCTTAGGTGAATATTCACATCAGAATAGCTGTCGGAATAGCTATCGAAATCTTGAGGGACTTGAACTGGTTGAGGGATTCATCTCGTACGATCAGATGAAGTATTTTCGATAAGAAATAGATTATAGGATGTAGATTAGTACCCTGCAATACATAATTTACATATGCATATATAATACTAAAATCCCATAAGTTACGGAGGAATCTACGGAATATGTCAGGCAAAGTTTATAGTAATAGATACGATAAGATATGATTTAGCAGATACGCTAAGATGTGAATTTTGTCTGTACACTATTCATGCAATCAATGCAGCAAGACGTGTCTAGATTTAAGAATGATAAGCAGATATTTTTCTATGTATGATAAGTAGATGATTCCCAACACAAAATGATAAGCAAAACTTTTGACATGCAGACATGGTCGGAGTCCAGACTCACTAATGCATCATAACGACTTATCAGTTAGACACACAATTGCAGACCTGGTTCGCTAAGACCACCGCTCTGATACCAACTGTGAAGACCCGTCCTAATCCATCCGGACGAAGTCCATATCGATTATAAATGATTCACAACAGTTGGTTACATCGCGAGGTATTTGACCTCTATATGATACATTTTACAAACATTGCATTCAATTTTAAAAGACAATCTTTCTTTACAATGAAAATTGACGGCATGTATACCATTTCAGTATATATCCAACTATAATTGACTTAATAATAATCTTGATGAACTCGACGACTTGAATGCAACGTCTTTTGAAATATGCCATGAATGACTCCAAGTAATGTTTCTAAAATGAGCAAATGCACAGCGGAAGATTTCTTTCGTACCTGAGAATAAACATGCTTTAAAGTGTCAACCAAAAGGTTGGTGAGTTCATTAGTTTAACATAAATAATCATTTCATAATTTTAATAGACCACAAGATTTTATATTTCCATTTCTCATAAACATACGTCCCATACATAGAGACAAAAATATCATTCATATAGATTGAACACCTGGTAATCGACATTCACAATATACATATAAGAATATCCCCATCATTCTGGGTTCCTCCTTCGGACATGATATAAATTTCGAAGTACTAAAGCATCGGGTACTTTGGATGGGGCTTGTTGGGCCCGATAGATCTATCTTTAGAGTTCGCGTCAATTAGGGTGTCTGTTCCCTAATTCTTAGATTACCAGACTTAATAAAAAGGGGCATATTCGATTTCGATCATTCAACCATATAATGTAGTTTTGATTACTTGTGTCTATTTTGTAAAACATTTATAAAAGCGCATGCATTCTCAGTCCCAAAAATATATATTGCAAAAACATTTAAAAAGGGAGTGATGAAACTCACCTAATGTATTTTGTAGTAAAAATACATATGACTATATTGAACAACTGAACAATGCAGGGTTGACCTCGGATTCACGAACCTATATCAATTATATATATTAAAACATATAATAACATTTAAACAAGTTTTTATATATATATATTATTATTTATTAATAAATAATTTAATTATATCTATTTATATATTCTAAATAAATACTTAATATTTATAAATATTAGATTTTTATTAAAGAGTTTAATATTATGTATGTCATTTATGATAATAATGATAATAAGTTTAATAAAATTAATGATAGTAAAGATGTTACCTTTAATGATTCTATTAGTTTTAACAAAAACGACAGGTTTGAAAATAATGTTACTTTTAGTAATAATGGTATTGCTAATAATACCAATACTGATAATAATAATAATAACAATAATGATAAGTGTAATAATAATAATAATCATAATAATATTAAAAAAATACTTAAATGATAAAATTAATAAGAATAAATATATTAGTAATAATTTTAAGGCTAATAATAATAATAATGGCTATAATACTTATAATTATGATAATAATAATAAGAATAATAATACTTATAATACCAATAATAATAATAACCTTCATAATAACAATAATAATTGTAATCATAATCATAATAATAATAGTAATAATAATAATAATAATAATAATAATAATAATAATAATAATAATAATAATAATAATAATAATAATAATAATAATAATAATAATAATAATAATAATAATAATAATGTTAATAGAATTTGAAAACTACCTTCACTAAAATGAATTCCAAAAAAAAACATGCAGCCCCTGGACTCGAACCCGTGACCATATGCTAACCCGACACACCCTTAAACCATTCCTCCATGCTTACTTATCTGTTTTAAACCCAAAATGAAAATCTTAAATCCCATTTTTCTCGTTTCCATCTTCTTCTTCCATCTTAAAATCGATCAGACCTCAAAATCAAGTAACAACGATTTCTACTAATTAGTTTTAAGTTTTAAACTTATACATAAACAATTTGGAAGTGGTTGAATTGATTATAACTAAAAAAAATAATTAAAATAAGACTGAAACAGAAAATCAAGAACATACATAAACTTTAAATCGAATTCGACATTTTAGGCTGTTATAGGCCATGATTACTAAATGAAAAAGATTTTAAATCATCTTTATAAACTTTTTGGGTCATCGATTGTACTAAAATCGATCACCAAAACATCAATTTGATTAAAGAACACTTGTTTGACTTTTTCAATCAGGAACTTTGACTCCAAAATTAACAATCGTTAGGAAAAACTGGAAGCTGAGATTTTGAAGATTGATTGACTAGTTGATTCCTAACCGGACTGTATTAACACAATTTGAAACAAATTTCGAATTCAAGGGTTTGCGAATTGAGTTTAGAAATAGAGATAGCGAACAGAAAAATAAAAAAAAAATGTTTTGCTTCGTGGAGTGAACTGGTACCCGTTGTCACTGAATATTGGCGATAGAAGTTAAATGAGTTCTCCTCCAAACACAAACTAATCGACTCCTATAATTGTCAATCACTCGTCAGATTGTACAATCATAAACAGAAAATAAATTAAAAAATTTAAGTGGATTATGAGTTCTCACAGATTTTTGTTTTTAATTGATTGTCTTAAAGTATTAAGATTCAATTTTACAGATAAGAAACAAGAATCAACTGCAGATTGATAGACACAGGTAATAGATTGTACCATTTCCCATTTTTATATATAATTTATATTTTTATTATTAATAATTAATATTAATAATTATATTAATAATAATAATAATAATAATTATATTAATAATAATTTTGAATAATAATGATACCAATAAATAATAAAAATGATAATAATCATATTATTAATGTTAGTAAAAATAAAATGTATTATTTTCTAATAATAACAACATTAATATTAATATTAATAATAATAATATAAGTAATACTATTAAGGATAATGATATCATAATAATAATACTAATAATAATAATAAGAAAAATAGTTTAATTAATAAAGATAATGATAATGATAATTTTTGTAATCGGTTTAATAGTAATACTTTTTAATAATCTTAATAATAATTAAATTTACAATTTTTCTAATAACAATGATACTAATAATGTTAATATTAGTATTTATTTTTGAAAATAATAATAACAATATTAATAACTATATTTTAACTCGTAATTATTTATACAATTTATTAATTGTATCAACTTTCGCATTTATGTAATTTACATCATAAAAATGACAACACTCATATAATAATAATAGTGGTAATAATAATATTTGTAAAGATAACAATTTAAATTCATTAACTTTCATATCTTTATAATATCATTAATAATATAACTAATGCTAATATTAATTATTAATATTAACATTAGTATTAATGATAATAAAAATAATAATAATATTACTATAATAACTATATTTTAATTTGTTAATAATATATTACTACTTATATAATATTCAATAATCATATAACATTATCTAAATACTTTTATTGAATCTTATCATTTATACATTATAAATATATTACATTATTATTTAATCATACATAAAATATCTATAGTTCCATTTCTAATAACAACTTTTTATCTTGTATAATATTTTACATACTTAAGTCAATTGGTTAAGTTGTATTATATTATTTTGATTTATCATATAAACTGATATTTGTATATATATATATATATATATATATATATATATATATATATATATATATATATATATATATATATATATATATATATATATATATATATATATATATATATATATATATATATATATATATATATATATATATATATATATATATATATATATATATATATATATATATATATATATAATTATATATCTAATTACAACATTCGTTCGTGAATCGTCAGAAATAGTCAAAAGGATAATTGAGTACATGAACCTAATTTTAAAGTTTTTGAGACTCAACATTATAGACTTTGCTTATCGTGTCAAGAATAAATAAGAATTAAGTTTAAATTTGGTCGGAAATCTCTGGGTCGTCACATCAATCCCAAAAATGTAAAGAGTAAAAGGGAGCAAATGAACTCACCATACTGTATTTTGTAGTAAAAATACATATAACAATATTGAACAATGCAGGGTTGGCCTCGGATTCACGAACCTATATTATTTGGATATTTATTAATACACATAATCGTAATCGAATAAGTTTATATATATATATATATATATATATATATATATATATATATATATATATATATATATATATATATATATATATATATATATATATATATATATATATGTCTCATATATTCATTTTGTTTATAAAATTAGAAATTTTGTTATGTTACATGTTTTTAAATATATTTTTTTACAAGTATATATGTATATCATTGTTTGTAAAAAAAAAATATTGATAGAAATACTAAAATTATATTAATATTGACCAAAATTATAATTATTATAATTCTTAATTTTACTAAATAAGGTATTATTTTTAATAATTATATTATTGATAAAAAAAATAACGATATTAATAACTATAAAAATATAAATTTTTCGGTTAGTGATACTTAATATAATGATTTTAGTAATTATATATTAGTAGTACTCGTTATTTATAAATAATCATACTTATAATGATAGTTGTAATACTAATAATGATTATAATACTAGTAATAATACTAATAATAATGTTTCAATTATAAAATGAAACAAGTATTTATTTTAATGAAACTAATAATAATTTTTATTATTTTCATAGCAATATTAATGATAGTAATAATAATCATGATCCTAATGATGTTAATAATAATAAATTTAATACTTATTATTATGATAGTAATAATAATAATAATTATCATATTTTGTAAAAAAAAAAAATATCAATTACTAATAATAACATTAATTAGAATATTATAATAATAATGATAATAATAATAATAATATATATGAAATAAAAATAAAAGAAAATATGGTTATACCCTTTAATAAGTTTATAAAAAAGAATTACCCGCGACAGGGCTCTGACCCGAGTCCCCTCGAATACCCTCACTAACACTTAACCACTCTGCTGTATACGTCTCTCTGATTTAACTCGTAACCCAATTGTATATAACCCATTTTCTGTATTGTATCTTCTTCTTCAAACCATTACTCGACCAAAACCAAATCGTAAATTCTAGCAACTAGAAACTAAATAAGAGCTTGAATTAAAGTATGTATATGAAATAGAAATGATCCATGTGCTTGAACTGAATTAACAGCAAACAAGACAGAATAAAAAAAAATGTGAATCAGAATCAGTAACGCGAAGGACCCATTGAACTCTAAACTTGATTGTGAAATTCGAACGGTTTTAGATGTAACTTACAACATGAAAATATTTGATTTTCCCTCCTAGAAACTGACTGCATCATCGATTTAACAAGAATCATTAAAACAATTGCGAATTTTGTGATGAACACTTGAGTTGACTTTTCAATTAGAACTTTGACTCTGAAAATTCGATTTCAATTTGAGGAATTGGAATCTTAAATTTAGTAGATATCTTGAGTGAATGAATCCTAAACAAACTACATTTTTGGATTTTGATTATCGTTTCATTTTTGAATTTTTGGCCAAAAACACACGAACAGAGGGAGTACTTCGGTTTTAATAATAATAAAAAAACATATAAACTCTTCTCTTGTGATTTGCAGAAGACGCATAAATGGCATGATTGAGGTAGACAATTCTAATTAGAAGAAACAAAAACTAAAAAGCAGACAGCGAAAGATATCTGATTTCTTACGAATTCTTGACTTATGCGGTTATATTTAATTTACAATAATTAATTAATAATAACACATTAATAATAATATTGATAATATTATTAATAAAAATAAATACTAACAAAAATAATAACAGAAATAATCATAATATCAATAATAATAATAATATTAATATTAAAGTAATACCAATTATGTTAATAATAGATATAATAACAATACTAATAATAATATTAATGATAATGATAATAACTTGTATCTTAATAATAATAAAAATAATAAATTTTAATAATAATGATCCTAAATGATAAATGGTAGTAATAATATATAATAATAATACTAATAATAATAATAAAGATATAACAAACTTACATGTTTTAAATTTTTATATCTATCATAATAATATTAATAATAATGAGATTGATATAACTAATTATACTTATCAATTCTCATGTATATATATATATTTTTTGTATGGATAATATTAGTAATTCTGAAATCAATAATGATAATAAAAGTAATATAATAACTATATTCTAACTTATAATTAAATTTAATACAATAAAATTGCATATTATTAATTATATAATACTTATTATTATATGATAACATATTTAAGATGTTTATATATCATATATATATATATATATATATATATATATATATATATATATATATATATATATATATATATATGTATGTATGTATGTATATATATTAGAACATACATGTAATATTAATTGAGTACAGGATATATATATATATATATATATACATACATATATTTATGTTTATATATATTTAAATAATAACATCTTATTTATTTTGTATATTACATTACATATTTAATTCGAATGATTAAATGGTATGATATTCATTACTATACTCACTTATAATTTATTTACATATTTATTTTCACACAATTGTTCGTGAATGATCGGGCGTGGTCAAAGGTTAACTGAATTCATGTAATCAATTCAAGAATTTTTGAGACTCAACATTACAGACTTTGCTTATCGTATCGGAAACATATAAAGATTAAGTTTAAATTTGGTCGAAAATTCCCGGGTCGTCACAGTACCTACCCGTTAAAGAAATTTCGTCCCGAAATTTGAGTGAGGTGGCCATGGCTAACAATAAAATTGTTTTCATGATGAATTTGAGTAGATAAATAGAGTTTTATCACTATTAAGTAATAAGAATGAAATGATTTGATTACCTGAAGAGTACGAGTGAATTTATCACAGAAGTGCGAAATAAAGAAGTAAAGATTTGTATTAGCTTTTGACGTAGTCAGGTTGAATTCCGAAATTCAAGGGATTTAAAGAAAATCTTTGAAATCTAAAAGATTTGATTCTTCGGCGAATAAGGAAAGTAAGATTTCTATAATTAAATACGGTGATCTGCCTCGATTACTCCATCTGGTATTTCCAATATAAATTAAACTCTTTCGATCCATTATTCTCGCCATTCCTTTACTTTCTTTCTTAGTTCATACATCCAAAAGATTATGAAAATGCTTAATCCAGTTCTAATCCTTGATATTTTTCCTATTTATCATTTCTGTCATCCTCCTTTTCAATCTTCCACCAGAAAAATCTATTTACTTCTTTTATTACCTTGGGGGTGATACTATCATTAATTATACCGTATCTTTATATTGCTATTCGTATTAATATCCATGGTTTGTAATTTCTGCGTTGTTGTTGGATTTTATATCTTCCCTTATATTTCGATGTCCCTGCTTCTGTCTCCTATAATCATTGTCATCCACAGTTAATACTCTTTTTCTATTTGTTGCTATTCATACACCCATTTCTATTTCGAATTTTCATTCTTTCACTTTCTCTTTGCAAGTAATGGTCCAGAATTCATAGGTATGGAGTTTCGAATGAACATATCTAATGTTCTAAACAAGAAAGAACATGATAGCACGATTTGATTTTCAAATTTATCAACATCACGGAAGATAGAACCATCAAGAATATACTTTCTTGATATGTTCAGAAGTTAAGCAGAATGAAAGAGTTATGTAACATGGCACATGATGACGTTATGTTTTGTGAATCATCACGTCCCATTAGAAACTCAGCATGACTTACTGTAAGATAATCACGTTGGCCAAGCATCATTATATTATACTAACCCATGCTTCAATTCCTAACACTTCTCCACAATTCATTCATAATTTATACTTAGATTTTACAGAAGTTTCAAATATAATGGAATACAGATAGTACGAAAAGGTATATAATTTCGGACGAGAATATTTATGAATATATCTTCAGAAATATCGAAGATATTTATGATGATATTTTGGAATTTATAAGTTTGAAGGTTGATGAAGAAAAATTTTCCGCAAGATTTTAACATGACTTCGGAACAAGATATTCTCTAAAGGTTTTATCGGATCCAGAATTCCCTAGATTCTTTGAATATAGGGTTTGGTCCTTGTCTTTGTCCTTGGTCTCCTTCATGGTTAGCTCAATCCGTTTTTATGTACCAAATTTTATATCGAGCGTTCCCAACACACCATTCTTTATCATCAAACTCTTGGCCGTTTAGACCATCTACGATTTTGCTGTTTCCTCGGCATTTAATGTTATTATATCTGAATCGCCGATTATCAATCCGAGGTGTTTTCAGGAGAATTGTGTTTTTAGATGATTAAATGCTGATGGTAGTATGGTGGAATATAAAAGGTTCTCTGGTAACAATAAATGAGCACGCATATATCTAGGTTATAATAAGGTTGTTTTGAATGAAAAATCAAAGTTGTCTTGCTGGAGCTGTGACAAAATTGGCTATTTTGAAGAAGAACTGCAAAGTTATTTTGGGTAATAATAACACTAAAGGAATTAGCACAGCTACGTGTTAAACGTTTACTCAGTTTACGAGAGTTTTTAAGGTACATAACTATATGCTTAAATCTTTCCTTCCGTAGATGAAATGCGGTTGGTTTATCCTCTCGATTTAGGTGTTTTCAAGAATCATGAAAGGTTTGAACGCAGATTGTAATCATCAAGATACGAATTAGGTTTAAGATGAAATCAAGTCGCAAAGTTGAAGAATTGTTTAGTTTCATATGTTATAATCAATATTTTAATTCATTTTAATTGTCCAATATTGATAGTCCTCAGTTGATAGTCCACAGTTAGCAATTCAATAATTTCATATATAGTTTAATATAATATTCAAATTAATTAATACGTATCGTGACCCGTGTACATGTCTCAGACTCGATCACAACTTAAACTATATATATTATTGTAGAATCAACCTCAACCCTGTATAGCTAACTTCAGCATTACTGCATATAGAGTGTCTATAGTTTTTCCAAATAATATATATAGATGCGTCGATATGATATGTCAAAACCTTGTATACGTGTCCCGATATTAAAAGTGCGTAAAATAAATAACAGAAATTAAATGACGATAAATAAAACTGCAAAAATAAAAATTGCGATAAATAAAATGCGATAAATAAATTGCGATAAAGAAAAGGTAATACGGAATTAACAGTTAGCTAGGAACAGTTAGCTAGAATTTTGTTAGCGTGAATTCTTAATAGAATTTCTCATAGTTAATTCGTTTGTTTCTAACAAATTTTTATTTTGTCCAATGTTTTCTTCATTATGCCACTTGTTGGATTCTGATAGATCAAAATTCAAATATGAAATTGAATGAAAATGGTTATTTTGTGGTGAACGAATTCGTATATCTGTGGATGTAAGTAGGATAGTAAATGACCGTTGAATCAGATTCGTAGAATGTACAGTGTACTTTTTAATGTTAAATTTAAATATTTCTCGGGTATTACCTACCCGTTAAAATATTTTCACCAATAACAGTTTGTACAAAAGAATTTTTAGTTACAATCTTTATGAACACATATATACATATATATTTTCTTCAGATGTAACCATGGATTTAATGAGTCAATATGATATTAAACTCATTTGATTTATCGTTAGAACAAGAATATATAATCTCTAAAACATTAGAGATTACATAATCGCCATGTCGAATGAAGATAAATGATGTAGAACGATACGTAGAACGATGATTATACTCGAGGTATAGAATGAGATGTTGAGGTTTGTTCTGCAGATGTTGTTGTTGATGGTACTGGTGTTACCGGTGTTGTTGCTGAAGCTGGTAGGTTTTGCACCACATTTTCCAGATTGATTATTAGAGCGCGAAGTTCGTTGACTTCTTCCATTATTCCGGGATGATTGTCGGTCGGAACGAGCAGATGAATAAGGTTTAGGATTGTAGATAGAATATAATCATAACGAGATACTCTGGAAATGAGCGAAAAATGGTATTACGGATAGGTTCGCCGGTAAGTGCTTTAGGTTCATCATCAAGAGATAAATTCGGTTGGTGAAAAGGATCGCCTTCTTCACGTCTCCATTAATTAAGTCGACTACCAACCCAACAGATGAATTGGAGATGGCTGATTGGTTGCTCCATTTCGGTTACACTGCTTTCGGAGTTAAAGTCGAAATCCATATCGAAATAGATGTCGGAATAACTATTGGAATAACTATCGTAATCTAAGGGACTCGAACTGGTTGGGGGATTCATCTCATACGATCAGATGAAGAATTTTCGATAAGAAATAAATTACAGGATGTAGATTAGTACCCTGCAATACATAATTTACATATGCATATATAATACTAAAATCCCATGAGTTACAGAGAAATCTACGGAAGTTGTCAACCAAAGTCTACAGTAACAGATACGCTAAGATATGAATTATCAGATACACTAAGATATGAATTATCAGATACGCTAAGATATGAATTTTGTCTATTCACTGTCTATGCAATAGAGGCAGTAAGACGTGTCTAGACTTTAAGGATGATAAGCAAATAATTTTCGACACGAAATGATAAGCAAAACTTTTCACATGCAGACACGGTCAAAGTCCAGACACACTAATGCATCTAAACAACTATCAGTTAGACACACTAATGCAAGACCTGGTTCGCTAAGACCATCGCTCTGATACCAATTGAAATGACCCGTCCTAATCCATCTAGACGAAGTCCATATCGATTATAAACGACTCACAATAGTTGGTTACATCGCGAGGTTCATGACCTCTATATGATACATTTTACAAACATTGCATTCATTTTTGAAAGACAAACTTTCTTTACATTGAAAGTTGACGGCAAGCATACCATTTCATAATACCTCCAACTATAATTGACTTAATAATAATCTTGATGAACTCGACGACTCGAATGCAACGTCTTTTGAAATATGTCATGAATGACTCCAAGTAATATCTCTAATATGAGCAAATGCACAGCGGAAGATTTCTTTCATACCTGAGAATAAACATGCTTTCAAATGTCAACCAAAAGGTTGGTGAGTTCATAGGTTTATCATAAAACAATAAAATTCATTATTTTTATAGGCCACAAGATTTAAATCCTGCATGGTACAAATGGACCCGAATCCGATACCCACCTGTAATGTACATGCGATATCTTTTAAATACAGTACACCTTTCTCGTGTACAAAATCATCTTTCATAATTCTTAGTAACTGTACACATATCTTGTGCACAAAAATAACATACACATAACCTTTGTATAAAATCATTATCTCGATACATAACATTCACTTTTCATTGCTTTCATAGCTTGACTTGGTAACCGACCTTAACATATAATGCGCATAATAATATTCCCAAAACATAACATCTCATATGTATAATAATCATATAAACTTCGAAGTACTAAACACCACGCCCACTAGCCCTTCCGTCTAGTGAACATTCTGGGTGGGGGTGTTAAACCCGGTAGCTACCTTTATGAATCGCGTGAATTAGGGCCATACCCGAATCTAATTCTTAGGTTACCAAGCAATAATAATCAGGGGAAAAATATTCATAAAAATTAGTGGCAATTATCAAGTCCACATAATTCAATAATAATCCACAGTTATAAAATATATTTCAAAAGCATTTAATAAAGCAGTTATAAAAACAGCGCATGTATTCTCAGTCCCAAAAATGTAAAGAGTAAAAGGGAGCAAATGAACTCACTTTACTGTATTTTGTAGTAAAAATACATATAACAATATTGAACAATGCAGGGTTGACCTCGAATTCACGAACCTATATTATTTGGATATTTATTAATACACATAATCGTAATCGAATAAGGTTATATATATATATATATATATATATATATATATATATATATATATATATATATATATATATATATATATATGTGTGTGTGTGTGTGTGTGATTTACTAATCATATCATTTTTATATTAATAATATATATATATATATGTCTCATATACTCATTTTGTTTATAAAATTAGAAATTTTGTTATGTTATATGTTTTTAAATGTATTTTTTTACAAGTATATATGTATATCATTGTTTGTAAAAAAAAATATTGATAGAAATACTAAAATTATATTAATATTGACCAAAATGATAATTATTATAATTCTTAATTTTACTAAATAAGGTATTATTGTTAATAATTATATTATTGATAAAAAAAATAACGATATTAATAACTATAAAAATATAAATTTTTCGGTTAGTGATACTTAATATAATGATTTTAGTAATTATATATTAGTAGTACTCGTTATTTATAAATAATCATACTTATAATGATAGTTGTAATACTAATAATGATTATAATACTAGTAATAATACTAATAATAATGTTTCAATTATAAAATGAAACAAGTATTTATTTTAATGAAACTAATAATAATTTTTATTATTTTCATAGCAATATTAATGATAGTAATAATAATCATGATCCTAATGATGTTAATAATAATAAATTTAATACTTATTGTTATGATAGTAATAATAATAATGATTATCATATTTTGTAAAAAAAATATCAATTACTAATAATAACATTAATTAGAATATTATAATAATAATGATAATAATAATAATAATAATAATAATAATAATAATAATAATAATAATAATAATAATAATAATAATAATAATAATAATAATAATAATAATAATAATAATAATAGATATGAAATAAAAATAAAAGAAAATATGGTTATACCCTTTAACAAGTTTCTAAAAAAAGAATTACCCACGGCAGGGCTCGAACCCGAGACCCCTCGAATACCCGAACCAACACTTAACCACTCCACTGTATATGTCTCTCTGATTTAACTCGTAACCCAATTGTATATAACCCATTTTCTGTATTGTATCTTCTTCTTCAAACCATTACTCGACCAAAACCAAATCATAAATTCTAGCAACTAGCAACTAAATAAGAGCTTGAATTAAAGTATGTAAATGAAATAGAAACAATCCATGTGCTTGAACTGAATTAACAGCAAACAAGACAGAATAAAAAAAAATATGAATCAGAATCAGTAACGCGAAGGACCCATTGAACTCTAAACTTGATTGTGAAATTCGAACGGTTTTAGATGTAACTTACAACATGAAAATGTTTGATTTTCCCTCCTAGAAACTGACTGCATCATCGATTTAACGAGAATCATTAAAAAAAATTGCGAATTTTGTGATGAACACTTGAGTTGACTTTTCAATTAGAACTTTGACTCCGAAAATTCGATTTCAATTTGAGGAATTGGAATCTTAAATTTGGTAGATATCTTGAGTGAATGAATCCTAAACAAACTACATTTTTGGATTTTGATTATCGTTTCGTTTTTGAATTTTTGGCCAAAAACACACGAACAGAGGGAGTACTTCGGTTTTAATAATAAAAAAAACATATAAACTCTTCTCTTGTGATTTGCAGAAGACGCATTATATGGAATGATTGAGGTAGACAATTCTAATTAGAAGAAACAAAAACTAAAAAGCAGACAGCGAAAGATATCTGATTTCTTACGAATTCCTGACTTATGCAGTTATATTTAATTTACAATAATTAATTAATAATAACACATTAATAATAATATTGATAATATTATTAATAAAAATAAATTCTAAAAAAAATAATAACAAAAATAATCATAATATCAATAATAATAATATTAATATTAAAGTAATACCAATTATGTTAATAATAGATATAATAACAATACTAATAATAATATTCATGATAATGATAATAACTTGTATCTTAATAATATTAAAAAATTATAAATTTTAATAATAATGATCCTAAATGATAAATGGTAGTAATAATATATAATAATAATACTAATAATAATAAAGATATAACAAACTTACATGTTTTAAATTTTTATATCTATCATAATAATATTAATAATAATGAGATTGATATAACTAATTATACTTATCAATTCTCATGTATATATATATATATATATATATATATATATATATATATATATATATATATATATATATATATATATATATATATATATATATATATATATATATATTGTATGGATTATATTAATAATTCTGAAATCAATAATGATAATAAAAGTAATATAATAACTATATTCTAACTTATAATTAAATTTAATATAATAAAATTGCATATTATTAATTATATAATACTTATTATTATATGATAACATATTTAAGATGTTTATATATAATATATATATATTAGAACATACATGTAATATTAATTGAGTACAGGATTTATATATATATATACATATATATATATATACATATATATATACATATATTTATGTTTATATATATTTAATTAATAACATCTTATTTATTTTGTATATTACATTACATATTTAATTCAAATGATTAAATGGTATGATATTCATTACTATACTCACTTATAATTTATTTACATATTTATTTTCACACAATTGTTCGTGAATCATCGGGCGTGGTCAAAGGTTAACTGAATTTATGTAACCAATTCAAGAATTTTTGAGACTCAACATTACAGACTTTGCTTATCGTATCGGAAACATATAAAGATTAAGTTTAAATTTGGTCGAAAATTCCCGGGTCGTCACATCTTGGGACGAACTTAAAACGAATACTTACATTAAAGTGCTATAATAACCTGGTTCTAATTGCTCGTTAGTTGTGTGTACTTATTTGTAGTGTCTGAATCTGTGACGACCCAAAAATTTCTGACCGAATTTAAACTTAATCTTTATATGTTTCCGACACGATAAGCAAAGTCTGTAGTATTGAAATCTAGAACTTTGAACTATGTTTTTATATATACATTTGACCTTTTCCTACTCCCAATGATTCACGAACAATTGTGTGTAAATAAATATGTAAATATATATATATATATATATATATATATATATATATATATATATATATATATATATGTGAATTCTATACGTAAATATATCATATATTGTAAATAATAAATATTATAGATTCAATATATTATAATAAGTAAATATGATATAATTAATAAACTGTATTATATTAAAAATTAATTATAAGATTAAAATATAATTGCTATATTAATATTATTATTATTAATATCATATTATCTTTACCATTAATATTATTATTATTATTAACATCATTATTATTAATAATTATTATTACCATTGCTATTAATATCATTATTATTATTATTATTTATATTAATAACATTATAATAAAAATATCTAAATTTATAAATGAGTAATAATATTAAAGCAAATAAATATTAAAATCAGATACAAACAAATCTGTTATATATCGACATCCCTTTTATTTTTTTTACTTGATTTCTTGTCTGTTGGAATTATTCATGTCTTAATTTTGTTACTTGTCAAAATCAAGATTACAAATACAAACAAAATTAGTAGATATCGCATTAGAGGAATTATTCAAATCTGTTTCATGTCCCTATCGATCTTTATAATTCTTTCTGCTTCAATTATTCTATCAACATCTCTTTTTGCTATAAGACAATCGACTACCTCATATTTTTTGAAATTTCATTTGAATAACCATCACCTCTAATCTTGTGTACTTGTTGAGAACAACCCATCTTCCTCAAACGATCCTGTACGTCGAACAATATCTTCGTAAACCCAATACCACGATAACCATGACTGCTAATACTTTCCTTCTGTTTTGATCGAGTTAACAACATCCAAAAATCATTACCAAGCATTCCTGCAAGCCTACTTTGTTTTTCTGTTTCAGTCAGCACAATGGGTAACTATCTATCTTTCTGTGTTTTCATTTCTCGCCACTACTAATGAACACTTTATTAGACTGCTACAACTTCTGTTGTTATTTTCTGCTGTGAAACCATCACCAAACACCTCTGTTGCTACGTCTAGTACTTCTGTTTCTTCTTCTAATTTAAAACACTATAAACCTCAACCCAACATCAACTTTATGTATTTTTTTCTGTTTCCTTCCAAACTGTCACATGCCACCATAAATTACTGCTGTACGATTCAGTTTAATGAAGATGATAAGGGAAGAAGACGATGTACAATAAAGGAAGAAGATGATGATAGCTTGATGATGTATGATGATGAATATCGATATAGACTGGATACAATTGATTTTTTTTGTTTAGTTTTGCAGACTACAAATAATAAAACCCTTTAAAACAAATGATGCGTGTTTTTTTATTGGTTGGCCGATAATTTATAATGCAACACCACTTGCAATACTTCGAATCTTTTTTTTTTCGTGAATCAGATGAAACCTAACTTCCTATTGTGGGCCGTAAATTACTAGATAGGCACTTGGGCCGTGTTTGATTATGATGATTGGGCCACCATATTCTATATCGTAGTTGGGCCATCACTAGACATTGTTGGCCTGCTGCTGTATATATATTTTTTTAAAACGAGGGTGGTGTTAATGATTATGAGAGTTACGGAGTAATTAAAGAATGATAATGGTAATTGTATGTAATAACCATGAAGATAGTGATTATGTTATTAAGATTAGGATAATGATACTTATAGCTTTTGAGACGAATGACAGTGTGGTATGAAGATAATGATGATGATGATTAGTGTGATGATAAAGATCATAATGATAACGTTATGATGTGGTGATCATAAGTTTAAGGATGTTAGATGATACATGAAATCATAACGGTGATGACAACGAATACATGATGATGATGGTTAGATTGTTAAGATGATGGCAATATAGATAATAATTTTGATCATACACTATGACAAAACAATATTCGATGATGAAATGAGGTGATAAGGGATTGGTTAAAAGGCGTTATCGGGTTAGCGGGACGTCGCGGGTTCAAACCCGAACTTGGGCATTTTTTTAAGGGCTACTTCATTGAGGTAGTTTACTTATTACTTATTATTATTATTATTATTATTGTTATTATTAATTATTATTGTTACTAGGTTATTACTGACATGAAGAACATAATTATTAGTATTGTTAATACAATTAATATTATTATCATTATTGTTCGTATTAGTAATATTATTATTATTATTATTATTATTATTATTATTATTATTATTATTATTATCATTTCTATTAAAATTATTATCCTTAGTATTAAAATGATTAATAAAATTATTGTTATTATTATTACTAACACTGATATTAGAATTAACATTTTTATTATCATTTAGGTTATTATTATTAGTATCATTATTGAAATTATTATTAATACCATTTATATTAAAAAATTATCATTTTCAAAAGTATCATTTTTATTATCACTATTATTGTTATTATTACAAATAAATATTATTTTACAAAAATACATTACAAATATATTAATATTATATATTACTAAATTTTTGTGACATTAAGTAAGCTATATATAAAATATATTAATTAATATAAATATATATTCTTATCATATATAAACCTTGAAATAAATTTCTATTTGTAATATATTATGAGAAATGATAAATATTATATTATTAAACTACTTTAATAAGTATTTACTATATTAATATTAATAAATGTAATATAGAAATAAATATTAACTACCTAAAATACATAGGATAAATATAACTTAATTAGTAATATGATATGTAAATTATTAATATATCAACTCGTTAGTTGTTATTATATGTTTTAATATATATAACTGATATAGGTTCGTGAATTCGAGGCCAACCTTGCATTGTTCAGTTCCGTCGTATGCATATTTTACTACAAAATATCGTATAGTGAGTTTCATTTGCTCCCTTTTTAAATGCTTTTGCATTATATATTTTTGGGACTAAGAATACATGTGCTGCTTTTATAAATGCTTTACGAAATAGACACAAGTGATCGAAACTACATTCTATGGTTGGATTATCGAACTGAATATGCCCCTTTTTAGCTTGGTAGCCTACGAATTGGTGTTTATGATAATAATTGCCACCAATTGACGCGACTCCTAAAGATAGATCGATCGGGACTAACGAGCCCCATCCGAGTTACGGATGCTTTAGTACTTCGAATTTATCATGTCCGATGTGAGTCCCGGAATGATGGGGATATTCTATATGCATCTTGTTAAGGTCGGTTACCAGGTGTTCACCATATGAATGAATTTTAATTCGCGAGTTACGCATGTCAATATATGAAATCTTGTGGTCTATTAAAATGATGAAAATGAATGATTATGATAAACTAATGAACTCACCAACCTTTTGGTTGACACTTGAAAGCATATTTATTCTCAGGTATGAAAGAAATCTTCCGCTGTGCATTTGCTCATATTAGAGATATTACTTGAAGTCATTCATGACATATTTCAAAAGACGTTGCATTAGAGTCGTCGAGTTCATCAAGATTATTATTAAGTCAATTATAGTTGGATATATTATGAAATGGTATGCATGCCGTCAACTTTCGATGTAATGAAAGTTTGTATTTTAAAAAAGAATGCAATGTTTGTAAAATGTATCATATAGAGGTCAAGTACCTCGCGATGTAACCAAATGTGACGTATTCGTCCAAATGGATTAGGACGGGTCATTTCAGAATCTTGTATAAATTTAGAGGGTAAATGATGTATTATTCCACATGCATCATCAGCTCTGTTATTGGGAAGTCGTGAACCCCGATTCAGAGTACACTATTTGTGTTTGGTAAGAAATGTTGTCGGATACATATTGCATTTGTGAGAGGCACAATGGTTGTAGTAAGGCAACCTATGATATGGATTCCGACAGTCTCTCTTTCGTAATGGAAACTCTGAATGAGATACGTAGTACATGGTGGCATAGTACATGGTTGGCCCTGAGCTATGCCTGTGTTGTCACTAGCATTTAAACACTCTAAGCATATAAGGAGGCACAACAGTTGTAGTACTCTATGTCTCTGTCGTGTATGGCCATGGAAGCTAATATTTAGTGCAGATACAGTACATTGCATGATAATGCGATCTCAAGCATTGCACCCCGCTTGAGGGATTCTTAGTTAATTTAAGAATTGTTTTTTTAAACTCTATAAAGGATTGGACCGTTAGGATACCCGAAAGTGTCTATTGAGGTTACTGTTTAACTTGGTCATTGTGTTCTTTATGGTTCTTCTCTTTTAATTAAGGGCCTAACTGATTTATTAAGCCCAGTCATTAACGATAGCATTAGAAACTCATCATATCTCTCAGTTCAGGGATTCCTTCTATCTTTGCTTATACTTAAGAAAGTTTAGACCTTAAGGATCGTTAATATATCACCTCACCAGGTCGCTCCTATTTATGAGCCGTTAGTGTTTGCATGTAGTTCATGTTTCTCGGGCATCGAGGGTATGGGACATTGATGTCTATTCAGAATCTTCAAGCCTAACGTATTAACCTAGTGACATGTCAGTGTTCTGGTAGGGGCGGTAGGACTAGTATAACGGGTTTAAGGTCATCACCTATTCATGAGCCGACACCATACATTTTCAGCTATGTAACTAACAAAATCATAACATGCACTTGCTTTTAACCTTATATGAATTACAAATTTTAATTTTATCGCTTTCCTTTATTTATCTATCATAGAAAATAGAAAAACCCAAAAAACACTCAACACTACTCCTTAGAAATTATAGGCCTAAAAGTGTTTGCTACATCGATAGGTTCGATTATGTTGTCTTCTTAAAATGAACGACTCTAGGTCATACTTCCCTTACTCGTTCTTAGGTAGGAGTAGTAAATTTAGGCCCCACATACTATAGATTTAAAACCCATTCCTCCTATGATGAACCTCGATAGACGAGTGACGTCCTAACGACACCGCCGCAAATTAAATCGTCTGTTTTGGCCACACCAGTTATCTATATCTTATAAACTCATATACTTTAAAAGATAACTCATATGGTAATATCCATCATGTTCATTCAATTTAAATCATAATACAAATGGAAAATTACAAAGATCATAAAACAAAAATTACAAATGATCAAGAAAACCAAGTTCCATTCTTTATCAGATGGTTCTTATTTTATCTTGATATTAGCAATATCCATATCTGGGAAGAGCTCTAGGAGGTCTTCAATTCTGAGTCAAGGAGTGAATGGTGGAAGAATAATGGGTTCATGTATGGATGGGCCTGCACTAGTCTTCTTCTTCTTTTATACCTCAGCATCAACATCAACTGCTGGTGCATAGGTATACAAGGTGGATTTTCTAAAGAGTTCTTTCAATTTTGGTGTTAACATGTCTTTAAGATTACTCTTCTTCTTGCCTTTAAAGTATTCAAGTATTTCCATCCATTCAGAGTGAACATATAGTCTAAGATCATCCAGGTCAACTTCCTCAGATACATTGTTATATCTGATGACGTAGAATACTTTCTTTATGCTTTTTCGACACTTGATGATCTTTTCCTGATTTTGTCTTCGAGTCATCACATTGGAATATCGTTGCCTCATCAGTCTCTCCCAGGCTACATGAGATCTAGCAGTAAGAGGGTGTTCTGTTGTTTGTGCTACTTTCTTAGCTTCCTCTTCTACATCCATCTCCCTGTCTTGAGTAGTAGCAAGAGATTTTGATGTCTTAAGAGATTCTTCTTCTCTTTTTCTTTCTTGGGCAACCAATTTCTCTTCTTATTGTTGCAGACTTATTCGTTCACTCAGCTCAGTATCAGACTTCATATGTTGTTCCAATTGAACAGATATAATATAATCTTCATATGAAAGGTTCAAGTCTTTTGCTGCATCTACTGCAATCCTACCATCCTCTGTACTCATTAGAATTTATTACTCCGCGAAACCCATCTTGAGCTTTTGAGCTTCTCTAAAAATTTACTATTCTTTATCAGTGATATGTCTCAAGCCATTGACTCACAGTGTAGTGACTCGAACTTTTCCATGTTTATATATATTAAATGAAATTGATATTTACATGATTAAATATTTCCAACATGTTAAACAATCAAACTTGTTAAGACTTGATTATTTGAAATGAGCTTTATATAGACAATTGACCACCCAAGTTGACCAGCGATTCACGAACGTTAAAACTTGTAAAAACTATATGATGATATATATATAGATATGTATATAGCTAACATGATATTATGAAAAGTAAGTATTTCACTAGGTATATTAACAATGAGTTATATACATAAAATGAGACTAATGAATTATGAAACTCGAAACGATATATATAACGATTATCAAAGTACTTCTACTTAAATGAGATCACTTTATTAAAAATGTGTTAAAATTTGATTTAAAGTTTTCAACAACATTAAATGAGATCGTTAACTTAAAGCTTTCAAAAACAACATTCACATGTAACGACTAACGATGACTTAACGACTCAGTTAAAATGAATATACATGTAGTGTATTAAGATGTATTAGTAAAATTTTGAAAGACTTCAAGACACATATCAAAGTTCTTCTACTTAACAAAAATGCTTACAATTACGTTCTCATTCATTTTCATCAACAATTCTACTCGTATGCACCCGTATTCGTACTCGTATAATACACAGCTTCTAGGTGTACTTACTATTGATACATACACTCAATAATCTGATCTTAGCAACCCTAAATGACTCATCATCCATTATAGAAACATGTAGGGATTAACCTTTGTCATTTACCATGAATGATTAAGCTAAATAACAAAACTAGAAAAGCCTTTGTTGACTAACTAAAAAAATGTGGGATTAGCATGGATATATACATCCATTTCATGCTAGATTACTACATCATATTACTCTCTAAACACACACACTTCCACCTCTTCTAACTCTCATTATATTCAGCAAGTTTTGATCTCATAATCAAAGCTTAGATCACCGTAAAAAGAATCATTTAAGAACACATCAAGAACACTTCAAGAAACCTCTCAAGATTTCAAGATTACTTTCAATCTTTCTTATCCATTCAAAGTAATCATCTAAGATCAAGAAACCTTTGTTATTTACAGTAGGTTATCTTTCTAAATCAAGGTAATACTCATATTCAAACTTTGATCCAATTTCTATAAATATAAACTATCTTAATTCGAGTAAAAATCTTACTTGAACTTGTTTTCGTGTCATGATTCTACTTCAAGAACTTTCAAGACATCCAAGATCCTTTGAAGCTATATCATTTCTTATCACTTCCAGTAGGTTTACCTACTAAATTTGAGGTATTAATGATGTTCATAAAATCATTCGATTCATATATATATAACTATCTTATTTGAAGATCTAAACTTGTAATCACTAGAACATAGTTTAGTTAATTCTAAACTTGTTCGCAAACAAAATTAATCCTTCTAACTTGACTTTTAAAATCAACTAAACACATGTTCTATATCTATATGATATACTAACTTAATGATTTAAAACTTGGAAACACGAAGAACACCGTAAAACCTGACGTACGCCGTCGTAGTGAAACCGGGGGCTGTTTTGGGTTAGATAATTAAAAACTATGATAAACTTTTATTTAAAAGTTGTTCTTCTGGGAAAATTATTTTTCTTATGAACATAAAACTATATCCAACAATCATGGTTAAACTCAAAGTGGAAGTGTGTTTTTCAAAATGGTCATCAAGACGTCGTTCTTTCGACTGAAATGACTACCTCTTACAAAATTGACTTGTAACCTGTATTTCCGACTACAAAATTATAATTTTATATTTAGTTTCATAAATTTCAGTTCATTATGAAACCATAGCAACTTGAATCACTCAAAACGGATTTAACACGAAGAAGTTATGGGTAAAACAAAATTGGATATTTTTGCTTGTTGTAGCTACATGAAATCTGTAACAAATCTATTCTAACCATAACTTAACTAACTTATATTGTATTATACATGTACTCTAACATATTATGTAACCTTGATAGACCATAGACACATATACAATGTTTTGACATATCATATCGACGTCATCTATATATATTATTTGGAACAACCATAGACACTCTATATGCTGTAATGGTAGAGTTCGCTATACAAGGTTGAGTTTGATTCCAAAAATATATATACTTTGAGTTGTGATCTAGCCTGAGACTTGTATACACTGGGTCGTGGATTGATTCGAGATAATATATATTGATTTATTTCTGTACTATTAACTGTGGACAATTAGTTGTAGATTACTAACAATGGACTGCTAACTTAACAAACTTAAATCATTAAAACGTAATAAAAATGTTGTGAATATATGATGTGCGTAGAGGTGTATACGAAATAGTTATATATTTATAAGAAAATACTATTAAATACGATATAATTTTACACAAGATATTTATTTATTTATAGAATGGATATTCCTAAACCTTGCTACAACGCTTATAGGCAGTGTACCTAATCGTAGAGTAGTATAGTTTTTAGTAAGTCCGGTTTGTTCCACAGGGAGACGACTTATTTTACACTATATTTTTAAACAATTATATTTGTACAAAATATATTATATATAGTAATAATATATAAAAGGGAGTTTACCGTTTAATGACCGGTTTGTCGATTTTAAAACTTTAGTCGCAGTTAAAACCTAATGTAAAATATTAAATAAATAAAAGACTTAATTTAAAGCGTAAAATAAATAACGATAATGAAATTGCGATAAATAAAAGTGCGAGAAAATAAACTTGCGATAATTGAAAAGTACGATAATTAAAAGTGCAATTAAATACAATGACAATAAATAAAAATGTGATAATTAGATGTGCAATTAAATACAATAACATTAAATAAAAGTGTGATAATTAAAAGTGCAATTAAATATGAAAATAAAGGAATTATGCTTAATTAAACTTCCGTAATCATGATGTTTGACGCGTTGATTTTAGTTTTATGCCCATGGGTTAATTGTCCTTTGTCCTGGATTATTTAATATGTCCGTCTGGTTTTTGTCCATAACAGTCCATCAGTCATAAATATAAAGTGCGAGTATCCTCATCAAATTATCCTTATACCCGAAGTCAAATATTCCAACTAATTGGGGACTTAAACTGTAACAAGGTTTTAATACTTTGTTTAATAATTACACCAGGTTATCGACTGCGTGTAACCCAAGGTTTTAATACTTTGTTATTAATTATGCCAAGTGTCCTTGTACATAATTTCACCCCTGTTTTAATAATTCTAGTGACTATTAATCCATTCTCGTGTCCTGTTAAATGAATGATTATTCGTACATATAAATATCCCGCCCATCGTGGCCGATCGAGTGTATATGGTTATTTATAGGTACGTTCAATTGTAAATCTTTATATTAAAATTAACAAACTATCATTTAGTTAAACAAATATAAAGCCCATTAATAGCCCATAGTCTAATTTCCACAAGTGTCGTTCTTTTGTCCAAACCCCAATTATGGTACAAAGCCCAATTACCCAATTTTAATATTTTAGCCTAACATCACGATTACTTCGGTATTAAATAAGCATAATAATAACTTAAGTATCAGACATTAATTTAAAAAGGAGAACATAGCTTACATTGACTATTTATCGCGAAGTGTTACAAGGACAGAGCTCCGACTTTAAAACCCGTAAAATAACCTTTGCATAACCCAAAACTAATCTAATATAAAACTACACTGTACTATATATATATATATATATATATATATATATATATATATATATATATATATATATATTATTATTATTACAGAGGAGTATTATTATATCCCTTTTCTGGCCAAAATTCGTTACCTTTTATAGATGTGGTCTGATCCTGAGGCTCATGCGATCGCATGAGTTCTCAGTGTTAATCTCATGCGATCGCATGGCCAGCCTGGCCATGCCCAATTGCTTTGTTCGCTAGCTTGTCGACGTTATATTTAATTAAATATATAATAAATAAATAATTTATATAATTATTTAAATATTATATTATATTCTTGTGCATAGTAGACTCATAATTTTTGGTCCGTTGCGTCGGGCGTTGATAGTTGGCTCAGGTCCCGGTTTCGGATTTTCGAACGTCCTTTCGTATAATTTAATATCTTGTACTTTGCGTTCTAAAACTTGTACTCTTGTCATTTGTAGACGTTTCTTATCAATAATTTGAACCACTTGGATGATATCTTGTACATTTGAGCTTTTTGGACGTTTGCTTCTTCAAATCTTCGTTTTCGCCTTTTGTCTTTGCACTTATTTATTTAAACGAATATTACTTGAAAATAGAACAGTTGCAACTGAAAACTTTACATATTGGAAGGATATTGATACTAAATATATGTTTATTTGGAGCACTATCAAATATCCCCACACTTGAACGTTGTTTGTCCTCAAGCAATACAGAACTTTTAATAAAACATCACACGAATCACTTCTTTATTCTTCACACTTTGTACATCAGTGATTTCTATACGGCAGTATGAACAATGGTAGTAACGATGTGGTTTTCAGTCCTACATGACTATAAAAATTTAGATCCTTAAGGAAATTGGATCTTTATGAAAACATTTGATCTTTTGAAAATTCATTCTAGCTTTTACCCTAGATAAGTTTTTCCAGAATAACCCTTCTCCGGTGTTTGCAAAATATTTTTGTGGGTTTGGTGGGTTTCAGATTTGAAAATTTTAGCTCAAAACTTGCGGTTTTGTGTCACCTACTTGCTAACCTTGTATTGGGAAAGCAACACGTCCAGTATACTTGCTCCGAATATTACCTTTCGGTAAACTACCGTCCGGTTGTAAAGGAAAGCGTTGAACAATCAATTGTTAAGGCAATGTCCCATAACATGCTTTTAATTATGGTCTATAACGTGTCGGATGCAATTACTATCCTTGGTAGGAGCAATAGTAAATCTCACCCTATAATTTTTCGGTCTGGCACAAGGTCCTGTCTTTGACCATGCTATGCAACCACCGTTCTTACGGTTGACACCCGAATTGGTTCAGGTGACCTAATGAATTCTAGGTGAATTCCTAGGATTTTACGTTCAATGGTAATGAACGCATTAAAAATAGGTTTTCAGAAAACAAATCTGTTTTAATTTGATCAAAATATTTTCTCGTTCAAGCTCGAGTTTAGATATCATCGAATTCCATGAGTTTGTAATTCTCAATCTTTAAAGTCAATCTCAAGGATTGAGTAATATCAGTCTTAAAAGCTGATTTTTAATCTTTAAGGAGATTATCATTTCTGGGGGTCTGATTCATTAGTCTTATCAAGCTAATTTGCACGGCGCCCTCCCCATTTTACGATACAGATCCTCTCATGGTTAGGATAAGTCTGACCACTTGGCAACCCTGTTTGATGCTGAGGTCCGTGGATTTCCTGCTGATTTTAGAGATGACTTTTCTAGATTTTTCGTCAACCTACAGCTGGTCTGGACGACAACTTCTTGACCTAAATCAAGAAGCGCGTGTCTTTTTCGGAAGACTTTACTTCCTTTTAATGATGGAATTGATTCATCGTGTAGATCCGTCTTTTCTTTTATCTTTATTATAATATTGCGAGTAAAACAGTCAATTTAGTCCAAAACAAAAGCAACTGCAATAACTTTACAGAAATATGTGATAGATAGTTTTTTAATTGAATAACTTGGTACATTCTCCCCAAACTTAGTTTCTTTCTTTGCCTTTTTATTCTCCTTTATTCCATTTTAAATGAATTCAAGTGTTTTAGGTTGTTTCTCAATTTATGTCCTTTCCGAGGTAACGATAATTTCGGTATTAACACCTAGTTTTCATCGTTCATAAATATGTATAAACATGATTTTGAATTCATTTATTTGAAAATTTTTAAAATTTTCACAAAATTTGGCAAATAAACCAAGTGCAAACCCGAGAGAATTTATAACCCTTCCCCACACTTGAGATCATGCAATGCCCTCATTTGCATGAAATCAGACTTTAATTATAAATTCACGAGGGTGATAAGTGTAGAAAAGTGATTAAAAATACCCAGTTTGTAATTACAAAGCTCGTCGAATGATAGATGGCGCGCCTCATCGTTCATTCCTTCTTGTTTTATCACACATGTTTTTCTTCAAAAACAGTTGCTTTTCTGAACTGTTTGCTAATCTTTAAAAATGCGTCTTTTACCCTAATTTATTATGCATGTTTATTAACGAGTTATGCACTAACCCGAACCCCGAATTTAACGTTAAGTGGAGTTAGACTTCCCCATACTTAGCTGATGACATGTGAAGTAGGTAGAATAAGTTCCACGAATTAAAATAGTGAGCCAGTTATTTACATCTCGGGTGGTATAAAATATATCAATGGGTTTAAAGTTTAGACCCACCCGATCATCACTACTTAATTCTTTTTTAAGTGTAGCTTTTAGGTAATGGATATGTCTCTTTTCTGGTTCTTGGTCAAATGGATCGATATATACCGACATACATATTTCTATAGGGTGGATAATTCCTAACATTTCATTCCGTTTATTCTCGGGATCAAAGTTTTCACCTCTATTACCCAATTGGGTGAAATTCGAGGTGTCAATATCTATTACAGCTTGTAGTTCATCTTTGGTAGATGACTCGTCTATTGAGAATATTGGGTTGGAAGGTTGTGGAATGGTGAATTTCGGGATCAAAGCAAATTCTTCTTCATTAATCGGTCCCACAATTTTGGTCTCGGGGGTAAAATTTTCAACGTTATCGTTTTTCCAAGAGTACCAATTTGTCACCCTTACTTCTTCTTCTTCATCCATTGATGGATCGTTGATTTCGTCGGTAGAGGCTAATGTGTCGATATGTTGTGAAATTGGTAAAGCTGAATAAAAAGTATCATCGGGATAATTGGTGATTTCGGAGCTCTCGAATTCATCAAAATTCGATGATATGAGATTTTCTTGCACAATACTCCTCAGATCAACAGGTGTGTAATCTGATAGAGTTTCAGCTTGCCGATTTACAAACTCTCTCATTTGTTCATTTTTAGCATCGAGTTCTTCGAGTTTGATTTTCATATTGTCTAAAAGATTTTCAGACACATAATTTTTCTCGCCTTCTGGTTGTTGAGTTTGGATATATTCTTGGGAATAATCCCAATTTGAATTGTATTCTTCATAATCGTTCCATTCAGGTTCCGTGGGTGCATAATTTTCCATAGGAACGTAATAATAACATTCCCATGTTGAGTGATAATCTCCACAGATTTCACAACCAGTTATTGTTTCGTCATTCGTGATCCAAGATTGACCGAACGAATTGTCATCAACATCCGTTTGAGAGTATTGATTAAATTGATTTCGGATGTCATAAAGAGTTTCCAAAATATTCTCGAGATTTTCCATAATGCGCTTATTACCAAATTTTAGCTACAATGTAGTGCATTTACTAATTATCCTATTAGTTATAAAACTAAAAATTATATAAGTTATCAAATTAATAGACTTTTCTGATTTTGCACACGTTTCGAATAGCCAATAGATGCAGTAGGGAGCCAGAACCCTTTAAATCGGAAGCTCACAACTCAGCCACTAACAAATCCAACTATTACTACGAACCAGAAAATTTGGATGTCTATCAATTTAACCGCTTAAAATAATTTTTTGTTTGGAATTTTTTTTAGAGAAGAAAGTAGAAAATCTATGTCCTAAAAACTAGCGTGTCGAGAAATAAGAAAGAAAAAGATTACGTGTCTAAAAATGTCGAAAAATAAAAATAAGAAAGTAGCGCGTCGTAACTTAAAAGGTACTAAAATTTAGAAATGGCTCGCAAAATTCTAAAGCACCTGAATCTTAATTTAAAGAAAAGGCACTTAAGGGATTTTACGGCAAAGCCTAAAAATCTAGAAATAAAAATTAACTACGGCAAAATACTAGTCTTAAAACTATAATTACGAACGATAAAAATAAAAATATTACGAATAAAAATACAAATTATAACTAAAATGATAAAAATACAAATTTTATAAAAAATATTATTTTTATATATGAAAATATTAATCTATATAATTAATAATAATTAAACTTAATATTACTAATTAAAACTACAACAAACGCAACAACAATTGTTATAACAACCACAACAACCACAACAACCGCAACAATAATCGTAATCCCAACAACAACTACAATAACTCCCATAACAACTACAACAAACGACCCAACAACAACAAGCCCAACAACTATCTCAATAACAATAATGACAACCAAAATCAGAAAATTCCGTGCAAAAGGTGTGAAGGGTACCATCCGAATACTTTCTGTTCGGTATCATGTACCAAGTTTAAAAGAACGGGGCATAGTGCGGCAAAGTGTGAAGTTTACGGACCAAGGGTTAATGGAACAGAAAATGCCGATTTTACTTGTTTCGGATGCGGGAAAAAGGCCCATTACAAAAGTAGGTGACCCAACCAGGGGAATAATAATGGTCAAGGCCGGGGAAGAGTTTTCAATATTAATGCGGCAGAAGCGCAGGAAGACCCAGAACTTGTTACGGGTACGTTTCCTATAGATGAAAAACCTTCTTATGTTTTATTTGATTCGGGTGCGGATAGAAGTTATATGAGTAAAGAATTTTGTGCTAAATTAAGTTGTCCATTGACGCCTTTGGATAATAAATTTTTACTCGAATTAGCAAACGGTAAATTAATTTCATCAGATAAAATATGTCGGAACCGAGAAATTAAACTGGTTTGCGAAACATTTAAGATTGATTTGATACCAGTAGAGTTAGGGAGTTTTGATGTGATAATTGGCATGGACTGGTTGAAAAAGGAGAGAGCAGAGATCGTATGTTAAAAAAATGCAATTCGCATTGTACGAGAAGAAGGAAAACCCTTAATGGTGTACGGAGAAAAGAGCAACGCGAAGCTAAATCTTATTAGTAATTTGAAGGCGCAAAAGTTAATAAGAAAAGGTTGCTATGCTATTCTAGCACATGTTGAAAAAGTACAAACTGAAGAAAAGAACATCAATGATGTTCCCGTCGCAAAAGAATTTCCTGATGTATTTCCGAAAGAATTACCGGGACTACCTCCACACCGATCCATTGAATTTCAAATAGACCTTGTACCAGGAGCTGCACCAATAGCACGTGCTCCATACAGACTCGCACCCAGCGAAATGAAGGAACTCCAAAGCCAATTACAAGAACTTTTAGAGCGTGGTTTCATACGACCAAGTACATCACCATGGGGAGCTCCTATTTTGTTTGTCAAAAAGAAGGATGGTACATTCAGGTTGTGTATCGACTACTGAGAGTTGAACAAACTTACCATCAAGAACCGTTACCCATTACCGAGAATCGACGACTTATTTGATCAACTACAAAGCTCGTCAGTTTTTTCGAAGATTGACTTACGTTCTGGGTATCATCAAATGCGGGTGAAGGAGGATGATATTCCGAAGACTGCTTTTAGGACGCGTTACAGTCATTACGAGTTTATGGTTATGCCGTTTGGGTTGACTAACGCACCAGTTGTGTTCATGGACCTCATGAACCGAGTGTGTGGACCATACCTTGACAAGTTTGTCATTGTTTTCATCGATGACATACTCATTTACTCAAAGAATGATCAAGAGCATGAAGAACATTTGAGAAAAGTGCTAGAGGTACTGAGGAAAGAAAAACTGTACGCTAAGTTTTCAAAGTGTACATTTTGGTTGGAAGAAGTTCAATTCCTCGGTCACATAGTAAACAAAGAGGGTATTCAGGTGGATCCGGCAAAGATTGAAACCATTGAAAAGTGGGAAACCCCAAAAACTCCAAAGCATATACGCCAATTTTTAGGACTGGCTGGTTACTACAGAAGGTTCATCTAAGATTTTTCCAAAATAGCAAAACCCTTGACTGCATTAACGCATAAATGGAAGAAATTTGAATGGAAGGATGAACAGGAGAAAGCGTTTCAATTGTTGAAGAAAAAGTTAACTACGACACCTATATTGTCATTGCCTGAAGGGAATGATAATTTTGTGATATATTGTGACGCCTAAAAGTAAGGTCTCGGTTATGTATTAATGCAATGAACGAAGGTAATTGCTTATGCATCTAGACAACTGAAGATTCACGAGCAGAATTATACGACACATGATTTGGAATTAGGCGTTGTTGTTTTTGCATTAAAGACTTGGAGGCACTACTTATATGGGGTCAAAAGTATTATATATACCGACCACAAAAATCTCCAACACATATTAATCAGAAACAACTGAACATGAGGCAGCGTAGGTGGATTGAATTATTGAATGATTATGATTTCGAGATTCGTTACCACCCGGGGAAGGTGAATGTGGTAGCCGACGCTTTGAGTAGAAAGGACAGAGAACCTATACAGGTAAAAGCTATGAATATAATCATTCGTACTAACCTTACTACTCAAATAAAGGAGGCGCAACAGGGAGTCTTAAAAGAGGGAAATTTGAAGAATGAAATACCCAAATGATCGGAGAAACATCTTAATATTCAGGAAGACAGAACCCGATATAGGGCTGAAAGAATTTGGGTACCAAAGTTTGGAGATATGAGAGAAATGGTACTTAAGGAAGCATATAAAACCAGATAATCAATACATCCCGGAGCGGGGAAGATGTACAAGGATCTCAAGAAACACTTTTGTTGGCCGGGTATGAAAGTCGATATTGCTAAATACGTAGGAGAATGTTTGACGTGTTCTAAGGTCAAAGCCGAACATCAGAAACCATCAGGTCTACTACAACAATCTGAAATTCCGGAATGGAAATGGGAAAATATTACCATGGATTTCATTACTAAATTGTCAAGAACTGCAAGTGGTTATGATACTATTTTGGTAATAGTCGATCATCTCACCAAGTCAGAACACTTTCTGCCAATTAGAGAAGATGATAAAA
This sequence comes from Rutidosis leptorrhynchoides, assembly GCF_046630445.1. Classification (NCBI taxonomy): domain Eukaryota; kingdom Viridiplantae; phylum Streptophyta; class Magnoliopsida; order Asterales; family Asteraceae; genus Rutidosis; species Rutidosis leptorrhynchoides. The sequence continues at coordinate 219,441,303 of NC_092338.1, read as the reverse complement.
TGATAAAGTTGGCATGCTTATACTTGAAGGAAGTCATCTCCAGACATGGAATACTAGTCTCTATTATTTCTGATAGGGATGGCAGATTTGTTTCAAGATTCTGGCAAACGTTGCAACAAGCATTGAGGACTCGTCTAGACATGAGTACAACCTATCATCCACAAACTGATGGGAAAAGTGAAAGAACGATACATACACTTAAAGACATGCTACGATCATATGTTATTGATTTTGGAAACAGTTGGGATCGACATCCACCGTTAGCAAAGTTTTCCTACAACAACAGTTACCATTCAAGTATTGAGATGGCGCCGTTTGAAGCACTTTATGGTAGAAAGTGCAGGTGTCCGATTTGTTGGAATGAAGTGGGGGATAGACAGATTACGGGTCCAGATATAATCCAAGAAACTACCGAGAAAATCATTCAAATTCAACAACGGTTGAAAACCGCTCAAAGTCAAGAAAAGAGCTACGCGGACATTAAAAGAAAAGATATAGAATTTGAAATTGGAGAGATGGTCATGCTTAAGGTTTCACCTTGGAAAGGTGTTGTTCGATTTGGAAAACGGGGAAAACTAAATCCAAGGTACATTGGACCATTCAAGATAATAGATCGTGTCGGACCAGTAGCCTACCGACTCGAATTACCTCAACAACTAGCCAACGTACATAACACTTTCCACGTTTCGAATTTGAAGAAATGCTTTGCTAATGAAGATCTCACCATTCCTTTAGACGAAATTAAAATCAATGAAAAACTTTAATTCATTGAAGAACCCGTCGAAATAATGGATCGCTAGAGGACCCGAGTTCACCTGGGAAAGTGAAGATCAGATGAAGAAGAAATATCCTCACTTATTTCCAGAAGATACATCAACACCTCTAACTGCTTAAAATTTTGGGACGAAATTTATTTAACGGGTAGGTACTGTAGTGACCCGAACTTTTCCATGTTTATATATATTAAATGAAATTGATATTTACATGATTAAATATTTCCAACATGTTAAGCAATCAAACTTGTTAATGTAGAGACCCGTCCTAATCTATCTGGACGAATACATTATATTTGGTTACATCGCGAGGTACTTGACCTCTATATGATACATTTTACAAACACTGCATTCGTTTTTAAAAGACAAACTTTCATTTCATCAAAAGTTGACGTATGCATACCATTTCATAATATATCCAACTCTAATTGACTTAATAATAATCTTGATGAACTCAACGACTCTAATTCAACGTCTTTTGAAATATGTCATGAATGACTCCAAGTAATATCTCTTAAATGAGCAAATGCACAGCGGAAGATTTCTTTCAAACCTGAGAATAAACATGCTTTCAAGTGTCAACCAAAAGGTTGGTGAGTTCATTAGTTTATCATAATCAATCATTTCCATTTTTTTAATAGACCACAACATTTCCTTTATTCAATAATCATACACTCACAAGTGTTTAAAATTATTCATATGGATTGAACACCTGGTAACCGACATTAACAAAATGCATCTAGAATATCCCCATATATAAATATCGAAGTACTAAAGCAGTTCAAATTCTCTGACTAGGGCGTGTCAAATCCCATAGATCTATCTTTAGGATTCGCGTCAATTGGTGGCAATTATAATAAACACTAATTCTTAGGCTACCAAGTTCAACAAGGGCGATATCCGGTATAACAATTCAACCATAGAATGTAGTTTCGATTTCTTGTGTCTATTTCGTAAAACATTTATAAAAGCAGCGCATGTATTCTCAGTCCAAAAAATATATATATTGCAAAAGCATTTAAAAAGGGAGCAAATGAAACTCACAATACGATATTTTGTAGTAAAAATATGCATACGACTAAACTGAACAATGCAAGGTTGGCCTCGGATTCACGAACCTATATCATTTATATATATATTAACACATATAATAGTAATTGAACAAATTTACATATTATTAGTGATATAGTTGTTATTTTAACGTTTCATTAATAACCTCATTCGATATATTTATTTTTTATATACATTAACTAGATAATTGATATTTATTACAAAAAAAATATTAATATAGTCTTGTTTTATGTCATAAATATATTTTATATAGAAAAATCTTTATTTGATGTATTAATAATACTAATAATGATAAAAATCATGATAAATCTAATAATAATAATAATGTTAATAAAAATGAAAATACTTTTAATATTAATAATAATGATAATACTACTAAAAATATATAAAAATGTTATATGTTAATAATAATAATATTTGTGATAATAATAATGTTAATGCTATTAATAATAATAATAATAATAATAATAATAATAATAATAATAATAATAATAATAATACTTTTAATAAAAATAACACTAATAATAATTAATAATAATAATAATAATAATAATAATAATAATAATAATATTATTATTATTAATAATAATAAGATGATGATATTAATAAATGAATAGATAAGTAACTACTTCAAAGGAGTGGTCCTAAAAAAATGCCCAAGTCCGGTTTTGAACCCGCGACTTCCTGCTAACCTGATAATTCGCCTAACCATCGCTCTATCCGTGTGTTTCTAATTCAACTAGGATTTTATATCCTTTTAACCCTTTTTCTGTTTCCATAAACTTAATTTTATTACCGTCATTGTTTTCATCGTTAATACATACCATTATCATTAAATAGGATCATCTTCCATAATCGTCATCCTAACCTTCATCATCATAACCATTATAACCTCACAATCATCCCCGACTTTATCATGATCATAATCATCATCATCTTAATCATCTCATTTAAACTATCATTTTTATCTATTCGTCATTCATCATCTTTATCATAACCCGACCTTAACCATAAGGACGAATACAATAACATATGATTTCATCGCGAGGTATTGACCTCTATATGCGACATTTTTCAAAAAATTGTATTCGTTTTTACAATACAAACCATAGATTTTATTACAAATACGAGGTTTAAACAACTTAATAATGATTATCGTTTAGCGATAATCTTAGACTTACAAACTTTACATGTGATAATAACAATACGACCTCCAACATATTTTACATTACAAATCCTCCGATATGCAGTTTTATTTTTGACACAAATATGCATACTCAAGATCTTGCTTAAATTCAACATGTTGCAGCGGAAGCTTTTAGTTATCACCTGAGAATAAACATGCTTAAAACGTCAACATAAAGTTGGTGAGATATAGATTTAATGCCGGCAGCGTTATGAATATAGACCACAAGATTTCATATATAAACATTTTAATAAAAATATTCTAAGTTGTTGAGCACTTGATAACCATACTTAACATTTAATCAACGTCGCATATTCCCTTTATTATGAAATCTTACTACACCGTACCAAGTGTAGTCACCGAAACGAAGTACCGTGCAAAAGTTGAATACTGGTCGTCCAGTCCGGTTGGGGTTGTCAGGCCCGATAGATCTATCAACAGGATTCACGTTTACAATACCTCATGTAAATAATAGTTACCAAGTTACAGGGAAGTATGCCAGTGGTACAACTCAACGTAGAATATATATTTTTTATCACTTGTGTCCATAACGTAAATCATAAAATGCATGTATTCTCATCCCGAAATATTTAGAGTTTAAAAGTGGGACTATATACTCACTTTTGCCTTGAAGGTATTTATCACGACTTGGTCTCCGATAGATATCACGAACCTAACCATATATAATATATCAACATATTTTCCTTTTAAGTAATCATTATATATATATATATATATATATATATATATATATATATATATATATATATATATATATATATATATATATATACTTTTAATACTTTAATATTTTCTTAGTCCGTAGTTAGCAGTCCGATGTTAGTGGTCCATAATTAGTTGCTTAAATAAAATTAATAAAGACCCCATCGTATTCGTATTGATCAGAATTAATCTTGACCCATGGTACCATGTTGTCAAATGACGTGTTGCGTACATAAAGTACCGTGTTGTTAAATGACTTGTTGCGTACAATCATGAGGTCTTATGATTAATCTTTTCGTGTTGTTTACGGGTGGTCCTGAAATATATAAAATCAAATCATAAGTAAATATATATGAAATATTCTCCAAATATTTTCGTAGCTAAACTAGCTTCGCATACCCGATCTTGTTTTAGTCGTAGTTTCTTCATTACAACTCCGTTTTTGTTGGTTCAACTTGCCACTTCCTTGGATCGAGTCAAATTTTAAGAATATGAACTGAAAATACCATAGGTTGTATTCAAAATCACAGGTTATAGGTCAAACTTTGGTGAAACTTATGAAAGTGATCATTTTCCATCATAAAAACAACATTTAATGATCATTTTTCTAAAAATACTTACACTTTGAGTTAAACCATGAAATTTTTATGTGTTAACATATTCATAAGAAATATCATTTTTCCAGAATATGAACTTAAAATTCAAAGCTTAAGATGGTTTTTAATTATCCAACCCAAAACAGCCCCCGGTTGCACTCCGACGACGTAGATTCAGTTTTTAAGGTGTTCTTTGTAAAATCAAGTTATATCTTGTTAAGTTAGCATATCATTATGATATATTACAGGTCTTGAAGTGTTTTAAAATTCAAGTTAGAAGGATCTATTTAGTTTGCGAACAAGTTTGAAATCATTCAAACTATGTTCTTGTTGTTAAAATTTTATACCACAAAATAAGATAGCTATATGAATATGAATTGAATAAGATTATGAATAAGGTTACTACCTCAAGTTACTTAGACAAAGTTACTGTAAGAGATGAGAAAAATCCTAGAATCAAAAGAGTGGTGGAGTTGGATTGAAAGGTTGGAAGTAAACTTGTTTACTTGGAAGGATTTTTGAAGTGTTCTTGAATGGATTTTCTTATGATGATTAAGGGTTGTTTTTGAAGATAGATCTTCATGGTTATTTTCTGAGATTGTGAAGAACACTTAAGGTTCCTAAGAGTGTGTTTTTGATTAAAGAAAATGTGTAGTAAAAATGAAAATGGAATGGAGTATAAATGGTGGTGAAAAGATGTATAAATTTGTAATATTGTGCAAAAGTCTTGTAATATGCCAAATTGATTAATCATGCATGCTAAGATCCAAAATTGGCTGACTCATGACTGCAAATAAAGTGATTGTGATGTGTATATACCAATAGTAAATACGTATAGAAGCTGGGTATGATACGGGTACATATACCCTAGATATACGTATAAAAATCTTGAGAAAATGGAACGAGGATTCAAATATAGCTATCTTTTGTAAATATACTTATATTGTTTTATGTATATAAATCCTTTAAAAGTGATAAAATACATATCTATATGATACATGTATAAGCATTATAAGTTTTAAGTATTTAAGTCGAAGAACGTCACATATAGTTATCGTTTTGAAAACTTAAGTTAGTAGTCTCAAAATATACTTAAACTCATTTTTATTAGTACACAATGAGATGTTAAAACATTCTTAGATCATGTTAAATATATAAAAATACATATATATACACAAACGTATAATTATCGTATGTTATATAGTTCGTGATATTATCGGTCAAATTGGACGGTCAAACGTTGTGTAAAACTCTTTTCAAAAACATAAGTCTCAACAATTTAGATTGCTTATCATGTTGGTAAGGTTTAATTTATATAAATATTAATCTTATAAGTGTAAAATGATCGGAAAAATCCGGGTCGTTACAGTACCTACCCGTTAAATAAATTTCGTCCCGAAATTTTAAAGTTGTACCTATTTTGCGTTCTCGGGAAACAAATGTGGGTACTTTTGTTTCATCTGATCCTCTTGTTCCCAAGTAAACTCGGGACCTCTTCGAGCATTCCAACGAACCTTAACGATTGGTATGTTGCTCTGCTTGAGCCGTTTAACTTCACGGTCCATGATTTCGATTGGTTCTTCTATGAATTGTAGTTTCTCATCGACTTGGATTTCTTCAAGAGGAATGGTGAGATCTTCCTTTGCAAGACATTTCTTGAGATTTGAGACATGAAATGAATTATGTACTCCGGCGAGTTGTTGTGGTAACTCGAGTCGATAGGCTACCGGTCCGATGCGTTCGATGATCTTGAACGGGCCTACATACCTTGGGTTCAGTTTACCCCTTTTACCGAAACGTATTACACCTTTCCAAGGTGACACCTTTAACATAACCATGTCACCGATCTGAAACTCTAATGGTTTCCTTCGGACATCGGCGTAGCTCTTTTGGCGACTACGGGCTGTTTTCAATCTCTCCTTGATTTGTACTATCTTCTCAGTCGTTTCGTGTATGATCTCGGGACCAGTTAATTGTCGATCTCCTACTTCATTCCAACAGATAGGGGATCTACACTTCCTTCCATACAGTGCTTCAAATGGTGCAGCTTTAATGCTCGCATGATAACTGTTATTATACGAGAATTCTGCTAATGGTAGATACTTATCCCATCCGTTTCTAAAATCAATCACACATGCCCTGAGCATGTCTTCAAGAGTCTGAATTGTTCTTTCACTCTGCCCGTCAGTTTGTGGATGATATGCGGTGCTCATATCCAAACGAGTTCCCAGGGCCTCCTGTAGTGATTGCCAAAACTTTGATGTAAATCTACTATCACGATCGGATATAATGGAAATAGGTATTCCATGCCTTGAAACAATTTCCTTTATGTATAATCGTAATAGTTTCTCCATTCTATCTGTTTCCTTTATAGGCAAGAAATGTGCAGATTTGGTGAGACGATCAACTATTACCCAAATGGTGTCATAACCCCAGGCAGTCTTAGGTAACTTTGTGATGAAATCCATGGTAATACCATTCCATTTCCATTCTGGAATTTCTGGTTGTTGAAGTAACCCTGACGGCTTCTGGTGTTCAGCTTTGACTTTGGAACAAGTTAAACATTCCCCAACATATGTTGCAACATCTGTCTTTAAATTAGGCCACCAATAATGCGTCTTAAGATCTTGATACATCTTTCCAACTCCAGGATGTATCGAGTATCTTGTCTTATGTGCCTCGTTCAATATCAACTTCCCTAATCCACCCAACTTTGGTACCCAAATACGGTTTGCAAAATATCGAATTCCGTCTTCCCGTATAACGAGTTGTTTCCCATACTCCTTCATTATTTCATTTCCTATGTTTTCTTTAGTAAGAGCTTCTCGTTGAGCCTCTTTGATTTGTGAGCTGAGATTCATGCGAATTTTAATGTTCATCGCTCGTACTCGAATTGGTTCCCGTTCCTTTCTGCTTAGAGCGTCGGCCACTACATTCGCTTTCCCGGGATGATAGCGAATCTCACAATCATAGTCGTTTATCAGCTCGACCCACCTACGTTGCCTCATGTTCGGCTGTTTCTGATCAAAAATATGTTGAAGGCTTTTATGATCAGTAAACACAGTGCATTTAACCCCATATAAATAGTGTCTCCATATCTTAAATGCAAACACTACTGCTCCTAATTCTAAATCATGCGTCGTATAATTCCACTCGTGAATCTTCAATTGTCGAGATGCGTATGCTATAACTTTCTTCCGTTGCATAAGGACGCAACCAAAACCTTGTCGCGAAGCTTCACAATATATCTCAAAATCATCGTTCCCTTCAGGTAACGATAAAATAGGTGCTGTAGTCAACTTCTTCTTCAGTAATTGAAATGCACTTTCCTGCTCAGAAGTCCATTCGTACTTCTTCCCTTTTTGCGTTAACGCTGTTAATGGTTTAGGTATTCGGGAAAAATCTTGAATAAACCTTCTATAATAACCAGCTAAACCCAAAAATTGGCGTATCTGCATTGGTGTCTTAGGAGTCTCCCATTTTTCAATGGCCTCAATTTTAGCTGGATCAACCTGAATTCCTTTGCTACTAACAACGTGGCCAAGAAATTGCACTTCTTTCAACCAAAATGCACACTTAGAAAATTTGGAGTATAACTGTTCTTTTCTTAACAATTCTAATACCAACCTTAAATGCTGATCATGCTCTTGCTCACTTTTGGAATAGATAATAATATCGTCAATGAAAACGATAACAAACTTATCTAAATACGGACTATAAACTCGATTCATGAGGTCCATGAATACAGCTGGCGCATTAGTCAACCCAAACGGCATAACCAAAAATTCGTAATGACCATAACGTGTCCGAAAAGCAGTTTTCGGAATATCTTCTTCTTTGACACGTAATTGATGATAGCCTGATCTTAGTCAATTTTCGAGTACACACATGATCCTTGCAGTTGATCAAATAAGTCGTCAATTCTCGGTAGTGGATACCAATTCTTGATAGTTAACTTATTTAATTCACGATAATCTATACACATCCTAAAAGATCCATCATTCTTCTTGACGAATAAAATCGGAGCTCCCCACGGTGAAGTACTTGGTCGTATGAATCCACGGTCCAGTAATTCTTTTAACTGACTCTGAAGTTCTTTTAACTCAGATGGTGCAAGTCTATATGGAGCACGAGCCACTGGTGCAGCTCCTGGTACTAGATCTATTTGAAATTCTACAGATCTAAATGGAGGTAATCCCGGCAACTCTTCCGGAAAGACTTCAGGAAAATCTCTTGCGACAGGCACGCCATTGATGCTCTTCACTTTTTCCTTCGTTTCGACTTTATTAACATGTGCTAAGATAGCATAACACCCTTTCTTCAAGCACTTTTGAGCTTTCAAACAACTAATGAGTTTTAGCTTTGAGTTACCCTTCTCTCCATAAATCATTACTGGCGTTTTATCCTTACGAGGAATGCGAATTGCCTTCTTGGCACACACAACTTCAGCTCCTATTTTGGACATCCAGTCCATGCCGACTATTACATCAAAACTTCCTAATTCTACGGGTATCAAATCAATCTTAAATATTTCTCCGGCTAAATTTATTTTACAATCACGGAAAATTTTATCGGCTTTAATTAGTTTACCATTAGCTAACTCAATCATGTACTTAGCATCTAGAGGTAATGATGAACAATTCAATTTAGCGTAAAAGTCTCTACTCACATAACTTCTATCGGCACCAGTATCAAATATAATAGATGCGGATAAGTTATTAATGGTAAACGTACCCGTAACAAGCTCCGGGTCTTCACACGCCTCTCTAGCATTAATAACAAATGCTCTTCCACGTGAAGATCCATTATTCTTCTCTGGATTCGGACACTGGCTCTTATAATGACCCTGTTTCCCACACCCATAACAGGTAACAGTGGCCAAGGCAGTTCTATTTGCATTAGTGGCAGGAGTCTTGGTGCCATTTGTATTTGTAATGTGATGACCCGAAAATTTCCGATCAAATTTAAACTTAATCTTTATATCTTTGACACGATAAGCAAGGTCTGTAATGATGAGTCTCAAATTTTTTTTTAACTATTTTCGTACATTCATTTGACTTCGACCATTCCCGACAATTCACGAACATTTGTGTGTAGATAACATGAATAAATATATAAATATAAAAATAAAAATAAATATATATTATGAATTGAAATAATAAAAATATAATATAATTATGTAGATTTAAAATGTAAAATAATAATTAAAATAAATAAGTTACTATCAAAATGAATATATATACATATACATAACTACATATATAAATCTATATATAATTTCTATTAATGGTATTAATATTAGTATTATTATTAGTATTAATAAATATTATTATTATTATTATTATTATTATTATTATTATTATTATCATTATCATTTTTAACAATATTAATATTATCATTAAAAGCAACATTTATTATTAATCTTATAAAAAAATAAAATTTTTATTAACTTTACTAAAATTATGATTTAAATGAATTATTGGTTATTAATATAGTTTTTCAAAATTACCATTTTAATATTTTTTTTATATATCATTCCTATTATTAGTATTATTTGATTTTTAATATTATAATTACTTCAATTATTATTATTATAATTGTAATTATTATTAATATAATTATTAATTAGTAATATTAATAAAAATCATATGTAGCATATTAGAATCAAAAATTCAGTTCTACATCTTTTTCTAACTGTATATGATTTGTACTTTTTGGAATATGATTACTAAAATTAATCCATGAATTAGTACGATGTTGAATTGAGCTATCACTTTATTATTATTATTATTATTATTTTCTTTTCTTCCTTGATGTAATTTTTGTCTCCAAAGTTGTTACCCGTCTATATCACTTATACTATGGACAAAATGATCATATCATCTCTACTAAGTTTCAACCAAACAATATCTATCATTGTATAATGTTATACCATTCCACCATTCGAAACAAAAACTTGGAAACCACCATCATCCTTAATCACATTGTCATCGACTATCAAGAACAATCTGCTGCTATTCGATCACTAAGGACCACCAAGAAACTATACACACAGGTAAAATTTCATTCTTATATCTCGTTCAAACCACAAAATCATCAACCATGATCACCTTCATCAACGCAAAACCACAATAAACCCACTTAACCACCTTCATCAAAAGAACCGAACCTTCCATGACCACCAATGACCACCGTCACCTTTCATCTCTCTGTATCCTCTCAAAATTCCGTCTTCTTGTACAGGAATCCAAAACCAACACCACCTTCGACCTCTACTTAGATTTTCTGTTTGATACACCATGATAACCTCCACCAATTCCACCTATATTATATTCAATCTAGCTAGTGACATTGCTAAGTACCCTTCTATTTGTGTTTGGTTTGAACAACCACTTGTTTGAAAAACCATCATGAACCATTGAAAACCCACTCACCCAAAAACACTTCGACCTCTAGCTATAAACGACTTGACCATCACCCATACTGCCTTCTCCATTACAATAGCAAAACACCACCGCTTAAAGACAACCCCAACTGTTATACGTATACGTTTCTGCTCGATCACAGTCACCAACTCCACCCAATCATTTATATTATTCTTTTCTATTGTTGATCAAATTAAGAAGTGAAAAGAATAGAAAATGTTACAGGATAAAGGTTTGCAAGTTGGGTGATACTTTTCTATGATGGCCGACCAAAAATTAAACTAATAAAACACTTGCAACTACTACAATTCTTTTCCTATTTCGGTTATTTTTTTTTATTTTGCTCCTGGTTCACATGCTTGTAAACCAACCCAATCACTAACTCCCTCGTCAATTCCTTCTATTCCTTCAACTGCTTTTGTTTTTACCTGTTGTTCCGTTTCTAACTTTTGATCAAGGATATACTTACATATACTTTTAGTTGGGCTAGCGAATATTAAGGCTCATAAAATTGTTAATTGGGCCGTGGAGGTGTGTTGGGCTTCAATATATATTCTGGGCAGTTTATTTATTTGAGTTGTTTCAAGACCCATTGCATATTTCTGTATAGCGTGATTAAAGAATGAAAATTGAATGATGGTTTGTTAGATGATGATGAGAAACTCGATGATGATGTAGATAATGATATACGTGATGCATAATGATGATAAACTACGATGATGATGAAATGAGTACGGGATGAGATGGATGTTAACGAAATGGTTAGACAATGTTAGGATGATGATATGTATGAAACACTTTGATAATGATAATCGTGAGTGATGATGATTACAAGACGATTGATTAATGATAATGATAATTAAGCTAGTGATGAGAATGAGGAAAATCGTATAAAGATAACAATGATTTCGATAATGGAAGAATAATGAGGTGATGAAGAAGAAAATGATAGAAATCGAGCGTAAAGGATTTAATATCCAAATTAATTCAAAATGTAGCAAGCGGAGGAGTGGTTTGGAAGGATTTTGTTAAACGAGAAGTTGCGAGTTCGAGTCCCGGCTCGGGCACTTTACCTTTTTTAAGCCTTTTAAGGTAGTCTTAACATTATTATTATTAGTATTAATTTTATCATGTTTATTATTAATATAAGTATTATTATTATTTTCATTATGATTATGATTATTAATTATTAATGAATGTATTATTATCATTATTATTATTATTATTATTATTATTATTATTATTATTAGAATTATCATTAATTTTATCATTATTATTTTTATTATCAATTTTATTATTTCTAACACTAATATTATTATTTTTATCATTATTATTATTAGTATTATTAATATATCAAATAAAGATTTTCTATGTAAAAATATATTATTTACATAAAAACATAACTATATTAATATGTTTGTAATAAATATTAATTATCTATTTAATGTATATAAAAGTAAATATAGTTAATTTAGTTATTAATAAAACGTATAAGTTACTAAAATAACAATTAATAATAATACCTAAATTTGTTCGACTACCATTGTATGTGTTAATATACATATAAATGATATAGGTTCGTGAATCCGATGCCAACCCTGCATTGTTCAGTTTCATAGTATGAATATTTTTGCTACAAAATATTCGATGGTGAGTTTCATTTGCTCCCTTTTACTCTTTACGTTTTTGGGCTGAGAATACATGCAAATGCTTTATTAACTGTTTTACAATATTTATATGTGTGAGTTCATTTGCTTCCTTTTACTCTTTACATTTTTGGGACTGAGAATACATGCGTTGTTTTTACAACTGCTTTATTAAATGCTTTTGAAATATATTTTTGAACTACGAATACGTGAAATGCTTTTATAAATATTTGACGAGATAGACACAAGCAAAACATTCCTCGAATGAATTATTATGCAGACGAAAGTTCTGTGGATTATTATTGAATTATGTGAACATGATAATTGCCACCATTGAATTATGTGGACATAATAATTGCCACCATTGAATTATGTGGACATGATAATTGCCACCAGTTGATGTGAATGTTATATATCGAGAGAATGATTTTATACACAGATTATGTGTATGTTATTTTTGTGCACAAGATATGTGTACGGTTACTATGATTTATGAAAATGATTTCGTACATGAGAAAGATGTACTGTATTTAAAAGATATAGCATGTACATTACAGGTGGGTATAGGATTCGGGCCTATTTGTACCATGCAGCATTTAAATCTTGTGGTCTATCAAAATGATAAATTTTATTGTTTTATGATAAACTTATGAATTCACCAACCTTTTGGTTGACACTTTAAAGCATGTTTATTCTCAGGTATGAAAGAAATTTTCCGCTGTGCATTTGCTCATATTACTTGGAGTCGTTTATGGCATATAGAGGTCAGAACCTCGCAATGGGACCAACTGTTGAAGACTTCGTCCAGATGGATTAGGACGGGTCACTACATGTAACAGGAATCCGACAATCTTCAGCAAGATGACCCCTTCGATTACAATTTTCGCACACCACATTACAATAACCAGAGTGATATTTGTGGCATCTATTACATAAAGGATTTCGTCCTTTGTAACCTGAGTTCGAACCACTACCCGCACCTTGCGTGGTTTCTTGTTTCTTGTTGGATTGTTGATGATTACCTTCCCACTTTCTTTTGTTTCCCGATGTCTTGACATCGGTGTTCTTATCCAGAATAATCTGGTCCATCAACACGTTCGCCATGGTGATGGCTTCGTAAATAGTCTTGGGTTTCGATGCTGTAACATTTGCTTTGACATTTTTAGGCAAACCATCTTTGTACAGTTCTTTCTTCCGTTCTTCGGTTGGTACCAATTCGGGACATAGCAAAGCTAATTCCATGAATCGCTGATTGTAGTTGGTGAGTTCAGTACCAACAACATTCAGGCTTCGTAATTCAGCTTCCAACTTCCTAACCTCGTTCCTTGGACAATACTCGTTGATTAGCATTGTTTTGAATTCTTCCCAGGGAGTATCATAAGCTACATCTCCTCCTACGGCCTTCACATAGTTTTTCCACCATGTGAGTGCACTATCTTGTAAGGTACACGATGCATACTTGGTCATGTCCTTCTCAATACAACCACTGATTTTAAACACAGACTCAATCTTTTCGATCCACCGGGTTAAACCGACTGGTCCTTCTGTTCCACTGAATGATGAGGGCTTGCAACCTTGAAAAGTTTTGTAAGTACATCCCACACGAGGATTTGGGTTAACTTGAAACAACCCAACCCGTACTCCGTACGATAAATTTTTTTTTTTTATATATCTATACACATTTATGCGCCAATTAAATATGTAGACCAAAACACAAGTTCCATTACAACGTACAACCATTTCCAATGTTTACAAAAGGCACAAAGGCCATTAATTAAGTTAATACAAGTTTGACCGAATACAATGATAGTTTATAAACCAAACGACCCAACGAGCATGGTTTGGGACTAAACTACCCAAAAAGTGGTCAACTTCCAAAAGCTCCTACAAGCACATCGTCAAGGACATCTAGTGTCCAACAATCCCCTTCCCTTTATCCTCACCTGCAACTAAAAAGATAAACAACGCGAGGGGTAAGCTAACGCTTAGTGAATGCAATAATTATACACGATCATATATAATCTACTTACTTGCATACAATTACACAATACCACATACAAGCTAGCAATTCAACAACATGCAATCGATCATGCATAAACTACTACCCACGTTCCACATTAAGCTAGCAACACTAATAGCATATAGTTCACAATATAATATGCTAAGCACAATTCGCACAACCATGGTTAACCAAGTTTACAAGAGAACGGTACATGTAAGTCCGTTGGAGTTCATAACATCCACTAGTGTTACTTATACACCGCGTAATCACTAGTCCCCCGGGTGATGTCTTAAACACCGCGACTAACTCACCCTTACAACAATGTGGCGTCTTAAACACCGCGACGAATCCACACTTCGTTCAATATAATGGGTAGTGTCTTGAACACCGCGACACTTCCACTCTCATGACCTTGTGGTGTCTTAAACACCGCGACAATACCACAAGTCAATCACACAATGAGTAGTGTCTTAAACACCGCGACAATACTACTCGTTACCTAGAATGTGGTGTCTTGAACATCGCGACACTTCCACATTCACACCACACAAATAAATACATTATATACGTTCACGCATAATTATTCCACTCACCTTGACGCAAGGATGATGAATAATCGCTTCCAAACTTCAAAGCCAAGTACCTAATACATTAAGTACCAATTCAATACATAAACTAGTGGAATTAACCACATTACATTTACTTGGGCATTTAATGACTCAATTTCGCATTAAATGACCCAACCACACCACAACCGCCCTCTTAATGGCCAAGACTCGACTTTAATTACCAACATTAGTGCATTGAAGTCTACTAGCCTCAATTGACATCCACCTAGGGTAATTTACACCCATTTTACCCAAACTAGGTCAACTAGCACATTCTTGACCCAAATGACATCTCTTTCAATTCTAACAAGTGTTTAATGCTTACAATATCATTAACACTTTCAAACTCCCAATTACAAGACCAAAACCCTAGGTTATGGCCATTAGGGTTTCATTACAACAACCTAACCCAAATTCACCCATTTTACTCCCAAATGGGTCATACAAGCTTCTATTAACCAAAACCCTAGCCATAATCAATTAAAACTCGAAACTTAGAGTTAGAACTTACCGAGACTATCACCACGTAGCTAGAGTCACAAGGAACAACTTTAACACTTGCTCCAAAGATCAACCCTCAATCCTTCCTCTCCCAATCTCACCTAGAATCCAAATGGGTGTTAGAGTTTTGGGAGAGAAATTGAAAGAAAATGAAAAAGGAAAATGAATAAATGAACTAGTGGACCAGATTTAATGCACCCATCTGATCTATACGTCCATTTACTATTTTGCCCCTCAAAATCCTTTAATTTAAATAAAATCCGGGACCTGACCTGCAGGTCTGCCGCGGCGCGGCACCACTCGTCGCGGCGCGACAATGCACTAGGAAAAACATCCTGTTTAAGTTGCTTTCTGATCTGAAGTTGCTTTGTGGGCCGCGGCGCGGACCCACTTGTCGCGGCGCGACATTGGGCTGCAACAGGCCCCTTCGACTAGTTAACACAATTCCGAGGTTTCCACAACTATATAACCCAAACGCTCACCCTAATACACGCCTAAACTCCAACCTTAAGTCTCGCACGACCCTTTAAGCGTATACGGAAAAGCGGGGTGTTACAACTCTCCCCCACTTAGATCGGAGCGCGTCCTCGCGATCCAAGCCGCATGACAAGCCGGAAGATAAGCCAAAACAAACTCTTCGGATTCCCATGTAAACTCGGAACCCTTTCGATGTCGCCATTGCACTTTGAAGGTTCTAACTTCCTTGTTCCGCAACATCTTAACCTTTTCATCAAGGATTGCAACCGGTTCTTCCGCATACTCTAACTTGTTATTCAAAGTAATCTCATCCAATGGCACCCAAGTCGAGTCATCCACAAGACACTTGCGAAGATGGGAAACATGGAACGTATTATGAATTCCCGCAAGTTCTTCGGGTAACTCTAATCGATAAGCAACCTCCCCAACACGTGCCAATACCTTGAAAGGACCAATAAACCGAGGGGCTAACTTTCCTCGCTTCCTAAACCGAATCACACCCTTCCATGGAGAAACCTTAAGCATCACCATATCACCTTCTTGAAACTCAATCGTTCTTCTACCTTTATCGACATAAGACTTTTGTCTATCTTGCGCCGCTTTAAGTCGAGCCCGAATCATTTCAATTTTACTATTCGTCTCCAAAACCAAATCGGAACTTCCGATTTCTCGTTGACCCACTTCTCCCCAACAAATGGGAGTTCGACACCTTCGGCCATAAAGCATCTCGTAAGGTGGCATCCCGATACTAGTATGAAAACTATTATTGTATGAGAACTCCACCAAAGGTAAATGCTCATCCCAACTACCACCAAAATCAATGATGCACGCCCGTAGCATATCTTCCAAAGTTTGATTCGTACGCTCGGTTTGACCGTCCGTTTGAGGATGATACGCCGTGCTCAACTTTAATTGTGTACCCATATCTTCATGAAACTTTTCCCAAAATCGAGATGTAAAACGGATATCTCGATCCGAAATAATAGATATAGGAACGCCATGCCGCGAGACCACTTCCTTGATAAACAACTTAGCCAAGGCCTCCGACGATATTGCTTCTTTAATGGGAAGAAACAAGGCACTTTTCGTCAACCTATCAACAATCACCCAAATCGTATCGTATTGGGTTCGCGCCGTCTTCGGTAACTTGGTAATAAAGTCCATGGTAATGTGCTCCCATTTCCATTTCGGGACTTCCAATGGTTGTAACTTACCGTAAGGCTTTTGGTGTTCGGCTTTGACTTGCAAGCACGTGACGCATTGTTCAACATACTTAACCACATCACGTTTCATGCCGGGCCACCAATAATCTTTCTTCAAATCATAGTACATTTTCGTTGCACCCGGATGAATGGAATATTTGGACTTATGTGCTTCATCAAGTAGCACTCGCCGGTAATCACCCGTCTTAGGCACCCACACCCTTCCTTGAAAGGACAACAAACCCCGCGGACCCATAGTAATAAACTTCGATTGGCCCACAATTCGTTCCGTGTGCTTATCGTGAACATAAGCCTCTATTTGGTCTTCACCCATCTTTTCAAGAAAGTCGTTAGTGATAATCAAACGTAACGATGTTATACGTATCGCCGGATGTTGAGTCTTTCGACTTAACGCATCCGCGACCACATTCGCCTTACCCGGATGGTAAAGTATCTCACAATCATAATCTTTCACCACATCCATCCATCTACGTTGACGATAATTCAAATCCCTTTGAGTAAAAAGGTGTTTCAAATTCTTATGATCCGAATATATCGTACACTTGACACCATACAAGTAGTGGCGCCAAATTTTCAATGCATGCACAACCGCCGCCATTTCAAGATCATGAGTCGGGTACCTCGTTTCGTGATCCTTTAATTGCCGAGAGGCATAAGCAATGACTTTACCCCTTTGCATAAGAACACACCCGAGCCCATTTAAAGAAGCGTCACAATAAACCACCATGTCTTCGACGCCTTTCGGTAACACTAACACCGGAGCTTGACACAACTTCTCTTTCAATAATTGAAAAGCAATTTCTTGCTCGTTTTCCCAATTGAATTTAGCACTCTTCCTCGTCAACTTTGTTAATGGAGAAGCAATCTTAGAAAAGTCTTGGATAAACCGACGATAATAACCGGCCAATCCGAGAAAACTTCGGATCTCCGTGGGCGTAGTCGGTCGTCCCCAACTCTTCACCGTCTCAATCTTCCCCGGATCCACTTGGATACCGCTTTCGTTCACAATGTGACCAAGGAATTGAACCTCCCTTAGCCAAAATTCACATTTAGAGAACTTTGCATACAACTTCTCTTTTCTTAGCGTCTTCAAAACTTCACGTAAGTGACGTTCATGTTCGTGCATACTTTTCGAGTAGACTAGTATGTCGTCAATGAATACAATAACCGACTTGTCCAACATAGGTTGGCACACCCGGTTCATAAGATCCATGAATGCCGCCGGTGCATTCGTAAGACCGAAGGGCATAACTACAAATTCATAATGCCCGTAACGCGTTCGAAAAGCCGTTTTCTCAATATCTTCCTCACGGACCCGCATTTGGTGATAGCCGGACCGTAGGTCGATCTTAGAGAAATACGTTGCGCCTTGAAGTTGATCAAACAAATCGTCGATCCTAGGTAGTGGATAACGATTCTTGATCGTCACTTTATTCAACTCACGGTAATCAATGCACATACGCATACTACCGTCTTTCTTCTTCACAAATAAGACCGGAGCGCCCCATGGCGAAGCACTCGGTCGGATAAAACCCTTCTCGAGCAATTCTTGAATTTGATTCAATAACTCTTGCATTTCCGTTGGTGCTAAACGATAAGGAGTTTTAGCAATGGGGGTAGCCCCCGGAACCAACTCAATGCGAAATTCGACTTGTCTTTCCGCCGGGACACCCGGTAACTCATCCGGAAAGACATCTTCAAACTCATTAACTACCGGAATTTCACGAATAGGTGGTGGCTCATTACGAGTGTCGACAACATGAGCAAGGAAAGCCATACCACCGGTAATAACGTGACGTCGTGCCCGAGCAAAAGTGCATATCGGCACCGATCTCCTTCGTTTGTCACCATGAATAATCATCTCTCCCCCACTTGGTGTCTTTACACGAATAAACTTGTCGTGGCATGCAATATCGGCTCTATAACGATCGAGCCAATCCATACCAACGACAACATCAAAATCACCCAAAGTCATCGGAATAAGATCAATTTCGAAACTTTCGATGCCAAACACAACATTGCAATTTTTACACACATCAACCACTAGCGCCGTCTTGCCATCCGCTATTTCAACTTCTACCGGACGACTCAACTTTACTAGCGGTTTATTTAACTTAGGCACAAATCTTGGAGATACGAAAGACAAATTAGCACCACTATCAAAAAGTATCCGAGCCGGATTAGAATTAACCATGAAAGTACCTGAAACGACTTCATTGGATTGTTTAGCTTCTTCATTAGACATCAAGTAGTTACGACCCCTAGCCGTACCCGCTGCCTTCTCTATCCGCTTAGCATTATCATTACGCAACTCGGGACACTCGGTCTTCTTGTGTCCTTCCTTCCCACAATTGTAACAAGTGAACTTTGTAGTAGAAGATGGTTTGGTGCAATCTCGGGCCATATGCCCCCTTCGCCCACAATTATGACAAGAATAGGGGAAGTCCCCCGAAGCACCTTTCTTCACGCTCCCCACACTCTCGGAGCCCTTCTTAAACTTCTTGCTAGGAAAATTCGATTGGCTAGTAGCTTCAAACTTCTTCTTACCCAAGGTAAGGCTACTTTTCCTCATCACAAGTGCCTCGAACCCTTTCGCCATATTAAACAACTCATCGAAGCTCTTCACCACGTTTACGCTAATCTTTTCTTGATAACTATCATTCAAGGTTCGATAGAAATCTTCTTTCAACATTTTATCATTCCCGACATACTCCGGGCAAAATTGCGTCTTGGACAAGAACACGGATTTGAGAGTGTTCAAGTCCATCGACCCTTGCCTCAAGGTACGTAGCTCGTCCTTAAGTCTTGTAAGATCGGCCGAAGTTCGGTACTCATCGAAGAACTCCGCTCTAAATTCCTCCCAAGTGAAGTCCATACATTGTTCTTCACCATAGAGTTGGATCTTAGCATCCCACCACAATTTCGCGTCACCCCTTAACATGCTACAACCATACCTAGTCTTCTTGTCGGGTGGACACTCACAAGTACGGAAGGCCCCCTCCATATCGGAGATGAATCGGGCACTCTTGAGTGGGTCCCGATCGCCCTCAAAAGTAGGAGGTTGAGCATCCCTAAAGTTCTTGAAGAAAAAGTCACGCCTTCCCCCATTTTCTTCTTGAAGAGCAATCTTAATTTGCTCCTTAACCAAAGCGACGACTTGTTCGTCAATCGTCTCGATAAACATCTTCTTAACATCTTCGCGAAACTCCGCCTTTTGGCGTTGAAAGATGGCCTCAACCTTGGCCGTGAACTCGGGGTCCTCGCTCGTGCCCCCAATATCGGTGTCGTGTCCGTTTCTCATCTTCATTCTATAAAACGGAAAAGATTAAACAACGAAACTAAAGACATGACACATATATACCTATACACCATACCACTCCATCTCGCTCGACAATCGTCGTACATCGCTTGTTTGACATGACTTGCACCCGTAGTAAGGGTAGCTAATCATTACTACGCGAGCTCGTCACGTTAACTCGCTAGTACAACGTTCATTTCGCTCGATGATTGCTATACAACACAAACAATAACGCATGATTAGTTCATATAAACCTATGCGCTAACCAAGACCCGGTCCGACCCAAAGTCCTACAAGTCCGCACAATGCACACACAAAAGTCTAAGTCTAGGCGCCTATCTCAAGTCACCTAAATCCCTTAGACCATGCTCTGATACCACTTGAAACAACCCAACCCGTACTCCGTACGATAAAATTTTTTTTTTATATATCTATACACATTTATGCGCCAATTAAATATGTAGACCAAAACACAAGTTCCATTACAACGTACAACCATTTCCAATGTTTACAAAAGGCACAAAGGCCATTAATTAAGTTAATACAAGTTTGACCGAATACAATGATAGTTTATAAACCAAACGACCCAACGAGCATGGTTTGGGACTAAACTACCCAAAAAGTGGTCAACTTCCAAAAGCTCCTACAAGCACATCGTCAAGGACATCTAGTGTCCAACAATCCCCTTCCCTTTATCCTCACCTGCAACTAAAAAGATAAACAACGCGAGGGGTAAGCTAACGCTTAGTGAATGCAATAATTATACACGATCATATATAATCTACTTACTTGCATACAATTACACAATACCACATACAAGCTAGCAATTCAACAACATGCAATCGATCATGCATAAACTACTACCCACGTTCCACATTAAGCTAGCAACACTAATAGCATATAGTTCACAATATAATATGCTAAGCACAATTCGCACAACCATGGTTAACCAAGTTTACAAGAGAACGGTACATGTAAGTCCGTTGGAGTTCATAACATCCACTAGTGTTACTTATACACCGCGTAATCACTAGTCCCCCGGGTGATGTCTTAAACACCGCGACTAACTCACCCTTACAACAATGTGGCGTCTTAAACACCGCGACGAATCCACACTTCGTTCAATACAATGGGTAATGTCTTGAACACCGCGACACTTCCACTCTCATGACCTTGTGGTGTCTTAAACACCGCAACAATACCACAAGTCAATCACACAATGAGTAGTGTCTTAAACACCGCGACAATACTACTCGTTACCTAGAATGTGGTGTCTTGAACACCGCGACACTTCCACATTCACACCACACAAATAAATACATTATATACGTTCACGCATAATTATTCCACTCACCTTGACGCAAGGATGATGAATAATCGCTTCCAAACTTCAAAGCCAAGTACCTAATACATTAAGTACCAATTCAATACATAAACTAGTGGAATTAACCACATTACATTTACTTGGGCATTTAATGACTCAATTTCGCATTAAATGACCCAACCACACCACAACCGCCCTCTTAATGGCCAAGACTCGACTTTAATTACCAACATTAGTGCATTGAAGTCTACTAGCCTCAATTGACATCCACCTAGGGTAATTTACACCCATTTTACCCAAACTAGGTCAACTAGCACATTCTTGACCCAAATGACATCTCTTTCAATTCTAACAAGTGTTTAATGCTTACAATATCATTAACACTTTCAAACTCCCAATTACAAGACCAAAACCCTAGGTTATGGCCATTAGGGTTTCATTACAACAACCTAACCCAAATTCACCCATTTTACTCCCAAATGGGTCATACAAGCTTCTATTAACCAAAACCCTAGCCATAATCAATTAAAACTCGAAACTTAGAGTTAGAACTTACCGAGACTATCACCACGTAGCTAGAGTCACAAGGAACAACTTTAACACTTGCTCCAAAGATCAACCCTCAATCCTTCCTCTCCCAATCTCACCTAGAATCCAAATGGGTGTTAGAGTTTTGGGAGAGAAATTGAAAGAAAATGAAAAAGGAAAATGAATAAATGAACTAGTGGACCAGATTTAATGCACCCATCTGATCTATACGTCCATTTACTATTTTGCCCCTCAAAATCCTTTAATTTAAATAAAATCCGGGACCTGACCTGCAGGTCTGCCGCGGCGCGGCACCACTCGTCGCGGCGCGACAATGCACTAGGAAAAACATCCTGTTTAAGTTGCTTTCTGATCTGAAGTTGCTTTGTGGGCCGCGGCGCGGACCCACTTGTCGCGGCGCGACATTGGGCTGCAACAGGCCCCTTCGACTAGTTAACACAATTCCGAGGTTTCCACAACTATACAACCCAAACGCTCACCCTAATACACACCTAAACTCCAACCTTAAGTCTCGCACGACCCTTTAAGCGTATACGGAAAAGCGGGGTGTTACATAACTGCAGCACCTCTCGCAGCCTCGACCCATAACATTCTATCGTCCACTCGCTGATTGATGAGTTCCTCGATTTCTTGTTCCGTCATTCGGTTCAATCGCACCATAATCTTCAATAAGAATGAAAAAAAAAATAATTATTCACATGGAATATTATAGATGTAGTATGTATTTACAGTACATCGTAGCTTATTAATAATATGAACCAGTTATTATTATAAAAGCCTTTTCTTCTTATTAGCGTTTTATAATTATATCTAGGGTAGTACCTACCCGTTAAAGTTCATACTTAATAGCTTAGTACAGAAATCAATTACTATCACCCAAATAATACTCAACTATGAAAAATTATTGCATTTCACACTTCACTATTTTACATATGCTTATCTTACATCAAACATTAAGCAAACCACACTAGTAATATTATACAAAACGTTATATGATCCCATGGTTTAAAACAACAGCGCATCATTTAACTCAAAATGTTTGTGTTCAAAGAAATCGCTTATAGGTTATCTTGACTGTCTCCCTGCATTTTGGCGGAGGGGCTGAAGAACTGGATGCCGGGATAGAACTAATAGGAATAGCGGGAATAGGGGTGGAAGTGTCTGGTGGAGTTGGTGCGACAACATTCTCTCTAGACTCGGGATTTGGATTTTCCATTTCAGTAGCCTTTCGTTTCTTTCCTCGTTCGAACTTGTTTTTCGTAATTTCCTGTATTTCTTCCTCCTCAGGATCACTTTCTGGTTCCTCTTCAATTGATTCATCCGGAACTTGTGAGTCTTCCCCAAAGGTGTCGTTTTCATCATCGGATAGGTTAATGACTGGAACACCATCTGAAGATTCTGGTTCGGAGTCGCTGAATGTGATTACAAGTTCTAAGCCAGACATCTATCACATAACAACTAGCAAATTAGTACCACATAATATTTACATATTAATTTTTAACCAACAAGGATAAACAATATTTTTCGAAATTAAACACGGTCAAAGTCCAGACTCACTAATGCATCCTAACAAACTCGATAAGGCACACTAATGCAAATTTTATGGTTCTCTAAGACCAACGCTCTGATACCACATGTCATAACCCGACCTTAACCATAAGGACAAATACAATAACATATGATTTCATCGCGAGGTATTGACCTCTATATGCGACATTTTTCAAAAACTGCATTCGTTTTTACAATACAAACCATAGCTTTTATTACAAATACAAGGTTTAAACAACTTAATAATGATTATCGTTTAGCGATAATCTTAGACTTACAAACTTTACATGTGATAATAACAATACGACCTCCAACATATTTTACATTACAAATCCTCCGATATGGAGTTTTATTTTTGACACAAATATGCATACTCAAGATCTTGCTTAAATTCAACATGTTGCAGCGGAAGCTTTTAGTTATCACCTGAGAATAAACATGCTTAGAACGTCAACATAAAGTTGGTGAGATATAGGTTTAATGCCGGCATCGTTATGAATATAGACCACAAGATTTCATATATAAACGTTTTAATAAAAATATTCTAAGTTGTTGAGCACTTGATAACCATACTTAACATTTAATCAACGTCGCATATTCCCTTTATTATGAAATCTTACTACACCGTACCAAGTGTAGTCACCAAAATGAAGTACTGTGCAACCGTTGAATACTGGTCGTCCAGTCCGGTTGGGGTTGTCAGGCTCGATAGATCTATCAACAGGATTCGCGTTACAATACCTCATGTAAATAATAGTTACCAAGTTACAGGGAAGTATGCCAGTGGTACAACTCAACGTAGAATATATATTTTTTATCACTTGTGTCCATAACGTAAATCATAAAATGCATGTATTCTCATCCCGAAATATTTAGAGTTTAAAAGTGGGACTATATACTCACTTTGGCCTTGAAGGTATTTATCACGACTTGGTCTCCGATAGATATCACAAACCTAACCATATATAATATATCAACATATTTTCTTTTTAAGTAATCGTTACATATATATATATATACTTTTAATACTTTTAATATTTTCTTAGTCCGTAGTTAGCAGTCCGATGTTAGTGATCCACAATTAGTTGCTTAAATAAAATAAATAAAGACCCCATCGTATTCGTATTGATCAGAATTAATCTTGACCCATGGTACCATGTTGTCAAATGACGTGTTGCGTACATAAAGTACCGTGTTGTCAAATGACGTGTTGCGTACAATCATGAGGTCTTATGATTAATCTTCTCGTGTTGTTTACTGGTGGTCCTGAAATATATAAAATCAAATCATAAGTAAATATATATGAAATATAATATTAATTAGAAATATATGATTAATTTAATTTTTCTCCAAATATTTTCGTAACTAAACTAGCTTCGCATACCCGATCTTGTTTTAGTGGTAGTTTCTTCATTACAACTCTGTTTTTGTTGGTTCAACTTGCCACTTCCTTGGATCGAGTCAAATTTTAAGAATATGAACTGAAAATACATTAGGTTGTATTCGAAATCACAGGTTATAGGTCAAACTTTGGTGAAACTTATGAAAGTGATCATTTTCCATCATAAAAACAACATTTAATGATCATTTTTCTAAAAATACTTACACTTTGAGTTAAACCATGAAATTTTTATGTGTTAACATATTCATAAGAAATATCATTTTTCCAGAATATGAACTTCCAATTCAAAGCTTAAGATGGTTTTTAATTATCCAACCCAAAACAGCCCACGGTTGCACTCCGACGACGTAGATTCAGTTTTTAAGGTGTTTTTTGTAAAACCAAGTTATATCTTGTTAAGTTAGCATATCATTATGATATATTAAAGGTCTTTAAGTGTTTTAAAAGTCAAGTTAGAAGGATCTATTTAGTTTGCGAACAAGTTTGAAATCATTCAAACTATGTTCTTATTGTTAAAATTTTATACCATAAAATAAGATAGCTATATGAATATGAATTGAATAAGATTATGAATAAGGTTACTACCTCAAGTTACTTGGACAAAGTTACTGTAAGAGATGAGAAAAATCCTAGAATCAAAAGAGTGGTGGAGTTGGATTGAAAGGTTGGAAGTAAACTTGTTTACTTGGAAGGATTTTTGAAGTGTTCTTGAATGGATTTTCTTATGATGATTAAGGGTTGTTTTTGAAGCTAGATCTTCATGGTTATTTGCTGAGATTGTGAAGAACACTTAAGGTTCCTAAGAGTGTGTTTTTGGTTAGAGAAAATGTGTAGTAAAAATGAAAATGGAATGGAGTATAAATGGTGGTGAAAAGATGTATAAATTTGTAATATTGTGCAAAAGTCTTGTAAAATGCCAAATTGATTAATCATGCATGCTAAGATCCAAAATTGGCTGACTCATGACTGCTAATAAAGTGATTGTGATGTGTATATACCAATAGTAAATACGTATAGAAGTTGGGTATGATACGGGTACATATACCCTAGATATACGTATAAAAATCTTGAGAAAACGGAACGAGGATTCAAATATAGCTATCTTTTATAAATATACTTATATTGTTTTATGTATATAAATCCTTTAAAAGTGATAAAATACATATCTATACGATACATGTATAAGCATTATAAGTTTCAAGTATTTAAGTCGAAGAACGTCACATATAGTTATCGTTTTGAAAACTTAAGTTGGTAGTCTCAAAATATACTTAAACTCATTGTTATTAGTACACAATGAGATGTTAAAACATTCTTAGATCATGTTAAATATATAAAAATACATATATATACACAAACGTATAATTATCGTATGTTATATAGTTCGTGATATCATCGGTCAAATTGGACGGTCAAACGTTGTGTAAAACTCTTTTCAAAAACATAAGTCTCAACAATTTAGATTGCTTATCATGTTGGTAAGGTTTAATTTATGTAAATATTAATCTTATAAGTGTAAAACTATCGGAAAAATCCGGGTCGTTACAATCTTAATCATAATCACGATCATAATTATTTCATAATTATAATCATATTATCATTATCGAATTAATATCGTCATCAATTTTTGTAAATACTAAGATTATCATCTTTATCACTAATCATAATCCTAATCATCTAACCTCTTCAAGAATCATTATGCATCATCATTTATACTTTAGTATCAAAATTTTCCTGCCATCATCTTAGCTCGTCATTTCCATTTCATCACTCATCCTTGATAACACAAGTGGGTCTCGGCCCAACTTGAGGTTAATACAGCCCAATAGATACGTAACCTGGCAGCCCAATTCTCACATTTTAAGGAAGCCCATTTAACATTTTTAAAGTTTACGGTTTAGAGGAAAAAATCAGAAGCAGCAATAATACTCTCGATAGTGTGTAAAGGATTTAGTATCCAAGAAAAACGTTCCCAGCCGGTCCCTCCACTCCTTTCTATTCGAGTGTTATATCCTACCAATCAATCAATCTAATTTACTTTATACATGATTCCTTACTTTATTACAATTATTTAATCGAGCATCATAAATCTGTGATCATAGACAAGCTTAAAAGTGTTACTTGAGTGTGATACAACAATCATTTATAGGGCGTACAAGCTGTAGCAATTCATTCTTTATTTTTCACAAGAACCAAAAAGGACTTGCAGCAGTTTCGTGGTGGTTTTTAAGTGGTGTTAGGTTGTAATATTGATTCGAAAAATAGATACAAAATGGGTTATTTACAAGGTGACGTTTATGGTGATCAAATGGGTGGTCTCCGGTGGTTTCTATAGAGGTAGCTGTTTAGTTAATTGTAGAAGGTGGTGTGAATGGTTTTGATCGATGGTGGGTTGTGTGGGTCACGAGGGTGATCATATGGACGAGATGATGTCATGGTAGTGATGATTGTAGGGTGATGGTGGCGTTTAGAGTAGTGGTTTCAAGTTGAGGATCATGTTTTCGTTGATAATCACAAACAACAACCCAGGGATGTAGAATTAGTAGTTTATAGTAGTTGCGTGAATCAATGGGTGGCGGTTTGAAACAATAAAAAGAAGCAGAATTAAAAGGATGTTTGGATGGTGAGGTTGTGGTTTGAGTTTTGTTGAACTATAACAAGTAGGTTTTGGTTTTATGGTTTTCCACCGAACAAAAGCAAAATGCTTCAATTATGTTGATTATTTTGGCTCGTTAGACTTCAACAAAAAACAAAAGGTATTCGTAGTTGCATAAATAAGGCGGGTAGCAGTTGTAGTTTGGTGATGTGATGTTACACAGAAACGAGACATAAATAGAAGTAGTAACAAAAATGGGTGTTCATGTGATGGTGGAAGGTGTCGTGGTGTTGGTTTGGTGACCTTAGAACAAAGGTGACGGTTCGAACAAAGCAAGAACAAAAGCAGCAGTTCGGAAGTAGTAGTAGATGATGTTTGTTGTTGATCTTCGAATATGGTTTGTTATGGTCTATGTTAGGTGTCATGAGACGGGCTGCGTAGGATGATATGAAACATAAGAGAAGGTTTGTATGAGAAAGATGATGGTGTGTCTTGTGTTTTAAAAGGAAGAAAGAAATATGAATATATTAAGAGTAAACTTTTAACATACATGATAATTCATGTTTGATCGAGACATTTACTTGACAAATGCAACTTGTAAAGAAAAGAAAGGATTTAAATAATTAACAGTCATCACCTTTATTGATTGAATTACATCTCGTGCATATATCATATAGAAAGATGATAGGAAAGCAAATATTGTACAAATCACTCAATTAATCACAGTAAAGTTCGATAATTAATTGATTCTTGATTCAAATTTTTGGTTATAAGTTCAATCAATTGAAAGTAACAATTAATAATTTTAATAATAATATAATAATTATAATATAATTTAAAATATAAACGCGTGATAATTTAACCGTCGTCTACTATTTCATTCACGGACTGAAATTCATGCACCGTTGATAATGGATAAAAGTACACGGAAAAATCCTAAATTCTTAAATTAAATTCCTTTATTTATTTAAGTCATTATTGTATAATATTGATCATTAACTATTAAATAAAAATTAAATCACATAAGTTCCTTTTTAGCTCGTTTACTATCAATCGAAAGACAATTGAGCGATACCGTTGTCTACTAAATAACTTCGAAACCATATATATATATATATATATATATATATATATATATATATATATATATATATATATATATATATATATATATATATATATATATATATATATATATTCTATATATTTTATTTATATATATAGATAGTCTTTAAATAATAATCATTATATATTATTGTTATTTTACATAATTATTTATAACAATTAAAATCTATAATATTTCATATTATATATATATATATATATATATATATATATATATATATATATATATATATATATTTAAATATATGCATATCTATTTACACGTAATTGTTCGTGAATCGTCGAGAACAGTCGAAGTTAAATGAATGTAAGAAAATAGTTCAGAAATTTTGAGACTCAACCTAACAGACTTTGCTTATCGTGTCGAATTCATATAAAGATTAAGTTTAAATTTGGTCAGAAATTTCCGGGTCGTCACAGTACATACCCGTTAAAGAAATTTTGTCCCGAAATTTGATCGAGGTCGTCATGGCTAACAATAAAAATGTTTTCATGACAATTATGAGTTGATAAAAAAATAATCATCATTGAGTAATATTGATAAAATAATTCGATTACTCGAAGCGTACGAACGAAACTATCACAAAAGATTGAGACAAAGATTCAACTTTTGACGTAGTCACGGTGGATTTTCGGAATTCAAGAAATGAAAATCTTCGAAATCTATATAAGATTTGATTCTTCGAAAATTAAGAAAATTTAGGTCCCTCTTTAATTAAATGCGGTAATCTGCCTCGATTGTTATGCCTGAAATCTCGCTATAAATTTACTTCTCCCGTTTCATTATTTTCACCACTCCTATACTTTTCTTCCTCAATTCATACTTCCAAAAGATTTTGAAAATGCTAAATCCAGTTCTGATTCTTGATATTTTCCTGACTATCGCATATGTCATTTTTCTTTTCCATTTACCACTGGAAGAATCTATTCACTTCTACTATTACTTTGGGGTTATAGTATTTCTAATTCTCCCGTGTCTTTATCTTGTTATTCGCATAGATATATACGGTTTGTAATTTTCTTGTTTGATGTCGCTCCTATTCTTATTTATATTCCGAAGCACCATGTTTTTGTTTTCTCTTTCGGACTTCAAATCAAGCGAATAATGGTCCAGAATTCGTAAGTATGAAGTTTCAATTGATCATAATATACTATGTAGAAAGGAAAGGTAATAGCACGATTTGATTTGTCAAATTACCAGAATACCCGGGAAAGATAGAACTATCAAGTAATTATGTTCTTGATATGTTTAGAGCTAAAATAGAATGAAAGAGTTATGTAACATGGTCCATGATGACGGTATGATCTGTGAACCATCATCACGTTCCATTAGAAACTTAGCATGACTTACTGTAATATAATCACGTTGGCCTGATGTCATTATATTATACTAACTCATGCTTCAATTCCCAACACTACTCCAGAAACATTCATAATTTAAATTAAAATTTTACAGAATGATAGAAACTAAAACAGTTTCTTTTATGATGTAACATAGATAGCATGAGGAAATAGATAATTTCGGACGGGAATATTTATGAAAATATCATCAGAAATATCTGAAGGTATTTAGTATGCCCGAGAGACATATTAAATTAATGTGGATAATATGTTTTGATCCAAGTCGGGTCATACCCAATGACAAGCTTACCGACACCTTATTATTATTTGATCTTAGCGATTAAATCGTTGATTAAATACGCGACACTTGAATTTTAAGAAAATGGTTTCTAAAATAATAATACTTGATATGTATATATAAGTTATGGAATAATTTATATATTAAGGATTTAATTATTCATAGGTTAAATAATTAATTAAGTTATGTTACATTTTATAAAATTGGTTTTTATAAAATATACATAACAAATAATATGCAAGTTTATAAAAATGTATTTTATAAAATCTAGTTTTATAAAAACTAGTTTTATAAAATCTAGTTTTATAAAACAATTTTATAAGACAAATGGAAGTGGCATTGGAGTATGAAGTAGGCATGCTAGACACACTTTCAAGAGTGGTTACTTCCCATGCATTTGCATATGTATCAAGGCATTGAGTCAATAACACATACATGCATTCAAACATATCAAGTAAAAGCAAAAACTCTCCCATTTTTCAGCTGGAAAACCGTGGGTTTGGAGAGCCAAGAAGGGGTTCTTAATTTGATCTTACAAGTTCATTTCAAGTGTAATTAAATCCTAACCAAAAGTTAGGGTGTTGGTGCACAAGTTTGGGGTATAACAACTTGAGGTTTCATTCTTTTGGAGCTCCATTTATCATCATCATCTTCATCATTTACCAATAAGCATGGAGTAGGTATAATCTCTTTACTTGCTTGTAGTTTGTAAGTATATTTCACAACTTGATCCTACTTGGGATTTAACTTTAATTGGTTAAAGATTAACAAGTTATAAAATGGTAATATACATGCTTTCGCTTTGAAAGATTCTTAAATGGTTTTAAGCATTATGAAACTTGTTAAATCCCAACAATGGTATCTAGAGCGTAGGTTGTTGAAATATGCTTCGAGATGGTTATTAAACTCACTATATATATTGCATTTTATGTACATGCATGAAAGTAAAATGCAAAAATTATAAGTTTTGGGTGGGTTACTATTTTGGCCGAATTTCATGGGTCCCAAAATAGGTTTTGGGTTGTTCTATGTTGTTCATATTTGGTTGTATGATAATGTTCACAATCTAAGCCTTGACCTTGTGTTTGGTTGAATGTTTGGTTGATTTATTATTTATTCAATTGGTTTGTAATAATATTTATTCAATTGGTTTGTAATAATATTTATTCAATTGGTTTGTAATATTATTCATTTAGTTATGTAATTTATTATATACTTGGTATGTAAAATAGATTAGGTTTTATTTCATTTTCTAGACAAAATGTATTAGGATATATTTTGTAAAAAGATGAAGATACAAGATGAAGACTTGGAAGAACACAAAAAGAAGCATTTGGATGCAAGATTAAGTGGGAGATTTAAAATCTCCTACTTTGTGATATAACCCCTTAACCGGTGGCATTTGTATTCAGCTAAACAAATGTCTACCAAATTGGCTTGATTGTGAACATATTTGTTTTGCATGCATGGTTGTTTATTGTGTTTGTATGTTTGGTTGCTACAAGTAAATCACAAGTTAACAACAAGCAAAATGACAATTTAATTGGTTAAATTAGACATTATTAACGACATGCAAAATGACAATTTAATTGGTTAAATTAAAAGTGGCAAAAGGACATTGATAAACGGTTATTAAGAACATAAAAGGATCACATATATAAAATGGTTTATATCATGTAATTGGCTTAATTACAAGCAATGAAAATGGTTTTTCAGTACCATACACTAAATGCATGTTGGTGTATGACATAAAAGTTTTCTTAAACTAGAAATTATGAAAACTTAAAATCCCTTTAATTAACAAGGTAAACAAGTTAAACGCCATCCTTTTGTGTGACACTTAGTCATATTAGGGAACTCATGATGGGATAAAGGTCACCTAACCGTTATGAGCAAACTAATATGATTAAGGTGAACTTCACATGCTTGTGGGATAAAGGTCACCTAACCACTTGTATGTTAAATTTACATGTTTACACAAGTCAACGACTTGATTTGGGAATCATGAACTTAGGGTCACCGAAGCATGAGGAACAAATAGGCGTCGATGGGATAAACATGCCATGCAAAAGGATTGCATGATCCCATAACTTAGAGTTGCAAAAGGATTGCAATTGTCATATAATGACTACCTAGCTAAATCAAATGACGGGATAAAGGTCACCTAACCAAAATTTGGTTTACCGTTGGATTCTAAAATTTAATAAATATCAATTGGATTTAAAGGGTATTGATTGTTAAATTAAAATTGATACTTAAACAACTTTGTTAAATTTTGTAGATGGCCGCCAATAACAACAACATTCCAAACGTACCAATCAACTTTAACAACCTATCGTTGAGGTCAATCCTCGAAAAGGAAAAACTCAACCATACGAATTTCATGGATTGGTTTCGCAATCTAAGAATTGTCCTCAAACTTGAGGATAGGGCGTATGTGTTGGAAGACCCCATTCCCGATCAACCCGACGAGAATGATACGGAAGGCATGGCTTATTGGGATAAGTATTGCACCGATTCGGTGCAAGTCGCTTGTCTTATGCTTGGGACTATGATACCCGAACACCAAAAGGACTTCGAGCATCATAGTGCATATGACATGATCACACAATTGAAGGAGATGTTCTTTCAACAAGCTCGTGTCGAGCACTTCGAAACGGTTCAAGTGCTTCATGCATGCCGGATGGACGAATCCCAATCCGTTTCATCTTATGTCCTTAAGATGAAAAGCCTAATTGATCGAGCGAACCGTCTAAATTGCAACGTGTCTAATGAATTAGCCACGGACCTTATCCTTAATTCTTTGTCAAAAAGGTTTGACACATTTGTAATGAATTATAATATGAATGGTTGGGATAAGAGCATTGGCGAATTACATGCCATGCTTAAGACGTCCGAAGCAATAATGTGTAAAAGGGCTTCACCTTTGCTTATGATCAATGAAGGCGGGTCCAAAAACAATAACACTTCTAAGCCAAAGGCGGCTAAGAGGAAAGGACCCGCCTACCAAGGCAAGGGCAAGGGAAAGGGAAAGATGGTCACCCCAACCAACATTAACAAGAAGCAAAAGGTTGCTGGTATAACAAACCCCAAGGAAGATCCGTGCTTTGGTTGCGGTGAGATAGGTAACTGGAAACGCAACTGCCCGATCTACCTAAAGGAGTTTAAAGAAAAGAGGGATGCAGGGCAAACCTCAGGTAATGTATATATGGTATACATTGAGCTTAGTATTACTTCTTCTAATACATGGGTATTAGACACGGGATGTGGAACTCATATTTGCAATTCTTTGCAGGGGTTCAAAAGAAGTAAACAAGGAGCGGGAACTACAAGTCTCTTCATGGGAAATGGTGCAAAGGTACGTAGAAGCTGAAGGAGACTTTGTTTTAAAGCTACAAACTGGGTTGGAGCTTGTTGTGAAAAATGTTTTGTGTGCTCCCGATTTGACTCGAAACATTATTTCTATTTCCCGTTTAAGACAATGTGGTTTTGATTTCAATTTTATTGATGATGATATCCATGTTTCTTTAGATAATGTGTTCTATTTTAAGGCTTCGCCTTCGAATGGTATTTAAGAATTGGTTCATGATGACACGTCATACAATAGCTCAATATACCATGCAAACACCAAGTAACTCAAAAGGGATTTGAGTGATTCCTACTTATGGCATTGTTGCCTTGGTCACATAAACAAGAACCGAATGCATACACTTCAAAAGAACGGACTTTTGAAATCAAATGAACTAGACTCATTTGATGTATGTGAATCTTGTTTACAAGGCAAAATGACTAAAGCACCTTTCAAAGGGACCTATGAAAGGGCTAAAGACTTATTGGGATTAATACATTTAGATGTATGTGGACCCTTTAAGCCCATGACTAGGAAAGGTGAAAGATACTTCGTCAGTTTCATTGATGACTTCAGTCATTTCGGATATGTCTATTTATTAAGGCACACGGAAGAAACTTTTGAAGCATTCAAAGAATATCAAAACGAAGTACAAAATCAACTCAACAAGACAATCAAGGTACTTCGTACTGATAGAGGAGGTGAATACCTAAGCGATGCTTTCCAAGATCATTTTAAAAGTTGTGGGATTATCTCGTAACTTACTCCTCCTGGAACTCCCCAACTTAATGGAGTTTCCGAAAGGAGGAACCGAACCCTAATGGATATGGTTTGATCTATGATGGCTAGAAACTCGTTACCTCAATCATTTTGGGGTTATTGTCTATGCCCCGCGGCTCGTATTCTAAATATGGCCCCAACCAAGAAAGTGGAATGAACACCTCATGAGATGTGGTTTGGAAAACCTCCATCTCTATCATACTTAAAGGTGTGGGGATGTGAAGCTTATCCTAAGCGTTACGTCCCTAATAAGTTGAATGCTCAATCCACGAAGTGTATCTTCATACGATATCCCAAGGATGATATGGGATATTATTTCTATGATCCTTCCGAGCAGAATGTATTTGTTGCTCGAAAGGCTGAATTCCTTGAAACTAAGTTCCTAATGGAAGGTAATAGTGAAAGGAAGATAGATCTTGAAGAGGTTCAAGATTAAGTAGATGATATACAATTGGTTGACACTAGCACTCAACATGAAAATGTTTAGAATGATCAAATGGATGATCAAAGTATACAAGATGTTCGCAGATCTGGTAGGATTAGTAATCCTCCTGATAGATATGGGTTTCTCATGGATGGTTGCTAGGTGGTTAATTTAGATGAACCAACAAACTACCAAGATGCTTTATCAAGGATTGATAAAGATAAATGGCAGGAAGCCATGAACGCTGAGATGCAATCCATGTATGACAACCAAGTTTGGGAACTTGTTGCATAACCTACTGGCTCAAGGCTAGTTGATTGTAAATGGCTTTTCCAAATGAAAACCGACATACATGGAAACTTGGATACATATAAAGCTAGACTTGTAGCATAAGGTTTCACTCAAACTCAAGGGTTTGACTATGATGAAACTTTTTCGCCTGTGGCAATGCTAAAGTCTATTAGTGTAGTGACCCGAACTTTTCCATGTTTATATATATTAAATGAAATTGTTATTTACATGATTAAGTGTTTCGAACATGTTAAGAAATCAAACTTGTTAAGACTTGATTAATTGAAATAGGTTTCATATAGACAATTGACCACCCAAGTTGACCGGTGATTCACGAACGTTAAAACTTGTAAAAACTATATGATGACATATATATGATTATATATATATTTAACATGATATTATGATAAGTAAGTATCTCATTAGGTATTTTAACAATGAGTTATATACATAAAATTAAGTTTATTGAATTAAGAAACTCGAAACTATATATATAACGATTATCGTTATAACAACGTCTTACTAAATACATATGAATCATATTAAGATATTGATACACTATGTTTAATCATGATAAATGATAAGTAAACATGTCATTAAGTGTATTAACAATGAACTACATATGTAAAAACAAGACTACTAACTTAATGATTTCGAAACGAGACATATATGTAACGATTATCGTTGTAACAACATTTAACTGTATATATATCATACTAAGATATATTATATATCATAATATCATGATAATATAACAATTTAACATCTCATTTGTTATAATAAATAATGGGTTAACAACATTCAACAAGACTTCAAGACACTTATCAAAATACTTCTACTTAACAAAAATGCTTACAATTACATCCTCGTTCAGTTTCATCAACAATTCTACTCGTATGCACCCGTATTCGTACAATACACAGCTTTTAGATGTATATACTATTGGTATATATACTCCAATGATCAGCTCTTAGAAGCCCTTGTGAGTCACCTAACACATGTGGGAACCATCATTTGGCAACTAGCATGAAATATCTCATAAAATTACAAAAATATTAGTAATCATTCATGACTTATGTACACGTAAACAAAATTACACATCCTTTATATCTAATCCATATACCAACGACTAAAAACACCTACAAACACTTTCATTCTTCAATTTTCTTCATCTAATTGATCTCTCTCAAGTTATATCTTCAAGTTCTAAGTGTTCTTCATAAATTCTATAAGTTCTAGTTTCATAAAATCAAGAATATTTCCAAGTTTGCTAGCTTACTTTCAATCTTGTAAAGTGATCATCCAACCTCAAGAAATCTTTCTTATTTACAATAAGATATCTTTATAATACAAGGTAAAACTGATATTCAAACTTTGATTCAATTTCTATAACTATAACAATCTTATTTCGAGTGGAAATCTTACTTGAACTTGTTTTCGTGTCATGATTCTGCTTCAAGAACTTTCAAGCCATCCAAGGATCCTTTGAAGCTAGATCTATTTTTTTCATTTCCAGTAGGTTTATCCACAAAACTTGAGGTAGTAATGATGTTCATAACATCATTCAATTCACATATATAAAACTACCTTATTCGAAGGTTTAAACTTGAAATCACTAGAACATAGTTTAGTTAATTCTAAACTTGTTCGCAAACAAAAGTTAATCCTTCTAACTTGACTTTTAAAATAAACTAAACACATGTTATATATCTATATGATATGCTAACTTAATGATTTAAAACCTGGAAACACGAAAAACACCGTAAAACCGGACATACGACGTCGTAGTAACACCGCTGGCTGTTTTGGGTTTGATAATTAAAAACTATGATAAACTTTGATTTAAAAGTTGTTATTATGGGAAAATGATTTTTTTATGAACATGAAACTATATCCAAAAATCATGGTTAAACTCAAAGTGGAAGTATGTTTTTCAAAATGGTCATCAAGACGTCGTTCTTTTGACTGAAATGACTACCTTTTACAAAAACGACTTGTAACTTATATTTCTGACTATAAACCTATATGAAACCATAGCAATTTGATTCACTCAAAACGGATTTAAAACGAAGAAGTTATGGGTAAAACAAGATTGGATATTTTTTGATTGTTGTAACTACGGGAATTATTGTAACAATTCTATACAAATCATATCCTAGCTAACTTATATTGTATTATTCATGTATTCTAATATATTATGTAATCTTGGGATACCATAGACACGTACGAAAATGTTTTGACATATCATATCGACCCATGTATATATATTATTTGGAACAACCATAGACACTCTATATGCAGTAATGTTTGAGTTAGCTATACATGGTTGAGGTTGATTCCAAAAATATATATACTTTGAGTTGTGATCTAGCCTGAGACGTGTATACACTGGCTCTTGGATTGATTCAAGATAATATATATCAATTTATTTCTGTACATCTAACTATGGACAACTATTTGTAGGTTACTAACGAGGACAGCTGACTTAATAAACTTAAAACATCAAAATGTATTAAAAATGTTGTAAATATATTTTGAACATACTTTGATATATATATGTATATATTTGTTATAGGTTCGTGAATCGACCAGTGGCCAAGTCTTACTCCCGACGAAGTAAAAATCTGTGAAAGTGAGTTATAGTCCCACTTTTAAAATCTAATATTTTGGGATGAGAATATATGCAATTTTATAAATGTTTTATGAAATAGACACAAGTAAATGAAACTACATTATATGGGTGAATGATCGAAGCCGAATATGCCCCTTTTGCTTGGTAGCCTAAGAATTAGTAAACCAATCTACTAATTGATGCGAATCCTAAAGATGGATCTATTGGGCCTAACGAACCCCATCCAATATACCGGATGCTTTAGTACTTCGAATTTGTTTTTATCATGTCCGAAGGATTTCTCAGAATGATAGGGGATATTCTTATATGCATCTTGTTAATGTCGGTTACCAGGTGTTCACCATATGAATGATTTTTATCTTTATGTATGGGATGTATATTGAAATATGAAATCTTGTGGTCTATTATTATGATTTGATAATATATAGGTTAAACCTATAACTCACCAACATTTTTGTTGACGTTTTAAGCATTTTATTCTCAGGTGATTATTAAGAGCTTTCGCTGTTGCATACTAAAATAAGGACAAGATTTGGAGTCCATGCTTGTATGATATTATGTAAAAACTGCATTCAAGAAACTTATTTTTGATGTAATATATTCTTATTGTAAACCATTATGTAATGGTCGTGTGTAAACGTTATATTTTAGATTATCATTATTTGATAATCTACATAATGCTTTTTAAACCTTTATAGATAAAATAAAGGTTATGGTTGTTTTAAAAATGAATGCAGTCTTTGAAAAACGTCTCATATAGAGGTCAAAACCTCGCGACGAAATCAATTAATATGGAACGTTTATAATCAATATGAACGGGACATTTCAGTTGGTATCCGAGCATTGGTCTTAGAGAACCAGAAATTTGCATTAGTGTGTCTTATCGAATTTGTTAGGAAAAATTAGTGAGTCTGGACTTCGACCGTGTTTTTTTTAAAAACGATTGCTTAACACTTTTGTTGGAAACTATATATTATTAACATGTAAATATTATGCGATATATTAACCTCTTAATGTGTTTGATATTGTGTGATAGATTTCTACCACTAGTACAAATCCCATCGATTCACCTAATAATAATGAAGAGTCGAATATATTTTGGGAAGATTCACAAATTCCCGAAGAGGAACCGGAAGAAGAGGAACCGGAAGAGGAGGAACCGGAAGACGAAGAAGTTCCGGAGGAAGAAATATTGATACCTATCGTAAATTGATTAAATAAAAGAAAATCCTCAACCAACGGACCAAAGTTAATAATGGTCAATGGTGTTTCCGCCGAGGAAGAAAAATATTGGGAAGATTACCAATTTCTCGATGAATCGGATTCCGATGAGGATTCCGATGATGTTATAGAAATTACCTCGACCCAATTTAATAAAGCAAAAGAATATAATAAGGGAAAAGGTATAAAAATAGAGAAACCCGATTCCAACCCCGATGAACTTTATATGTATCGGCAACATCCATATTTCCTAAAATGTAACAATGACCCGGGAACCTCTAAACCACCAGGTTTTTCTAAACCATTGTGGAAAACGACGGCTTGTATTAGAGGAACACCATATATTCCTAGAAAATTAGAAAAATGAACCAAGTTCGAAGAAGAAGAAACTAGTGATTCAGATTAGAGGGTTGTAATCATGTTGTGTATTATATGTATTGTAGTGTGCTTGTACTTTTATGTTCTATGTAAAAATTGCTTGTATTGTTTGTTAATTATCTTTTGTGAATCTAATCCTTGTCTATTTTACAGTATAAAAACAAAATGGTAGACAACCGAATATTTTAGAAGATCTACCAGAGGATATGATTGAGGAAATCTTGTCTAAAGTCAGTCAGAATTCATCAGCACAATTAATTATGGCAAAATTAACTTGTCAAACATTTGAATGACTTTCCAGAAATGCCTTAGTTTATAAAAGGTTTTCCTTTGATAGGTGGGGTATATCACATTAGGAAGACCGTAAGTTACGCCGTGTTTTCTTTATAGCGTTAAATACGGGGAACCCAAATGCAATTTTACGCTACGGGTTAAGAACCTATTTTGACTCAACATATCCCAACATAGGATTTCGTGAATTAGAAAGAGCTTCTAACATGCAACATAAAGAAGCATGTTATGCTTATGGGTTAGTGATGTTCGCTTCTTACCAAAGTGAGAAAAAGAACATCGGATTGCAACTTTTAAATAAAACCTTCCCACAAGTGACGGATTCAGTAGTTGGGGTGAGAAACAAGGTTTTTAGATTATTACGGGGCTGTTGGACATTACGAAACCCTCGTCCTTTTGACGAAATTATAACATGCTGCCTAGCCAATGGTCATAACGGTTATTTTCCACAAGACCAAGGATGGGAAGTCGTCTTAGTAAAACCAGAATGCATGACTTGTTTCTGGACTTATGAAATATGTGTCTTTATTTCCTTTGCTGAACAACTTGCGTATTAACTAGATTTATCTTTAAAACTGTCCTGTATCAAAGTGTACTATATTTCATGTTATATGTAATATAGCGAAGTTGTAAGTTTGAAGAATATTTGTATGTGATATATTATTATAATCTTTTTTTCATATGGAATTTTAGTAGTTGAATTGTATATTAGCTACTAAGTATGAACTTAACGGGTAGGTAGTACCCGAATTTAAACTTATAAAAAGCTAATATGAAGAAAAAGCTTTTATAAATGAGTTCATATTATGCTACGAAATACTATTGACTACTCTTAATATTCTGTATGATTAACTCGATTCAGTTGGCTATTTTGAAGGAAATGGCACCGACTACTCGACACACCATGAATATGAGCGAAGAGGAATTTCTTACCTTTCTTGCTGCAAACATAGCCGCAGTACAGGCTGTGCTACATACCAACAATAACTCTGAATCTAGCAATGCAGCTAACGGCGCAAGAAATCGTGTAGGATGCTCCTACAAAGAATTCACTGCCTGCAAATCTTTGGAATTTGATGGAACCGAAGGACCAATTGGATTGAAACGGTGGACCGAGAAAGTCGAATCGGTGTTTGCCATAAGTAAGTGTACTGAAGAGGACAAAGTTAAGTACGCTACGCATACCTTCACAGGTACTGCGTTAACGTGGTGGAACACCTATCTTGAACAGGTAGGACAAAATGCTGCTTACGCACTACCATGGTCGGCATTCAAGCAATTGATGAACGAGCAGTACCGTCCTAGAAACGAAGTCAATAAACTCAAGGAAGAACTTAGAGTGTTACGAATACAAGGGTTCGACGTTACCACATATGAATGACGATTCACAGAGTTGTGCCTATTGTGTCCGGGAACATTCGAAGATGAAGAAGAGAAGATCGACACATTTGTAAAAGGGTTACAAGTAAGGATTCAAGAAGATGTGAGTTCACACGAGCCCGCTTCTATACAGAAGGCAAGTCGAATGGCTCATAAACTCATAAATCAGATTGAGGGAAGAATTAACGAGTAGGCAGCCGAAGAAGCCAACATGAAACAACTCAAGAGGAAGTGGGAGGAAAACGGTGACAAGAGTCACCAGTACAACAACAACAATAACAACAACAACAATTACAACCACAATCGCAACAACTATCCCAACAAGCGCAACAACAATTGCAACAATAACCGGAATCCTAACAATAACTACAACAAACATCTCAACAACAACAACAACTACAACAACCGTTTCAACAACAATAACAACCCCAACAACAACCTCAATAACAAGAACGGCAACAAAAACCAAAAACAGCCATGTAATAGGTGTGAAGAAAATTATCAGGGGTTTTGCACGACATTTTGCAACAGGTGTAAAAGAAATGGTCATAGAGCGACAAAGTGTGAGGTCTACGAACCAAAGTTTAACAGAACTAAAGGAACAAATAATGTCGGAACAAGTAATGCCGAAACCAATAGTGTCGGAGCAAGTAATACCAACAATGTTTGTTATAAATGTGGAAAACCGGACCACATTATTATAAATTTCCCGAATCAGGGGAATACTAATGGGCAGGGTCGTGGAAGAGTTTTCAATATTAATGCGGCAGAAGTACAGGAAGACCCGAAGCTTGTTACGGGTACGTTTCTTATTGACGATAAATCTGCTTATGTTTTATTTGATTCGGGTGCTGATAGAAGCTATATGAGTAGAGAAATTTGTGCTAAATTAAGTTTTCCATTGATGCCTTTGGATAATAAATTTTTACTCGAATTAGCAAATGGTAAATTAATTTCAGCAGATAATATATGTCGGGATAGAGAAATTAAACTGGGTGATGAAACGTTTAAGATTGATTTAATACCAGTCGAGTTAGGGAGTTTTGATGTAATAATTAGCATGGACTGGTTGAAGAAGGTAAGAGCAGAAGTCGTTTGTTACAAAAATGTGATTCGCATTATGCGTGAAAAAGGAAAACCTTTAATGGTGTATGGAGAAAAGAACAACGTGAAGTTAAATCTTATTAGTAGTTTGAAGGCACAAAAACTAATAAGAAAAGGTTGTTACATTATTCTAGCACCCCTCGAGGAAGTTAAACCTAAAGAAAAGAACATCAGTGATGTTCCCGTCGTAAAAGAATTTCCCGATGTATTTTCGAAAGAATTACCGGGATTACCCCCACATCGATCCGTTGAATTTCAAATAGACCTTGTACCAGGAGCTGCACCAAAAGCTCATGCTCCATACAGACTCGCACCCAGCGAAATGAAAGAATTACAAAGTCAGTTACAGGAACTTTTAGAGCGTGGTTTCATTCAACCAAGCACATCACCATGTGGAGCTCCTGTTTTGTTTGTTAAGAAGAAAGATGGTACATTCAGGTTGTGTATCAACTACCGAGAGTTGAACAAACTTACCATCAAGAACCGCTACCCACTACCGAGAATCGACGACTTATTTGATCAACTACAAGGCTTGTCTATTTATTCGAAGATCGATTTACGTTTTGGATATCATCAAATGCGGGTAAAGGAGGATGATATTCCAAAGACTGCTTTTAGGACGCGTTACGGTCATTACGAGTTTATGGTTATGCCGTTTGGATTGACTAACGCTCCAGCTGTGTTCATGGACCTCATGAACCGAGTGTGTGGGCCATATCTTGACAAGTTTGTCATTATTTTCATCGATGACATACTTATTTACTCGAAGAATGATCAAGAGCACGAAGAACATTTGAGGAAACTGCTAGAGTTGCTGAGAAAAGAAAAACTGTACGCTAAGTTTTCAAAGTGTATATTTTGGTTGGAAGAAGTTCAATTCCTCGGTCATATAGTGAACAAAGAAGGTATTCAGGTGGATCCAGTAAAGATTGAAACCGTTGAAAAGTGGGAAACCCCGAAAACTCCGAAACACATACACCAATTTTTAGGGCTAGCTGGTTATTACAGGAGATTCATCCAAGATTTTTCTAAAATAGCAAAACCCTTGACTGCATTAACACATAAAGGGAGGAAATTTGAATGGAAGGATGAACAAGAAAAAGCATTTCAATTGTTGAAGAAAAAGTTAACTACGGCACCTATAATGTCATTACCTGAAGGGAATGATGATTTTGTGATATATTGTGACGCCTCAAAGCAAGGTCTCGGTTGTGTATTAATGCAACGAACGAAAGTAATTGCTTATGCGTCTAGACAATTGAAGATTCATGAGCAGAATTATACGATGCATGATTTGGAATTAGGCGCGGTTGTTTTTGCATTAAAGACTTGGAGGCACTACTTATATGGGGTCAAAAGTATTATTTATACCGACCACAAAAGTCTTCAACACATATTTAATTAGAAACAACTGAACATGAGGCAGCGCAGATGGA
Organism: Rutidosis leptorrhynchoides; assembly: GCF_046630445.1. NCBI lineage: Eukaryota > Viridiplantae > Streptophyta > Magnoliopsida > Asterales > Asteraceae > Rutidosis > Rutidosis leptorrhynchoides. The sequence goes on along the minus strand of NC_092338.1, from coordinate 219,397,305 downwards.
TTGAATTGTTGAATGATTACGACTTTGAGATTCGTTACCACCCAGGGAAGGAAAATGTGCTAGCCGACGCCTTGAGCAGAAAGGACAGAGAATCTATTCGTGTAAAATCTATGAATATAATGATTCACACTAACCTTACTACTCAAATAAAGGAGGCGCAACAAGGAGTTTTAAAAGAGGGAAACTTAAAGGATGAAATACCCAAAGGATCGGAGAAGCATTTTAATATTCGGGAAGACGGAACCCGGTATAGGGCTGAAAGATTTTGGGTACCAAAATTTGGAGATATGAAAGTAATGGTACTTAGAGAAGCTCATAAAACCATATACTCAATACATCATGGAACGGGAAAGATATACAAGGATCTCAAGAAACATTTTTGGTGGCCAGGTATGAAAGCCGATGTTGCTAAATAAGTAGGGGAATGTTTGACTTGTTCTAAGGTCAAAGCAGAGCATCAGAAACCATCAGGTCTACTTCAACAACCCGAAATCCTGGAATGGAAATGGGAAAACATTACCATGGATTTTATCACTAAATTGCCAAGGACTTCAAGTGGTTTTGATACTATTTGGGTAATAGTTGATCGTCTCACCAAATCAGTACACTTCCTACCAATAAGAGAAGATGACAATATGGAGAAGTTAGCATAACTGTATTTGAAGGAAGTCGTCTCCAGACATGGAATACCAATCTCTATTATCTCTGACAGGGATGGCAAATTTATTTCAAGATTCTGGCAGACATTACAGCAAGCATTAGGAACTCGTCTAGACATGAGTACTGCCTATCATTCACAAACTGATACAAACGCTTGAAGACATGCTACGAGCATTTGTTATTGATTTCGGAAACAGTTGGGATCGACATCTACCGTTAGCAGAATTTTCCTACAACAACAGCTACCATTCAAGCATTGAGATGGCACCGTTTGAAGCACTTTATGGTAGAAAGTGCAGGTCTCAGATTTGTTGGAGTGAAGTGGGGGATAGACAGATTACGGGTCCGGAGATAATACAAGAAACTACCGAGAAGATCATCCAAATTCAACAACGGTTGAAAACCGCCTAAAGTAGACAAAAGAGCTACGCCGACATTAAAAGAAAAGATATAGAATTTGAATTTGGAGAGATGGTCATGCTTAAGGTTGCACCTTGGAAAGGTGTTGTTCGATTTGGTAAACGAGGGAAATTAAATCCAAGGTATATAAGACCATTCAAGATTATTGATCGTGTCGGACCAGTAGCTAACCGACTTGAATTACCACAACAACTCGCGGCTGTACATAACACTTTCCACGTCTCAAATTTGAAGAAATGTTTTGCTAACGAAGATCTCACTATTCCGTTAAACGAAATCTAAATCAACGAAAAACTTCAATTCGTCGAAGAACCCGTCGAAATAATGGATCGTGAGGTTAAAAGACTTAAGCAAAACAAGATACCAATTGTTAAAGTTCGATTGAATGCTCGTAGAGGACCCGAGTTCACCTGGGAATGAGAAAATCAGATGAAGAAGAAATACCCGCACTTATTTCCAGAAGATACGTCAACACCTCCAACTTCTTAAAATTTCGAGACGAAATTTATTTAACGGGTAGGTACTGTAGTGACCCGAACTTTTCCATGTTTATATATATTTAATGAAATTTTTATTTACATGATTAAGTGTTTCCAACATGTTAAGCAATCAAACTTGTTAAGAATTGATTAATTGAAATAGGTTTCATATAGACAATTGACCACCCAAGTTGACCGGTGATTCACGAACGTTAAAACTTGTAAAAACTATATGATGACATATATATGATTATATATAGTTAAAATGATATTATGATAAGTAAGTATCTCATTAGGTATTTTAACAATGAGATATATACATAAAATTGAGTTTATTGAATTAAGAAACTCGAAACGATATATATAACGATTATCGTTATAACAACGTCTTACTAAATACATATGAATCATAGTAAGATATTGATACACTATGTTTAATCATGATAAATGATAAGTAAACATGTCATTAAGTGTATTAACAATGAACTACATATGTAAAAACAAGACTACTAACTTAATGATTTCGAAACGAGACATATATGTAACGATTATCGTTGTAAGAACATTTAACTGTATATATATCATACTAAGATATATTAATATATCATAATATCATGATAATGTAATAACTTAAGATCTCATTAGATATAATAAACATTGGGTTAACAACATTTAACATGATCGTTAACTTAAAGGTTTCAAATCAACATTTACATGTAACGACTAACGATGACTTAACGACTCAGTTAAAATGTATATACATGTAGTGTTTTAATATGTATTCATACACTTTTGAAATACTTCAAGACACTTATCAAAATACTTCTACTTAACAAAAATGCTAACAATTACATCCTCATTCAGTTTCATCAACAATTCTACTCGTATGCACCCGTATTCGTACTCGTACAATACACAGCTTTTAGATGTATATACTATTGGTATATATACTCCAATGATCAGCTCTTAGCAGCCCTTGTGAGTCACCTAACACATGTGGGAACCATCATTTTGCAACTAGCATGATATATCTCATAAAATTACAAAATTACACATCCTTTATATCTAATCCATATACCAATGACCAAAATCACCTATAAACACTTTAATTCTTCAATTTTCTTCATCTAATTGATCTCTCTCAAGTTCCATCTTCTAGTTCTAAGTGTTCTTCATAAATTCTATAATTTCTAGTTTCATAAAATCAAGAATACTTCCAAGTTTGCTAGCTTACTTCCAATCTTCTAAAGTGATCATCCAACCTCAAGAAATCTTTCTTATTTATAGTAAGATATCTTTCTAATACAAGGTAATACTCATATTCAAACTTTGATTTAATTTCTATAACTATAACAATCTTATTTCGAGTGGAAATCTTACTTGAACTTGTTTTCGTGTCATGATTCTGCTTCAAGAACTTTCAAGCCATCCAAGGATCCTTTGAAGCTAGATCTATTTTTCTCATTTCTAGTAGGTTTATCCACAAAACCTGAGGTAGTAATGATGTTCATAACATCATTCGATTCATATATATAAAACTACCTTATTCGAAGGTTTAAACTTGAAATCACTAGAACATAGTTTAGTTAATTCTAAACTTGTTCGCAAACAAAAGTTAATCCTTCTAACTTGATTTTTAAAATCAACTAAACACATGTTCTATATCTATATGATATGCTAACTTAATGATTTAAAACCTGAAAACACGAAAAACACCGTAAAACCGTACATGCGCCGTCGTAATAACACCGCGGGCTGTTTTGGGTTTGATAATTAAAAACTATGATAAACTTTGATTTAAAAGTTGTTATTATGGGAAAATGATTTTTCTTATGAACATGAAACTATATCCAAAAATCATGGTTAAACTCAAAGTGGAAGTATGTTTTTCAAAATGGTCATCAAGACGTCGTTCTTTCGACTGAAATGACTACCTCTTACAAAAATGACTTGTAACTTATATATCTGACTATAAACCTAAAATTTTTCTATTTAGATTCATAAAATAGAGTTCAACATGAAACCATAGCAATTTGATTAACTCAAAACGGATTTAAAACGAAGAAGTTATGGGTAAAACAAGTTTGGATATTTTTTTGATTGTTGTAGCTACTGGAATTATTGTAACAATTCTATACAAATCATATCCTAGCTAACTTATATTGTATTATACATGTATTCTAATATATTATGTAATCTTGGGATACCATTGACACGTATGCAAATGTTTTGACATATCATATCGACCCATGTATATATATTATTTGGAACAACCATAGACACTCTATATGCAGTAATGTTTGAGTTAGCTATACAGGGTTGAGATTGATTCCAAAAATATATATACTTTGATTTGTGATCTAGCCTGAGACGTGTATACACTGGCTCGTGGATTGATTCAAGATAATATATATCAATTTATTTCTGTACATCTAACTATGGACAACTAGTTATAGGTTACTTACGATGACAGCTGACTTAATAAACTTAAAACATCAAAATGTATTAAAAATGTTGTAAATATATTTTGAACATACTTTGAAATATATATTTATATATTTGTTATAGGTTCGTGAATCGACCAGTGGCCAAGTCTTACTCCCGACGAAGTAAAAATCTGTGAAAGTGAGTTATAGTCCCACTTTTAAAATCTAATATTTTGGGATGAGAATACATGCAGTTTTATAAATGTTTTACGAAATAGACACAAGTAAATGAAACTACATTATATGGGTGAATGATCGAAGCCGAATATGCCCCTTTTGCTTGGTAGCCTAAGAATTAGTAAACCGATCTACTAATTGATGCGAATCCTAAAGATAGATCTATTGGGCCTAACGAACCCCATCCAAAGTACCAGATGCTTTAGTACTTCGAATTCGTTTTTATCATGTCCAAAGGATTTCCCGGAATGATAGGGGATATTCTTATATGCATCTTGTTAATGTCGGTTACCAGGTGTTCACCATATGAATGATTTTTATCTCTATGTATGGGATGTATATTGAAATATGAAATCTTGTGGTCTATTATTATGATTTGATAATATTTAGGTTAAACTATAACTCACCAACATTTTTGTTGACGTTTTAAGCATGTTTATTCTCAGGTGATTATTAAGAGCATCTGCTGTTGCATACTAAAATAAGGACAAGATTTGGAGTCCATGCTTGTATGATATTATGTAAAAACTGCATTCAAGAAACTTATTTTTTATGTAATATATTCTTATTGTAAACCATTATGTAATGGTCGTGTGTAAATGGTATATTTTAGATTATCATTATTTGATAATCTACGTAATGCTTTTTAAACCTTTATAGATAAAATAAAGGTTATGGTTATTTTAAAAATGAATGCAGTCTTTGAAAAATGTCTCATATAGAGGTCAAAACCTCGCGACAAAATCAATTAATATGGAACGTTTATAATCAATATGAACGGGACATTTCAATTAGGATATTACTTGCCATTACTGCTCATTATGATTATGAAATATGGAAAATGGATGTCAAGACCGCTTTCCTAAATGGACATCTTGAGGAAGATGTCTATATGGTTCAGCCTGAAGGTTTTGTTGATCCGAAATATCCTAAAAAGGTATGAAAGTTAAAGAAGTCAATCTACGGATTGAAACAAGCATCTAGAATGTGGAATCATCGTTTTAATGAGGAGGCCAAGAAATTTGGCTTCATTAAAAATGGTGATGAATCTTGTGTATACAAGAAAGCTAGTGGGAGCACTATCATGTTCCTTGTACTATATGTGGATGATATATTGTTATTTGGAAATGATATTCCGGCAATGCAAGGTGTTAAAACTTGGCTAAGTAAATGCTTCTCCATTAAGGATCTTGAAGAAGCACAATACATTTTGGGGATTAGGATCTACAGGGATAGATCTAAGAAACTGATAGGTTTGAATCAAAGTGCATACATTGAAAAGATCTTGAAAAGGTTTCAAGATGGAGAACTTTAAGAAAGGTTTGGTACCTATTCGAAGAGGAACGCTTCTCAGTTCATCTCAGTGACCTACCACGAAAGATAAACAAGAGAGAATGAAGAAAGTCCTGTACGCATCTGCTATTGGGTCAATCATGTATGCAATGATATGTACTAGATCGGATGTGTCATGCACTCTTAGCTTGACAAGTAGATACGAGAATAACCAAGGAAGCAGTCATTGGATTGCTGTTAAAAGTATATTGAAATACCTTAGGAGGACTAAGGATATGTTTCTAATATATGGGTCTGGTGAGGAGAAACTCTCTGTAAAAGGTTACGTGGATGCGAGTTTTCAAACTGATCGAGATGATTCTCGATCACAATCCGGTTATGTCTTCACATTAAATGGAGGTGCGGTCTCTTGGAAGAGTTCAAAATAGGATGTTGTTGCTTTATCCACTGCAGAGTCAGAGTACATTGCTGCCTCATTGGCAGCTCAGGAAGCTGCATGAATGAAGAAATTCATCGACGACTTAGGAGTAGTCCCTTCCATTCAGGACACTCTTGAGATCTTTTGTGACAATGAGGGTGCGATTGCTCAAATCAAGGAGCCTCGTGCTCACCAAAAGACCCGTCACATTGAGCGGAGATTCAACTACATAAGGGATGAAGTTGAAAAGGGAAATATATGTATTCGCAAAGTTCACACAGATCTTAATATAGCGGATCCACTCATGAAGCTCTTACATGGTGCAAAATATCAAGGGCTTGTTAGTGCATTAGGGCTTCGATATTCTAGTGATTGGTCATGATCTGTTTTAAGTATTGTAATGGAACGAAATTGTTCAAACTCATTAATATAATTATGGTGTTAATTTATTAATCTTGAGTCATGTTCTTATTTTGCATATTTTATCCATGAATAAGCTATTATTCTAAATTCCATAGTCGATCACATTTGTGGGAGCAAGTGTGAGGTTTAGACTATTATGAACTTGGATTGGTATACATTCACGGGATGAATGTGGGGCAAGTGTGACAACCCGGAAATTTCCAACCAAATTTAAACTTTAATCTTTATATGTTTCCGACACGATAAGCAATATTTGTTAAGTTAAATTTTAAGAATTTTAAACTATGTTCATACATTCATTCAACCTCGACCAAGTTCCAGCGATTCACGAACCATTAAACGAATATGATTATATATGTATATGTGTATATATATTATAACTTGAAACGTAAACAAAATATTAGATTAAATACTTTATATGATTGTATCTGTTTCAAAATGTTTATCAATGGAATTAGAAGATAAGATCAAATGATTGAATTATCAGATATATTGAATTATGATTACAAGTCTCTGTTGAAAGGCCCACGTTGATTTGAGAAATCTTTCCATTTTAACAATATTCAGAAAATGGTAAATTGATTTATAAATAAGAACAAATTGTCAATCATTGAGAACTAGACAAAGGATAGTGGAAGATTGAATCTCATAAAGACTCGATTGATCTATTTAGTTTCAAACGTACAAAAACGTTTTCAGTTTAAAAAGAACTTTATTATTAAAACGTATATAACTTTTATAAATATCTAGAACCACTTTTGACAACTCATTACTTAACTAGTATGATAAAGATAACGATATTTATATTTTATTTTATTAAATATATATAACGATTTAAATTAATATTATATATATTTATACGCGTATTATACGTACATAGTTTTATACTTTTACTATACTTAAACTTTACCTTTACTTTATTTTTACGTTACTTTAACTTAATAATTCACTTTAATAATTCATACTTTAATAATTCACTTTAATAATTCATACTTTAATAATTCACTTTAATAATTTATACTTTAATAATTCACTTTAATAATTCATACTTTAATAATTCACTTTAATAATTCATACTTTAATATTTCACTTTAATAATTTAAAAATCTATTATAAATAGAATTCAATAGGTTTCATTATTTCATAGAAATTTGAAAATATTGGGTTATTATGGAGGTGATTGAGTATGGTTCATGGGTATGCTCGTGAGGTCAATATAGTATTTATCATTTCCGTTGCGTCTACATACCTTTCCTGCAATATTGAATCTCAATATTGATACGTGAGTACTCATAATTTAACTTTTACATACTAATATGGTATCCCTGACCAGTGCTCGAGTATTTAGGATTATACATGCTTGTACTTTTGATATTGCCCTTAGACAGGTTAGGTTGAATCTTGAATTAGTTACACTTGCAGTTGAGATAAGGTATAAGATATGCATGTCCTTTGAAAGTTAGCGAAAAATTAAGAACTTTTCCTTTAGATATCGAATGGTTTCGATGAACGGATTAGAAGTTATAATCAATTGAATTTTCGATATTTTTATTAAAAATGATTATTATTATCGTAGTTTTTATCGTCATTCTAGTTTTATCTTATTATTATCATTATTATTATCTTTATCAATAAAAGGGATTTATCATTAAAAATTGTTATTTTTTTTATTATTACTATCGTTATTATCGTTAAAGTTATAATTAGTATTATTATTATTATCCAATTATTATTATTATTATTATTATTATTATTATTATTATTATTATTATTATTATTATTATTATTATTATAAGATATTGATTTAGATAAAATTATCGTTCTTATTATTTTTATCATTAAATAATAATAAAATATTATTTTTATCATTACTATTATTATTAAAAGTATCGTTAGTATTAAAACTATCATTTTAACAAAAATTATCATTTTAATAGAAATGTCATTGTTACTATAAAATATCATTATTATTATTATTTTAAATAGAATTATTATTTTAAAGATAATATTAAAAATTATCGTAAATATTAAAGTTATCATAATTAGAATTATCGTTTTATTATATTGTCATCTTAGTAATTATAAATATTGATATTTTTATAATAATAATTATTATTACAAAATAATACAACTTTTACTTACTATCATTATAGATATTATTTTATCAAATAAATATTTGATACAAACATATTTTACTATGTGTAATAACTTACTTTAATAATACCTATCATATTATCTTAATGATATTAAATTAACCCTATAAATTTTATTACTTAATATATATAATAGTATATTTTATTATATAAATTTAATATAAAATTTTATTTATTAATACATAAATTATATTATTTACTCTAATAAATCTTTTAAAAATATTTAAAAATATAAAACGATGATATTTAAACTATATATTAATCATGTTTAGATTTTTAGAAATTATTTTGAGTCAAATTTACTTTTGTTGACTTTTGCATATTAGTCTCGAGCATTAGGATTGTGGTACACTATGACTTGACCTAATTTGTTAGACAAATATTGACCAACACATAAATATATATAATTAATTTAGGTTCGTGAATCCGAGGCCAACCTTGCACTTGTTCAAAGACGTTATATGTATTTTTACTACGAAATACAGTATGGTGAGTTTCATTTGCCTTTTTACCCTTTATATTTTTTGGACTGAGAATACATGCGCTTTTATAAATGTTTAACGAAATAGACACAGGTAATTGAAACTACATTCTATGGTTGAATTATCGAAATCAAATATGCCCCTTTTTATTAAAGTCTGGTAATCTAAGAATTAGAGAACAGACACCCTAATTGACGCGAATCCTAAAGATAGATCTATTGGGCCTAACAAACTCTATCCAAAGTACCGGATGCTTTAGTACTTCAAAATTTATATCATGTCTGAAGGAGGATCCCGGAATGATAGGGGATATTCTTATATGTATCTAGTTAATGTCGGTTACCAGGTGTTCACCATATGAATGATTATTTTTGTCTCTATGCATGGGACGTATATTTATGAGAACTGTAAATGATATTCTTGTGGTCTATTAAAATGATGAAAATAAATGATTATGATAAACTAATGAACTCACCAACCTTTTGGTTGACACTTTAAAGCATGTTTATTCTCAGGTGTTAAAGAAATCTTCCGCTGTACATTTGCTCATTTTAAAGATATTACTTGGAGTCTTTCATAGCATATTTCGAAGAACGTTGCATTCGAGTTATTGAGTTCATCAAAGATTATTGTTAAATCAATTTATAGTTGGATAGTGGATATTATGAAATGGTATGCATGCCTGTCAATTTTTGATGTAAAGAAAGTTTGTCTTTTAAAAACGAATGCAATGTTTGTAAAATGTATCATATAGAGGTCAAATACCTCGCAATGTAATCAACTATTGTGAATCATTTATAATGTATATGAACGGGTCCTTTCAGTTGGTATCAGAGTGGTGGTCTTAGCGAACCAGGTCTGCATTAGTGTGTCTAACTGATAAGTCGATAGGATGCATTAGTGAGTCTGGACTTCGACCGTGTCTGCATGTCAAAAGTTTTGCTTATCATTTTGTGTCAAAAATTAACTACTTATCATCCTCAGGAAATTACCTGCTTATCATTTTTAGTCTAACACACGTCTTGCTGCATTGATTGCATGAATAGTGTATAGGCAAAAATTCATATCTTAGCATATCTGCTAAATCATATCTTATCGTATCTGTTACTTTAAACTTTGCCTAACATATCCCGCAAAGTCCTCCGTAATCTACGAAATCTTTTGATCTATATACATACATACATACATACATATATATATATATATATATATATATATATATATATATATATATATATATATATATATATGTATCTATGTAATTAGAATACCATCCGTTAGCCAAAATCATTTCATATCGGAAAAAAAATTCCTTTATCCAATCGTACGAAATGGAATTCGTCATCAGTTCAAGTCACTCAGATTCCGAAATGGAATCCCATTCAAGCTCCGAAAGCAGTGTGACCGGAATAGATCAACCAATCAGTCATCACCTATTCTGGATGAATTGGGGATGGGTTTGTAGCCTCCTCAATCATTGGAGACAAGAAGAAGGTGATCCCTTCCATCCACCATATTGCCCTCTTGACGAAGAACCTGAAGCACTTACCGGCGTACCTGTCCGAAACACCATTTTTTCGCTCATTTCTAGAGTATCTCGTCATGATTATATATTATATCAAATTTTAGATTTTATTTATCCGCTCGTCCGAACCGACAATCACCCCGGTGTAATAGAAGAAGTCAACGAGCTTCGCGCTCGGGTAGTGGCTTTGGAGAATATGGTGCAGAGATTACAAACACCAGCAGCAGCATCAGCAGCATAACCAGTACTATCATCATCAACGCCAACAGTACTATTACCACCTCCAACCACAACCGCGTCGTAAACCTCAACTTCACAATCTGTCCCACGAGCATCAACGTCATACGCACCATAGATACCAAGGAGTACCAACAACAATAACTGACGAAGTATTAATTCATAACTTCATTGGAGAAACATTTCGCGGCGATTATGTAATCTCTAAAGTCTTAGAGATTATCTAATCTAGCCCTAACCATAAATCAGTTAAGCGAACCAAAATGATAAAAGGAAGAGTAGAAACCCTGACAAAAATGGTGTGTGATTAACAAGCTAAACTTGCTTTACCAACAGCATCAACAGTACCGTCAACGTTACTAGCATCGTCAGTACAGTCAACATCCGAATCAACAACACCAATAACATCACAAACTCCGTCAGTTTAAGAATCACTGTGGACATAATTATGAATCAATAAGGTATATATTGTATCAACGAGTTATGAAGAATTAACTCATTCCCTCTGAAGAAATTATATGTATATTATATATATATATATATATATATATATATATATATATATATATATATATATATATATATATATATATATATATATATATATATATATATATGTATATATATATATATATATATATATGTATGTATATATATATATATATATGTATATATATATATTTTGAAATACATCTTTCCGTGCTAAGCTATTGTGTGTGAATCTTAACTACTCGGTTAATTCATATTACAAATATGCAATAATGTACGTCCTTCGGCCGCAACTTAACCAGCGTTAACTACAATCTCTGTCGCAATTCAATAAACAAATTCCAATTCATAATAAATCAAGTATATATTTGATTTTACACTTTCATCATCGATGTACCCGAAACTTTTCAGATAACATCATTCGTACTTTGCAAAATTTACTAGAATTCCACGAACCGAACATCATACATCAACAAATAACGAAGTATTGATTCATAATTTCAATGTCATTAAAGAAATACTGCGTAAAAGTTATGTACTTTTTAAAGCCTTTAGGGATTATTCAATTCTAGTTTCAACCGTAAATCAAATGAGTTTAATTTAACATTAACTCGTTAAATATATGTTACATCTAAAGAAAATATACATATATATATATTTTCATAAAGACTGTAATAAAATTCTTTTGTACAAAATATTAATTGTGAAATTTTTTTAACGGGTAGGTAATACCCGAGAGATATATAAATTCACAATTAATATGTTACATTCTTTGAATCTGATTCAGCAAATCATGCATTATACTCCAAACTTTCACAACAATATACATTCTTTTATAGAAATCAAAACAACCATACTCATTCAAAATTTAATTACATATTCTGATTTTGAAATCTCAAAATTCAACTTGAGATATGACCAAAATCATCACTCTTAGATCCTTACATCTTTCGCAAGCTATATTTTAACTTCAAAACTGTGTTAGAACATCAAATGTATGTTAACAATTACAATCTGTGTTCAAACCCTTCGAAAATTTCTGAAGGCACTTTGAATGATGAGCAATCGAGATGATGATCCAACCACATGTTACCCACAGTTATGTACCCGAAAAACTCTTGAAACCAAAGTAAAAGTTTAAACAACGTATCCGCGTCAGATTCTTTGGCATTTATTAGCAAAAATAACTTTGCGAATCCTATTCAAAGTAGCCAGTTTTGTCACAGCTCCATCAAGTCAACTTCGACTTTTCAGTCAGACTAACCTTATTATAACCTTGAGATATACACCATCGTTACCAGGGAATCTTTTACATTCCACCACATTATTAGCAGATGTACCAACAACTTCATTACCCTTTGACTTTAGCCTCTCCAAAAAGTCATTATAATTATTCATTGAAACCCCATCATTTACTCATTCGCATCTTGTAATGAGAATTGCCATACGAATCATTGGGAATTAGCAATCAGTATTTTGAAATCTCGCAGCATGTCTACGCCAACAGTTATATGTGTATATATAACGTCTATCTTCTGGACTTAATTTGAATGTGAAGTTTCTGAAAAACACTCCGAACTACGAATTGGTTCTCCGAAAATGAAAAAAATGCTGATGAAGCAGCAAAAACTATAAACGACTTTAAACGGTAAAAGCTGGATGATAATGATGAAGTGTTCTGGCAAAGCGCAGAAAAAGAGAAGTTTTGGAACTGGAAAACGGATTGAGCAAAGTAGGAAGGAGGCTGTGGACAAATTACAAAGACTGAACCTGACTTCAAAGGATCCAAATGATTCAGTACCTGCCGAAGTCATTAACGAATACCTTGCTCCTGACTCTAAACCCCTGCGGACAATATTCTTCATCATCCTCTGATATTAGAAATTCTAAAATATCATCATATCTTTCATTATAAATATCCTCCATATTTCTGAAGATATTTTCTTAATTTTTCTTATTTGAAATCATTTACCTCTTCGCGCTTTCTGTATTACATCATAAAAGAAACTATTTTAGTTTCTAAATTCTGAAACATTCAAGTTTAAAATAGGAATATTTTGAAGTAGTGTTGGGAACTGAAGCATGAATTAGTATAATATAATGACACTTGATCAATGTGATTATATTACAGTAAGTCATGCTGAGTTTCTAAATGGAACGTGATGATTCACAGATCATAACATCATCATGTGCCATGTTATACGACTCTTGTATTCTATTTAACCTCTAAAATATCAAGAAAATATTTCTTGATGAATCGGCCTTTTCCAAGGTATTCTAGTAATTTGACAAGTCAAGATCGTGCCATCACAATTTCCTTCCTAGAACATTAACAACGTTCATTCCGAAATTCATATCTGTGAATTCTGGACCATTACAAGCGGTGCTTAATCGCAAGAAGAAGAAACGAAAGGACAAAACTACGAAATAGAAATTGGGGTATAAATTAATGCAAATAAAAGAGAGTATTAACTGTGAATGATAATGATTATAGAAGACAGAAGCAGAGACTTTGAAATATAAGGGAACATATAAAGCCCAACGACAAACCAGAAATTATAAACCATATATATCGATGCATATAGCAATATAAATACACGGGAGAACTAGAAACACTATAAACCCAAGAGTATAGTAGAAGTAAATAGATTCTTTCGGCGGTAGATGAAAAAGAAGAATGACCGATATGAAAGTTAGAAGTATATCGAGAATCAGAATTGGATGGAGCATATTGATGAATACTTTAAAATATGAGTTGAGGGGGAAAGAATAGAAGGTGATGAAATATGACTAGGAACTTAGAAATCAACAGATTTAACTCACACAATGGCGGAATAAGTGAATCAAACCCTCTAGTGAATAGGTTAAGTTTTTTTTTTTGGTTAATTTAGTCAAACCACAACTAAATCAAGTGTGATTAGATCAACACCTAGAGCTATTATTCACCAATTGGGTGATTTGGACTGAGAGAGAATCGGAGGAGCTCACTAGATCTGAGTGTGTGTAACAAATGAGAGGCTTAACCTAAAATGAAGAACATAAGACTTTATATACCCCTGCTGTTTACTCACCCATACGATTCATTCATCACACGTACGAGTTGGCTTCATCAGCTGTACGGGTGATCATTCACTCGTGTCTTCTCATTTAGGTTGTAATTGTGACTTAGCTCAGCATCAACCGTGCATATGAGCCTGTCAGCCGTACTAGTGAGTCTTCACTCGTATGTCTGACTAAGTCTAACATAGTTAAACATCTAAATCTCGTTCCTGCAGTTCCTGTAACCACATACAAACACGGATAGGATAATAACGAGCAATCATGGTGGCCTGTAAACTGTTGTACCTGCAATGGACGTGGGTAGATGTCTAGGGACTTGCATAAAATGCATCAACAGAAGGTGTGAGTTGTAAGGAAATGAAGGAGGTGAATTTATAAGAAAATCTCCGACAGAACAATTAAAATGGACGATCGCATTTAAAGCGGATCCTAATTCCCTTGATTACCGGAGAGTCAAATCTTATTAAGAAGATTTTCTTCAAATCCCTTGAAATCTGGGAATCAATCATATCTACGTCAAATGATAAGATGAATCTACACTTACTCATTTCACTCTTCTATGTTAGCTTCATTCGTACTCTTCATATAAATGGATTGTTTATCCAAATTATTCGCTGATAATAAAACTCTAATTTTCAGCCCGTATGCATCATGAAAACATACTTATTATCATTCACGACCTTTCCACTCAAATTTCGGGACGAAATTTCTTTAACGGGTAGGTACTGTGACAACCTGGAAATTTCCAACCAAATTTAAACTTTAATCTTTATATGTTTCCGACACGATAAGCAATATTTGTTAAGTTAAATTTTAAGAATTTTAAACTATGTTCATACATTCATTCAACCTCGACCAAGTTCCAACGATTCACGAACCATTAAACGAATATGATTATATATGTATATGTGTATATATATTATAACTTGAAATGTAAACAAAATATTAGATTAAATACTTTATATGATTGTATCTATTTCAAAATGTTTATCAATGGAATTAGAATATAAGATCAAATGATTGAATTATCAGATATTTTGAATTATGATTACAAGTCCCTGTTGAAAGGCCCACGTTGATTTGAGAAATCTTTCCATTTTAACAATATTCAGAAAATGGTAAATTGATTTATAAATAAGAACAAATTGTCAATCATTGAGAACTAGACAAAGGATAGTGGAAGATTGAATCTCATAAAGACTCGATTGATCTATTTAGTTTCAAACGTACAAAAATGTTTTCAGTTTAAAAAGAACTTTATTATTAAAACGTATATAACTTTTATAAATATCTAGAACTACTTTTTACAACACATTACTTAACTAGTATGATAAAGATAACGATATTTATATTTTATTTTATTAAATATATATAACGATTTAAATTAATATTATATATATTTATACGCGTATTATACGTACATAGTTTTATACTTTTACTATACTTAAACTTTACCTTTAATTTATTTTTACTTTACTTTAACTTAATAATTCACTTTAATAATTCGTACTTTAATAATTCACTTTAATAATTCATACTTTAATAATTCACTTTAATAATTCATACTTTAATAATTCACTTTAATAATTCATACTTTAATAATTCACTTTAATAATTCAAAAATCTATTATAAATAGAATTCAATAGGTTTCATTATTTCATAGAAACTTGAAAATATTTTTCTCTAAACTCTCTCAATCAATTTACATATATATATTTACTCCGTATTATTTCAAGATATTATTAGTATACATAAAATATTACGACGGAGTGCTGTCCGAGTGATTTCGAAATTGTTTTTCGAGTAGGATAGGATTAAGGAAATTATGGGTTATTATGGAGGTGATTGAGTATGGTTCATGGGTATGCTCGTGAGGTCAATATAGTGTTTATCATTTCCGTTGCGTCTACGTACCTTTCCTGCAATATTGAATCTCAATATTGATACGTGAGTACTCATAATTTAACTTTTACATACTAATAGTGTATCCCTGACCAGTGCTCGAGTATTTAGGATTATGCATGCTTGTACTTTTGATATTGCCCTTAGACAGGTTAGGTTGAATCTTTAATTAGTTACACTTGCGGTTGAGATAAGGTATAAGATATGCATGTCCTTGGAAAGCTAGCGAAAAATTAAGAACTTTTCCTTTAGATATCGAATGGTTTCGATGAACGGATTAGAAGTTATAATCAATTGAATTTTTGATATTTTTATTAAAAATGATTATTATTATCGTAGTTTTTATCGTCGTTCTAGTTTTATCTTATTATTATCATTATTATTATCTTTATCAATAAAAGGGATTTATCATTAAAAATTGTTATTTTTTTTATTATTACTATCGTTATTATCGTTAAAGTTATAATTAGTATTATTATTATTATCCAATTATTATTATTATTATTATTATTATTATTATTATTATTATTATTAGTATTATTATTATTATTATTATCATTATTAATATATATATATCATTATTTAAAAATGGTTATTGTTATTGTTATTATTATTATTATTACTATATTATCATTAAGATAATTATTAGTATTATCGTTAATAATGTTATAGTAACTATCATTATTAATATTAGTGTAATTAAAACAAATATTTGTAACACCTAATTATTTTGATTACTATTATTATCATTATTATGAACACGATATAAAAGATGATTAAAAGCTATTAAACGAAACGATTAGGAAATAATGAGTAAGAGTATCATGATGAAATTAAAATATTATAAAATATTGATTTAGATAAAATTATCGTTCTTATTATTTTTATCATTACTATTATTATTAAAAGTATCGTTAGTATTAAAACTATCATTTTAACAAAAATTATCATTTTAATAGAAATGTCATTGTTACTATAAAATATTATTATTATTATTATTTTAAATAGAATTATTATTTTAAAGATAATATTAAATATTATCGTAAATATTAAAGTCATCATAATTAGAATTATCATTTTATTATAATGTCATCTTAATAATTATAAATATTGATATTTTTATAATAATAATTATTATTACAAAATAATACAACTTTTACTTACTATCATTATAGATATTATTTTATCAAATAAATATGTGATACAAACATATTTTACTACGTGTAATAACTTACTTTAATAATACCTATCATATTATCTTTATGATATTAAATTAACCCTATAAATTTTATTACTTAATATATATAAAAGTATATTTTATTATATAAATTTAATATAAAATTTTATTTATTAATACATAAATTATATTATTTACTCTAATAAATCTTTTAAAAATATTTAAAAATATAAAATGACGATATTTAAACTATATATTAATCATGTATAGATTTTTGGAAATTATTTTGAGTCAAATTTACTTTTGTTGACTTTTGCATATTAGTCTCGAGCATTAGGATTGTGGTACACTATGACTTGACCTAATTTGTTAGACAAATATTGACCAACACATAAATATATATAATTAATTTAGGTTCGTGAATCCGAGGCCAACCTTACACTTGTTCAATGACGTTATATGTATTTTTACTACGAAATACAGTACGGTGAGTTTCATTTGCCTTTTTACCCTTTATATTTTTGGGACTGAGAATACATGCGCTTTTATAAATGTTTAACGAAATAGACACAGGTAATTGAAACTACATTCTATGGTTGAATTATCGAAATTGAATATGCCCCTTTTTATTAAAGTCTGGTAATCTAAGAATTAGGGAACAGACACCCTAATTGACGCGAATCCTAAAGATAGATCTATTGGGCCTAACAAACTCCATCCAAAGTACCGGATGCTTTAGTACTTCGAAATTTATATCATGTCCGAAGGAGGATCCCGGAATGATAGGGGATATCCTTATATGTATCTAGTTAATGTTGGTTACCAGGTGTTCACCATATGAATGATTATTTTTGTCTCTATGCATGGGACGTATATTTATGAGAACTGGAAATGAAATTCTTGTGGTCTATTATAATGATGAAAATAAATGATTATGATAAACTAATGAACTCACCAACCTTTTGGTTGACACTTTAAAGCATGTTTATTCTCAAGTGTTAAAGAAATCTTCCGCTGTGCATTTGCTTATTTTAAAGATATTACTTGGAGTCTTTCATAGCATATTTCGAAGAACGTTGCATTCGAGTTATTGATTTCATCAAAGATTATTGTTAAATCAATTTATAGTTGGATAGTGGATATTATGAAATGGTATGCATGCCTGTCAATTTTCGATGTAAAGAAAGTTTGTCTTTTAAAAACGAATGCAATGTTTGTAAAATGTATCATATAGGGGTCAAATACCTCACAATGTAATCAGCTATTGTGAATCGTTTATAATGTATATGAACGGGTCCTTTCAGCAAGGTTGCAACCAAGGTTCATAGATATTTGTGAGATACAAATATTGGAAGATCCGCCCTCAAGATTTACTAAATGGAGCCTTTGTGGTTGATCACATGTAATCTTGAGTAAAGGCGAATATCATTGTATCCTCTGACCTGAGATACATATTGGGTTCAGATATTCACCAAGTATTGTGCCTTGATTCTTTTCTTCACTATTCTGAAATATGGTAGTTCATAAGGAAGAGCTCAGGTATAATGCAAGGTATATATTTAGGACGTATTTAGTCAAGATGGAATTTGTCCCTCTTA
This sequence comes from Rutidosis leptorrhynchoides, assembly GCF_046630445.1. Lineage (NCBI taxonomy): Eukaryota > Viridiplantae > Streptophyta > Magnoliopsida > Asterales > Asteraceae > Rutidosis > Rutidosis leptorrhynchoides. The sequence continues at coordinate 219,378,325 of NC_092338.1, read as the reverse complement.
TTCGCTGAGAGTCAGATGTTTAAGGCCTGATAAAGTTAAATCTAGAAGATAGTGATCACTCTGTGTCTCTTAGATTTAACATGACATCTAGGACAAAAGGATATAATGAAAAGATTCACCTATTCATATTCGAGATGGGAACTCGAAAGGGATGATGTTATTGAATGGCACAAAGTCATAACATATTGGGGGTGATGGATGGTCGTTAGGTGGTATCCATCACTTGCATTAATTTCTTATGTTTCTCGTGCAAGTGGGAGATTGAAGGTATTTAGTATGCCCGAGAGACATATTAAATTAATGTGGCTAATATGTTTTGATCCAAGTAGGGTCATACCCAATAACAAGCTTACCGACACCTTATTATTATTTGATCTTAAGGATTAAATTGTTGATTAAATATGCGACACTTGAATTTTAAGAAAATGGTTTCTAAAATAATAATACTTGATATGTATATATAAGTTATGGAATAATTTATATATTAAGGATTTAATTATTTATAGGTTAAATAATTAATTAAGTTATGTTACATTTTATAAAATTGGTTTTATAAAATATACATAACAAATAATATGCATGTTTATAAAAATGTATTTTATAAAATCTAGTTTTATAAAAACTAGTTTTATAAAATCTTGTTTCAAAAAACAATTTTATAAGACAAATGGAAGTGGCATTGGAGTATGAAGTAGGCATGCTAGACATACTTTCAAGAGTGGTTACTTCCCATGCATTTGCATATGTATCAAGGCATTGAGTCAACAACACATACATGGATTCAAACATATCAAGTAAAAGCAAAAACTCTCCCATTTTTCTGCTGGAAAACTGTGGGTTTGGAGAGCCAAGAAGGGGTTCTTAATTTAATCTTACAAGTTCATTTCAGGTGTAATAAAATCCTAACCAAAAGCTAGGGTGTTGGTGCACAAGTTTGGGGTATAACAACTTGAGGTTTCATTCTTTTGGAGCTCCATTCATCATCATCATCTTCATCATTTACCAACAAGCTTGGAGTAGGTATAATCTCTTTACTTACTTGTAGTTTGTAAGTATATTTCACAACTTGATCCTACTTGGGATTTAACTTTAATTGGTTAAAGATTAACAAGTTATAAGATGGTAATATACATGCTTCCGCTTTGAAAGATTCTTAAATGGTTTTAAGCATTATGAAACTTGTTAAATCCTAACAATATCGAAGATGTTTATGATGATATTTTGGCATTTCTAAGTTCGAAGGTTGATAAAGAAAAATTTTCCGCAAAATTTTAACATGAGTACGGAGCAAGATATTCTTTAAAGATTTCATCGGATCCAGAATTATCTAGGTTCTTTGGATATAGGGTTTGGTCCTTGTATTTGTCCTTGGTCTCCTTCATAGTTAGCTCAATCCGTTTTTCAGTATCAAATTTTCTATCGATCTTTCCCAACACTCCATTCTTTATTATCATACTTTTGGCCGTCTAGACCATCTACAATTTTGCTGTTTCCTCTACATTTAATGCTACCATATTTGAATCATCGGTTATCGAATCCGAGGTGGTTTCAAGAGATTGTGTTTTTTAGATGATTAAACGCTAATGGTAATATGGTGGAATATAAAAGATTCCCCGGTAACAATAAAAGAGCACGCATATATATCAAAGTTATAATAAGGTTGTTTCGAACGAAAATTCGAAGTTGATTTGCTGAAGCTGTGACAAAATTGGCTAATTTGAAAAGGAATTGCAAAGTTATTTTCGATAATAACAACGCCAAAGAAGCTAGCACAGATACGTGTTAAATGTTTTTCTTAGGTTCTGAGTGGTTTTCTGGTGCATAGCTATATGCATCAATCTTTTCCTTCCGTAGATGAAGTGTGGTTGGTTCATCCTCTCGATTTAGGTGTTTTCAAGAATCATGAAATGTTTGAACGCAGATTGTAATTGTCAAGATAGAAATGATGTTTAAGATGAAATCAAGTTATAAAGGATGTTTAAGATGAAATTAAGTGGCAACTTGAGGAAATATTTAATTGTAGTAGATGAAATTTATTTACGATCCTTTAAGTCAAAAAGTGTTGTAATTAATATTTCCTACTCTTTTAATACTTTTTAATTGTCCAGATATAGGAACAATTAGCTAGGAACAGTTAGCTAGGATTTGGTTAGTATAGGTTTAAAGTTTTTCGTAGTTAATTAATTGGTTACTAATCAATTTTATTTGGTTCATTATTTTCTTCATTATGCCACTTGTCAAATCTTGACTTGGATTCTGATCGGTCAAAATCCGAATATGAAATTGAATTTGAATGAAAATAGTTGTTCTTTGGTGGACGGATATGTATATATGTGGTTGTATGTAGGATACTAAATGACTGTTGAATCGGATTTGAAGAATGTACGGTGTAACTTATTAATCTGAAATCTAAATATTCCTCGGGTATTACCTACCCGTTAAAATATTTTCACCATTAACAGTTTGTACAAGAGGATCTTTTAATTACAATCTTTATGAAAATATATATACATATATATTTTCTTCAGATGAAATCATGAATTTAATGAGTTAATATGATATTAAGCTCATTTGATTTTCGGTTAGAACTAAAATACATAACCTCTAAAACTTTTAGAAACCACATATTCTTCGCATAATATTTCTTCAATGAAGTTATGGATCAATACTTCATCGTTCATTTTCGTTGGTACTTCTTGGTATCTATTATGCGTATGATGTTGATGTTCGAGGAACAGATTGTGAAATTTAGGCTTGGGATGTGGATGTTGAGGCTTGTGTTGTTGGTGGTATTGGTAATATTGGTGCTGATGCTGGTGGTGCTGTTGATGTCGGTGATGTTGCTGAAGCTGGTAATTTTTGCACCATAATTTCCAAAGCCACTACTCGAGCGCAAAGCTCGTTAACTTCTTCTACTAACCCTGGCTGGTTATCAATGTGAGGTGGAGGTTAGATATCTTCTCTAGTTCCGTTAATGGTAGCCTCAAGACGAAAAATTCTCGCAAAGAGAGTATAAACAGTGTTGCGAACAGGTTCGCCAGTGATCGGGTCGAGTACTCCGATGTTAGGCGTTAGATTCGGCTCATGAAATGGAGTACCTTCTTCCCTTTCCATAGGGTGAGTATGTCGTGAACCCACCCCCATTTTCTCCAGTAATCACGATAGTTGATTGGTTGGTGCGCTCCCATCACGCTGTCTTCGGAGTCAGATGAACTTGGTCGATTCGTAGAGGCCATCTTACGAGATCACAAAAAACATTTTTAGTATGAAACGTTTAGTGACAGCAAATGATAGTTAGATGGTATTCTCAATGCATAATATGCATAGATATATATAGTACCAGGATCCGTTATATTACGGAGAAATTTACGGAAGATATCAGGCAAAGTTTACCGTAATAGATACGCTAAGATATAAATTAGCAGATACGCTAAGATATAAATTTTGTCTATACACTATTCAGGCAATCAATGCAGTAAGATGTGTCTAGACTAAGAATGATAAGCAGATAATTTGTTAAGGATGATAAGTAGGTAATTTTCGACACTAAATTATAAGCAAGACTTTTGACATGCAGACACGGTCGAAGTCCAGACTCACTAATGCGTCTAAACAACTATCAGTTAGACACACTAATGCAAGACCTAGTTCACTAAGACCACCGCTATGATACCACCTGTAGAGACCCGTCCTAATCCATCTGGACAAATACATTACATTTAGTTACATCGCGAGGTACTTGACCTCTATATGATACATTTTACAAACATTGCATTCGTTTTTAAAAGACAAACTTTTATTTCATCGAAAGTTGACGGCATGCATACCATTTCATAATATATCCAACTCTAATTGACTTAATAATAATCTTGATGAACTCAACGACTCGAATGCAACGTCTTTTGAAATATCTCATGAATGACTCCAAGTAATATCTCTTAAATGAGCAAATGCACATCGGAAGATTTCTTTCAAACCTGAGAATTAACATGCTTTCAAGTGTCAACCATGTAGTGACCGGACAAAATCGTCATTGACGGCGCCATCTACTTAGGTCCCGTTACGTGGTCATAAGTCTTTAAAACAACATTTGACCAAAAGTATGTCGCATTCATTTCAAAAGTAAAAATGTTTCAAGGTTTACAAAGTAGTTCGACAACTAGTTACGTTACAAAGTTTAAAGTACAAATGAAACATATGCGACACAATTTGAAAGTAGCCAAAAGACGCTCCACGTATGCATGTATACTCGACATCCAAGCAAGTATCAAAAGTAATGAGCGGAAGCATGTATCACAAAACATTCAAGGACCTGAGAAAAACATAGAAATCTGTCAACGAAAATGTTGGTGAAATCATAGGTTTAAGTAAGTACAAGTGAACCACAAGATTTGTAACATTGATATAATAGTAATACATTCCAAAAGTTAATATTCACGAGCACCCAATTATCAATGCTTAACATTCCTTCCATAGAACCCCATCACAATAGTGTTAGAACATACAATGTTTCTCGAAATTATATTTCATTCGTAAATGATAGCGAACCGTTTGAATGAGGGTTTGTCAAACCCATATGGCCATATAACATAAGTTCTCGCTTACACCCGGCAAGTGTAACTAATGATAATCGAATTGAGGATTTTTGTTCAAACTCGTATGTAGAATGTTTGTTTTCCTGTACTTGTGTTCACTTACTAAAAAGAAACGTTTATGTTTTCTCATCCCAAATGTAAGTTCAAAAGAGTAAAAGTGGGACTATGATCTCACCTTAAGTGCACGTATGTAAAGGTACTTCAACAAGTAAATGTGTGCAAGAACGAATGCTAGTCTTGACCTAAACAAATTGCTTTGTATCAATATCGGTAAACACGGTCGGTCAAAGTGTTCAATTAGTCCTATGGCTCGTTACGACTCGATTACTAAAGCATGTAAGTCAAATTGTCACGTTCCATGCAAGATACAAGTATAAAAGCATGTTAGAATGATTGCACAAACATTTGGTTAAGTTTGATTAAAAGTAAACTATGGTCGGGTCAAAGTCAACGAAAAAGTCAACACATTTGGGTCGGGTCCCGAACTATTTTTCTGAGGTTTTTAATCATATATGAGCATGTTAGAATAAGTTACATGTGAATCGGAGGTGTGTAGCGTAGCAAACATTTTTCGTAAAATGGCAAATCAAGACAGCACAGAACAGGCAAATTGGACGGTGTCCAATTTTGAAAGCCTGGACGGCGTCCAAAAGGCTGGACGGCGTCCAAACATCTGGGCAGAAAACATTTTGCTAAAAACACACAAGTGTACGAACCAAACTCAAACAATCCCAATTTATGAGCCGCAAACAATCAAAACATGTATCTTATACCACCGGGAAGGTATTTTGACGAGGAAAACAACTAAACACATTTCATCAATCACATTTACATTTACAACAAACAAAATCACATTTAAAGCTCACCATTTAATGCATTCAAGTTCATAAATGTAAATCAATGATCCAGCAACCAATTTACATGAATGATATGCCTTTTCGAAGGTAATCAAGCATATAATACAACCTACCACTTACTAATAACATCTCATGTCATTCAAAGCATCAAAAGTCCATTTCAAGTTCATCAAACCCTAACCCAAATTCACCAAAATCAATAATCAAGTTCATGAAGTTTTCTAAAGCAACCTACACATCAAATTGAAGCTAGTGATACTAGGAACACATTTAATACTTGTACTTTATCATAACAACAACATTAAATCATCCAAAACTCAAAATCAAACACACACTTTTCATGTTCATGCTAGTTACACTAAAACAACGAGATCGAGCATATAAATCATATATTCATGTTAGACTTGAGCCATAGACACTAATTAACAACTTTATAAGCTAAAAACATCAAGAACACAAAATCTAGTGATTTTAGAAAGTTACCCAAATGTAATGAAATCGGTATGGAATCGAAGAGGAAATTGCAAGGATTCCAAAAATGTAATTTGTTTTGCAAAACACCCGCTAGCTCGGATTTGGATGATGATTCTTTGAAATTAGGTGTGGAGAGAAAATGGAGGAAGTAGTAAAATGAGAGAGATGATAATGATTAGATAAGAGGGGTTTGACCCTTTGACCTAGTCAAAGGTTTGATCCTTTAGCGAGTTTGGTCCCTCAACTTTCATTCGGGTGCGTGAATTACCTAAACGAGATAATTTAAAACGCGTATCAACGGGAGATGTTATAAACATACAACGGACTTTAAAATAGTTAAACGGAAAGTAAACAGAAAAAGGCGGGATGTTACATTACCTACTCCTTAAAAGAAATTTCGTCCCGAAATTTAAGTAGGCGTAGTAGTCATTGTTTCTTCCTCGGGATTTTGCGTTTCCAAAATCGCGAATAGATGAGGATACTTCCTTTGCATTTAATCTTGTCTTTCCCAAGTAAACTTGGGTCCCCTTTTGGCGTTCCAACGGACCTTGACAATTAAAATTCGGCTTTGTTTTAACTTTTTGACGGAGGTGTCCACAATTTCGACCGGTTCCTCCACGAAAAGAAGTTTGTCATCAATGGTAAGTTTCTCGAGAGGGATGAAGATATCGGGTTCGGCAAGGCACTTTTTTAAGTTGGATACATGGAAAGTAGGATGAACGGAGCTCAATTGAGGCAGAAGATCTAAACGATAAGTAACGGTTCCAACACGCTCCAAGATTTCGAAAGGACCAATGTACCGCGGATTTAGCTTCCCGCGTTTCCCAAAACAGATTACACCTTTCCAAGGTGCGACTTTTAACATTACGCGATCACCGACTTGAAATTCAAAGTCGTTGCGTCGTTTGTCGGTATAGCTCTTTTGACGACTTCGGGCCGTCCTAAGCCTATCTTGGATTCGAATAATTTTCTCAGTTGTTTCATGTATGAGTTCAGGTCCGGTGATTTATGTGTCGCCTACTTCGGCCCAACAAAGAGGTGAACGACATTTTTAGCCACATAAAGCTTCGAATGGTGCGACGTTAATACTCTCGTGATAACTATTGTTGTAGGAGAATTCGGCGAGAGGCAATTGCTTATCCCAAGCTTTTCCAAAGTCGAAAACGCAAGCTCGTAGCATGTCTTCCAAGGTTTGAATTGTGCGTTTGCTTTGTCCGTCGGTTTGTGGATGGTATGCGGTGCTCATGTCTAAACGCGTTCCTAATGCTTCTTGTAAAGTACGCCAAAATCTAGAAACAAAATGGCCATCTCGGTTGGAGATAATCGATAAGGGTACACCGTGTCGGCTACAATTTCTTTAATGTAAAGTTGTGCGAGTTTCTCCATGTTGTCGGTTTCCTTCATGGCTAGGAAGTGCGCGGATTTGGTGAGACGGTCAACAATAACCCAAATAGTATCATAACCGCCAAACTTCTTTGGTAGTGATAAAATCCATTGTTATCCTTTCCCACTTCCATTGCGGAATTTCGGGTTGTTGAAGTAGTCTGGACGGTCTTTGATGTTCGGCTTTGACTTTGGAGCAAGTTAGGCATTTTCCAACATAAGTAGCAACGTCCCTTTTAATGATCGGCCACCAATATTGTTCTTTAAGGTCGTGGTACATCTTATTGGAACCGGGGTGAATCGAATATCTTGACTTATGGGCTTCATCTAAAATAAGGCTTCGCAAGTCCCCATAACTAGGCACTCAAATTCTTCTGGAGAAGTATCGGAGTCCGGTTTCTTTAACTTCAAATCGAGAGGTGAGGACGTTCAAGTGTTCAAGAGAGATTTTTTCATCCTTGAGAGCCTCGTCTTGGGCTACACGAATTTGACTATTGAGGTTGGTGTGAATGGTGATGTTCTTTCTTTTCGACTTAAGGCATCGGCTACTACATTTGCCTTTCCCGGATGGTAACGAAGCTCACAATCGTAATCGTTCAAAGTTTCAATCCACCGTCGTTGTCTCATGTTTAGTTGCTTTTGATCGAAGGTGTGTTGAAGGCTTTTGTGATGGGTGAAGATGGTACTTTTGGTTCCATAAAGATAGTGTCTCCACATCTTAGGTGCGAAGACAACGGCTCTGAGTTCGAGATCATGTGTTGTGTAGTTCTGTTCATGAATTTTGAGTTGTCGGGAGGCATAAGCAATGACTTTCTTTCGTTGCATCAATACGCACCCAAAACCATGTTTTGAGGCATCGCAATATACAACAAAATCATCATTGCCTTCGGGAAGTGACAAGATAGGAGCGGTGGTTAGCTTTGTTTTCAAGATTTGAAATGCGGATTCTTGTTCGGTCACCCAAATGAATTTCTTTCCCTTGTGAGTTAACGTGGTTAGAGGACGAGAAACCAAAGAGAAATCCTTAATGAATCTATGATAGTATCCGGCGAGACCCAAAAATTGACGAATGTGAGTAGGAGTAGTAGGAGTCTCCCATTTACTAATGGCTTCGATTTTCAATGGATCGACTTTAATACGTTGATCACTTACAACATGACCAAGAAATTGAACTTCCTTCAACCAAAATTCACACTTGGAGAATTTGGCATAGAGTTGTTCGTGTCTCAAAAGTTCAAGCACAAGTCGGAGATGTTGTTCGTGTTCTTCTTCGCTTTTAGAATAGACCAAGATGTCATCGATGAACACAATAACGAATTTATCGAGATACGGTTTGTACACGCGGTTCATAAGATCCATGAACACCGCCGGTGCGTTAGTGAGACCAAATGGCATGACAAGGAATTCATAACTACCATAACGAGTCCGAAAAGCGGATTTGGAGACATCTTCCCCCTTAACCCTTAATTGATGATAACCCGAGCGGAGATCGATTTTTGAATATACACAAGACCCTTGTAGTTGATCAAAGAGGTCATCGATGCACATTCGTAGGGATCCGTCTTTCTTTTTAACAAACAAAATCAGAGCACCCCAAGGTGATTGGCTAGGTTGGATAAAACCACGGTCAAGTAGTTCTTGGATTTGACTTTGCAATTCTTGCATTTCGGAGAGAGCAAGTATATATGGTGCACGTGCTATGGGTGCGGCTCCCAGAATAAGATCGATTTGGAATTCTACCGGTCGATGAGGTGGAAGACCCGGTAATTCGTCGGGAAATACATCGGAAAAGTCGCTAACAATTGGCATATCATCGATATGCTTCTCATCGGACTCGGCTTTTTTAACGTGGACAAGGATCCCAAAACAACCCTTATTGAGTAGTTTTCTAACTTTAAGGCACGAAACAAGGTTGAGTCCGGTGCAACTCTTATCGCCATAAACAATCAAAGGTTCACCATTCTCGATAGGAATTCGGATTGCGTTAAGATCACAAAGGATGTGAGATTTCGTTTTGGCTAACCAATTCATACCGATTATCACATCGAAGCTTCCTAGTTCCATGGGTATCAAGTCAATTTCAAACTCATTACCCAAAATGTTTAACGTACACCCCCGGTAATATGTGTCGGCACTCAATAGTTTCTCATTGGCCACTTCAATGGTATAAGTGGTATCTAATGGAAGTGGTGGATTGTTAAAAGAATGAATCAAAGTCTTGGATACAAAACTCTTATCGGCACCCGAATCGAATAAACAAGTAACATAAGAGTTGTTGAGAAGAAACGTACCCGTGACTAATTCATTGTCATCTCGGGATTCCTCGATGTTGATGTTGAAAGCTCGGCCGCGCGTATTGGGGTTATCTTTCTTCTTTGGGAATGCATTTATATAATGGCCCGTTTGGCCACATTCGTAACAAGTGCCCGTCTTTGGTGCATTGGGCCCCTTTCGAGCGATGGGGGTGACACTTTTACATTCGTTGGCCTTATGACCAACTCCTTGGCACCGATGGCAAATTAGCTTGCCACATTCACCAAAGTGATGCTTGTTGCATTTGTTGCAAAGAGGTAGGTTGTAAGATCTGGTTTCCTCAGACTGGTGGGACGCCGTCCAAATGGGTGGGACACCATCCCAAATTAAAGGCCTGGATGCCGTCCAACTTTCTGGACGCCGTCCAGAATGGCTGGCAGACAAGCCTTTTTGTTTTTTAGAAATTTTAGATGGGCATTTTGGTAATTTCACTTTGTGGACGAATTAAAGGCCCTAGATCAGTTTTTTTGAGCTTCATTACTCCATTTCCAACCACCAAACCTCATCCACTTCAATTCTAGAGTGAGAGTGCATTTAAGTGTGAGAAAGCTCAAATAGGAGAGGAAGAAGCTTGTTTCGGGTTCTAGCTCGAGCATTAAAGTTGTTCATCTCCTCGTTAGCTTCGTTTTGATTGTGGTGGTAAGCCCTAAACTTTATTACCTTAGTTTAATGTGTTTAAGGGTTAGTGTTTGGGTTAGTGTTGCACATAAAACCCATTTGTGAGTAATTTGGGGGTTTTGGGTAAGTTTGGGTCATGAAGACCCAAATGGTGACTAACCTAGGGTTTTGAAAGGGTAAATGGGCCTTAAAGGCCTAGCAAATCACTAGTACACTTATAGTTAATGTTAGTGGGTGTCATTTGGGTTGTAGATGACCCAAATGGGTGTGTTGACCTTGAAATGGGTCAAATGGGTCTTTAATGACCTAAGTGGTCTTGCAAGTGTGAAAATGAGTTAAATTGGTGATTTAAAAATGTAATAAGACCATATTTGACTAGGGTTAGGGTTTTTGGTGAAGTTGACCCATTATTAGGGTTAATGGTGCAAAATGGGTCGGGATTGCACTTTGGGTCAAAATGACTTAGGAATGGTGAAAGAATTGGTTGACCGACTTGAGTTTGCATTTAATGATATGTATAATGTGATAGGTACGTTACTTTGAGGTTTCGCAAGCTCGGGTATCTTTTCACAAGACTTTGAGGTGAGTGGAATAATTATATGCGTAGATATATAATGTATCTATTTGTTGTAGCGTGAAATGTGTAGTGTCGAGGTGTTAAGACACCACGTTTCACGTGAAGAGTGTAGCATCGAGGTGTTAAGATGCCACTCGGGTGTAGCATCGAGGTGTTAAGATGCCACCTAGGAGTGTAGTGTCGAGGTGTTAAGACACCACTCCGTAAAATAATGAGTGAAGCATCGAGGTGTTAAGATGCCACTCGGGGTGAAGTGCCGAGGTGTTAAGGTGCCACCCTAGGGGTTAGTGGTGCGTGGTGTTAAGTGCCCTAACGGATGTTGTGAACACCGATGGCGTTTTCGCGAGCACCGTTCCCTTGTACTATTGGTTAACCATGGTTATTTGCATTGTAAGCATATTATATTATTCGAGTTATATTTATATGCGGTTGTTATGCTAGCTTGGGGGTATTGGTGAATTATAGCTTGTTATTGCGACGATAAGCTAATGTTGTTTGCTAGCATGTTTGCGGTTGTGTAAGTGTATTCAAGTAGGTATAATTATATATGTATTCGTATAATTATTTCATTCACTAAGCTTTGCTTACCCTCTCGTTGTTTACCTTTTTATAGGCTCGGGCGTTGATAAGAGTAAGAGCGTTCAATTGGATTAGTGGTCTCCCGCTCGTTTTGATAGGGGATGCTTTTGGGTGTTAGCTTTTGGAGTTCGACCGAGATTGGGTAGTTTAACCCCAAACACCATGCTCTAGTGTTGTTTGGAACTTAAACTTGTACTTGGTTGAAACTTGTATTTTTGAACGAAACTCGTAAAATAGGCGACGTGGGCCCGTTGATGTAAAACTTGTTTTGATTATGCAAAACTCTTAGTTTCACTTATATTGACTTGTGGTAAAAAGGTTTTCGTTTAAAAATGTCGGGAAGCGGGTTTTCTGCATACGTGAAACGGGACACCAGGTCAGTCCCTGGCAGTTCATTGGGATGTCGTCCCAATTTCTTGGACGCCGTCCCAGTTTTAAAAGCTGGACGCCGTCCCAAAACCTGGACGCCGTCCAGATGGTCAGGCCCAGAATTTTTTTTTTTTGGGATTTGAGGTGTCGGGTTGTTACAAGTGGTATCAGAGCATGGTCTAAGGGATTTAGGTGTAACGACCCGTCCTAATCCACATGGACGAAGTCATCAACATTTGGTCCCATTACGAGGTGTTGTCCTAAATATGCCATGAATGACTCCATGTAATATGAGCAAATGCACAGCGGAAGATTTCTTTCATACCTGAGAATAAACATGCTTAAAAGTGTCAACCAAAAGGTTGGTGAGTTCATAGGTTTATCATAACAACAGTTATCAATAGTTTCAATAGACCACAAGATTTCATAATCATAAACATAATACACTCGCAAGTGTATGTAAAGTATTCTAAGTGGTTGAGCACTTGGTAACCATACTTAACATTTAATCAACGTCGCATATTCCCTTTATTATGAAATCTCACTACACTGTACCAAGTGTAGTTACTGAAACGAAGTACTGTGCAACCGTTGAATACTGGTCGTCCAGTCCGGTTGGGGTTGTCAAACCCGATAGATCTATCAACAGGATTCGCGTTTACAATACCCATGTAAATAGTAGTTACCAAGCTACAGGAAAGTATGCCAGTGGTACAACTCAACGTAGAATGTATTTTAAGTACTTGTGTCTATTTCGTAAAACGTTTATAAAAGCAGCGCATGTATTCTCAGCCCAAAAATATATATTGCAAAAGCAATTAAAAAGGGAGCAAATGAAACTCACAATACGATATTTTGTAGTAAAAATATTCATACGACGGAACTGAACAATGCAGGGTTAGCCTCGGATTCACGAACCTATATCAATTATATATATTAAAACATCTAATAGTAATCAAACAAGTTTCTATATAATATTAGTAATATACCTTGTATATTCATTTTCTATCTTGTAAGTAAATAATTAATATTTATTATTAGCTTTTAAAAGTAAGTTTCATGAAAAATTATAATTAATTCATATTCATAAAATAATTTCTATTTGACGTTTGGACCAGGTGGAAAGAAAAAAAAATAAAAAAAAAAACATTCAAATTAAATTCCAACAAAAAGATGTCAAGATCAAATTGCCCACCAATATCTTTATATACCAAAAAAAAAATTTTAAAAGAAGGATGTGTAAGTTTTTAAATTAACAACAATACACTCTTAAAAATTCATAGCTAATAGTAAAAAAAAAATTTTGAATCTTACGTATAAATGTAATAACTTTTAATGTAGATTAATAATCTGAAATAATATAAAAAAATTTATTTTGGACGAAACTGATTAAAAAAAATCGGATTTTAGATGGTTTGAGTTCTTAACAAAAATAAATACATAATACACTAACCAGTGAGCACTATATGGATTATGGCATATATATCATCGAATAAAAAAAATAAATAGAAACTAAGTCAAAGTTTATGATTGTCATACCACTCTAAAGCAAGGAAACACACAAGGCTTGAACGGTAACACTAGGCACCACCAAAACTAACAAGAATTTGATCAAAAGTTGGAGAATTTGGATAAATTTATTTCGGAGAAATTGAAAGGTGATAGTGAAGATTTATGAATGAGCTGTGGGTTTTGAAGAGTTGTAGGTTACTTCTCTTCTTATTTAATTATGTGATAAGTAATAGCAAATTAAATTTTGTTACACATTATATATGAAATTTTTGTTAGACTAAAATATCTTAAATGGGTTAATGAAACAAAAGAGAATCGGCCATGGGATTTTATGGAAAGTATTTTGGCCAAAATTTTGTTAAGTATTTTTCTTGTGTTGAGCTAGGTGTGTTTTTCTTTTGTCCTAACTAAATCAATCATATACATATATACATAGTAATATAATATAATAATGTAATACAATATAATAATTTTAATTAACTATTAAGAAAATCAAAAGAAGAGAAAAAAAACGTGACACCACTAACCATAGCCGCCCCTTTTTTTTTTTTTTTTTGGATTGCATGCTTCCAGCTGGTTGCCGACACTCTACCTCCTTATATTACGCCTTTTATTTACATGTATTTTTTTATATTATTTAATATATATTATATTTAATCTTTAGAATTAATTAAATATTATATTATATTTACGTGCGTAGTAAAAATATAATTTTTACTAAAATGACACGGACGTGATCTCGCGACTCATGTACCACTTTCGGTTTTTCGAGCACACTTTCGTACGTTTAGAAAACTAGCCTTTTACGTTACGCGACGTGTACCCTTAATAATAATTTGACTTTTTCATCAATAAATTACCTTATAAAAATTGTAACTTATAAAATTGAGCGTTGTGATCATTTACTTCTATAAATCAGTGGCTCTTTATTTACCAAAATATTTTATTTTAAATTGAGACGTTTTATGACGAGGTTAAAATATATAGATACATTTTTAGAAATATAAAATTTGTATCCAAAATCTTTTATCTAACAATATAACATTTAGTTTTTTTTTTTAAACTAATTATTTTCCAAAATTTATTTTTTTATTTCGTTTAGAAAAATAATTTATCGCGTAACGCTTTCATTATACGAATTTAAGTAGATATAATTAATTTATGTTCTAATCGTTTTAAATATCAGTTGCGTCACTAGGCGAGTGTTACTACCGTGTACTTGATTTGAAAACGTATATATATAATGAGCATGTTTTAAATACACGTTACAACCAATATTCCAACTTACGTTTATTTAATCAACCGCAGTTAAGATAGCCAAGTCCTATTATATCAACCAATGGTTTCGTATAGTTGAAAATTACATTAATTGATTACCATGAAATTCAACCGATAAACATATGAACCAATTACTATTATGTAAAGTATTTATATTAAATGCTTTGTTAACGTTATCGAGTTATAATATATACACATATTCATATAGAATCATTTACGTTAGTTTAATGGTTCGTGAATCACTGAAATTTGGTCGGGGTTAAATGATTGTATGAACACAGTTTAAAACTCTTGAAATTTAACTTATCAAACTTTGCTTATCGTGTCAAAAATACAAAATCGTATCGTGAGTTTGGTTCAAAATTAGTCGAAATTTTCCGGGTCTTGACAGTACCTACCCGTTAAAGAAATTTCGTCCCGAAATTTGATCGAGGTCGTCATAACTAACAATAAAAATGTTTTCATGACGAATATGAATTGATAAATAGAGTTTTATCATCATTGAGTAATATGGATAAAACAATTCGATTACTTGATGCGTATGAGTGGAGCTATCACAAAAGATCGAGATAGAGATTTAACTTTTGACGTAGTAATGGTGAATTTCCGAAATTCATGAAAATTAAAGAAAATCTTCTAATCAGAAAGAAAATAACATAGCACGATTTATTAGCAAACTGTTGGAATTACGGAAGAACAGAAATATCAAATAAATATTTCTGTGATATGCTTAGAGATTAATTAGAATGAAAGAATCGTGTAACACGGCACATGATGACGGTAGAATCTGTGAATCATCACGTTCTATTAGAAATTTAGCATGACTTACTGTAATATAATCATGTTGGCCGGGCGTCATTATATTATACTAACTCATGCTTCAATTCCCAACACTACTCCCGAAATCATTCATAATTTATACTTAGATTTTATAGAAGTTTTTAATATAATAGAATATAGAAAACACGAAGAGGTAGATAATTTTGGACAAGAATATTTATGAAAATATCCTCAGAAATATCGAAGATATTTATGATGATATTTTGGGATTTCTAAGTTCGAAAGTTGATAAGGAAAAATTTTCCGCAAGATTTTAACGTGGGTACGGAGCAAGATATTCTCTAAAGATTTCGGCGGATCCAGAATTTCCTGGATTCTTTGAATACAGGGTTTGGTCCTTGTGATTTGTCCACAGCCTCCTTCATAGTTTCGCATAATCCGCTTTTTAGTATCAATTTTCCATTGAATGTTTCCAACACCCTATTCGTTATCATCAAACTTTTGGCCAATTAGACCCTCTACAATATGCTGCTTCATCAGCATTTAATGCTACCATATCTGAATCATCGGTTATCAATCCGAGGTGGGTTCAAGAGAATTGTGTTTTTAGATGATTAAACGCTAATGGTAATATGATGGAATATAAAAGGTTCCCTGATATCAATAAAAGAGCACGCATATATTTCAAGGTTATAATAAGGTTGTTTCGAACGAAAAGTAGAAATTTACTTGATGGAGCTGTGACAAAATTTGCTACCTTGAAAGGGATTACCAAGTTATTTTGGGTAATAATATCACTAAAGGAATTAGCACAGCTGAAATGTCCCGTTCTTATTGATTAAAAACGTTCCATATTAATTGATTTCGTTGCGAGGTTTTGACCTCTATATGAGACGTTTTTCAAAGACTGCATTCATTTTTAAACAAACCATAACCTTTATTTCATCAATAAAGGTTTAAAAAAACTTTACGTAGATTATCAAATAATGATAATCTAAAATATCCTGTTTACACACGACCATTACATAATGGTTTACAATACAAATATGTTACAACAAAATAAGTTTCTTGAATGCAGTTTTTACACAATATCATACAAGCATGGACTCCAAATCTTGTCCTTATTTAAGTATGCGACAGCGGAAGCTCTTAATAATCACCTGAGAATAAACATGCTTAAAACGTCAACAAAAATGTTGGTGAGTTATAGGTTTAACCTATATATATCAAATCGTAACAATAGACCACAAGATTTCATATTTCAATACACATCCCATACATAGAGATAAAAATCATTCATATGGTGAACACCTGGTAACCGACAATAACAAGATGCATATATAAGAATATCCCCATCATTCCGGGACACCCTTCGGATATGATATAAATTTCGAAGTACTAAAGCATCCGGTACTTTGGATGGGGTTTGTTAGGCCCAATAGATCTATCTTTAGGATTCGCGTCAATTAGGGTGTCTGTTCCCTAATTCTTAGATTACCAGACTTAATAAAAAGGGGCATATTCGATTTCGATAATTCAACCATAGAATGTAGTTTCACGTACTTGTGTCTATTTTGTAAATCATTTATAAAACCTGCATGTATTCTCATCCCAAAAATATTAGATTTTAAAAGTGGGACTATAACTCACTTTCACAGATTTTTACTTCGTCGGGAAGTAAGACTTGGCCACTGGTTGATTCACGAACCTATAACAATATATACATATATATCAAAGTATGTTCAAAATATATTTACAACACTTTTAATATATTTTGATGTTTTAAGTTTATTAAGTCAGCTGTCCTCGTTAGTAACCTACAACTAGTTGTCCACAGTTAGATGTACAGAAATAAATCGATAAATATTATCTTGAATCAATCCACGACCCAGTGTATACGTATCTCAGTATTGATCACAACTCAAACTATATATATTTTGGAATCAACCTCAACCCTGTATAGCTAACTCCAACATTCACATATAGAGTGTCTATGGTTGTTCCGAAATATATATAGATGTGTCGACATGATAGGTCGAAACATTGTATACGTGTCTATGGTATCTCAAGATTACATAATATATAATACAAGTTGATTAAGTTATGGTTGGAATAGATTTGTTACCAATTTTCACGTAGCTAAAATGAGAAAAATTATCCAATCTTGTTTTACCCATAACTTCTTCATTTTAAATCCGTTTTGAGTGAATCAAATTGCTATGGTTTCATATTGAACTCTATTTTATGAATCTAAACAAAAAAAGTATAGGTTTCTAGTCGGAAAAATAAGTTACAAGTCGTTTTTGTAAAGGTAGTCATTTCAGTCGAAAGAACGACGTCTAGATGACCATTTTAGAAAACATACTTCCACTTTGAGTTTAACCATAATTTTTGGATATAGTTTCATGTTCATAATAAAAATCATTTTCTCAGAATAACAACTTTTAAATCAAAGTTTATCATAGTTTTTAATTAACTAACCCAAAACAGCCCGCGGTGTTACTACGACGGCGTAAATCCGGTTTTACGGTGTTTTTCGTGTTTCCAGGTTTTAAATCATTAAGTTAGCATATCATATAGATATAGAACATGTGTTTAGTTGATTTTAAAAGTCAAGTTAGAAGGATTAACTTTTGTTTGCGAACAAGTTTAGAATTAACTAAACTATGTTCTAGTGATTACAAGTTTAAACCTTCGAATAAGATAGCTTTATATGTATGAATCGAATGATGTTATGAACATCATTACTACCTTAAGTTCCTTGGATGAACCTACTGGAAAAGAGAAAAATGGATCTAGCTTCAATGGATCCTTGGATGGCTCAAAGTTCTTGAAGCAAAATCATGACACGAAAACAAGTTCAAATAAGATCATCACTTGAAATAAGATTGTTATAGTTATAGAAATTGAACCAAAGTTTGAATATGATTATTACCTTGTATTAGAATGATAACCTACTGTAAGAAACAAAGATTTCTTGAGGTTGGATGATCACCTTACAAGATTGGAAGTGAGCTAGCAAACTTGAAAGTATTCTTGATTTTATGAAACTAGAACTTTTGGAATTTATGAAGAACACTTAGAACTTGAAGATAGAACTTGAGAGAGTTCAATTAGATGAAGAAAATTGAAGAATGAAAGTGTTTGTAGGTGTTTTTAGTCGTTGGTGTATGGATTAGATATAAAGGATATGTAATTTTGTTTTCATGTAAATAAGTCATGAATGATTACTCATATTTTTGTAATCTTATGAGATATTTCATGCTAGTTGCCAAATGATGGTTCCCACATGTGTTAGGTGACTCACATGGGCTGCTAAGAGCTGATCATTGGAGTGTATATACCAATAGTACATACATCTAAAAGCTGTGTATTGTACGAGTACGAATACGGGTGCATACGAGTAGAATTGTTGATGAAACTGAACGAGAATGTAATTGTAAGCATTTTTGTTAAGTAGAAGTATTTTGATAAGTGTATTGAAGTCTTTCAAAAGTGTATAAATACATATTAAAACACTACATGTATATACATTTTAACTGAGTCGTTAAGTCATCGTTAGTCGTTACATGTAAGTGTTGTTTTGAAACCTTTAGGTTAACGATCTTGTTAAATGTTGTTAACCCAATGTTTATAATATCAAAAGAGATTTTAAATTATTATATTATCATGATATTATGATGTACGAATATCTCTTAATATGATATATATACATTAAATGTCGTTACAACGATAAACGTTACATATATGTCTCGTTTCAAAATCATTAAGTTAGTAGTCTTGTTTTTACATATGTAGTTCATTGTTAATATAATTAATGATATGTTTACTTATCATAATATCATGTTAACTATATATATAACCATATATATGTCATCATATAGTTTTTTTACAAGTTTTAACGTTCGTGAATCACCGGTCAACTTGGGTGGTCAATTGTCTATATGAAACCTATTTCAATTAATCAAGTCTTAACAAGTTTGATTGCTTAACATGTTGGAAACATTTAATCATGTAAACATCAATCTCAATTAATATATATAAACATGGAAAAGTTCGGGTCACTACAGTACCTACCCGTTAAATAAATTTCGTCCCGAAATTTTAAGCTGTTGAAGGTGTTGACGAATCTTCTGGAAATAGATGCGGGTATTTCTTCTTCATCTGATCTTCACGCTCCCAGGTGAACTCGGGTCCTCTACGAGCATTCCATCGAACCTTAACAATTGGTATCTTGTTTTGCTTAAGTCTTTTAACCTCACGATCCATTATTTCGACGGGTTCTTCGATGAATTGGAGTTTTTCGTTGATTTGGATTTCATCTAACGGAATAGTGAGATCTTCTTTAGCAAAACATTTCTTCAAATTCGAGACGTGGAAAGTGTTATGTACAGCCGCGAGTTGTTGAGGTAACTCAAGTCGGTAAGCTACTGGTCCGACACGATCAATAATCTTGAATGGTCCAATATACCTTGGATTTAATTTCCCTCGTTTACCAAATCGAACAACGCCTTTCCAAGGTGAAACTTTAAGCATGACCATCTCTCCAATTTCAAATTCTATATCTTTTCTTTTAATGTCAGCGTAGCTCTTTTGTCGACTTTGGGCGGTTTTCAACCGTTGTTGAATTTGGATGATCTTCTCGGTAGTTTCTTGTATAATCTCCGGACCCGTAATCTGTCTATCCCCCACCTCACTCCAACAAATCGGAGACCTGCACATTCTACCATAAAGTGCTTCAAACGGCGCCATCTCAATGCTTGAATGGTAGCTGTTGTTGTAGGAAAATTCTGCTAACGGTAGATGTCGATCCCAACTGTTTCCGAAATCAATAACACATGCTCGTAGCATGTCTTCAAGCGTTTGTATCGTCCTTTCGCTCTGCCCATCAGTTTGTGGATGATAGGCAGTACTCATGTCTAGACGAGTTCCTAATGCTTGCTGTAATGTCTGCCAGAATCTTGAAATAAATCTGCCATCCCTATCAGAGATAATAGAGATTGGTATTCCATGTCTGGAGACGACTTCCTTCAAATACAGTCGTGCTAACTTCTCCATCTTGTCATCTTCTCTTATTGGTAGGAAGTGTGCTGATTTGGTGAGACGATCAACTATTACCCAAATAGTATCAAAACCACTTGCAGTCCTTGGCAATTTAGTGATGAAATCCATGGTAATGTTTTCCCATTTCCATTCCGGGATTTCGGGTTGTTGAAGTAGACCTGATGGTTTCTGATGCTCAGCTTTGACCTTAGAACACGTCAAACATTCTCCTACGTATTTAGCAACATCGGCTTTCATACCCGGCCACCAAAAATGTTTCTTGAGATCCTTGTACATCTTCCCCGTTCCAGGATGTATTGAGTATCTGGTTTTATGAGCTTCTCTAAGTACCATTTCTCTCATATCTCCAAATTTTGGTACCCAAATCCTTTCAGCCCTATACCGGGTTCCGTCTTCCCGAATATTAAGATGCTTCTCCGATCCTTTGGGTATTTCATCCTTTAAATTTCCCTCTTTTAAAACTCCTTGTTGCGCCTCCTTTATTTGAGTAGTAATGTTATTATGAATCATTATATTCATAGATTTTACTCGAATGGGTTCTCTATCCTTCCTGCTCAAGGCATCGGCTACCACATTTGCCTTCCCCGGGTGGTAACGAATCTCAAAATCGTAATCATTCAATAATTCAATCCACCTACGCTGCCTCATATTCAGTTGTTTCTGATTAAATATGTGTTGAAGACTTTTGTGGTCGGTATATATAATACTTTTGACCCCATATAAGTAGTGCCTCCAAGTCTTTAATGCAAAAACAACCGCGCCTAATTCCAAATCATGCGTCGTATAATTTTGTTCGTGAATCTTCAATTGTCTAGACGCATAAGCAATCACCTTCGTTCGTTGCATTAATACACAACCGAGACCTTGCTTTGATGCGTCACAATAAATCACAAAATCATCATTCCCTTCAGGCAATGACAATATAGGTGCCGTAGTTAGCTTTTTCTTCAATAACTGAAACGCTTTCTCTTGTTCATCATTCCATTCAAATTTCTTCCCTTTATGCGTTAATGCAGTCA
Organism: Rutidosis leptorrhynchoides; assembly: GCF_046630445.1. Taxonomy (NCBI): domain Eukaryota; kingdom Viridiplantae; phylum Streptophyta; class Magnoliopsida; order Asterales; family Asteraceae; genus Rutidosis; species Rutidosis leptorrhynchoides. Next base: position 219,356,907 of record NC_092338.1, on the reverse strand, counting down.
AGGGTTTTGCTATTCTGGAAAAGTCTTGGATGAACCTTCTGTAGTAACCAGCTAGTCCTAAAAACTGGCGTATGTGTTTCGGAGTTTTCGGGGTTTCCCACTTTTCAACAGTTTCTATCTTTGCTGGATCCACCTTAATACCTTCTTTGTTCACTATGTGACCGAGGAATTGAACTTCTTCCAACCAAAATGCACACTTTGAAAACTTAGCGTACAATTCTTCCTTCCTCAATACTTCTAACACCTTTCTCAAATGTTCACCGTGTTCTTGGTCATTCTTTGAGTAAATAAGTATGTCATCAATGAAAACAATGACAAACTTGTCAAGGTATGGTCCACACACTCGGTTCATAAGGTCCATGAACACAGCTGGTGCATTAGTTAAACCAAACGGCATGACCATAAACTCATAATGACTGTAACGTGTTCTGAAAGCAGTCTTTGGAATATCATCTTCTTTCACCCGCATTTGATGATACCCGGAACGTAAGTCAATCTTTGAATAAACAGACGAGCCTTGTAGTTGATCAAATAAGTCGTCGATTCTCGGTAGTGGGTAGCGGTTCTTGATGGTAAGTTTGTTCAACTCTCGGTAGTCGATACACAACCTGAATGTACCATCTTTCTTCTTGACAAACAAAACAGGAGCTCCCCACGGTGATGTGCTTGGTCGAATGAAACCACGCTCTAAAAGTTCTTGTAATTGGCTTTGCAGTTCTTTCATCTCGCTGGGTGCGAGTCTGTAAGGAGCACGAGCTATTGGTGCAGCTCCTGGTACAAGATCTATTTGAAATTCAACGGATCGATGTGGGGGTAATCCCGGTAATTCTTTCGGAAATACATCGGGAAATTCTTTTGCAATGGGAACATCATTGATGCTCTTTTCTTCAGTTTGTACTTTCTCGACGTGTGCTAGAACAGCATAGCAACCTTTTCTTATTAGTTTTTGTGCCTTCAAATTACTAATAAGATGTAGCTTCGTGTTGCCCTTTTCTCCGTACACCATTAAGGGTTTTCCTTTTTCTCGTATAATGCGAATTGCATTTTTGTAACAAACGATTTCCGCTTTCACTTCTTTCAACCAGTCCATACCGATTATCACATCAAAACTCCCTAACTCTACTGGTATCAAATCAATCTTAAATGTTTCGCTAACCAGTTTAATTTCTCGATTCCGACATATATTATCTGCTGAAATTAATTTACCATTTGCTAATTCGAGTAAAAATTTACTATCCAAAGGCGTCAATGGACAACTTAATTTAGCACAAAAATCTCTACTCATATAGCTTCTATCCGCACCCGAATCAAATAAAACGTAAGCAGATTTATTGTCAATAAGAAACGTACCCGTAACAAGCTCCGGGTCTTCCTGTGCCTCTACCGCATTAATATTGAAAACTCTTCCACGGCCTTGTCCATTCGTGTTCTCCTGGTTCGGGCAATTTCTAATAATGTGGCCTGGTTTTCCACATTTATAACAAACTACATTGGCATAACTTGCTCCGACACTACTTGCTCCGCCATTACTCGTTCCGACACCATTTGTTCCTTTCGTTCTATTAACCCCTGGTCCGTAGACCTCACACTTCGCCGCGCTATGACCATTTCTTTTACACTTGTTGCAAAATTTGGTGCAGAACCCCGAGTGATTATTTTCACACCTTTGGCATAGTTGCTTCTGATTGTTGTTGTTGTTGCGGTTATTATTGTTGTTGGGATGATTGTTGTAGTTGCTGTTATTGTTGTTGTTGTTGTTGTTGTTGGGCCGTTTGTTGTAGTTGCGATTGATGTTGCGATTGTTGGGATAATTGTTGCGATTATTGTTGTAATTGCTGTTGTTGTTGTATTGGTGATTCTTATCACCGTTTTCCTCCCACTTTCTTTTGACTTGCTTCACATTGGCCTCTTCAGCAGTTTGTTCTTTAATTCTTTCTTCAATCTGGTTCACTAGTTTGTGAGCCATTCTACATGCCTGTTGTATGGAGGCGGGCTCGTGTGAACTTATATCTTCTTGGATTCTTTCCGGTAATCCTTTCACAAACGCGTCGATCTTCTCTTCCTCATCTTCGAATGCTCCCGGACACAATAGGCACAATTCTGTGAATCGTCTTTCGTACGTGGTAATATCAAATCCTTGGGTTCGTAACCCTCTAAGTTCTGTCTTGAGCTTATTGACCTCGGTTCTGGGACGGTACTTCTCGTTCATCAAGTGCTTGAATGCTGACCACGGTAGTGCGTACGCATCATCTTGTCCCACTTGCTCTAGATAGGTATTCCACCATGTTAACGCAGAACCTGTGAAGGTATGCGTAGCGTACTTCACTTTGTCCTCTTCAGTACACTTACTTATGGCAAACACCGATTCAACCTTCTCGGTCCACCGTTTCAATCCGATCGGTCCTTCGGTTCCATCAAATTCCAAAGGTTTGCAGGCAGTGAATTCTTTGTAGGTGCATCCTACACGATTTCCTGTACTGCTAGATCCAAGGTTATTGTTGGTATGTAGCGCAGCCTGTACTGCGGCTATGTTTGAAGCTAGAAAAGTACGGAATTCCTCTTCATTCATATTCACGGTGTGTCGAGTAGTCGGTGCCATTTCCTTCAAAATAGTTAAATGGAACAAGTTAATCATACAGAATATTAAGAGTAGTTAATAGTATTTCGTAGCATAATATGAACTCATTTATAAAAGCTTTTTCTTCATATTAGCGTTTTATAAGTTTAAATTCGGGTAGTACCTACCCGTTAAGTTCATACTTAGTAGCTAATATACAATTCAACTACTACAATTCTATATGAAAAACTGATTGTAATAATATTTCGCGTTCAAACTTTTATACAATATTTTACAAACTTACAATACCGCTTATTTTACATAAAGCATGAAATATAGCACACAATAACTTTGATACAAGATAGTTGTGAAGACAATTCTAGCTAGTACACAAGTCGTTCGGCAAAGGCAATAAAGACACGTAATTCATACGTCCAGAAACAAGTCATGCATTCTGGTTTTACTAGGACTACTTCCCATCCTTGGTCTTGTGCAACATAACCGTTATGGCCGTTGATAAGACAGCGTGTTGTAACGTCATCAAAGGGACGAGGGTTATGTAATGTCCAACAGTCCCGTAATAATCTAAAAACCTCATTTCTTACCCCAATTACCGACTCCGTCACTTGTGGAAACGTTTTGTTTAATAGTTGTAGCCCGATGTTCTTGTTCTCACTTTGGTGAGAAGCGAACATTACTAATCCGTAAGCATAACATGCTTCTTTATGTTGCATGTTAGCCGCTTTTTCTAAATCACGAAGTCCAATATTCGGATATATTGAGTCAAAATAATTTCTTAACCCGTTGCGTAAAATAGCATTTGGGTTCCCCGCAATATATGCGTCAAAGTAAACACATCGTAACTTATGGGTTTCCCAATGTGATATCCCCCATCTTTCAAACGAAAGTCTCTTATAAACCAAGACATTCTTGGAACGTTCTTCGAATGTCTTACAAACTGATCTCGCCTTAAATAGTTGTGCCGAAGAATTCTGGCCGACTCTGGACAAGATTTCATCAATCATGTCTCCGGGTAGGTCTCTTAAAATATTGGGTTGTCTATCCATTTTGTGTTTTTAAACTGTAAAATAGACAAGAGTTAGATTCATAAAAAAAATACTTATTAATACAAGCAATTTTTACATATATCATAAAGCATAAGAACACTATATTCCATATATTACACCACACGAATACAACTATCTTATTCCGACTCGCTCGTTTCTTCTTCTTCGGTTTTGGTTCGTTTTGCCAAGTTTCTAGGGATATATGATGTTCCCCTAATACGAGCCGTCGTTGTCCACATTGGTTTAGAAAAACCTGGTGGTTTAGAGGTTCCCGGGTCATTGTTACAACTTAAGGACTTCGGGGGTTGACGATACATATAAAGTTCATCGGGGTTGGAATTAGATTTCTCTATTTTTATGCCCTTTCCCTTATTATTTTCTTTTGCCTTTTTAAATTCAGTTGGGGTAATTTCTATAACATCATCGGAATTCTCGTCAGAATCCGATTCATCGGAGAATTGGTAATCCTCCCAATATTTTGCTTCCTTGGCGGAAACACCATTGACCATAATTAACTTTGGTCGGTTGGTTGAGGATTTTCTTTTACTTAACCGTTTTATTATTTCCCCCACCGGTTCTATTTCTTCATCCGGTTCCGATTCTTCTTCCGGTTCCGATTCTTCTTCCGGTTCCGACTCTTCTTCCGGTTCCTCTTCGGGAACTTGTGAATCAGTCCACAAATCATTCCAATTTACATTTGACTCTTCATTATTATTAGGTGAGTCAATGGGACTTGTTCTAGAGGTAGACATCTATCACATAATATCAAACACGTTAAGAGATTAATATATCACATAATATTCATATGTTAAAAATATATAGTTTCCAACAAAAATGTTAAGCCATCATTTTTAAAGAAAACACGGTCGAAGTCCAGACTCACTAATGCATCCTAACAAACTCGATAAGACACACTAATGCAAATTTTCTGGTTCTCTAAGACCAACGCTCGGATACCAACTGAAATGTCCCGTTCTTATTGATTAAAAACGTTCCATATTAATTGATTTCGTTGCGAGGTTTTGACCTCTATATGAGACGTTTTTCAAAGACTGCATTCATTTTTAAACAAACCATAACCTTTATTTCATCAATAAAGGTTTAAAAAAACTTTACGTAGATTATCAAATAATGATAATCTAAAATATCCTGTTTACACACGACCATTACATAATGGTTTACAATACAAATATGTTACAACAAAATAAGTTTCTTGAATGCAGTTTTTACACAATATCATACAAGCATGGACTCCAAATCTTGTCCTTATTTAAGTATGCGACAGCGGAAGCTCTTAATAATCACCTGAGAATAAACATGCTTAAAACGTCAACAAAAATGTTGGTGAGTTATAGGTTTAACCTATATATATCAAATCGTAACAATAGACCACAAGATTTCATATTTCAATACACATCCCATACATAGAGATAAAAATCATTCATATGGTGAACACCTGGTAACCGACAATAACAAGATGCATATATAAGAATATCCCCATCATTCCGGGACACCCTTCGGATATGATATAAATTTCGAAGTACTAAAGCATCCGGTACTTTGGATGGGGTTTGTTAGGCCCAATAGATCTATCTTTAGGATTCGCGTCAATTAGGGTGTCTGTTCCCTAATTCTTAGATTACCAGACTTAATAAAAAGGGGCATATTCGATTTCGATAATTCAACCATAGAATGTAGTTTCACGTACTTGTGTCTATTTTGTAAATCATTTATAAAACCTGCATGTATTCTCATCCCAAAAATATTAGATTTTAAAAGTGGGACTATAACTCACTTTCACAGATTTTTACTTCGTCGGGAAGTAAGACTTGGCCACTGGTTGATTCACGAACCTATAACAATATATACATATATATCAAAGTATGTTCAAAATATATTTACAACACTTTTAATATATTTTGATGTTTTAAGTTTATTAAGTCAGCTGTCCTCGTTAGTAACCTACAACTAGTTGTCCACAGTTAGATGTACAGAAATAAATCGATAAATATTATCTTGAATCAATCCATGACCCAGTGTATACGTATCTCAGTATTGATCACAACTCAAACAATATATATTTTGGAATCAACCTCAACCCTGTATAGCTAACTCCAACATTCACATATAGAGTGTCTATGGTTGTTCCGAAATATATATAGATGTGTCGACATGATAGGTCGAAACATTGTATACGTGTCTATGGTATCTCAAGATTACATAATATATAATACAAGTTGATTAAGTTATGGTTGGAATAGATTTGTTACCAATTTTCACGTAGCTAAAATGAGAAAAATTATCCAATCTTGTTTTACCCATAACTTCTTCATTTTAAATCCGTTTTGAGTGAATCAAATTGCTATGGTTTCATATTGAACTCTATTTTATGAATCTAAACAAAAAAAGTATAGGTTTCTAGTCGGAAAAATAAGTTACAAGTCATTTTTGTAAAGGTAGTCATTTCAGTCGAAAGAACGACGTCTAGATGACCATTTTAGAAAACATACTTCCACTTTGAGTTTAACCATAATTTTTGGATATAGTTTCATGTTCATAATAAAAATCATTTTCTCAGAATAACAACTTTTAAATCAAAGTTTATCATAGTTTTTAATTAACTAACCCAAAACAGCCCGCGGTGTTACTACGACGGCGTAAATCCGGTTTTACGGTGTTTTTCGTGTTTCCAGGTTTTAAATCATTAAGTTAGCATATCATATAGATATAGAACATGTGTTTAGTTGATTTTAAAAGTCAAGTTAGAAGGATTACCTTTTGTTTGCGAACAAGTTTAGAATTAACTAAACTATGTTCTAGTGATTACAAGTTTAAACCTTCGAATAAGATAGCTTTATATGTATGAATCGAATGATGTTATGAACATCATTACTACCTTAAGTTCCTTGGATGAACCTACTGGAAAAGAGAAAAATGGATCTAGCTTCAATGGATCCTTGGATGGCTCAAAGTTCTTGAAGCAAAATCATGACACGAAAACAAGTTCAAATAAGATCATCACTTGAAATAAGATTGTTATAGTTATAGAAATTGAACCAAAGTTTGAATATGATTATTACCTTGTATTAGAATGATAACCTACTGTAAGAAACAAAGATTTCTTGAGGTTGGATGATCACCTTACAAGATTGGAAGTGAGCTAGCAAACTTGAAAGTATTCTTGATTTTATGAAACTAGAACTTTTGGAATTTATGAAGAACACTTAGAACTTGAAGATAGAACTTGAGAGAGTTCAATTAGATGAAGAAAATTGAAGAATGAAAGTGTTTGTAGGTGTTTTTAGTCGTTGGTGTATGGATTAGATATAAAGGATATGTAATTTTGTTTTCATGTAAATAAGTCATGAATGATTACTCATATTTTTGTAATCTTATGAGATATTTCATGCTAGTTGCCAAATGATGGTTCCCACATGTGTTAGGTGACTCACATGGGCTGCTAAGAGCTGATCATTGGAGTGTATATACCAATAGTACATACATCTAAAAGCTGTGTATTGTACGAGTACGAATACGGGTGCATACGAGTAGAATTGTTGATGAAACTGAACGAGAATGTAATTGTAAGCATTTTTGTTAAGTAGAAGTATTTTGATAAGTGTATTGAAGTCTTTCAAAAGTGTATATATACATATTAAAACACTACATGTATATACATTTTAACTGAGTCGTTAAGTCATCGTTAGTCGTTACATGTAAGTGTTGTTTTGAAACCTTTAGGTTAACGATCTTGTTAAATGTTGTTAACCCAATGTTTATAATATCAAAAGAGATTTTAAATTATTATATTATCATGATATTATGATGTACGAATATCTCTTAATATGATATATATACATTAAATGTCGTTACAACGATAAACGTTACATATATGTCTCGTTTCAAAATCATTAAGTTAGTAGTCTTGTTTTTACATATGTAGTTCATTGTTAATATAATTAATGATATGTTTACTTATCATAATATCATGTTAACTATATATATAACCATATATATGTCATCATATAGTTTTTTTACAAGTTTTAACGTTCGTGAATCACCGGTCAACTTGGGTGGTCAATTGTCTATATGAAACCTATTTCAATTAATCAAGTCTTAACAAGTTTGATTGCTTAACATGTTGGAAACATTTAATCATGTAAACATCAATCTCAATTAATATATATAAACATGGAAAAGTTCGGGTCACTACAACAGCTACGTGTTTAAACGTTCACTCAGTGTCTGAGAGTTTTTCAGGTGCATAACTTTGTGCATCAATCTCTCCTTCCGTAGATGAGGTGCAGTTGGTTCATCCTCTCGATTGAGATGTTTTCAAGAATCATGAAAGGTTTGAACGCAAGTTGTAATTGTCGAGATACAAATGAGGTTTAAGATGAATTGTAAACTTGAAGAATTGTTTAGTTTCATATGTTATAATCAATATTTTAATTCATTTTAATTGTCCAATGTTGAAAGTCCACAGTTAGCAGTGTACAAATAATAATTCATATATAGTTTACTATATAATATTCGAATTAATTAATACGTATGGTGACCCGTGTACATGTCTTAGACTCGATCACAACTCAAACTATATATATTATTGTAGAATCAACCTCAACCCTGTATAGCTAACTCCAACATTACTGCATATAGAGTGTCTATAGTTATTCCAAATAATATATATAGATGCGTCGATATGATATGTCAAAACCTTGTATACGTGTCCCGATATTTAAAGTGCGTAAAATAAATAACAGAAATTAAATGACGATAAATAAAATTGCGAGAATTAAATTGCGATAAAAAAATTGCGATAATTAAATTGCGATAAATAAATTGCGATAAATAAAATGTAATCAGTTAGCTAGGAACAGTTAGCGTGGATTCTTAACAAAATTTTTCTCATAGTTAATTTGTTTGTTTCTAACAAATTTTATTTTGTCCAATGTTTTCTTCATTATGCCACTTGTTGGATTCTGATAAATCAAAATCCAAATATGAAATTGAATGAAAATAATTGGGATGAGCGGATTCGTACTTCTGTGGTTGTAAGTAGGATAGTAAATGACTATTAAATCAGATTTTCAAAGAATGTAAAGTGTAACTTATTAATGTGAAATCTAAATATCTCTAGGGTATTACCTACCCGTTAAAATATTTTCACCATTAACAGTTTGTACGAAAGAATTTTTAATTACAATCTTTATGAAAAAAATATATATACCTATATATTTTCTTCAGATGTAATCATGGATTTAATGAGTTAATATGATATTAGCTCATCTGATTTACCGTTAGAACAAGAATATATAATCTCTAAAACATTAGAGGTTACATAACTCTGATGTTGAACGAAGATAAATGATGTAGAACGTCATGTAGAACGATGATTATACTCGAGGTACAGAATGAGATGTCGAAGCTGGTGACGCGGATGTTGTTGTTGGTGGTACTAGTGATGTTGGTGCTGAGGCTGGTGATGTTACTGGTGTTGGTGATACTGATGTTGGTGGTACTGTTAGTGCCGGTGATGCTGCTGGTGCTTGTAAGTTTTGAACCATATTCTCCAAGGTTAGCACTCGAGCTTGAAGTTCTTTAACTTCTTCTACTAACCCTGGTTGGTTATCAGTGTGAGGTAGAGATCGGATATCTTCTCTAGTTTCGTTAGTGGTAGTCTCAAGACGAAAAATTCTCGCAAAAAGGGTATAAACGGTGTTGCGAACAGGCTCGCCGGTGAGCGGGTCGAGTATTCCAAGGTTAGGTGGTAGATTCGGTTCATGATATGGAGTACCTTCTTCCCTTCTCCATAGGGTGAGTATGTCGCGAACCCACCCCCATCTTCTCCAGTAATCACGGTAGTTGATTGGTTGGTGTGCTCCAATCACACTGTCTTCGGAGTCAGAGGAACTTGGACGATTCGTAGAGGCCATCTTTCGCGATCACAGAAAAATATTTTTGGTATGAAACGTTTAGTGCCAGCAACTGATAGTTGGATAGTATTCTCAATGCATAATATGCATAGATATATATAGTACCAGGATTTCTTAAATTACGGAGAAATTTACGGGAGATATCAGGCAAAGTTTATCGTAATAGATACGCTAAGATATGAATTAGCAGATACTCTAAGATATGGATTTGTCGGTACACTATCTATGCAATAAAGGTAGTAGGACGTGTCTAGACTTAGCATGATAAGCAGGTAATTTTCAACACGAAATGATAAGCAAAACTTTTGACATGCAGACACGGTCGAAGTCCAGACCCGCTAATCCATCTAAACAACTATCAGTTAGACACACTAATGCAAGACCTGGTTCGCTAAGACCAACGCTCTGATTCCACCTGTAACGACCCGTCCTAATCCACATGGACGAAGTCAACAACATTTGGTCCCATTGCGAGGTGTTGTCCTAAATATGCCATGAATGACTCCATGTAATATGAGCAAATGCACAGTGGAAGATTTCTTTCATACCTGAGAATAAACATGCTTAAAAGTGTCAACCAAAAGGTTGGTGAGTTCATAGGTTTATCATAACAACAGTTATCAATAGTTTCAATAGACCACAAGATTTCATAATCATAAACATAATACACTCGCAAGTGTATGTAAAGTATTCTAAATGGTTGAGCACTTAGTAACTATACTTAACATTTAATCAACGTCGCATATTCCCTTTATTATGAAATCTCACTACACTGTACCAAGTGTAGTCACTGAAACGAAGTACTATGCCACCGTTGAATACTGGTCGTCCAGTCCGGTTGGGGTTGTCAAGCCCGATAGATCTATCAACATGATTCGCGTTTACAATACCCATGTAAATAGTAGTTACCAAGCTACAGGGAAGTATGCCAGTGGTACAACTCAACGTAGAATGTATTTTAAGTAATTGTGTCTATTTCGTAAAACATTTATAAAAGCAGCGCATGTATTCTCAGCCCAAAAATATATATTGCAAAAGCAATTAAAAAGGGGAGCAAATGAAACTCACAATACGATATTTTGTAGTAAAAATATTCATACGACGGAACTGAACAATGCAGGGTTAGCCTCGGATTCACGAACCTATATCAATTATATATATTAAAACATCTAATAGTAATCAAACAAGTTTCTATATAATATTAGTAATATACCTTGTATATTCATTTTCTATCTTGTAAGTAAATAATTAATATTTATTATTAGCTTTTAAAAGTAAGTTTCATGAAAAATTATAATTAATTCATATTCATAAAATAATTTCTATTTGACGTTTGGACCAGGTGGAAAGAAAAAAAAATAAAAAAAAAACATTCAAATTAAATTCCAACAAAAAGATGTCAAGATCAAATTGCCCACCAATATCTTTATATACCAAAAAAAAAAATTTAAAAGAAGGATGTGTAAGTTTTTAAATTAACAACAATACACTCTTAAAAATTCATAGCTAATAGTAAAAAAAAAATTTTGAATCTTACGTATAAATGTAATAACTTTTAATGTAGATTAATAATTTGAAATAATATAAAAAAAATTATTTTGGACGAAACTGATTAAAAAAAATTGGATTTTAGATGGTTTGAGTTCTTAACAAAAATAAATACACAATACACTAAACAGTGAGCACTATATGGATTATGGCAAATATATCATCGAATAAAAAAAATATATAGAAACTAAGTCAAAGTTTATGATTGTCATACCACTCTAAAGCAAGGAAACACACAAGGCTTGAACGGTAACACTAGGCACCACCAAAACTAACAAGAATTGGATCAAAAGTTGGAGAATTTGGATAAATTTATTTCGGAGAAATTGAAAGGTGATAGTGAGGATTTATGAATGAGCTGTGGGTTTTGAAGAGTTGTAGGTTACTTCTCTTCTTATTTAATTATGTGATAAGTAATAGCAAATTAAATTTTGTTGCACATTATATATGAAATTTTTGTTAGACTAAAATATCTTAAATGGGTTAATGAAACAAAAGAGAATCGGCCATGGGATTTTATGGAAAGTATTTTGGCCAAAATTTTGTTAAGTATTTTTCTTGTGTTGAGCTAGGTGTGTTTTTCTTTTGTCCTAACTAAATCAATCATATACATATATACATAGTAATATAATATAATAATGTAATACAATATAATAATTTTAATTAACTATTAAGAAAATCAAAAGAAGAGAAAAAAAACGTGACACCACTAACCATAGCCGCCCCCCTTTTTTTTTTTTTTGATCGCATGCTTCCAGCTGGTTGCCGACACTCTACCTCCTTATATTACACCTTTTATTTACATGTAATTTTTTTATATTATTTAATATATATTATATTTAATCTTTAGAATTAATTAAATATTATATTATATTTATGTGCGTAGTAAAAATGTAATTTTTACTAAAATGACACGGACGTGATCTCGCGACTCATGTACCACTTTCGGTGTACGTTTAGAAAACTAGCCTTTTACGTTACGCGACGTGTACCCTTAATAATAATTTGACTTTTTCATCAATAAATTACCTTATAAAAAATGTAACTTATAAAATTGAGCGTTGTGATCATTTGCTTCTATAAATCAGTGGCTCTTTGTTTACCAAAATATTTTATTTTAAATTGAGACGTTTTATGACGAGGTTAAAATATATAGATACATTTTTAGAAATATAAAATTTGTATCCAAAATCTTTTATCTAACAATATAACATTTAGTTTTTTTTTAACTAATTATTTTCCAAAATTTATTTTTTTATTTCGTTTAGAAAAATAATTTATCGCGTAACGCTTTCATTATACGAATTTAAGTAGATACAATTAATTTATGTTCTAATCATTTTAAATATCAGTTGCGTCACTAGGCGAGTGTTACAACCGTGTACTTGATTTGAAAATGTATATATATAATGAGCATGTTTTAAATACACGTTACAACCAATATTCCAACTTACGTTTATTTAATCAACCGCAGTTAAGATAGCCAAGTCCTATTATATCAACCAATGGTTTCGTATAGTTGAAAACTACATTAATTGATTACCATGAAATTCAACCGATAAACATATGAACCAATTACTATTATGTAAAGTATTTATATTAAATGCTTTGTTAACGTTATCGAGTTATAATATATACACATATTCATATAGAATCATTTACGTTAGTTTAATGGTTCGTGAATCACTGAAATTTGGTCGGGGTTAAATGATTGTATGAACACAGTTTAAAACTCTTGAAATTTAACTTATCAAACTTTGCTTATCATGTCAAAAATACAAAATCGTATCGTGAGTTTGGTTCAAAATTAGTCAAAATTTTCCGGGTCTTGACATTAGGTGACTTGAGATAGGAGCCTAGACTTAGACTTTTTGTGTGTGCGTTATGCGGGACTTGTAGGACTTTGGGTCGGATCGGGATTGGTTAGTGCATAGGTTTATGCAAACTAATCATGTACTATTTGATTTGTATGTTTAGCGAGCATCGAGTGAGATGGACATTGTACTAGCAAGTTAATACGACGTGCTTGCGTAGTAATGACTAGCTACCATTATTACAGGCGCAAATCGTGCCAAACAAGTAATGTACGACGATTGTCGAGCGAGATGGGATAGTGTGGTATATATGTACGTATGTATGTGTTGTGTCTTTTCATTTCGTTGCTTAACCTCTTCCATTTTATAGAATGAAGATGAGAAACGGACCCGATCATGATAACGGAAGTACAAGCGAGGACGCCGAGTTTTCGTCCAAAGTTGAGGCCGTCTTTAAAAAGTTAAAAGCGGATTTTCTTACGGACGTCCGAAAGGTCTTTCAAGATTCGGTCGATGGGCAGGTGACCGATTTGATAAATGAACGAATGAAGGCCACTATCGAAGAAGCCCTTGATGCTAGAAACATTTATCCTCGCGGTGAAGGAGGTGAAGGAAGGCGGGACTTCCATTATAAGAATTTCAAGGACACTCAACCCCTGATGTTTAATGGGGTGCGAGATCCTTTGAAGAGTACATGTTGGATCTCCGATATCGAGGAGCTTTCTGTACCGCGGAATGCCCTCCTGAGAAGAAAACAAGGTTTGGTTCAAGCATGTTGCGGGAGGAAGCTAAGTTGTGGTGGGACGATAAGATCAACTTATATGGCGAAGAACAATGTATGGGCTTGACATGGGAGGAGTTCAAGAAAGAATTTTTGAAAGAATACCGAACTTCATCCGATCTCGATAGAATCCGGGACGAGTTGCACCATCTGCAACAAGGGTCAATGGAATTAGTTACACTCAAGTCTACCTTCTTGGCAAAGACTCGTTTTTGCCTGGAATATGTGGGTGATGATCACAAGTTAATGAAGGATTTCTATCGTACCTTGAATGATGTGTACAAGGGTAAGATTAGTCGGGGAATGGCTAAGACTTTTGAAGAACTATTCAAGTTAGCTCGGGATTTTGAACTGGAGGTTCCGAGGAAGAGTGATTTCACTTTTCAAAGAGAAAGTTTGAAGGTTTTAGTTACTCTAACTCTTCAAACAAGAAGAACAAGAACAAGAAGGGTTCCGAAAGTGTCAATAGCGTGAAGAAGGGTGCTACCGGTGGTTTTTCTTATGCGTGCTACAATTGTGGGCAACCGGGTCATATTGCTCATGAATGTCCGAAACCATTTTCTGGAAACAAAATCACTTGTTTTAATTGCGGAAAAGAAGGGCATAAGAAGCCGGAGTGTCCCGACTTGCGAAACGATAATGTGAAGCGATTAGAGAAGGCGGCGGGTACGGCTAGGGGTCGCAACTATTTGATGACCAATGATGAAGCCAAACAATCGCACGAAGTTGTCTCAGGTACTTACATGGTTAATTCTAATCCGGCAAGGATTCTTTTCGATAGCGATGCAAATTTGTCATTTGTGTCTCCTAAATTTGTGCTTAAACTTAATAGACCGTTAGCTAAGTTAAGTCGTCCGGTAAAAGTCGAAATAGCGGACGGCAAGACGGTGCTAGTGGTCGATGTGTGCAAAAATTGTGATGTTGTGTTTAATGCCGAAAACTTTAAGATAGATCTCATTCCGATGACTTTGGGCGACTTTGATATCATTGTGGGTATGGATTGGCTTGATCGTAATAGAGCCGATATTGCATGCCATGAAAAATTTATTCGTGTGAAGACCCCAGGTGGGGGAGAGTTAATTATTCATGGTGATAAGCGAAGGAGACCGGTGCCGATATGCACTTTTGCACGGGCACGTCGTTTTGTTGTTAGTGGTGGCATGGCTTTCCTTGCTCATGTTGTCGATACTCGTAATGAGCCGCCACCCATTCGTGAAATTCCGGTTGTTAGTGAATTCGAAGACGTTTTTCCGGACGAATTACCGGGTGTTCCGGCGGAAAGACAAGTTGAATTTCGCATTGAGTTGGTTCCGGGAGCTATTCCCATTGCTAAAACTCCTTATCGTTTAGCGCCGATAGAATGCAAGAGTTGTTAAATCAAACCCAAGAGTTACTTGAGAAGGGTTTTATTCGACCGAGTGCTTCGCCATGGGGCGCTCCGGTTTTATTCGTGAAAAAGAAGGATGGTAGTATGAGGATGTGCATCGATTATCGGGAGTTAAATAAGGTAAAAATCAAAAATAATTATCCATTGCCTCGGATTGACGATTTGTTTGACCAACTCCAAGGTGCGACGTATTTCTCAAAGATTGACCTACGGTCTGGCTATCACCAAATGCGGGTCCGTGAGGAAGATATTGAGAAAACGGGTTTTTGAACACGTTATGGGCATTTTGAGTTCGTGGTTATGCCTTTTGGTCTTACGAATGCACCGGCGGCATTCATGGATCTTATGAACCGAGTGTGCCAACCTATGTTGGACAAGTCGATAATAGTGTTCATTGACGACATACTAGTCTATTCGAAAAGTATGAAAGAACATGAACGTCATTTGCGTGAGGTATTGAAGACGTTACGAAAGGAGAAGTTGTACGCAAAGTTCTCCAAATGTGAATTTTGGCTAAGGGAAGTCCAATTCCTTGGTCATATTGTGAACAAAGATGGTATTCAAGTA